>NC_083345.1:15611384-16290158 GCF_019175385.1 Lycium barbarum | reverse complement strand
ACATTGTAGTTCACCATTAATTAATTCTTGTTGAAGCTCGTTAATGTATAGGAGTTGGGACAAATATAAGGCAAGTCATTTGCTAATGCCATGAGTATGATTCGACCAAAAGTGTTAACAGAGGAAACAAATTTACAATTTCAGATAGTGTAAGGACAAATTTGGATCTTTTCAACCAAAAACAAACAAACAAAGAAATTACAGTATGATGGTAATTAACACATTCAAATGTTACTCCTAATATACATTAGAATATTGGTTTCCATTAACTTGTTCTCTAATCTGTAATTTGACTCTTACATGCGAGTTTGATTAAACTTCTAAACCAAGTAATTTATGTCGAGGCCCAACAGGTAAAGGTGAGAATCGAACTTAAGATTCTACTGGCTCTGGTGCAATGTTGAGTTGTTTAAATTTCATCATCTAAATCACTAAATGCTAATCCCGTTTTATATTATTATTTTGTGCTAGCTTAAACTTATTTAATTAGGAGAAACAAAGAAAGATCGTCCCTTGATTCGGCAGGTAAAATTTCATGTTGTTCTCACGAATTGACAGCCATTAGGGAAGCAATTAGAAAACCCTTTTATCTTAATTATCATGTTCGACAACTAAGTCCCTAAGATATATTTTCTACAAAGACAAGGGGACAACGTTGATCAACTTAGACATGTAATGAATTCTGATAATTAACATGTGATGAAAGAAAAAAAAAAAAAACTACAACCTCTTTTAGAGTTGCAAAAGAAGTATTGTTTAATTTAACCGATGATCATTACACTTATTTTCTGTAATATTAAAATTATATTACAAAACTACTTTTTATAACAGTAATGTCACCAAACTAACTATTTAATTATAACATTAAAGTTACAAAATTAGTTTTATAACAACAAAGTCACTAAACTCTTTTATGCATCAATGATAACGAGAAGCGTGCTTTGACAACTCTTTTATGATATTAATTGCATAATCAGAGGCATATGTGCGATTTCCAACCTCGTCTCATCGACTTTCCAAAATGTCAAAAGTTGAGGATCTATGAGGTTGTACTAAGATATATAAGTCTAATTTCATAAGTATTTAAAGATATTTCGTTGAGAATTTTTCGGCAATGGCATCAGATTTTAGTAGGGGATTTAATAGTATCCTGCGAATCGAAGACCTTGACAGTTTTGATTCTCACGTAAAGTTGAAAAAAACAAAAGTTCCCCTTTGTACATATGATTTGCAAGAACTCGTTTTTCCTTTTCGTTTCTTTTAATTTTTATGTTTTAATTTGTTTAAGTTTAAATATAGGTTATGAAAATGTTGGTTGTTTGGATAAAAAAAAAAATCTCACGTGGCATGTACACATTGCAAATGATGATGTGGTGATGACATGTCATTTTTTGATGCTAGAAATTTGGTTTTTCAGTGATTTATAATTTATAGGTAACGAGCACAAAGTGTAGTGTTTACGGTTATAAAAACTAATTTTGTGACTTTAGTGTTACAAATGGTTAATTTAGTGATTTTTTGCAAAAATTAATTGTATAACATGTTATAAAGAGTAAGTTTAGTGATCATAGATGAAATTAACCTCTTTTACTTCAATGCCTTCTTCTTTAATGCAGACTCAATGATATACGATTCAGAGTTGATATTTTATACTTCTTGATTCTCATTATATAACTACGTTTAATTAGACATGAAATTTAACAAATAAATGATTAATTCTTAAACTTGTATTTTAAAATAAGTCATATCGTGTTCTTCTTCCTCATCATATACCTCTCTAAAAATTATATAGTATATATTTTAGAACTCATTCTTTACCATATTTGTTCCCGAGCACTTTTTTAAAATCTATGGTACAATGTGGTCACCTAAGTTTCTCCGAGGAACCCTTTTTAGGGTTACGAAATATGGTTTTTGTGCAAAAAGAAACTATGCTCAACTAAAGTGTAACATGTTGTGTGCCTCTCTTGTTTAGCCTTTTCCAATAGCCATCATAAACAAGTCATAATGATTTCTGGTACGGTAATTTATTTATTTTTCAAAAAATATTTCACGCATTAGTAATAAAATCTTTTTCTTATTCTATTGACAAGTCAGTAATTGTTTAATTGAAAGGATGACGAACAGTTTATCCGTTTCTTTTCTATGGTAGAAGAATAGTTTGTTGGTCTTAATTTAATATTTATTATTAGTACTGATTAATTGTTGTAACACCTTGACATGAAAAAGAACTTATTCTTGAACATAAAATTATACCATTTAACTAGAATCAAGCTAGCTCAAAATTTAAGATTATAATATCTAATATTCACAGTAGATTCATGATCACGAAAAAATTAATAATAATGAATGTTAAAACCAACACCTAAAATAAAAACAACTTTGAATATATAACATTAACTCCTAAAGTCAAATTAACTGATATTGATGCATATATTTGGTTCACTGAGAAACCTATGTTTTGTTTCACCTTTTGCTAAAACTGAGTTTGCATCTGTTTCCAGATATTTTTAAAAAGTATTTGTTTGATGATATTTTTGTTAACTCTTTTTGTCAGTCTTCAAACTTAAATTTTGAAATTCCGCAAAAACCTTATTTTTAAACAAACACTTTTTGCAAAACAAAAAAACTGACAGCAAAGCTTGTAAGAAACACCTTAAAGACTTTTAGGAGGCAAATTAGTTGAAAAGAAGGAAAAAGAGAGATACTAACAAAATAAGACTAACTGGAAAAGCACAAAAATATAAATAAAGATAAATATAACCCCTCTGTCCAATGTGATACACTTTCCTTTTAATCTGTGTAAAGCAGAATGAAACATTTCTATATCTAAATATAATTTAACTTGAATTTTTTTCTTTTACCCTTCATGAAATGATTTATAACCATATAAATATCTATAACTTGTTGTTTTAGATAATAAATTTCAAAAGTATATCTTTTTTTTCTTAAACTCTGTGACCAGTTAAATCATGTCACATAAATTAGAACGGAAGGAATATTTAAAGGGGGAATAATTGCTAGATTGAGTTCTAACGGAGCACAAGAGACAACGAGGACCACAACAGCAAGGCTAATTGGGTCATGACATATGCCTTATTTTTGTGTTATAGAAAGAACAACAGGACAATGGGCCCACCTAGGATAGGGGTGGGTGGGTATCCAGCCCAAGACCCATATGATCTGGCAACCTCAGTGATGCCAGCCTTGCATTTCCCATACATCATTGATGTGGCCCCCTACTAATTTCTCATCAAGCACATGCAACCCCCTCTTCACAAGGAACCCAACTAGTTACTATTTCTTTAAATTCTAATGTTATTCCATATATATATATATATATATATTAATACTAAATACGAGTATAAGGTAATAAGGTGGTATCAAAAACAGTTTTTCTCCCGGTTAAAGTAGGGGTAAGATTTGCGTACACTCTACTCTCTCTAGATCCCCATTTGTGGAATTACAGATGGTATATTATTATTGTACTATGAGATAACAATTATTCGATGAAATAATTGAAATGCGTAAACAAACTAACCTAACTTGCTTTGTTAGAAAAAAGGAGCGGACTATGCATAACGTGTTAAATTTGGTGTCTGAAACTTATGGACTCGATTAATTCAGATTCACGTCATTGAAATTTTACTATGACTTGAGACTTTTGATTAAGGGTGAAATTGTAGAGTAAAAGTTCCATGAAATAGATTTACTTGAATTTCTAACATTATAGTTATGGTATACAGAATATATCCACGCTTAGTTAGTGTTTACACCAACTAATATGGGATTGTTTGGTTCAAAACAAAGTTATCCCAATCCATGGATTATAATCTCACGTTCTATATGAGGTAGATAATCTCAAAATTTTGGTATAAATATCTTGAATTAGCTAATACCCACAAAACATTGAGTAAATTTAATCTCAAATTCTATATTAGGATAACTCCTAATTCTATAACCAAAGACCGCCTAAATATGTAATACGTTTTTTACACATATTTTTCTCACTTAACCAGGATTGATATGTCTGTATTCTCACCTCAATTCATTTTCAAATATGGTAAAATGAGTATAATTAGGTGTAAACATTGAATCTAAATAAATATCTTTACATTTTTACCATTAAGCTATTCTCTAAAGGACAAAGTGGTAAATAAAATTTTTACTAGGTGAGTTAGGAACCTATTAATTGCATTAGTATTATGACCTAAAGTCATGCGCCTTATATAAGTAACTGTTAAGTAGTTACACAGTCAATGCCGCTTACTCGTCTTGTTGTGCTGATTGAGTGTCGGCAATGTCCGTTATAAAAATTTGACTAAAAATTTACAGAGTGATTAATGGCTAATTATTATGGAGAATTAAATATGATTTTTCTCTAGTCCTTTTCTTTCCATTATTATTATTTGCAAGTGCTAATATAACCTCCATATAAGACGATAACAAAAAATGAACCAATAAAAATGTTCATGTTCATTGTGTTTTATTATTATTATTAATGTTAGTACTATTATTATATGTGTAGATGAAGAGCTGTCTTTTTCTAATTCTTCGCTGTCACTTTCACTTACCATCCGTTTTTTTCTATTGGTAGTAGTATTATTATTAATAGCAGTTCCATATATTAATTTAGTACTACTATATTTTATTTATATTTTATATATTTCTCTCCTTAATTGCCACTCTCTCATCATCATACAATTACAACACCCTCTTCTCTATTCTCTACCTTATTTTCTTCATCCCTTCCCTCTTCTCATTTTTGGTTCTTCAAGTTTTATAAGCTTTTTTAGAGAAGAGGGTTGGTTTAGTTCAAGATTTGTTAATGTCACTATGCTAAAGAACAACAACATAATTATCATGAAGAGGCTAGTAAGTACGTTGGTTTATTTTTCAGTTTTTGTGTTTCTTGATTTTTTAGTACTAAGGGTGTCTAAATCTTGATTCTCATGTAAAAAATAATGGGTATTTACTAGATTGCTATATTTGTGCTTAAATATTGATTCTTGGTTCAATTGGTTTCACTTCTTGGACCTTAGTATTGTGCTTTGAATTGGCTTTGCTAACAGCTTTTTTGTAGAGATTTGCTTGATCTCTTGTATTATCAAACTAGGGTGACTATTGTTTTGTCTACATTGTCTTTTCAAGACAAGAATTAGGTTGGATTTAAGATTTGTTTTGGATGTTCTTTGTAATCATAAAGTTTTGATTTTTACTCATCAGGGGAAAGAATTGAAAATTTGTTTTGTCTTGTAGCCAATCAATCCTGGTAAAAGGGATCTGATTAGGAAACCACAACTGGTAAACAATGACTTGCTGAAGTGCTATAAATTATGAAAGCTGACCAAGTTATCAATACACCCTATCTTTATTTTCATTTTCATAAATATTTTACTTTGTTTTATACTCTCATTTGAACTTAACACTTATACAGTACTGTTATTGCTCACTGTTTTGTGCTAAAATGAAGTCTCTATCAATTGGTTACTAATCAAGTTGAAAGCTTTTTCTATAAAAGGAAAAAAAATATCTACTTGTGTTCTTTCTACTGGTATTGCCTTCTCCTTCGTGACATCAGCTTTTATAGGAGCTCATTTGTGATTTAATTATGTAGTTGGTTCTCCTCAGCATTTTTCAGTGTTGAATGTGAGTAAAGATTAGAACTTTTTCAATGTGATGATTTACGTTTCTCTTTGTTTTTGTTTCCAGGCAGTGGTGCTACTTATGCTGTTGGCATTCAGCCACCGTATACATAGTGAAGCTCAATTTGATGGAGAATGCAAGTTCACTAGGCATTTGAAACCCAGACCTCACAGTGTGTCAGTATTGGACTTTGGGGCTGTGGGTGATGGAAAAACAATAAATACTGTAGCCTTTCAGAATGCTATTTTCTATCTCAAGTCCTTTGCTGACAAGGGCGGAGCACAGCTCTATGTTCCTGCTGGCAAATGGCTGACTAGAAGTATCAATCTTACTAGCCACCTTACACTGTTCCTGGAAAAAGATGCTATTATTCTAGGATCCGAGGTTAGCCTCTGAACTTTGTCTGGGAGCCATTTTTGCATTTCTAACAATATTTTTTGAGTTTCAGACAAAAGACTAGCCTATTAACAAAGCTAAAACAAGTTTTCCGGAAAAGAAATGTTAAGTGTCATGTAAGGTGCTTCAAATTTCATATGTTAAGATATGAATAGGCTTAATACATCTATAGCCCCTTAAACTTGTCAGTAAATTTCATTTAGACACACGAACTATGGTTTGTTCCAATTGAGCAGCTAGACACATGATAAAGTATTCCTATTAGAGACTTTTGGTTCAAATGTTTAAAAAGCTGTTGCGCGTGTCCTCAAGTGCCTAATACGTAGATAAGTTAACCACTTAAAATATACCATCTCCTGTTAGTTTTTGTCCTCATTGTCAAAATAAAAATAAAAAATACCATCTTCTTTAATTATACGCATTAGCCTCAATAAGCTGTAAAACCTTAGGCCTGTTCCAATTGAGGCTGATGTGTATAATTAAAGAAGATAGGATGTATAACAATTCATTTCAAGCACAAGATACATTGGCACTTTGTAATTAGGATCTACGGCTTATTGTTTCACAAATAAAATATTCTCGCCATATATATGGTTACTCCAATGGAGGTTTCCTACATAATATGTTCTCACAAAGGTAATAACTCAAATTTTGATAATGACAGTTTAGCTACATTACGATGGTTTTGATAAGTGCTTCCGTTTTTATCCGTCTATCGGTTTGGATATAAAGCATCTTAATGCATGTCATGGTAAACATTTTTGTGCATTCACTGTTCAGGATTTCGATCATTGGGATGTGGTTGAAGCCTTACCATCTTATGGCCGAGGTATTGAGGCACAATATGGAAGATACCGCAGCTTGATCTCTGGAAATAATTTAACCGATGTTGTAATAACAGGTAGGAATTCCTTCATTGAGTGGTTTTTTTAGTTTTACATTTTTCTTTAATGTACCTTCATTCAACCAGCTTATTTCTAATAATTGTGCAGGTAACAATGGTACTATTGATGGCCAGGGCTCTATATGGTGGGAGAAGTTTAATTCCCATTCCTTAAATTATACTCGACCACACCTAATAGAGTTTGTTAGCTCCAGAAATGTTGTTATTTCTAACTTGACTTTATTGAATGCTCCTGGTTGGAACATCCGTCCAGCATATTGCAGGTAACTTGGTTCATCTGTATAAGGTGTTTAATGTTTCATGTACTTTTGCTTGTTGTAAGATCTCGGTATGGCTAATCCTTGAGAAAATTTCATGTCTTGCAGTAATGTGGTCATTCAGAACTTAACGGTTTATGCTCCACAAGACTCCCCATACACTAATGGGATTGTCCCAGGTTGGTTGAAAAATCATTAATCTTATTTGTTCTAACTATCCAAGATAATTAAGTGTTGTAGCAAACAGTCATTTTCAGGATTAAATGGAGCCCTTAATTTAGTTTTGCAGATAAAATTTAGCTGTTCATAAAGATTAATTAGCTCTGCAAATACTGCCAAAACTGCGTTCTGCAAATAGACACACATTTATTTAGATTTTAGATTTGCAAATAAATTTGAAGTAGCTAATTCCTCATCCCTGAGTTTACATACGATTGTTACATGAGCCTGGAATAGGTTTGTCTTTGAGCTGATGTGAAACAAGTAGGCCTGATATTTCATGACAACATGTGTATTGTTCCCCTTGTTTTTCTTGATTTTAAAAAGATGGTTCTCTTTTCTTTCAAGAAATGGATACACTACTTGCTAATTACTCTAGCCTCCCTCTCATGACATGCAACCTTATGTCCACTTTTCAGATTCTTCTGGGCATGTCTGCATTGAAAACAGCAACATTAGCATGGGTTATGATGCTATCGTTCTTAAAAGTGGTTGGGATGAGTATGGAATTTCCTATGGGAAACCCACCTCAAATGTCCACATTAGACGTGTGAGGTTACAGTCTGCTGCAGGTTCCGGTGTGGCTTTTGGCAGTGAGATGTCTGGCGGTATCTCCGATGTGCTCGTAGAGCATAGTTCCCTACATGACTCCCTTTTCGGGATTGAGATTAAGACAGCAAGAGGAAGAGGCGGTTACATCAAAAATATTCTCGTTACAAATGTTGTTATGGAAAATGTGCAAGTAGGAATCAAGGCCACTGGTTACTCTGATACGCATCCAGATGAGAAATATGATCCTTCTTCATTACCTGAAGTTAGTGGTATCACTTTTGTGGACATTGTTGGTAAAAATATCTCGATAGCAGGCAATTTCACCGGGTTACATGAATCTCCTTTCACTAATATATGTCTATCAAATATCTCCTTCTCCATTTCGTCCAACATTTCTACACCATGGGTGTGCTCTGATATATCAGGTTCTTCTGAAAATGTGTTTCCTAAACCATGTCCCGAGCTTCAAGGCTCATTTTCCAATTCTAGTTCTGCTTGCTTTGCTCTTCCACAACAATATAGTGAAGTTGCAGTTTTATAATCCTCCACCGATTGGAATTATTCATTCGTTGAACCTGAACACGAGACGCATATCTTGTTCTAGTTCTAGTGTACAATCTTCCAATAAGATGCAAGTCAAGAATCTTCGGTCTCATGGTTTTTCCTAAGTCAATGTCAAAACTCTGGTGAGCAATCTATTCATCGCAGCAGATCGTTCCTGTGTACAGCATCGGTTTCTTTTATTCATGTGTAAGAAAAGTTTTGGTAGTGCAGTAAATTCAGATACGTTGTTCCTTTGTGTCATTCTTCATTTGATTTTTTTACTAAATTTTTCTTACATTTGTAAATTGGGTTTATGGAGACTGCAGTAAGATTGGTTAATGCTACATGGTTGAAGGGGTGTTATTGTTGAGTGTCATTGTTGCAATAAAAGTTCTAGCCATTTGATTCAGCATCTTATGCCCTATTCTTTGTTCTTTGGTTTGAAATCTCAGTCCAAAGAATCTTATAAAACTTGTTATGTCACTTTCACATACAGTGCATTTTGAGTTTACCTGTAATTATGTCAAATATTTGATGATCATGATGGTAGAATTTTAAAGAAAATGAAAGGGGAGCGATTACACATGGACTAGTCTAGGAAATTACACCCAATGACACCTTGAAAATGTATGGTCTTGTACTTTTGACCCCCGTTTGTCCTACGGGCGAACCTTCATGGTCAAAAGTCAAAGCTCGTTGAACCTTCAAGGCAGGCAAAAGTCAAAGCTTGTTGAACTTCGAATTTTTGTACTCAGAAGAATTGAGGTTAAAAGTTCAAAATCACCCATCTCCAAGGCCATTTTTATAAATCACCCGGCTAGTACATCTCTTTAAAGATGTGCTTTCATAAAGCTCCACACCCTAAGGTTGAAACAAATGGATTACTGCAATTGGTTTATAGTAACTATTGTTGTGGTACTAAATTGTTGTTCTTAGGAGGGACCACTACTATGGTCCAAAGAATTCAATCCCCCTCTGGACCAAAAGAAAAGACAGATTTTCACGGGGTTGCCTTTTGGAAGATTGGTGTTTAATTTTTTCTCATCAAAAGATTGGTGTTTAATTTTTTACCCTGTTAAGGAAAAATATCCTGATATATATCTGTTGCGATTATCTCCATTTTTCTAGATATGTACAGTAAAAAATTGAAGACTCATTGCTTATTTGTGGTCATTTTGGATTGGTTTAATTGAAGGAGCATGAAGAAACCATTCTGGGGTTTTATTGAGCTTGATTGGTGGCCAATTTCTTGTGGTCGTCGGGTTTTATGTGAGAAGGCAACTTGACCAATTTTATGGATCTGGTGGCTAATTTATGGCGATCATCAAGATTTCTAACAAAGTAACCACCAGATGAATTTTATGGAGATCTTCCAGCATTGTCGGGATTTGGTGATCCATTTCTAGCGATCACAAGGGACTTGTGACAAGGCAACCATCCGAATTTTATGACAATCGTTAGGATTTGTGACAAAGTAACCTTATGAACAAAATATTGGAATCGGGTGGAAAATGGAATAAACAAAATAGAAGTACAATTCTAGGTTCATAGATGAATTTTCTTTACACTACAAATCACGTCTTTTTTTTGGCATGTGTCCATGAAGGGATTCATCAACGCAGAAACTAATATCTGAAATTTTATCAAGTTCACCCGTCATGTCTAGGAATAGCTTTTGAAGTTCCTCCAAGGTGTTTGCTCCCTGTTTCAAATTCAATCACCAACTTATTACAAGTACTAAAATATGAAACCAGAAAAAGAAGAAGAAGATATTACTACTCCTTTCCCTTTATTTAATTGCATGAAACTGAAGGAGAAAAACATGTCGAAGAGGTAGAATGTACCTTAGATTTCTCAGCTTCCATCATTGTTATCATTTCTTGCATAAACTCACAGAATTCCTATAACCATAGTAACAATAATATATAATTACTTATTTGCAGCATTTAAAGCAAATTGTAGTTATTATATAGTATAATTTACAGCTGAAATTAAATGAGATAGAAGAAAAAGAAACTGACTTTATCATCAGTATCATCTCCCATGAGGTGAAGGAACCCAGTGTCATATAGTGATCTCTTCCTCTTGTCCGAGAGAACTGCAAATTAATATATGGTCAATGCAGACGTATAGGCGAATTTAGAATTTTAATTTGGTGGATTCAATTGTTAGGTGATCCATTGCACTTTTGAAATTATGAGATCCAAAATTTAACATTTGTCAAAAGTAATATAGTAATTCTTTTACATTTATGCACTTCCTAAACCCATTTATAACTAAAACTACCTTTGGTGAAGTATTACACATGACTGAGGGCAAGCTAATGAGAGCGAGCTAATGTGGCTGATTACAGAGAAATTCAGGGGATGCAAATAATACCTTACACAAATCTTACATAGAAAAGTGAAATGTTGTGTAAAAAATAGTACCAAGTTCACGTGGTACTTTTGCCATTGATATGCTTTTTAGGAAGAATAGACCTCTAGGACAAAACAACTGATAAACACGTACTATGAGCTTGGCATGTGACATGTAAATTAAAGTGCATTTGGATTTAGCAAGGTCAATTCACATACCAGAATAAGCTTCTTGAACTTGCTGAAATCTATGCTTAGCATCTCCCCTAATGTAAGGATCCTTCTTCATCCATCTATCCGGGTGCCATTTCTTCAACAACACGCAAAATGAATCATAAATAAAAAAGAGAAGTGAGATAGAGCACAACATAAAAAATGAAGCACGATTTTGTGATCTTAAAAAAGCCTGGTAAAATGTTGGAATTGGAGAGTTACAAAATTTAGAAAGAGACATTTTTATTAAAAAACAAAAGGTAAGACACTTAAATTGAAATAGAAAAAGTACCAAAGCAAGCTTTCTGTAAGCGCAACGAATTTCAGAATCTGAGGCTTGTTTACAAATTCCAAGAACATCATAGTAGCAGGAGCCTCCATTGTTGTTGGACACAACTTCCATTTTCTTGAACAATAAGGGAAAATGTTATTTGGTGAATATAATAGTATATATTACTCACTTTGTTTTAGCCTACTAAGAAAGAGGTTGATTTTTTGGTTAGGTTTTGGTGGGTGCAAGAAATGAATTTAATAATAATCATATGTTTCATCAAAAAGGTAGAATGTGCAGGTTGCTAACCACAAAAATAACACGAGCCTGGTAGGGAGATTTATTCATAAGAAGGTTCTAGATCTTTACTACTTTTAGCAACTGTTTGGATTTATGGAACTAATGTTACCCACAAATTGTAAAGCAGAGCAAATGTCTATGTGGTGTTCCTATGAGGTAGGGCTTATGTGGTCACTGCCTTCCTTCTAGAAACTTCCATGCACCTTATAACCTTTCTTGTTGCTGGTTTAGGGTTGTATGTGGATGGGTGAAAGGTTCATGTGAGCCAAAAAAATGTAAGGACTCATTGCCTTGTTCAGAAACTATTAGCAACCTCAAATTCATTTATTGATCTGATTAAGATACGACTTATTTAAAATGAAAGATTCAAATAATGAGTTTTTCCCTTAAAGGTAGATAAAAAATTTGTTTAATTTTGAGAAGTTTTGGTCTAACCAAAATGGTTGCAATAGGACTCATGTTATCAGTCTCCCAATTTAGGATTTGAGATTCAATTGTTGATTGATTCATTTACAATTGTTTGAACAATCATTTGTAAGGTTACAACATCTTTGAAGCTGGGGAATCACAATCGTCCATTAGGTTACAACATCTTTCACTACTAAAAAATCGGCAAAAATCGACGGAAAAACCGACAGGTTCCGTCGGTTTTTTGATAATTTTTTTAAATCTTTTTTTTTTCAAGAAAACCAACGGACTGTGTCGGTTATATAATTATTTTTTATATTATTTTCTAAAATAAACAGACGGACTCCATCGTTTTTTTATTTTTTAATATTTTTATTAAAAACCCGATGGAGTACGTCGTTTTTTTTTAACATAACCGACGGACTCCGTCGGTTTTAAAATAAACAGACGGACTCCATCGTTTTTTTATTTTTTAATATTTTTATTAAAAACCCGATGGAGTACGCCGTTTTTTTTTTAACATAACCGACGGACTCCGTCGGTTTTTTGATAATTTTTTTATATCTTTTTTTTTTCAAGAAAACGAACGGACTGTGTCGGTTATATAATTATTTTTTATATTATTTTCTAAAATAAACAGACGGACTCCATCGTTTTTTTATTTTTTAATATTTTTATTAAAAAACCGATGGAGTACGTCGTTTTTTTTTTAACATAACCGACGGACTCCGTCGGTTTTAACCGACGCAGTCCGTCAGTTTTCGAAAAGCGACGTAACATAAACCGACGGACCGTTTGAGTTGATTTTCCGTTGTTTTTGGTCGTCAATTTTTGCTTGTTTTTTAGTAGTGTTTGAAGCTGGGAAATCATAATAATAAGGACGGTTACAACATCTTGAAGACCTTATAATGGCCTCCTTCTCCTATTATGGATATAAGTAGAGTTTAATTTAATAATAGATGTTCACACATACAATGCTATTCCTAGGGTATTTTTTTTAAAAGAAGACCAATAATATCTAAGATCAAATTCTGGGAAATTAACAATGATTATTTTGAAAAGTGTTTTCCTCAATTATAATAACAAAGAGTGATGATTACATATTATCAACTAAGAAAATAATATAAAAAAAAAAAGATCAATATTGTAGTTATTTTTCCGCGCATAGCGAGAGCTTAGTGCACCGAGCTGTCTTTTTTAAATATCGTAGTTACCATTCTCTAATAGTTGATTGGGAGATATTTTAGTTTTTTTCTTTTTGTTTCTAGCTAAGAAGTTCTTTTATGGAAAAATGTGGACTTTATCAATGTTTTTTATGCTTTAAAACAAGTGTCCACTTGTCAAGTAAAAAGACACTCACATAAGTAATGTCGGTTATATGACTTCACAAAATAAATTTCTCAATAAATACCACTATTTTTCACTCTAATATTTCTACCATATAGAAGCATGAGTTTGTAGAGGATCGTCGTCATGCTGTTTCACCATAAGGTTATTTTTGATATTCTATGATATTTGTGCTTTATTGTGGTTGTACATGCAGGTTTCATATACATACCTTTCAAAGAAGTACAGCACAATTCCATTTGCAAATGTGGGCCCAACTAATTTTTTTACTTTACACGTATCAATTGGTAGCCTCTGTTTTGCTGATGTTGATATTTAGTGGGCGTTTAGCTATAAAAATTATTCATTTTTTTTCAGAATTTTTTTTTACTTTCAATGTTTAGCTATAAAAATTATTCATTTTTTTTTTGAATTGTACTCCGAAATATTAAAAACAAAAAAAAATTATTTTTCAAAAAATTTCAACTTTTTTCACCTTTTTATACTACATTTCATCAAAAATTATAATTTCAAAAACTATGGCCAAACACAACTCCAACTTCAAAAATTCTAAAAAAAGTGAAAAAGTTTTTGGTATTTATGACCAAACGGGCCCTTAAATACACAGTCTAAGTTAGTGAATATTTGTAGATCTCAATTGTTTATCCGAACATAATGTTTTCCAACACGTGATTTTAAGTAAAATTCAATAGTAATGAGTCTATATTTTCAATATTTATCCTATTTAGCCTATTTTTATACACTTTAATTTTTTTAAAAAAGATAAGAATTTTTTAATTTGTGATTAAAAAAAGATAAGAATTTCTTAATTTGTGAATATAATTTCTAATATTCTTATGCTTAGAAATTGATTGAGGATGAGTGAATTAAAGTGAAGTTTTAAAACTCCATTTCTTGGATTCTTAAAAGCTCAGAAAATCGCAAAAAATAGTTTTATGATAAATAGTCATTCAATGTAATAACTCACTATAATGAGAGAAACTCCTTTTAAACTTTATTTTTCAGTTAATACTTATGACTAACAAAATTATGATATTTTTCTTATAACAAAATACTTATCCTCCAATATTTAGCAGTGTTATTGAGCCCGTGCACTGCACGGGTTATCCTTACATAGAAGCACGGGTTTGAAGCAGGATCGTCGACATCATTCCAAGGGCATTTCTATCCTGCTTGCTGATGAGGGGCAAAATTGACATTTCAGATTTTTTTGGTTAAAAGACGTTGTACGTAGGTGTTATATGTGTGTACTTTTTCTTTCTTGGACAATAAAGTGCATAAGTTACTTTGCTGGAAGATGGGTTCACACTAGATTTTACGCTACACGTTGCATTTGCAGCCTTTTCAAATGACTTATCAAAAAACGTGGGTCACTCGAAAAAAATTATGTGGAAGTCTCTGTTTGCAGGTTTTACTTGTCTATCTCTCCATAGCTTTTTTAATAAATATCCTACATATTAGCTTTTAAGTATAGAGAAACGTAAGTAGGGATTCATTTTTATCAAAATTAGTTTTTTAACGAAGTAACGTCACTTAATGTTATTTTGTGATCAAATTATTTAAATGTGTTTACACTTTACAAAAATGTTTAATGTTCTAAAAAGAAATTAAGATAAATATCCAATGTACTAAGTTTCTAATTATGGAGCATGAAAATAGCCAAAATAATTTATTAGTAAATACATAATTATGACAGTTCAAGTAAAAATAAAGGATAGAAGGAGTATTTTATATCACATTTCCCATCTTATATGCCACCATATACTCATATAATTACCCTATATATGAGACATTGATTTATAATAAATACCTAGAGTTTGAACTGCATATTTCAAATTTTATAAATAATTTTTGGAGTATGAACCGTGGTAATATTGTTTCTAGAATTTTTTTTATGTAGTCCTTGTATTTCAAGTTATGCATATATGCGAAGTTTAAAGATTTTCACGTTTTAATTTAGGAGTATGATCGTTCAAATGATGTTTTCGAATTTAAAAAAAGTAATTAAAGTTTAATATGTTTTGAAATGTTAGTTAAGGTTTGATTAGCAGTTTAAAAAATGATTATTAACATATTTCTTTCAAAAATAATAAGAATAAGGTTACATTACTTGAAACAAATAGATACACTATAACACAAATTGTTGAATCTATGCTCCCAAAACTTCTAATTTTTACACGTAAATTTTAAAAAATTCATAAAATACGTTGAAAGATTCTTATGATTACATAAAGAAAAAATTATGGGAAAATGACATAGGGTACCTACTCAAGACTCTTTATTACAAAGTATATAGATAGTTTTTCTTATTTACAAAATATAACGATATTTTATGAAAGATGACGGATTTTCATATATTTTTCATTTTTTTTTAATTTTTTTCAGAAAATATGTTTTTTAAAAAAAATTAAAAAAAATATTTTAAACTTTTTTTTTTTTAATTTTTTAAATATTTTTGTAAGAATTTATTTTTTTAGACAATTATTATTTATTTTTGCTCAAAGGCTTAAAAAATTATATGAAATTTTTGTGCATGAAAGCTGTATGAAAAATGTATGAAATGTGTATGTGTGAGCGAAAGTTTTAATATAATTTTCATACACAAAATTATGAGCGAAAACTTTAAGCCTTGAATATTGTATGAAAGTTGTTACAATGTTGTTGTAGTTGTATTAATTTTTCAGAAACCTAATATGAACTTTATATACGATAAATGTGAATGAAATTCTAAGTCTTGAGCGAGATATACACATTTCATACCATTCTCATACATAAAATTTTGAGCGTAATGTTTAAGCCTTGATCAAGATATACACATTTAATACGTTTTTCATACACAAAATTTGAGCGAACTTATTAAGCGTTGAGCAAAATATACACATTTCATACACAAAAATTTGAGCGATTATTTTAAGTCTTGAATGTTGTATCAAAGTTGTAACGTCAGCGAAATTTTAATCCTTGTCCGACATACAAATTTCATACACACAATTTTGAGCGGATTCTTTAAGCCTTGAACGAGATATACACATTTCAACATTTTTCATACCGTTTTCATACACTAAATTTTGAACGACCTTTTTAAGCCTTGAGTGAGATATACACATTTAATACAACTTTGATATATAAATTTTTGAGCGGAATTTTTTTTTAAAAATAAAAATAAAAAACAAATAATTTTAAAAAAATAAAAAATTTAAATTTTTTTTTTTTCAAAAAATCATGTTTTGTATAAAGTTTGTAATGTTATATTTTGTAAATAGAAAACTATCGTTACGTTTCGTAAATATTTCTCCTTAATATATATATATATATATATATATATATATATATATATATATATATATATATATATATATATATATATATGTACTTTACCCTTTACAATATATGTTGGGCCCGTGCTGACACGGGCTTCGATATCTAGTAACGATTCTAAATGTTAGAATATATATACGAGTAATTCCGAGGCATTAATTTTTGGAGGTATACATTTAGAGATAATATAAACACTATTTTAAACTATGCGAAACTTACCAAATAACAACTTGAAATTCTCATTTAGCATGTTGTAACTTGAAGTTTAATACGGCCTTGAGTTTAGATAAAACTAATCTGCTATTCTAATTACTAGGGGTGTTCACCGATTAAATAAATCGACATTTACTTGGGTTGGATTTGGTTTGGTTTTAAATTTTTAAAAACCGATGGTATTTGATTTGGTTATGGTTTTACTAAAAGCAAACCGAAGAAAAAACCGAACTGAACCGAACCGAACCGACAAATTTTATAAATACTTTTTATAATTATATATATACAAGATATTAATTTTATAAATACTTTAAATAATTTATATACATTTTAGCAAAATTTTATTTATCTCTAATAGAATAATGAACTTTATACCTTAAGCCCATTTTAAAAAGAAATCCAAGAATTCAAACTCATTTATTCAAAGAACCAACTATGAGAGTTACCTAGATTTATTTTTTGTATTTCTTATAAACTTTTTTTTCACTTAATTAAATTATAAATTCTAAGACATTTTTTCCATAATGCAAGAAAACTATAACCACCACAATAAAAGGATAATAACGAATTATAAGTTGGAAAAAGATAGAAAATTCTCTCCTAATTGTAGGAAAAACATGAAAGAGAGAAATACCGTTAGTTTCTAAAAATCGAAAAATCGACCCAAACTGACTACAACCAAATCGATGGATATGTATTATATTTGGTTTGGTTTGGTTTTAATAATTTTAAAAATCGACTAGATTGGTTTGGTTTTGGTTTTAACCCAAAACCGACCCATGAACACAACCACAAAGTAGTATTCCATTAGCTCAATGTCCCACATCGGCGGAAAAACACTAATAGAACTGATTAATAATAGCCAACACATTTTTTTAACCCAAAACCGACCCCTGAACACAACCACAAAGTAGTATTCCATTAGCTCAATGTCCCACATCGGCGGAAAAACACTAATAGAACTGATTAATAATAGCCAACACATTTTTCTTGAATGCCGGGCTTGGTAGCGCAAGCTTGTCACCCAAGTGGGGGGGGGGGGCAATTAGGTGATGGAACAACCATGGTACACACAGTGACAGAGCTAGAATTTTCGCCGAGGAGGTTCAAAATATAAAAAAGTAAACATACGAAAAAGTCTAAGGGGGTTCAACATCTACTATATATATAGAAACATAAAAAATAATTTTAACCTTATAAAAACAGTGTTTTTTTCTGCCAAGGGGGTTCATAGTGTGGCTCCGCCACTGGGTGCACAGCCCTCGGTTATCGATGCTTGGCAAGGTTTGGACGAAAATGTGTAGTTGGCTTGTGCTGAAGGAATGAGTAAAAATCATTGTTGTGCCTGCCTAAGTGGCACCAGCAATACATCCTTGGCTTATCAGCAGCTCTCTTTCCCCACTTGTCAAAGAAACATGTTTCGTCCAAAGCCACCGTTGAATGTGTGTCGGGTAGCCGTTGTTGAACCATCACCTCTTTTTTAAGCACAACGTGGCAGGTAGAATCACGTGTTTACATTCCCTTCAAGAAATTTTAACTCTTATAATAAGTTTGAGCCAAAAAGTACGACGAAGGGAAGTTTAGCAATTCATTAAAGGGTAAAACAGTAATTCGATCTTTCTTAGTTTCCAGAAAAACAGATACTGAATGCGTGGAACAAATACGTGCACTGTAAATAAACATAGATATTGAAACTCTATTCTATCCCACCTCACCGTACATGGCTTCTCCTCCAAAAAAAATTGTTTTTTGCTACCTTCCTTGGAGAAGCTTCCGAATTTGCAGTTTATGATACAGCCCTCGAATCTTTTCCCATTTTGCATAAAAATAGCAGTGTTGCTTCAAATGACGGTAAAAATTTATGCACATCGAGTGTTTACATTAAATCAATAAATGTATATCATGTGCTGAAATATATACCAACTATCACTTAATCATGATTAAGTAATGTTCACTATACAGATAGAAACTAAGCAAAATTCAAGAAATTACAGATAGAAATTTCTTGAACGGCTGTGCCAAAAAAAGATGATAGTTCAACAATGGATACCCGACACGAGGTGATAGATTAGAGTTTGAATATTTGTTATATTTACAGTGCACTTACTTGTTACACGCATTCAGTACACATGTTTTTTCTGGAAACTAAGAAAGATCAAATCACTGATTTAACCTTTAATGAAATAATAATTGCTAAACTACCCTTCGTCGCACCTTTTGGCTCACACTTATTATAGCGTTAAAAATAAACATTAAAGAATTAAAAAAGAAATTAACTTTGAAGCTCAAAATTCGCCAGCAATAGAAAGCATTCCCTAGCCCCTAATCTATTGTTAAGGTATGATGTGGAATCAGAAGAAGCTCACTAGTTCATGTTCTATTATCACCATTTGCATTATCAAATTTGTAATTTCCAGTTAGAAACTGTGATAAATCCCTTCTTTCTTGTCTAAGGATCTCAACTTTTAATCATGCCTTTAATCTACCCTTGCCTTCATTGTTAATATCATTCATACCTTGGACAAAATAGAAGTAAGAATAAAAATATAAATGGTTTCATAATCAACTACAGTTTTTTACTATAAAGCACAACCAAACTAGATTGAATATGTGCAAAATATACAAGTCAAATCCTCAAGTGTGCCACATAATGTCATACGGAAGTACAACCTTTGAAGATCTTCACACTGCTCTCTACCAAAAGAACTGGAACTCTACAAATCTAATGATGTAAAGATTACACGCAACGGAATTATTGCCTCTTTCAGATAAATCAAAATACAAATTTTGAAGGGAAAAAATCAAATAGGCCAGAGAGACACTGTCAGTAAAGCAGAACAACTCTCTCATACACTGCCAGAAATAATAACAGAAAGGGAAAAAAATAAAAGAATTTGGAAACAGTTTGCTCACATCCCTACTTCCTGTTTCCTACTTTTCGCTTAATTTCAGTTGGCATGGCGAGCCTCCCATTCCGCTGAGGTGTGGTGCCAATTCCATTTGTCTTTCGTGATGGTGAAGGCCCAACTTTGTGAACCATGTTCCTGCCACAATCATTTGAATGAAATGAGCCCGAATAGAGTAGAATAGATATGGAGGATTCTTATAACTATTATGTTACTCTTGGAAGTGCAAAATAAATCACAAAACAAGGTGAATAAGAGATTACCTTGTTTCTGGGCTCTTTGCATGCTTTGGATTTGGTCTCGGGATCTTTGACTCATTCCCATTGGTGAAACTGTTTAGTTTGGAATTATTGAATTGCCAAAGCAAATCTGGCTCAGACGAATCACTGGTCGTGGCATCAAATTCTTCCAGATCATCAGCAGGAGTAATGTCAAAGTGGTCACTCAATGTGAAAAGATTACTTGATTTTTCTTGGCATAATTTAGATGATTCTGAAAGATATTTCTGAGCAAAAGCATCCGACATGCCATTATCTGATTCCCAATATCCAAAGGGCTTCCCCACTCCATGGATAGAGTCCTGCTTGTTCACCATGACTTTGTCTACCCACTCACCGGTGCCCATGTAGTTTTCACAAGGACTGTTGACTGGTGGCCACGACGGGGAGTTTCCTAGTAACTCATCAAGATCAACGCTTGGCCTCTTTTGTCTGAATGCAGAGTTACTAGATATCTGCACATTAGTAGATGTCAAAGCAAAGTCTTGCAGATGACATTCGCATGCATCAAAATGGATGCTCGTTAAAAGCTTCATTAATGGTAACTTGTGCTCTAGTTTTGGTATAAACCTATTCAAGTCTCGTGCTCTTCCAAGTATTGCCTCACCTATTTATATTTTGAGTTAAAACACCACTAAACACTACTCCCTCCGTCCCAATTTATGTGGCACCGTTTGACTAGGCGCAAAGTTTAAGAAAGAAAGGAAAGACTTTTGAAATTTGTGGTCTAAAACAAACTTTAAACATTTGTGTGGCTATAAACCATTTCATTAAGGGTAAAAGAGGAATTTTAAAGTTAAGTTGTTTCTTATTATAGAAATGTGACATTCTTTTCAAGAAAGAATAAAAAGGAAAGTACCACATAAATTGGGACGGAGGGAGTAATAGACTTCGATAAATTATTCTTCTATTAACGAGTTTGCAACAACAACATACCCAGTGTAATCTTATTAACGAGTTTGCATTGTGCTATAAATAATTGCACTTAGAGAGATGACCAAGTCGAGAGAGTCTACCTCAATGTTGCCTACATCGTCCATTGGTCTCCTCTGGACATTTGAATCGGCAAGCATTTCTCTTTTCTGTGGATTAGATTGAAACGGTGATGATGGCTGCATACTGCATGGACTGCTCATTACCTTATGCTGCATGGGGACCGACTCTTCTTTTTTTGCTAGGGCTGCTTTCAGAGTTGCAATCTGATAAAACAAAGATATCAAGCCTTGAGAACAAACCAATATATACTAGGAATAAAAAGCAATTAAAAGGGTAAAAGAAAAAAAGAAAAGAAAAAGTGAATACCTGTTCTTTGAGCTCTTTGACATCTGTAGAGTCTTTATTTACACGTGCAGCGCCTAGTTCAACAGTAGAAACACGTTCTGCAAATTTAAGTGTGCTAATTGTTTCTCCTACTGCTTCAGATTCGGGGCTTATGTGAACAAACATCAAAGTTTTGGCTTGCCCTCCTACAAGAAAGTCACAACCCAAAAACCAATCTTTACTAGACCAGAAAGAAAAGAGTCGCAAGAACAATCGAGCTTCATCATTTAGCTTATATCCTACCTAGTGAGTCTTGCAGAAGCTGTGTAAGTTTGCTGTTACGGTATGGGACATGTGCATTCTTTTGGGCAAGAGCAGCGATAACATCACCCAAAGCTGAAAGAGACTTGTTAATGTGCTGGGCCTCTTTTAGTCTGTCTCCCGTTACTTCAGATTTGTTCACTCTCTCACTTCCTGCAAGATCAACCAAATGCATACAACCACGAAGAATAGCTCCAGAAGCCAAATCTCGTCCCTGAACATGAACAGTTAGGCAACTGCACATTCAAAACCAGACAGAGTTAGCATCTCCACTACAAGTTTCTTACAAAGCACTAGAAACTAGAAAATACATAAGAGAAATTAAAGGATTCTACATTCCAACCTGTGGGAGCGGCTACTGCGGTCATTGAGCGCTGTTGCACCCACTGAACGATTCTTTTGCCCTAGATTCATCAGATCAATCACGTCACAAGTTGAAGTTACATGAACCAAGCTTGCATCTGGTACACTTAGTCCTTGACAAGCATTACGGATTTCCAATGTAATTTTAGGTCAAGGAATGCAGGAAGTTTAAGCACAATGGGTTAAAAATGAACGTTGTGTAATGAGATCACATAGCTTAAAGTTACTTAAAAAGTTTTAAATAGAAGAATGTGACACGATATTGAGAAGGATATCTTTTGTTAACACCATCAGAAACTAGGAGATCCCTAACTTGCTCATTGTATATCTCCATCATCTGTACAGACACATCATAGTGGACAGTATCCTTTCTTTGTTCTGCAAGAAGGAACAGATCACCTAAAGCCCTGTAGTTTACTCCTTGACTTTGTTCAGTGATATTCTTAGGTCCAGTCTGAATACAACAAAAGAGCTTCTTAGCACATACAACAGAGAGTATGATTTTACTTAACATGGAAATACTTTTCTTTAACTAACCATTGTGTAGGTTTTTCCTGATCCTGTTTGGCCATAAGCAAATATGCAGACATTATAGCCATCAAGAACTGATCTTATCAGTGGTTGTGTGTCAGAAAATACCTCGCCTGCCAAAAAAGTAAGAAGTGGAAACCACTGAAGAAGGCTGAGGGATAACAGAATTAAAAGTATAGATGCCAATCTTTTTACCAATAATTACAGACACGCATTCTGTGCTCTTTTATGTTTGACATTTACCTTGAGTTGCGCCAGATCCAAATACTTTATTGAAGTTGAAAGATTTTCGCCCTTTGCCATTCTTTGATGGAATACTAATTGTAATGGTGCCATCTTCTATGTGATCCACAGAAGTACCACAATTAGATTGCCCGGGCAAAAAGGGTCTTACTCGACAGTAAACCCTTATGCTTCCTAATAGAGCAAAAACAGACAGCCTTCAGTTCAAAGGTTGAACGAGAGATGAAGAAAGACACGAAAGAGGTGGTCTAACACATAAGAATGGTACCTTTAAGGTCCTGAACTTGATTATAAAGCTTGCGATTTTCTTCAAGAACTCTATGATAACCAGAAGCTGCATGAGCTAGGCCATTTATGTGCATGCCTATAATGCAAGATATAATTAGGTGGAAACAAACTCAATCTCAAGGAATCCACATAAACCTAGGGGATCCCCACACCACACAACCCAAAAAAATAAAGAATTGTGCAATACTCCTACCAATATTATGCATTTCCTCATGAAACTTCATCTGCATGAACTGCATACCCGCTTTGGTAGTCAAAAGAGTTTGCTTCAGGTTCTACAATAGGACAGTAAAGCTCATTAGAATATAGGGGAGAAATTAAATTTTTCATTTGAGGGTCTAATCGTGCCTGGCGATCTTCAATCCTTACCTTAATGTCTCTTTGTTGTTGGTCAACAATGGTGTATTGCTTCACGTATCTTCTTTCAAGTTCTTCATCCGGCAAGAAGTCCACTTTCTTCTGTAGGGTCACGTTTCTCTGGTCAACCTAATTGAGAAGGAAGAAAAAATTGCAAGTATGAGGGATCATGTCTTGTGACACAAAATTATACTTTTCTAATTAAAACAGGTGGATATTGTCCTTCAGCAAGATCTGCAAAATTAGATACATCACCTTTATGCTATCAGAAGTGTGTCTCACGAGGGATTTGTTACCACAAGAATCAGTTGAATTATCTGTAGTTGCTTTACTCTGATGGAAGGAAGTTTCATGGTGTGTCAGAGCATAGACTGATGCATGCAAATAACATCAAAAAAGTACAGAAAGTGCTCCACTTTTTTTTTTTTGTGTGTGTGTGTGTCTAAAGTAGATATTATAAGAAGGAATCAAACTCCAAAAAATGAATAATCTTGTAATTGAGAAGATAGATGAATATTGATAAACCTACCAGTTCTATTTTGCTTGCAACACGATGCTCAAATTCTTGAACAACCTTATTTAACACTGACTCCACAAGCTGTAGCATGCAGAACGAGTTTAGAATAAACGGCATACCAAATAAAATCACAGATAATAGGTAATAACTCGCCCGCAGCTTACAGTGGTAAACTGCAGGAGTCTACAAAAAGTTGTACCACAACATGCATATCATAGTTTAGGTCAAACAAAGATTTCATATCTTTAAAGTAAATGATTGTGGAAATTGTTTATCTAGTTCAGACAATGTGTAGTTTTATGTTAGCGGAAACAATTCTGGTGCAGGACTTGACTGTCATGAGTTGTTATCACAATACCAGATACAAAGAATTTTAAAGTCATCGGAGAGGACATCAACCACATCTGAAGAGCTAATCGTGTACATTGCTTTAAATGCAGAAGGTCAATATTTCTGGTGACGAGGAATCAAAAGATACTAAACTTGTGAGTTAAAAAAAATACACACAATTTACAGTAAAATCAAGAATGAAAGAACTCAATATTTTCAGATGTCAAGCTAACAAGGAAAAGCCTGAGTGACAAGGCTGGGGTTCCAAGGACTACAAGGTTCAGAGTTATATTCTACCAGACACCAAGTCTCCAATTTCCCCCACAGAGAATAATTAATTCCATAATCAACTCAAAAAGAAAATTCAGTGTCAGGAAATAACATTTCATGAGAAATAAAACCTCAGGCTAACATGTTAAACAATTTCCTGCTAGTCTAAGTCCACTTGATCGCTTTTCTACTAGTCTAAGTTTATTTACGCCTGCTTGACACACCCTACTTCAGCTGAAGAGATTGAACAAGTGAAAGTAATTTGAAGAAAAATGTAGGAGCAAGAAGATTGAGGCTTGAGTAGAATTGCTTCCACATTACACCACAAAATCTAAAAAGGAAAGTTTGCCAGACTTAATGAATTTCAACTTACATTAGGAACCTCTTCTGGCTTTTTATCAGTCAGAATTGCACGAACAAGCATGCTCAAGGAAGAGCTGGACTGTAAAGAGAAGATTTGATTAATCAATCGTCCATTGAATTCATTATTCTCAATGCATGTAAAGCTTAGTCAAGCAGAGGTTACCTACCGTATTGTTATTTCCAGCTTCAATGCATGCACCATTTATAGGTTTCTCATACATCCTTGACAATGAATTTGTGAATGGCTCAGAATTTTTCCGCACAATTTGTTTCACAGATGCATTTGATTTTATATTTCCACCAAATTTCCAGACTCCGGTACCACCTTCTTGCTTCCAATCACTGTAGGATTTAAGTCCCAAAACACAATTCACAATTCTTGATGATTTTCCTCCCTGATAATTGTCAAGATTTCAGCTCTATCATTCAATAACTCCATATTTTTATAGAAATTCCAGTGACAGTCATTAGAATACCTATATAACAACATTACACTAGGCTGAATTTACTAAGATTTTAGACTACTTGGACCCCATCAAATGCACTAAAAACTTACCTGCTCCAGATCAGATGCCTCAAACAAAGGAATCCCCAATTCTTGCACAGCAACTAAAAAGTTCCTGATATTCTCAAAGTACTGGTATGCAGACAGGGCTGCTCCATCTGAGTTAATTGCAGAATCACATGAACTTTCAACAACCTACAGTAGTTGATCAATAATAAATGTCAATCTCCAAAGGGAAAAACAACAATTCAAGAATCTTTTTTAACTTGCAATTTTCCTTTTGATCAATCTCCAACTAGTATCGGATTGAGGGATAGTTGATTGATTGGTCGATTTCCTTTATTACGATTCGGGGTGGATTGAAATTACCTTGGGGACAGCTCCAGGCTGAATTTTATTGAGTACATTGCAAAGGATCATTCCACTCCTTAAACCAAGCCTAAACTCTTCCTCAGAAGGTTCAGCTGGCAAATTTTTAGCTCCCACAATTCCAACTATCTTTCTTATCCATGCTGCTGCTTCATACCTATTTTTTGCTACACAACTCAAAACATAGATTCATCAGATCACTCAAACATCACTAATTTGGAAAATGGTACTTCAATTTCATGAACATGCTAGTAAAAAATGGATCTTTATAGCCTAATCACTGATGATCAACCAACAAAATAAAGCACACAAAAACATGAAAAAAAAATAAAAAAAATCAGTTACCAGCTTCCTCTGCTTTACGGGCATCCACCAAATCAAGATTTCTTGATCTGCTGTTGTCCCCATGCTGCTGAAGAACATCTTCTACCACAGACAATGCTCCATAGGCAGCCATTTTTTTTAGTTTAAACAGCTTAAAAAAACCACCTTTTCTTGATATAATAATGAATTCCTAAACATCAAAATTCTCAAAGTTTCCTAAGAATGAGGGGTCAGACATCAAAATTCCCAAAAACCAACAAAACCCCAAGTAGTAAATTGTTTGAAAGAATCCAAGATTGAGGGTTATAAGATCTAACTGATTGAAAAAAGGTATAATAAAGCTCAAAGAGGATAGATAGACAGGTAAATAAAGGTACAATTTTCTTCTGTAATCTTCTTCTTCTTCTTCTTGTACTTGTACCCTAGTTAACAAAATACAATTACATACACTACAAAGTAATAGTAGTAGTGTTGTGTTAAAAAGACTTCAGTGCTGGCTTTGCTTGATTCGTTTTTCTTTTTTCTTGCCCACACCTCAAATACGAAATGCAAGAAAAGCGCTTTATTTTTGCTTTATACAACACCAAATAAAACTGCTGCTTTGAATTTTTTGTAGAATTTTAGAGCCACGTAGTTCCGAGCCTCATACCGAACCTAAATTTGAACCCGAAGCAGCCCTCTTTTTCTCCGTTGCCTTCTAAAATGGGTACTATTTTATTTCTGTCCTTAAACAGCGCGTTGTATGACTCTTTCGTCGAGCAGGTGGTTAAATTTGTGAATCAATTAAGAGATAAAAGTTGAATTTAATTTTTAAGTAAAAATGTATTAACTACATATTTTTATTATATAAATACATAATTACAGTTGAAAGCATTAAGGGGTTGTTCTTGTTGATTCATGTAGTACTTGTTATGCGAAAAAATATAATGCATGAATGTCTAAAGGGATTGTAATGGTGGTGATTAATAATAAAGAAATTTTTATACATGAATTAATTACTTTAAAAGATATTTTTGTCTTTAAATAGTATTCGTGTATTGTTAATACATGTATTATATTTTCATTATCTATCTACACGGCATTAAAAAGTACTAGATTCTCGTAATTTAATTGGGCATTATTTAATAACCGAAAATCAAATGTCATATTATGTATGGCGATTATGTTTTTTAGGGTCAACCAAATATCATATGTGGCGTTTATTATTTCTTATATGACCAACCACACATTGTACTATTTTAGGTGAAAATTTATGCTAGAACTGATTGTACCAATACACTTATGACCCCCTAAGTTTGTCGCACCTAACACCTTTTATCAAAATTGTTGATCCTTCCATGCTTATTGAAATTGCTAAATTTGAACTAGTCACACTTTAGTTTAAATTGTGACTTCTTAACAATTAAACTGCTTTCGCAAGACAGTCTCAGGGTTAAAAGATTACTATTTTTCCACTGAAAAAAGTCAGTGACTATATTCTCACGGAATGTCGGTGGGAAAAAACTAAATAGTAATGTTTTCACACGGAAAAATTATGAAGTTTCTCAACCTTTCAATGGGAACCTGTTTATCACTATATGTTTTCCCAGTGAGCTGGTTCGGTGAGAATGAGGTGGAAAAATCATGTTTTATAGCATAAACTTAATGTCAGTGAGAAAAAATTCTATTGCTAGTAGTGTCTCTCGATATGCTTTAAACAAAAACACCTATTAAATTCAAATACAGTTGTAACTAGATTAGATTTAAGAATTTTAGCATGGAGGTTACAAGTTTAGTTTTCTATAAGTAATTAATAAAAATAATAGTCTTGCTTATTGGCACAAATAAATAAACTGAATTTGGTATGACAACAATAAAAGGTGCATCATGTGATGTCAAAAGTTATTTAAGGGAAAGGAATGTTTATTGAGTAGGGATGGTGATTTGTTGGGCTCCTCCATTTTCATTAGATTCGTACCGCAATGTAAAGAATCCAATGTGGTAATAGAGAAGGCAAAAGAAGAAAAGATTAAGGATGTGTTTGGCGGAAAATTGAAAAGATTTCCTCCTGAAGGAAAATTTTTACACGAAAAATATTTTCTAATGTTTGTTAAAAGAAATAGAACACATTGTCCCACTAGAATATGTACTTCATAATTTATGCAAACGCTATGAGGGTGGAGGTGTGGCGTGTAGAGATGGAGTGGGGTGAGTTGGTGTTGGGGAAGTGGGGTGGAACTTGTTTTATCTGTTTAAACTAAGAAAGTCATTTTTTTTTTATTTTTCAGAAATTTCTTTTTTTTTTAATATTTTTAAAATTTTTTGACCAATCAAACATGAGAAAATTGAGCTAGACCAAACACATTCTAAATTAAATTCCAAAAAGTTAGAAATAGAACTTTTTGTTACACAAGTATGACAGGAATGGGTCTTTTTAGTTTTCTAGAGCATCAAGTAACAGCTACATTTTCAAAAGTGTTGATTGTTAAATATTGTTGTTCCCTTTTCTCTCAATAATTATTTAATTCAATTCTACAAAGAAAAGAAAAAGGAAGTGTTATAAACTGTAAGTACATGCATGTTTATATTATAAATGGAGTAATAAATTGTTCTATTTGAAAATTCAAAAATTGGCAGCTATTGCAATTTGCAAACAGAAAACGATGAATATGTCACCTTCAAAACAACTTAATATCACTGATTATTAGCCACCAAAGACCTAAATATATACAACTGCAGTAGTTGAGAATTTGTTCCCCCCAAACTACATTCAAAAAGGATTTCAAAGTTCTGGTACTATTCTAAGTCAAGCATAAGCCTTTGATTATTGCAACAGTTATATATTCAACTACTTTCCTATACAAAGGAATGGCTAGATTTAATACTCTGTGTAAATTTGGATCACATTCTTATTCATCTAACTATAGATTTACTTCAGTTTTTAAGAACTACATAAGTTATTACAAAACATAGTTTTTTTGTAAAAAAAAAGTATTTTGAAAATTGTAGTTATAGAATAATTTTTAGTTTAAATCTGCCAGATGAGAACAAGAGCATTAAGTGGCAATCAGAATCCAATGCTGAATTAGCTGATGTGAAGGATGCTTATTTATGTAGGCAATATTGGAAACTTCGCATGTTACCTTTCTGATAATTTACGTTGTTGATTATGTAAGATGGAAGTGAAACTATTTGAACTTTTGACTCTTATATTACAAAAAAGAAAAGTGTATTGGTGAATTCACTGTTATAGTTGAGTGTGGCAAAATTCACCATTTTCAATTGAACCTTATATATATGTATGCGCGAGAAAAATAATTAGTGGTAGTATAAGTTAATTTCGGAAATCCACATTTTCCACTTAGAATTTACATCATTCAAATTTTAAATTCACTACTGAGAAAATATGACCTTATTTCAAGATGCTTATAGGCGGAGCTAGAATTATGAGTTCTAAAATCTATACAAGACAGTTTACTGAATTTTAAATAATTATTTATATATATTAAGTAGATCTTTTAACACATATACAAAGTGTCAAAGCTACTTAATTCTACAGGAGCCATAAGCATAACTCAGCCACTGCGTTATATTATTTTATTTGTGTCATGCAAGATATTTATTCTTTAGGACTTCCCCTTTTCTTTGAAGGCACTTCCTCTAACCCCTCAGCTTCACTATTAGTGTTTTTCTTCGTTATCTCTTTTATTTAACCCCTTTCTCTGTAAGTCATGAGTTCTCAATACAATGCATGTCAAAATCATCTCACTTGCCCAAAAAGGCATAATTTAGTTAAGTGTGACATGAAACCACAACAAAAGACCTAATTTGACTGTTCTACATTCTCCAATTAACCATTTTGATTAATTAGTTAGAATAATGTGAGTTATCTGATGAATTAGTTCTGAGTCCACGTGGAATATTTAAATTAGCGTTCATCGTTTTGACCAAATCAAAGGAAATTAAGGTCTCATTTAGAAAAGCTAAAATAATTCCAAAATGTCTATCTTAAAAATGTGGCACCACTTACTAATTAATGGACCACGTCTCAGTTGGGCAGAAGGTAACCATCAAATTTGTTGTTAGACGGCTACCTATTAATTAATCGAGTATTCACAATAACAAAATTAACCAAACTAATGCAACAAACTGTGGCCTAATAGTTTATTGGATTTTCCTTTTTCAACCGTAGGAACAAAGCATCATTAACACCCAAAGGAAACGTCATTATCCCGACATTATTAACTAATTATTAAGAATTTAATTTATACCACATTGATATTATAATTTTTTCAGAATAAGTAATACTCTTGTTTTAATTTTTAAGTTGCCATTATCACTTATTATGAACAATTACTTGTAGTTATTTTTTAGGTGATCTAATAGTAAATTTTTTTAAACACTCGGCGTCGTTTGGTTGTTGTTAGGAGGTGATTTATTCATGTATTAAATTTTGCATAACTTGTATCATGTTTGGTAGAATTTTTATGCTATGTATAAAATTCAGCATACCAAATATAATGTATGGTTAGCTATTTAGAATACAACATAACTAATATAGTTATGAAGAAATTTATGCATTATTTTATATAAAATAAAAGATAAAATAATTAATAAATAAATAAAACCTACATAACTAAACCGTACATAACTAATATCTGCATAACTATAACTGTCAATCAAATTACCCCTCAATATTTGATTAACCAGTTGGAGATGTCTACTCTTGTTCTATTGGTTAGCAGGAAATTTTATTAATTAAAAATTGTGTTGGGGGTTAGGCACTGCTCATTTTTCATCTACTATAAATTATGAAGCCAATAAAGCAACACCAGTTTTTAGCTAACGTTCGAAAATTCAAATAAGTGGCTCGGAACCGAAGCTAATAGGTTAGGAGATAGGTACACATGGAACTTGTGATGTGGTGCGCACGCGTTTATGAGGGCGTTAAATTAGGCTCTCGAAAAGTACACCTAAATACCCACACTAAATTTAGGATCATAATTTAGAAATTAACTTGCGAGGAAAGGTCAAAACTTATTAAACCAAAATTTTAAGTAGGCGTTTGGCCATAGAATTTTACAAAAAAAAAACACTTTTTTTGGAATTTTTTAAGTTGAAGTTAGAGTTGAAATTGTGTTTGGCTATAGTTTTTTATTGTTAAAATATACTTTTTCAAAAAAACATGAAATATGATTTATACCCCAATTTCTAAAAACTAGCAAACCACCCAAAGAAATTAATAAATATAACTAGTGCGAGAAATATAGCAATCATACTTGAGATCAGTTTATGGAGTGTTCAAAACTGATGGTTTCTTTCCATCAAAAGACTGCAATTGAGAGGCTTACTAGTGTACACAAAAAATGTAGCATATCTAAATATGGTTTTATTGCAAATTTTTCAGCTACTTCTTTTCTTTTAGAGGCTTTTTAGCACGTGATGTTCAACTGAGCAACATAAGTTGTCTCTGACCAGTGAAAAAAGTTGTATGAACTTTTAAGGTAAAAATTGAGCAACATAAAAACTTTTGGGCTAAAAATTGAAAACAAAAAAACAAAAGTAAAAGGTCCAAAACATAAAATGAAAAAGGTGAAAAACAAGGTTTTTGTTGTTTTTTAAATTCCAAATACAACTTCAAGTTGTATTTGAAATTTTTATGGCCAAACACCATGAAGTGAAAAAAGAGAAAAAATATTCTGAAAAAAAGTGAATAATTCTCGTGGCCAAACAAGTCCTCAAAAATGCCAAAACCAAAGTTGTGGAAGAAAACACGTAAATATTTGATGGGTAATAAAACTGCTATTTAATAGGTATCTATTTTTTAAAAAGAAAATTGCAAATAAAATTGCACGTCTACACATTTCAATAATGTCAGACATGCGGTGATGAACTTAACTTAAGACAAAAATAACTGATTTGAGTGACACAGGGCTAAAGCTGTTAACCGGTTCACCGGAACCGGACCGGTAACCGGTTAAGGAACCGGCCGGTTCCGGTTAACCGGTTTTAAACTCCAAACCGGAACCGGTCCGGTTTGAATATATATTATAGTATTTATTAGTATATTGTAGGTATATTTACATATGTTATACAACTTTATAATTAAAGTTTAAATATTTACTGACTAACAGCCTAACAGCCTAACAGCAAGTCAGCAATACAGAATAGTGTTTTTCGTATACATATATATATATATAACTTACATATACTTATATATTTGTATAACTTAATATATATACTATATACACTATATATACTTATATATATATATGTACTATATACTATATAATACTATATATATTTATATATAATATATACTATATATACTTATATATGTGTATAACTTAATATATATAACTTATATACTATATATACTTATATATATGTACTATATACTATATATACTTACTTATATACTATATATACTTATATATATGTACTATATACTATATATACTTACTTATATACTATATATACTTATATATGTTTAAGTATACTATATAACTTAATATACTTATAAGTATATTCTTAGTATATTTTATGTATATTCCTAACTTAATAAAAGTAAAAATATGAACACAAGTAAATAGAAGAAAGCTCAATGAGCCATATATTTTATTCATTCTTGGATAACATTTATTTGCAAGTTGTATTTTTTTTAAACTTGCAAATAATACATGAGTTGTACAAAAATAGTAGAATAATAAAATCACCAATTTTGAACCATTTCGTTAATTTCCCCCATATCATATTCGGTCATGGAAATATCTTCAAAGTCTTCCATTTGGTCCGGTCCACTAGCTATCAAATCTTCAATTTCTTCCTCTTCGCCTTCCTCCGCTTCTGAGTTTTGGTTGCGTCGCTCCGATCTAATCCAATCTCGAATGCACACTAGTACTTGCAAGCTAAAGCCGGATAATGAATGTCTATGGTCTCCAATTTGCTGTCTTCCTTTGTTAAATGTGCTCTCCGAAGTGTCGGTAAAATGTTGTTGCATTGCCTCATGACCTAAAAGTGGATTATTTCCACCAACATCAATACCTAAATTAGGTGTTTCTTCCACAAATGTTTCCTCATTAAGCGCACCCCTAACAGTACGACTACTACTACCGGCACCACGTCTTAATCTCTTTGACATTATTAAATAGAATTAATTTAAATCACAAGAAAATAAATTACAACAAATTAAATTGCGAAAATTAAATTGCGAAAAATAAATTGCTAGAATTAAATTGCGAAAATTAAAGATAGAGTTGGAACGAAGGTACCAAATTGCCGGATTAATTTCCAACAAAGTGAAGGCGGCTAGAATTGCAAATCCACCAAAGCTACTTATGATTGTTGCAAAATCACTAACTCCACCAACAATATTATAATTGCAAAATTAATAATTGAAAGTTGAAACTATAATAAGACTTTGTGGCTAATTATTGCAAAGTAACTATAATTGAGAGATTGAGATTTGAGAGAAAGATGAAGAAGAGTGAATTGATGTGAATTAAAATGAAAATGAAGAAGGGTTTATATAGGGGTGGGGGATGGGTTAAAGTGTTAAAAAACAAAATTGGGGGCCAAAAATTAAGAAAATGACCGTTTGGCAACGACCATTTTTGCAAATGGACCGTTGGCAACGGTCCATTAACAACGGCCCAACGGCTCTTTTTTTTTATTTTTCACCGGTTTAACCGGTTCCGGTTTCCAAAATATTGGAACCGGACCGGTAAACTAATACACAGTTAACCGGTCCGGTTACCGGTTAAAACCGGTTATAACGAACCGGTTGCCACCTTTACACAGGGCTGAAGCACACGCAAAATGTCAGAACTTTAGTCATATGTGCCTGAAATTCATGTCGCCGTAAAATTTGATCCTATCATTTAGAAATTAACTTGCGACTTAATGAGGAAAGGCCAACTTATTTTTGAAAAAAGAAAAAAGGCCAATACCAAAATTGGGGAAGAAAAAACATTTTTTTGCGCGGATTGCCCATCTTTTGTGGTGGTCTTTAAATTTTGCCCCTTATATTTATGGTCTTTAAATTTTGCTCCTCATATTTGTGGTCTTTAAGTTTTGCCCTTCGCTTGAAAAGGTGGGCGAATACCTGAGGTTCTGGGTTCGAACTCCCGCTCAGGCATAAAATAAAAAAATAATTTCGCAAGGCAGGACTGAGGGCGTGTATGCCAGATCCGGCATACAATCCTTAAGGAAAAACTAAAGTTATGCCGGATCTAGTATAACTAAAAGTTTGCCCCATAAGTCAAAACTTTTCCTTAAGCATAGTTTAGTTATGCCTTATGGGACAGACTTTTAGTTAAGGCATAACCAAAAGTATGCCGCAAGAACTTTTCCTTAAGGCATATATTTGTCTTATAAGGCAAACTTTTAGTTATGCCTTAAGGAAAAGTTATGCCTTATGGGGCATACTTTTAGTTAAGGCATAATTAAAAGTTTACCTTGAAAAGTTTTAAAAAAAAATATATGCCTCAAGGCAAAATTTCTTTGTTTCTGTATTTCCGGAGTATGAGTGTGTGACTTGTTATAATTGATCCTATTGATAGTACAGAGAATGGGTCTGTCATCTTGATAGAGATGGTTCTACTTCGTCAGATATTTATTCGAATATTTGGAACACGAAATAGATTAAGAAATATTTGAACTATGATTCATACTTAATATTCAGACCTCGTGTCCGGGTTCCAAAAAATTGTCCCCCCTCCGGCAGACTTTTAGTTAAACATAACTAAAAGTTTGCCGGAGGGGGCATAGCGAAATTTAAATTTTGCTTTGTGAATTTTTTTTAAATTTTTGATTGAGTAGAGGTTCGAACCCGAAACCCATAAATTTTAGCCGAAGGACAAAATTTAAAGACCCCAAATATGAGGGGCAAAATTTAAAGATCACCCCAAAAGAAGCAGAATTGCCCATAAAAAAACAAAAGAGAGTCTAAAACCTTAATAAGATCATTTGCTGATTTAGTTCGTTCAGAAATCCACGAGATGCATATTCATTAATTAAAGGAAAATTTACTTGTCATAGCTACCTCTAAGGCTTATTTATGAATAATAACTACCTTATTTTTTATTTAATTTTTGTAGCTTTATTTTTTTAAAATTACATTTCATAACTAGTCCAGTAATTTTTTAAATACATGTACCTCTCTATTCTCTCTCACTACACATTTAAAATTTATCATCTTCTCCAAACCCTAAAAAAAAATTCTCTCCTCTCTCCCTTTCCCCTCACTGCCGCCTCTCTCCCTCCCTTTCTCTATCTCCGACCTCTCTTCTCCTTCAGCCAAACTTCGTGAGGCAACTGAGCGTTAAAGCTCGTAGAAAAAGAGGGAGCAGTTATCATTCATCATCTTTTTATTTTTCTCTTTGTTTGAACAGAGTCCATTAATAAAAAGACCAGCAATGGAGTTATTCCAGCTGAACCACCGGAATGGAAGATGGCGGTTGGTAGAGCCTCCAGCCGCGTCATAGCCGATTCCAATCGTTGTATCAACTTTTCTTCCATTGGCACTGCGAAGCTTCTAGAAGTTTCTGGATCTATAATTGGAGTTTAATGCCCACAGATTTGGTGATTGTTTGATATCAAAGAAATGTGTATTTAAATATTTCTTAAAGGTCTTCCTAAAGGTGAAATTCGATGGAAAAACGAAAACCGATTTCGGCATCAATTCTCGATTTAGTTCTAGAGGCAACAACACTTCCTCACTGTTAATGTTGCTATAAATCCGATTTCAAACTATGTTACAAACGATTTTCTGTGTAGAACTATGTTTACTTTTTCTCAGATCTCGAAAAGCAGGATGGTGGATCGGAAGAAAGGCGGCGGAGGAAAGAGGGTTTTTCCAGTTGTTGTGGTGGTTCTGCAGGGTTTGTGGTTGTGGTGTTTCAGTATATTTCTGTATATTTTTAGTATATTTCGTTATATTTCAATGTACTGTTTCAGTATATATTTCAGTGTACTGTTTCAGTATATTTCGCTATATTTCAATGTATTTCTAATTTACGAAACAGTTTCTGATACATTTCATTATATTCCATTGTATATACGCATACTACAATTTTATATTTCTTAAACAATCAACCATATTTCATTGTATTCCAGTGTATATTTTTCTGTATTTGGAAGTATTTCTAAAAGTTTGGAATGGAGTAATTTGGAGAGAGAAACATGGGTTGTTATGGAACTTGAGTCGTTTGCGTGATACATGGTTGATTTAATTTGATTTACCATTTAAAATGAAAGAAGAGAATATGTTCCATAAATACAGCCTATTTTTACTCTGCCAAATTTTGTATTTTCGTGTATTTCAAAAAACGCGAAATACAACTGAATACAACAAAACCAGCAATTTTTTTTTTTGAATGGACTGATTTTGATAGAGAGATGTTAGCTGTAATGGAACTTCATGAGGTTTGCGTGAATCATGAAACCATTAATCCAAATTACCATATATATTTGAAAAAGATTTTTATTGCCATAAATATAGCCTTTTTTTAATTCAACAGCCACACTGTATTTCGTTATATTTCACTGTATTTTACTGTATTTAAAAAACGCGAGATACAACTGAAATACAGCCAAAAGCAGCTACGAATTGTAAATCTTCAACTTATAACTATAACTTGTTAGAAGCTGTTAAAATGTAGTTATTTGTGTAAGATTTACTTAATTAAACTACCTAAAGAATTTGACCGTGGAATTCATAAAAATCAAAGATCTAACACCGTGATAAAACAGTACCTAATCATGACGAGATATCCTATCCATGTGATAAAAAATAATTACTCCCTTGAGTCACAAAATATTTATCGTCCTTACTAAAAATATTTATCTCAAAATATTTATGGGTTTATTTACCCAAAATAAAATTAAGTAGTCTTTTTCCATTTTATCTTGTATTAATTACATCAATGGGCTAATTTTGTGAGTTCACATACCAACATTTAAGAGGTTTCATCATTAATGGAGTAAATATTTATTAAGGAAAGAAAATATGATGAATATGTAAGAGGGTAAAATAGTCAAAATGCTATCATTATAAATGTTTTCTTAATGAGCATGTAAATGAAAAATGCTACAAATATTTTGAGACAAAAGGAGTGATACATTGTAATTATGAATAAGTTACTTAGAATATGACAAAACAAGTTATCAATGTTGTGTTCTATATAATGTGTCTTCTAAGTTGTTAATACTCAACACCCCCCCCCCCCCCACCCCCCACCTTTCGGGTTAAAAAAAAAAGTGTCCACTTAATTATTTACAAGCCTCTTAAGAAAATACTAACTTCTAAAAAAATGTATTTTGACTAAACTAATCATAATTAAGTAGGTATTGAGATTTGATCACTTAGCATTTAATAAAGACAAATTTGAAAAAATAAAGTTAATTCTTTCTTAATTTGATAACTGAACACTATTTTATAACCAAAAAATAAATTTTAACTGGACACTCTTTTTGAGCCGGAGTAGCACTTAATGGTGACGTACCCTCAATTTTGTTAAAAACGTAAGACCGCAAAAATATTACTTATTCAGCAGGCTAGCCTATTTAAAGGCTAAACTAGTACTTCCCTGGGTGTATTTCATTGAGCACAAAATTTTGGAAAAGAAGAATAATTTATGAAACCTGTAATCTTAAATAATAACATGACATTTTTTATAGCTATAAAAATATGTCGTTAAGGTAAATTGAGAAATTTAAAGTTAAAAGTATATTGCATATAATTTTTTATCCGGCGTTCAGTACCCATTTTAGAGCCCATCCAATTTGGATTCATATTAAAAGGTTCCGCTTCGAGAGTAAAACGTTTCATATCCAAAATAACTCATTCTCAAGACTCAAGTTCAAACCTGTGATTAAGCTAATGGATAATATATACTTACTCCACTTGTGCATCACAATCTTTGATGGTCACTATAGTCTATATAACATGGAACAAAGGCAGTATGGAAAAAAAAAAAGAGTTGGCACATAACTTGTAGCGTGTAATGGTAACCTCAAAAATTGACAAATTAAATCACAGACAACTAAGAAGCAACATATCGATCCAAGCACCTAAATTGTAGTAGTAATTGACATTACGATATCTCACTTTTTTTGGGTAATGATAATGAATTCTTTTTTGGTATAGTAGCTTTCTTGATAAGTTTATGCGCATTTTTTTTTATATAGCTATTATTAGGAGTATTTTTGGATTAATACAGCTGAAAATGACAAGAGAATCCACCATAACTAAAGGAGTTGTTTCCACCCAAAATTAACTAATACATTATCTCTGCCACAAGACTCACAACTAATATATTCTTAATAATAAATACTAAAGGAATTAAAATGTATTTTACCAACCTCTCGTTTTATTATTTAATTATTTCTCTTGGTATATCTAGTTTTAGAAGCCTCACGAGCAGAGCAATAGTGCCTGTGATGGCATTCCCACTTTTTCACAGTTTAAGCAATCATTTCTAAACGGGCATCACGGGAGTTAATTTGACAATAATTAAAACTCTCCAACTATATTAGCAGCAAAAGGAGGTAGGAGTATTATTTTAGGAGGTCAGACCTCACTATAACATCCACCTTGATCTATAACAACATTTTACTATAATGGTTAAGTTTTTTTTTTGAACCATTTTTTATATTAGGTGTCATCTATAACAACATTTTGCTACGACAATCAATAAATATCCAAACAAACGTAATAGTTAAAAAGGGTTTTGACTGTGTATTATTGATTAGGCTAATTAACCTATACATACAATAATAAGTAAGAATTTATAATAGATCTGATATGGTAACTTGAAAATTAAAATAAAAACTTGTTATATATATTAGTTCTAAAAAATTGAAGAAATTGCCCCTCCCCCAGGGTCTTGCATTGGTGCCCTAAAAAGTGAGAAATAGTGAATCAACTCATTATAAATCATAATTTGACTTACATAGTTCATTGCTAATTATATATTTCTGTCAGTTCTGTTGGTGGATTATTCTCTCTTATCTCTAACTCTATTATTATCATTTCCCCCCTCTAACCACTCCCATTATGTTTCTTCTCTTTTTTTTTTTTCTTCTAGAATATTGATAAATCATGATAAAATTTCGACACACAAAAAAAACAAGACTAATAAGCATTAAACTAAATACTCTGCAGTGTCCCATTCTCTCTGTCGAAGAATATATTTTTCTTATTTTCATGATAATGTTGGTGTCCAGTTTGTGCGCACCTCGACTAATTTTATGGGTATCTGTCATCTCCCACCAATACATGTACTTGATAACTTTGTCTACCAAGCTTAGATAGACAGATAAAAAAATAAATCACCTAATATCTTTGTTGAACTATTAAGCTTGTCATGAAAATTGTGTCACAAGTTGTTGCAATTAAGTGGAAAAAATAAAGAAAAATATTATTCATACCTTAAGAGGGGAGAGGCAAAAAGAGGTGTTAGTAATATAGAGCTTTCCCATCATGGCAATGCTTTGCTTTGGAGTTGGCCCAACTTATGGGAATGCCAGAGCAAAAGTAGAGAAAATAAGTGAATGTCATTAGCAGTGAAAGTATAGTAAAACCAATATATATTTAAGACTCAATTAGTATTGTATTCTCTAAATGCAATGTATCTTTTTTGTGTACATTGTCATTGTAAGTAAAATAGTTATGTACGATTAAGGTCTCTGTATACAATGATTACGAGGTCACAATTTAAATCGTACAAATCAAAGTTTTATTGATCATTTAGTCATTACAGTCTAATTGAATTTCCTTAATTAACTATGTTTAACAGTTTAAGTATGATTATATGTTGAGAAACAGGCAGCATAGTTTTTCTCTCACAAGCTTAGTGGTCCATTTCCAAAAACATCATGAAAGCCATAGCACTCCTAACATTTTCTTGTCACTTTTTTTTTCTCACTTTTGTTATTTCTTACTTTTGCCCACCGACCAGACTTATGATGAGGGGTGTGGAAAGCAATTGACTTCATGTTTTGTCCACATTCTCCTCCTTTTTCTTAAATCATGGAGCAGTAGTATTACAATGACTTATCATGGCCAAAAATTACTTCTAGTAATATTGTTGAAAGAATCTAAAACCTTCGTGGTATTTGGCTAAGTTTATAAGATGGTCAAATTGGCCTATAAATAATTGTTAGCGTATTATTGTAAATCGAAAATGCTTATAAATTAAGTGTTTATAAGCCAAAATCAGTCATAAGTTGGCAACTGATTTTATAACTTACAAGCACTTTTGATTTGACCGCAACATTTGCAATTTTATCCTGAATATCTTTGTTAATCTCCGAAGTACTCTTCCTAAACTTTTAATTATTTCTTTATCTACTCCCGTCGTTTGTCTTTTTTATTTATTTAGAAAGTACTTCTAAATTTATATATTTTGTCGATCGATAGCTCTAATAACATTCTGGTCAAAACTGTTTATTTTCACCTTTTTTACTAAATACATTAACTACTTACTGTCTGTTTCGATAATTCTATCCAAACATGTAACTGTTTATTCATAAAAGGGATCAAATTCAGCGCCTAAAAGTGTTTTAACACTTGATGCTTATCGGCTACTTTTAATCAGCTAATCCAAACGAGCTCATAATCTTAAGGTTATGCATAAAATTGATCCATGATTTTAACTTTAAGTGCAGATGATCACTTAATAATATTACTTTCTTATGGAAACGAATATAACAATATATAGCAACTATATAATAGCTATATCAATATTCAATTGCAACATTGTTTTTTAGAAAGGGGTGGAGAAAGTTGAAGAAATGCTGAAAAGTTGATAATTCTATATTTAACCTTGCCTATGACATACTCTAATACATGGTGATGAGATGTGAGAAAGCAATGTAATTAGAAATAGTATAAAAGGTCTCTTTTAATCATAATCCTGGATCCCTCGAGCAATTAATTTTCTAGGAAGAAACAAAAAAGTTGTTTTTGACTAATAAATGTGTTTTATTAGAGGGAAAAATGAAAGAATTGGATAAAGCCTAAGACTTAAAGCAAAAGGACTATCACAACAACAATTTGGTGAAGTTAAAAAAACAGGAGATCGTTATTCTAGGATACCCAACTTTAAAAGAAAGCAAGATTAATCCTACTTCTGTTTTATATAAGTAGTTTCTACATATGCTTTTCTTTTCTTTTTTTTTCATCATTGAACCAAATAATTTATTATCCGAATTTACATGACGCATTATGTTGAGTTGTCACCTTGCACATTTGCTTTTTCCTTTTAAATGTAAATAAATTGACATTCCAATAGAAAGTTGTAAGATATTTCAGGAATAATATGACTTTGCACCTGGCAACCAATCATCTAGTGGGGTTTCTTTTATGCTAACAGTTACTCCCTCCGTACCATAATAAGTATCACCTTAGCCAAATTATTTTGTCCCATAATAAGTGTCACCTTAGGATTTCAATTCATATATTGACTAGTTTTTTGCATCTTTGCCCTTGAACAAAAAAAGGGCAAGTTTCTTTATTCAAGGCCAAAAGTTGGATTCACCATGTCAAATTTTGGGTCTCACGTGAAAATGAAAGTTTTGGCCTATGAAAGATAGAATTAGTAAGAGACAAAAGAAGTAGTAGTACTCTAAATGATGATGGTTGGATTCTCAATGTCAAAACATGAACTACTTGTGCATGCTCTAATCATCAAGAGGAAAACATAAATTTTTTTACATAAGAGTAATTTGATAAACTTTACACTTCATCATTGGTTTCTTAATATGCATATTTTTGACTAAAGTGACACTTATTATGGGACGGAGGGAGTAATTAACTATCAGAGATATTTGTTCCTTGATGGATAATTTTTCCTTTTTCGAAAAGGAGATTCCTCCTGCTTAAGGACCTTTTAGAAAGTCTAGAGACTAGTTGTAATGATAATCCTCAGGGCCCTTTCTCTATACAGCAGTTCATAATACGAAACAAGCTATAACTGGTAACAGTTTTTATAACCTTGTGGTGGGATTAATAGGATCGCTTCACTCTTAAATAAGCATTTCAAGTCTTAAATATCAAAAAGATCTTATTAATAGAAGAAGGTGCTTCCCCTTTTAATGAACCTGCATGAACCCACATAAAAATGATTCCCCTTTTAATGAACCTTATGCCGCATGAACCCAAATTAGTTAGGACAAATAATGCGGGAACTCGAGTGCAGGTGAGAAACCAAAAGAAAATTCTAATAACCTCCTACTGAAATCATCATTTAAAATAATCATTTATCATAATATCATAATCATGAAGCATCATTCAGCTGCAACTTAAATCTTAGGGCGCTGAACATAATTTGCTTTACTTTTTTCTTGAAATTTTACTTCTCCTCTTGTCCTTTCTCTTTGCCTTTGGCCACTCCATTTATGGAGGAGGAGGGATATTATGAACAAAGAAACCAGAATCATAAAATGCACTCAACAGTTTTTCTAATATTGAATATCTCAAAGCTCAGTATAATTTCTAGTCTTCCTACATTTCAACTCCTTTTATCATCATCATCATCATCAATGTCAGTGTAAGAATGGTATAGCAAATTTGTTTTCCAATGGCCAAAATGATTTTTCTATGTTGCTATGACAGCTAACAAGAAATAAGTTGCACAGCCGATGAAGAGATCGCTGCAGACGAATCAGCAGCCTCGCTCAAGGACTTGATGAACTAAACTGCCTCTACTATGGCGAATCCCCAAGTCATCATGACATCCTACAATGGGTGAGGATGAGGATCAGGGGGAAACAAGGTCACAAGGAAGCGGTGAATCATCTCAAAACTGGTAAATGTGATAACAGCTGCAGGGGTAGTCCGAATTAGGTTTGTTGCACAGCCTCGGTAAAAGCCTGTGATGCCTTCTTGATGAAAGACTTTCTTGACACAGTCAACTACACCAGAGTACCGTTTTTCAGAGTGGCGCCCCTGTTCTTGAAGCCTTGAACGTACAACCTACAATGAAAATTCAAATATATGATTTTATGAACGCATGTTTTTGTCATACACTCCACTAAGCTTTTCCCAACACATGCAAAATTTATGGTGAAGTGTTTCAACCATAAATTGACCCAAAAAATAAAGCCCGAGATGGACCGAAACATCATATGGTACACCACTTTATGTTTCAGTAAACCATTTAAAGTAAATTAACAATGTGATCACCGTAACAACACACCTCGTGTGGATATGTCAATGTAGAAGCAAATATTTTGGAAACTGATGATGCAACGGCAACATCAGGGGCCCCAAGTTTATCCGTGGAAGTGTTAGCTGACATCATCACAACAAGCCAGCATATTCAGACACGATGTCATCCTTTCCAAGAGGTGGGAAAACAAATGTAAAGATACTGAACTAACTAGAAGTTAAAGGAAACAATATGACCAGAAGTGAGTAATCACCTCGCTTGGCCAAGTAAATCTTAATTTTCTCATAAGTCGGAAATTGGATAGCTACGTGACTAACACCAGCCAAAGCAGGCACCAGACCGCTGTCCACCACAAAGCAATACAAGTCAGCAAATACAGTAGTAGACAAGCAATATGATACATTCAGAGCGACAACTTTTAAGAAAGCAAACACTGACCTGTACAACCCACGAATGCCCTCTTCATACGCTATTCTCCTTAAAGCAGATAATGTACCCCTGTAAGGCTCGAAACCTGTTCTCATTCCTTGAGTCTGCAAAAGGTTAAGGCAAAAATGAGTAAGAGTGAGAATAGGATTAATGCTTTGTTTGGTGAAGTGCATTTAGAAACATATCTTTGGTAGACACATCTTTAACCATTATTAGATGGCACAACTAATTGAATTGACAATGCTGATCCAGAATAAAACGATCCTTTAACATAATTTTTTACACCAGAAGTACATGAACATTAATTAATCAAATACATGGTGTAAAACTTCTCAGCCCTACATTAGCTACAATGTCCCCATAAAATAATAAAAACACTGAATGCCATGGAATGTTGTACTTCTTGTCAATATAAACCCTCCAACTTGGGCATGAAAATGAGGCCAGGCCATGCAGCTGGCAGAGTTGAGCTTAGCTTAGCTAGCAAAGCCTCTTCCCGGGATGCCTAACCTGTCATCCTGTGAACACCCTCAACTGCCCAACACGCCTCCGCACACTGGCTAATTCTTACTCTTGAGAAAAAAAACTGCTGTGTTTGGTCTTCTTAACATTAAGATCTTGAATTTCATTATTCAGTGATTTTGTGATTGCACAGTCCCTAATATATATGCTCCCAGCACCTCCTTTCTCTGGCACTTCACTAAATTCAATCAAAAATGCATACCATCTATGTAGAAAACAAAAGATAGATAGCAACGTAGCCACCAACTGGTGGAGTATAAAGGGTGAGGTGGCAGATGACTGCCTAACAATAAATGCAATGACTGAATTACTGATGGTGCAAGTGGCATAGAAGAGCAACTACAACTGTAGAGAAGAGATAGGAGACAGCTTTTTTTCTTGTTGGCCCAGCCCAAACCTGCCTGCGCTGAATGGTACCTTCCCACCTCTGCCACTCATTGCTTTATGCGGGGTGGGGACTCGTCCTGTCCCATTGGCATCTCTAATCCAAGCACTTGCTATGACAAACAACTTTGAACAACACAAACTTTTTAGGCTGCAAGAAGGCCTATCTATTTTCTTGTCCTTTTTTAAAATGACGATGGTGTCGGTGCTCAGACCAGATTAATCCACCATGTACCTGCTACTTCCCACCAGCACTAGCAACTATTTCCACCAAGGCTTAGAAAGATTGAAATAACACATCTAATCTAATGTTGCCTCTGCTGGAATTCGAACCTTGGTGCCAAGGTGGTCCTTCAATTCTAAACAACGAGTAGGCCATTAGCCACCATTTGGGGACAACGTACATCCGTCACTCACTCTTTCTAATAAAATGCAAGACTGGCTAATGAGATCTTCAAGACATATCAAGACAGAAGCTGCTTAAACTAAACACACTAATCCGTAGGGCGTGAAGTACTATTTTCTATATTTGAACTTCAAGTAAAATATTAAAATGTTTGATTGTAATTCCAAGTGAATATCTAACTCACATATCTTCAACTTTCACAAACTTCTTTTTCAACTTAAGTTCAGACTTCCACAATTTTTTACCAATTCTACTTCATATGCTGCCTCGTTTCATTTTGTGCGTCTTAGTTTGACCGGGCACGGAGTTTAAGAAAGTGAGATTTCTGAATCTTGTGGTCTTAAACTAAAAAATGTGTATAATATACCACATACCCTTTGAACCTTGTGGTCTTAAATATGTCATGAGAGATGTTGGAAGTGGCCAAAGATTTACTACATGTAAGATGTCATATACTTTTTGAAACAGACTAAAAAGGAAAAACACATAAAATGAAACGGGGGAATACTTTTCTTTTCAAATTCAACTCGAGTATTGTCCAAACGCCTACTAACCCATAAAAGAACAGTGAAATGAGGCTCACTTAGCACTGAAGACACAATTAAAAAACTTTACGAAAATAGATTACAAGTACATGCATGATGCAACAGCAGTCAAACTTGGGAATTTTAATGTAAAATAACAAAAACAAGTGGAACACAACCATGCAGAAGCAAGGAGAAGAAAAGAAGAATACAGAAGAGGAGCGGATCTAAAGCAATTAGACCCTCACTGAGATAGAACAACATTATATTGCATTCATTTATTCTGCTGTTAGCCGGCGACAAGCGTGCATAATCCACCCCAAGACTCAAAGGCACGATGGAATTATTAGGTGTACAACTCTTAGGGTATGTTATACAGTAGTAGCAGTTTTTGTAGTCTAACTGGTCACCTTGTGAGATCACTCGGTCAAGCAAATGTGCCATAAAAAGCTAAAATCACACTCCCCCTCTTTAAATTAGTTACTAATAGACAAGGAGATAGAAACATCAACATGTTCTGTGCAAGAATCTTCTCTTTTCCATTTTCCTCTTCTAGGATAAGGGAAAGTCACATTGGTACGTCTTTCTACCGAAGCCTCCCCCTTCCTGACCAATTCTATAGTTATTTGCTGCGTTACTGTTTGTAGTTTCTGACGAACTATTGTTCCACTCCACACCACAAGTCGATACCAAACACTTTAACGAAGTCGCTCCAATGTCACATATCTACCTCTTTCACCAAGCCACACAAATAACAAGGACAAGCTACATATCAAAATTAGATTCATAAAACACCTGAAGACGTGTCTTCACAACCCACAGAGGATTTGTTGCAATTGTGGTTGCCGCTCCAGCACCGGAAGCAGCTAACATGTTTGCACCTACCGAAAGTTGATGATTTCCATCTAAAATAACCGTCAAATGAAAAGCATTAACCACAGGGTGCAATGTAGCTTATCAAAAATTAATTTGAAAAGCTAACGAGTCAATAGAAAAACATCTTTGAGGAAAGAAGGTCATCTACTGACCATCTGAGCCAAGAAAGCTTTTCAGCTGATCATATATAGTAAAATACACCTGCAGAAAGAAAAAAAACATGTGAGATCACTCTTGACATATTCTTAATTATGTCTCTAAAAAACCTAGGAAAATCATGATCAAATCTCTAAAACGAATGTAATAAGAATTGAAGCATGAAATTTCAGTTTTAATTAGTGGAAAAGTAACACTAACTGTAACCCTCCCTCTGCCACCATGTGTGGCCAACACTTAGAATTGAACAAACGATAAGCCAATATGCAAGGTATGCAGGAAATACTTTAGAAAGATCTTCTCAGTGAACTCAATAGAACTGTGGAAATTTAGATGCATTGGGAGAGTGCTTGAATTACCTTACCCAGTCCATCTGCCCATACGAACGAAAATGAATTGGACAAAGATTATGACTAGAAGCAAGAGAATCTGAAGTGAAAAAACAACCATTTTCTAAAAAGACAGATTCCTTTCTATGAAAAGTGAAAACAGTTGACCTTTTTCTGTGAAAACAGTGTCATCCTTTTGTCTTATACGTCCATATCCCTCTCTTACTCCTACGGCTCTCCACTATTTTTCCAACCACTGTCTAATTTCTGAGACTTTGCAACAAGTAGCATCAACAGTATTTTTTTTACAAAAATAAAATTCCTTTTTGATAGGCTAGCACCAGCTGTATATTACATTTAATTTACACTAGATGTTTAGTACGTCCCGTGCATTGGTAAGTAAATCTAACGATCAATCAACCCAATATTGTTGGGATCGGCAATATGAATCTTTTACGGAACTTCTCTTTGTAAGCAAGCAAAAAAATTATTTTTATCTATAACAAAGCCAGGCACTAAGATATTCCTGGACTATAACAATAGCTGTTCTCGCTTTCTCAAAAAAAAAAAAAAAAAAAAAGCTCCCCCACTTACATAGTCTGTTCAAGTTTGAGTTATTGACATCTATCCTAGCCTCCTCATACACATTTGGCAAATTTACCAGAACATTAACAAGCTAGGACATTTATGTACTAGAATAAAACAGCTAGATGTAGCTATACCTCAAAGCATCATCAATTCCTTTCCTTCCACAACACCCAAAATATAAAATGTTTATCCAAAATCCTTGTCAGTTCCTTTTTCATCTTATATCCTCTCCAGCCCAAAATCCTTCTTTGACGGTCTGTCATATTACTCATGTCGTCCCCAAAAATTCTAAAAACAGATTCCACAGTTGAGTTGCAAACTGCGAATGCAAGAAGAGGTGCTTATTGTCCTCATTCTCCTTTCACACATGTAGCATCTACTGCTCTGCATACCTTTTCCCTATTGTTGTTAAGAGAGAATGGCTTCACTAACTATCACCCAACTGAAGCATGCCACCTTATAGGAAGCTTTAGTTTCACACAATCATTTTCCAAGACCACTGTAGTATATTGCAATTTCCCGCACATAAGTTATGACAGATGATTTCATACAAAACAAACCATTTTTGGGAGTCCATATCAAAGAATCTGAAACCTCAGAAACTGTTTGCACATATCCAAGGTTTGCCAAACCAACATCATCCTTTCGATCTCCCATAATAGCAGCCCCCTCTAAGGTATAGTTCTCACCCGGTATATAATCTATATTGAACTATAGTGATTCTGTGTGTAGTGTGTATGGCAATGCTGTACAAGTCGTAATTTATTTCTTATGATGAATGTTGTAACCATCTTCTCCTTTGATTATCGCAAAATTCACCTGAGTAAATATGTTAGGATTCAGCTACTGCTATCACTCATCTCCTTGGTGCACCATGAAACTTGTTCACCAAATTTAATTTTTCCTTAGTTCCTTCTCCTCCTGGTGTATTCAGCAACCATTTAAAAAGCCGATTCTTCTGTGAAAATTCAAGTTTCTAGCTCCTAATACATCTTCCTTCTTTCTTAACATTACTGTCCCTCACTTCACTGAAAATATTTCTTTACCTTGTCGTTACCCAGCAAGAAATTCCTTCTGATGCTGTCCAAATAGATTAAAACCTTAGAAGGTATTGGAAGCAGTGACATCATATAGGTTGGCAATGAGTGCAGGACACTGTTTATGCTACTTGCCAGCCTCTTAGAGACAAGAATTTATACTGTATGCAAAACAGCAGCAATACTATTATTGCATTTAGTTTTGCCTCATTCCACCTAAACAACATCATACCCAGTGTCATCCCACCTAAAGTATGTAATAATTTGTTGCTACATTAGCCAGAAAATACTCAATGGAAACAGACATACGCATTACTCGTTTCTATGTTGGACCACCGGCATGTACAAAGACAGTGGAAGGGATTGCATCATAGGTTGCTTAGGATGAGGACAGAAGAGAAGCTGTGTAGATTTGGTCTTGATACATATATATATAAGGTAATAAAATTCATTAAGAAAGGGCAACAATCACCCCTATAGAAATGGACTACCAGAAAGTAGAAAACCTGATGAAAAGATATGTTTCTCTACGAACAACACCTAATCTCCAATACATATAGAAAACTTGTGGGTGCATCAAAAAGAAATGAGGGATAAGAGGCTATTCCTCAAGTGTAGAAAATTCCACACAGAAGACCATTCATCAAGTGTACAAAATGAGGAATAAGAGGGTATAAATATATGTATGTTGTGTGTATGTCTGTATATATTGTGATATTAACCAGAAGGGAGAAGGAGAAGAGGAGAAACTAGAAAACACAATGCAAAGGTGAAAATGGCAAGTGAAATGTTGATCAAACAATCAATCAACTACACCTCAATTTAAAATTAGTTGTGCTTGGCGATATGAATCCTTTATTTCCACTTATTTGTAAGGTTCAGAAAGTAGAGGTGGCCACTGGAACAAGATGAAAGCTTCAACTGAGAAACAGCAGAACAACAAGAAGTCAAATCAAAAACAGAAATTTTTCACAACAAATTCAAGAGGTTGGACTTCAACAAGAAGAAAAGGAAGGTGGATAGTTCATGGACTAAACCAAATAAATGACAAGGGAGAACACGAGATGGGTGGAGATCTGCATTCTGATTTCACTGGAATCATTCACCAGGACCAAAGATGCTCACATCAGATTTCTAATTGTGTTCAAACCACATACGGACAGTAAAAGAATGTAAAGACAATACACTTGCTAATCACGCCCTAAGTGCAAGGAGATAAATATGAAATTATCAAAAACAGGTGAACTTTTGGGGAAGTCATTGCACAATGGCATGATCTGGCAAAGTAAACCAAGAATGACCGTGGAACAGGTCAATCATGATATAATAACAGGATAATCAGAGTCCGGTGACCTTCAACTCCCTAATCAACGAATTAATAAAAGAACGAATAATAAAAAGTTAAAAGTGCAGAAACTGAGAGAGGAAAATGTAAGTCAAAATTAACAAAGCTATCTATCCATAACAACTAGATTCTCTAGCACGAGCCACATAGTAAACATCCTTTGCTCTATCCAGATAAGAAAATAAAGAGACTACACAGTGAGAAGCTAGCTTGATGATAAAGTTAAAATTGTAAAATAATCTGACTCACCGCCCAGTTTGGAAGTAATGCTAGCACTGTTGGGGAAAGCCCTCTGTACATTCCACGCAACCCCTCCCTTTGAAATATCTGCTCCAAGTTTCCAACTATAAGACTACCTGATCAGAATAAACGAAATCAGCAGCTGCAGATATATTCACCTCATAAAAATTACTCATCTTTTCATATGTTTACGTGTAACTTGGTGGTAGATGATTATCCGTCCCAATATAAGCATACATGAGTAAGTGTCAGTGGTGGATTTATAATGTCGGCAACGACTGCTTTCGATCCGAACTATGTATTAGTTGAACCATTTGGTAAAAGTTACACTTATACTGAATCTAGACATATTGCCAGAGTAGTGGGTTAAAAATCTGAATAATGTGTGCCATGTAAACAGCACAATCAATTGTGTGCATCAAGATTCTCAACTACATCAAGAATCAGTTTACCAAAATCAATGGGAATACAATAAGGCGTTACCTCTAACATTAGCACTTCCTAGCTTTGGCAGCCCATGAACCTGCAACCTAGTCTTAATAACATCTAAAGGGCACACAAATGTAGCCGCAATTACTCCTGCAACATATTAAAATTTCCCAAATCAGAGCAAACACTTGGATCATCAGTCAAAATTCCATTTATTGAACTCATAAATCTTCAAAACTAACCAATCGTACATAAAACCGTCATGTCCATACATGCATTTACACTCTGTTTGGATGGTTGTTACATATTGTTTCATATTGTATTGTGTTGTATTGTATCGTACTGCATTGTCTTTTACGAGTACAACGTTTGGATAGATTGTATCATTTTCCATCGTTACATAATGTCACCCACATTAGCAATTTGAAGGATAAACCTACGAAAAAAATAGGGTACGGGGTAGAGCTACTATAAAAAGGTAGGGTAAAGGATAAAATAGGATTATTCAACGATAAGTAACGACAAAATGATAAGGTAACGACACGATCACACCAAATCGTGACATAAAATGGGACTTTTCGTCATTACATAACGATGGATTTAACGATACGATCAAAACAAACATTGCATTTAAACTAACAACACAACACAATACAATACAATAGGTAACAACCATGCAAACTAGCTGCTAAGCATATAAATAAGAGCCCAAATTAGAACTTAATTGTTAATTGGAAAAAAAGATAGTAAAAAAAGAAACCCTTTTGTTGTAAATATTACCAGCAGCAGCACCAGCACCAGCATTGCAAAGAACACCTTTGGGAGTAGGGCCATGAGTATCAACGCCCATTGCTGCAATTAAGTAAAACAGGTGTAGAAATATCAAAGACTCCAACTTTATTGTTATTGGTAAGGTCCTCTCTTGAGAGGCAAATCACACAAAACCACAGTCGCATGGCCAGTGGGTATAACACAAATTAAGCAATTTTCAGCACCCAATAATAATTCAAGATTGAATTGCCCCCAAACAAGTTTTTCTTCCAAACAATATTAAAGGGGCAATTCAAGATTTAGAAAATGGGGTTTGTTTCGATACTTTTGTTGAGTGTCGATTAGATCAAGAATTGGAAATCCGAAATCGACATTAATGTTGGGCCAATTTTGGCAGCTAATTGGAAGAGGGATAAGGTCAGAATATGAGGTTCATATAGTACGGATCTTTGGTCCCACTTTATATGAGGGTAATCCCAATTTTAAAGGGTATTTTGACTTAGACATAGAATTTTAACAAAGAAAAGAATGGGGTAATTTTGAAATTTATGGCTAAATGCATTTGTGCGGACATATATCATTTAATTAAGGTTAATTAGATATTTTAAAGTTATAATGTGTAGTACTAAATATAAAAAAAACGTCATTCTTTTTAAATTGATTAAAAGAAAAAAGTGCGGGACGAAGGAATTATTTGATTTAGATGAAACCACATACTACCTTCCTCGCACGCTTGCAGTGTCATCGACCACAAAATCACTCAGATGGGTCCTCCCTTTTTTACTTCTTTGGGATATGCAACACACAATTTCTTTTTCTTTTTTTTTCCTTTTGCAATATTATATTTTGCACTTTCTTGTCTGGCTGCTTGCTTTTGCACCAACCAAGTGACTTCCATTTCATTCTAATTTTAAATGTTCCCCAAATTGTTTTCTAATTGCAAGTTTCGTTGCTATAGTTTTTAGTAGTTGTTTGGACAAAATATGGTTATAATTAAAGAAAAAAAGAATTTAAAATCAAAATTGATACAAAATATTTAAAAAGTTAAAAATTGTGTTTTAAAGGTTAAATTTCTATTAGTGAAAGTCATATTTTACTTAAAATATACTTCAAATAAATTTTTTGATATTTCAAAAATTAAAGTTCAATATATATATATATATAAGAGTCGTTTGGCCATTAAGCTCAATCTTCCTTCTTTGTTCTTTCTTCATTTTTCTTGGTGATAATCTTGGATTTATAATTAGAAAGAAAGAATAGAGTAATACACTGAATGTTTTAGAGTTAAGCAAAATTGTTGGTATATGCTTGACTTAAAAAATGGCGGAGTCTAATAGGTGGTTGTTTTAATATTACAATTGCCTACAAAAGCACGACACTGTACATATAAAAAAATTATTAAAAAATAACATGAATACACACAACATATATAATACACAGGAAAGAACAAGCAAGATAGTCATAGCTCACAACTGATTAAGATAGGTAAATCACAATATAATAAATAATATAACAACATAATAATGAGAGTACCAGAACTGCGAGTCACTTTGACATGATATATTATTAGAGAATAAAGATATTATTATGATGTGGATTTAATATTTGCTAGCAAAAATACACACATAACTTGCGAGAATATCATTTATACCTATACATATTCTTCAATTAGGCATCTTGAGACGTGTGTGTATACATACAAAAGCATAAAATACAATTAAGGTACATACATGTGTACATACAAAATTATAAATAAGTAATCATTTTATTTAAAAATAAATTAAAACAGTGCTACCAATATACATCATGCAGTAAAAGTTTTATGGATTATGTAGGTATACAACAATTATAGCATTGTGCGTTTGTTTATTTATTATCTCTTATTGTATTTAATTCGCTTTTTATGATGTTCATTCGCTTTATTGTATTTCATAACTACAATAAACGCAGACTCATCCAGGCGGCTAAGTGCGCATATTGACACGTGATTTTTTTTATACACATTTTAACTAGAAATAACAATAATTACGATATGAGAGAATCAAGAAACGTCATGAGCAAATGATTCGACAGTGATATATATTCAATACAATAAATAAAAACAAATAACAAGATGATCATATTATTCAGAGATTATTTTTAAGAAGTAAACGTACAATAAAGAGAGTAAGTACATATCAATGTTAGAGATACCATTCAAGAATGACATAGTGACAATGTTCAATGATGAATCCAATTTTCATTAGAAGATACCCACACATTGATTACAAGTAAATTGATTATTGATCTACATTATCGGAATCTATAAATGATTCTCCTATTCACTACAAACGCTCAAAATCCTCTCACATTGTTGTTGACTTAATGTGTAATCAATTCAAATTAATATTGAGAACATTAGAATAATGACAATTAAAAATATGTAACCATTTTAACTTTTACGCATAAAAGCAAAAAGAAAAAAATTAAAAAAATCTGTTTCACTACATTTAATCATTTTATAGTGCACAATAATACTATAAAACACAAAATCATTGAATATAATAAAATCTTGTCAATGTCAATCAATAACACGTCACGAACAATAATAATGAGTAGTTAAGCAATAGTGAATTTTAAATGAGAGTAAATTCAAAAATTGTTGACAGTAATTAATTTAGTGTAATTCATTCACTGTCAGAAACAAATCTTAAAGTTGGACACATTCATAACAAGCACAATGTTACAAGTGAAAAAAACACAAAACAATAACTATATGTTGATACATAAATTATTATTAATTTTGAGAATTGTTACACCTCAGAAATTCAGTATGTGTTGCCTTGTGGATAGGCTAATGTGAGCTTAAGGTGATTATGAAATCCTTATGAGATTACGGGAAGTATTAGATATCTTAAGGTTCATACCATAAGTGTTATATCCCGCATCTTGTACATTCGGATAATTTAAGATAATCGCGGGAAGTTAAAAAGCAAGGCCATATTTTTATTTTGTTTAGCACACAAGTTGTTTATGAAAATTTTGAAGTGGAAATATTAAGAAAGGTCAAGGGCAAAAAGGAAAATTTGCAATATGACTCGTGAAAATATGAAGGAAGACTAAGGGCAAATTTGGAATTTGAAAAAAAAAAAAAAAATTCAAGAAGTGCAAAAAAAAAATGGGCTTGGAAATTAAAGGGGCCACTTGGGCCGTTCAATTGGAGTGGGCTTAGGCCCAACTAGAAGTCTAATGGACAAGAATAAAAAGATGACTAAGTCATCTTATTCATTTCATTTTCTAGAAATTTCAAGAACTCAAAGAACAAAAGAAGGAGGAGAAAAATAAAAAGGGCCATTCGGCCACCTTCAACTCCAACAAAAATCTTGGAAAAATTTTGTCAAAAATTATTTTCTCCTAGCCAAACAATCCATTGAAGGGCCCTTAACAAAGTGGAGTGGTTGTTGAAGCAAGAAAAACCTATATTCATACAAGTTGTAAGTTCTATCCAAGTGAAGAATCAAGGAAAAAGGTAAGGTTTAATCCCTTTCTTATATGTTATGGGTGATTATGTATATTGTAGTATGCAAAAGCGAATGAAAATCATGAAAATAGAGATGTATGTTGTGGCCATATATATATGGTGTTTGGTCGTGCATGTATATGTAGGTGTAGGAATAATGATTTAATTATTTTATCTAGTGTTTGGTTGTTGTTGTTGTGGATGCTATGTTGATAATAAAAGTTGGATGATTCTAGTGAAGTTGTAGTAGTTGGAAACTTATTTTAGAAGTTAATGTGAATTGAATATAATGTTCTGCAATTATGGGAGATGATGTTGTTAGTGTAATGTTGTTAGAGTGTAAATTATTGGGTTGATGTAATTGAATTTGAAAGAAGGAATTAGGTTGTTATTGTTCTTATTGAAGTTGGAAGGTCTCGGGGGAAGTAGTATGTTAATTTGGTTGTTTGGGATGTTATGTAAGTTGTTTGAAGTATTCTTGAATCGTGTTGGAATGATTTCGGGGTAATACTTGAATGTGGTATCATTGGTATTGGTTTGATTGTATGTGATTGAATTGAATACAAATGAAGTGCCGATGAATTGTGTAGTAAGGATTATTAATGTTAGAATGTATTTTGGATAAATTGTTAAAGTTGTTAGTATGATTATTGGAATTGTGTTGATACTTTGGCCGAGTTAAATTCTCGGATTGTTGTTGATAAGAATTGGCCGAGTTATATTCTCGGGGATGGTGTATTTACAGGGGAAATGCTGCCGAAATTTCGGTAGACAAAGTGTTAGTTTAGAATGAGATTCTTGGATATCTATAGCTAATGTTTGTATTCATTAACAATGTTATAAATTTTGGCGAGGCTAAGAGTTAAGTTGGACTGACTAGGGGAGCGGACAAGGTATGTTAAGGCTTATCCCTTTCTTCCAAGGCATGACTCCGATGCTATGATTTCATAATTGCTTCCACATTTTCCTTATTTTCAAAAGTTAGATGTTTATGATTTCAAGGTACGATTCTTATGTTGTGATTCCAGATATGTTTCCATAACCTTCTTATTTCCAAGAGTTAGAAACTTACGATTCTTGAAAGCTTCCTATGATGTTAAAGATGAGATATTTTCCCATAATGTTTTACCCTCAAAAGTTAAAGTTTCATGAGTTCAAGAATTTCTTATGACACTAAGGATGAGTGAGCTTTATAAGGATAAAGAAGATGAGATGTTTTCTATGATGAGATATTTTCTATGATGCGCATGATGACAATGATTTTGATTCTAGAAGTTCCAAAGCTTATGATTTTAATGCTATTACAAGATTATCGAGTTTATTTCATGATTTCCTTGATTTGCTCATTGTTGTTGGTCTCATCTCATAAATTGTTCCTTCGAGGTGAGATATATCGATGATGATTATTCCATAATAAAAATCGGAGGTTACCGACCTTACGTCACTCCGATAGAGTTGTAGCTTTCACTTGGGCTCTCGTGCATGCTTTATAATTGTGTATATTTTTTTTTATAATAACACCGTGCCTACATGGCCGGGCAGTATAACACTGCGTCGTCCAATAGGCGGTCGGGCAGACACACCACTGCAGTGGGCAGCTTATGATTACCCCGGACGCGGGAGGCCTGGACGCGGGCTAACGATGATTACACCGTACCTATATGGTCGGGCAGTTTACTTGTAAATATTTTTATATTGTTTAAAAAGGTAAAGTTAGCATGCATGATTTCCGCCTTAAGAGGCAAACAGAGGTGCGGGTTATTTCCTTACTCTATGTTGTGCTTTATATCTCCTGCTATGATCTTATGTTATTATTCATGCCTTACATACTCGGTACATTACTCGTACTGACGTCCCTTTTTGTGGACGCTGCGTTTTCATGCCGCGCAGGTAAATCGGTAGACGGGTTTGATTCCTAGGAGCTCCTCCAGCGGTATATTGGAAGTGCTCCAGTTGTTCCGGAGCTCCAGCTTATTGGTACTACTTTTGTGTACATGTTCGGGCACGACAGCACCCGGCCCTCCTTGTTATTATATGTATTTCGTTTAGAGGCTCGTAGACAGATATGTACAGTCAGATGTTTCATAACCTTGTTTGTCCCCGTCGCTGTATAATATGTTAGTAAAGTTTATTAATACATGTTTATAATTATGCTATTAATGATAGTGTTAATTAAAGAAATGACGGTATTCGTTTATACGGCCCACTTAGTAGTAAGAGTAAAATGCGACATAAGAGGTGCTCGGCGTAGTAGTATCGAGTACCCGTCGCGGCCCTAGTTGGGTCGTGACAATAAGATTTCGAAGTTATACGAATATGTGAAGTTTAGTATGTTGAACGAAGTGAAATGTAAGTCGTGTTCGGAAAGGTTTCCGCTACAATTGAGTTAACGTTTATTTAGTAACATCTTGAAGGGCTGCTATAGGGCCTATTGTATGGTTAACGAAGTGTTATATAAGTGTCAAGAAGGTTCCACGATGATTGGAAGTTAAACGAGTCAACGAGAACGAAACTCGAATTTTTCCAGTTATACGGCCACATGTACGGACCGTATAAATTATACGACCCGTATAATGGTCCGTAGGTTTGGTCCAGAAAAGGGTGCAGCCTGATGGAAATATACGGCCTGATATACGGACCGTATAAATTATACGGCCCGTATAGTAGGCCGTATAAACTGGGTCGGGTCACATTTTCATTTTTATAAGGACGGACGACCCTCACTTCATTTTATTTCTCACATTTCTTCTACACTCTCTAAAGCTCCAAAACCCTTCTCCCAACATATTTTACTCAAACCCAAGAGATTGTAAAGATTAAATAGCAAGAATCAAGTGTTCATGTGCTAGAAGATTTCCTAGGGTTGGTAGATTTCAAGAATACTTGAGCATTGTGGTTAGGGTTTTTGCACAAGTTAGTAGTTGCTCCAAAGCTTGTTTCTATGGGGTGAAAAGTTTAGTTTTCATGCTTATTTCATGTTAATGAGAATGATTGGTTGTAGCAAAAACTTTGATAGAAGGAGAAAGTATAAAACGAAGTCTAAATGTGGTTTTTATGGTGTTTATGAGTAGTAAACTAAAATGAGTCATGATTCTTAGTATGATATGGATATAATCATGTTATGGAAGGTAATAATGGTGATGAAGAAGTATTATACGAAAAATGGGCTAAATGGGTGTGAAGTTGTTGGCATGAGTTGAACATAAGGATAGAATTGTTGAAGGCTAATGTAGTGTGATTACTTGATTATGATATTATGAGCGTATTATGGATGTTATTATGGTTGTTGGGAGTTGTTTTGTAAAATGGTGGAAGTTGACGAAATAGGGGAAATGCTGCCCAATTTCCATTAGATCATGAATGATCCTAGTTTGAGTTTAATAGCATCATTAAGGTTTAACCATGGTATGAATAGATTATTCAAGCTTCGACGGTGAACGTTAGATAATTAAGAAGTCGAAGAGGTATGTAAGGCTAACCCTTCTTTCAATAAGGCATGGTTCCTTGGCTATATATATCATTTCATGAGCTCTATAATGTCCTTCAAATGATTCTATCTCTAAAGCTATTAAAGCTCATGATTCTCGATACTTTTACGATTCTATTACTTTCCTTATATGATGATTGATCCTCTAAGGATAGATGTAACGGAACGATGATAGTAATGATGTTGACGATGCTTATGGGCTCTTAGGTAAACGTGTCCAAGTATGTATGACTACTATGTAACACCGAGCTTATGTGGCCGGGTATGATATCTATTGCGCGCACACCACTAAAGTTAGGTACGGATAACACTGAGCCTTGGTAGGGCCAGGTATGTATAATCACCGAGACTTGTCATGGTCGTGTATGTGAAACACCGAACCTTCATGGTCGGGTATGCTATGAATATGAATATGGATATGAATACGAATACAAATATGGATATGGATATGGATATATGTATATGTATATGTATATGTATATATGTATGTACACGAGCACGCTATAGAAACGGAAGGACCCTATGAAAGACAAGTAAGTGATTATGATGATGGCCCTACTATCTCCCGATTCTCCCATCTTATGTTATTTCTTATGCTAATCTTTATGATGTTTCTTATGCTCTTACTATGATGTTGATTATGCTTTACATACTCAGTACATTATTCGTACTGACGTCCTTTTGTTTATGGACGCTGCGTCATTCCTGCAGGTGGCCAGGGAGACAGGCTTGATCCATAGCTTTCTTACTCCGGGACTACATAGAGGAGCTCCATTTCATCTGGAGCTACAACTTTTGGTATTATTCTTTTGTGTACATACATGGGCACGGCGGGGTCCTGTCCCGCCTATATGATGTCACCTACTCTTCTTAGAGGCTCGTAGATAGTTGTGTATGGTTAGATGTCTTTAGCCTTGTTGGCTTATATTTTGTATATCATTTTGATAGCCTCGTCGGCTTATATTTTGTATATCATTTTGATAGCCTCGTCGGCTTATGTACATTGATATGGGCATAGTTGTTGATGGTGATATAAATGTATTGTTGCCCAATGAGATTAGTATGAATGATGGATAGAAAGTATGATTAAGCTATGTGGCTCACCTAGATGTAAATGTGAATGTACGATAAGAGGTGCCCGGGTAGGTTAGCACCGGGTACCCGTCATGGCCCTCCGGTTGAGTCGTGACAAGAATGTTCCTCCGAAAAATGCTCTACCATCAGTTCAAATTAAGAAGAAGAAGAATAAAGCAGCGAAGAACATCTACCTTATTCCTTCTTTTCACTATTCCTGATTCTTTTTGTTCCCTCTTTTCTTCACTAAGAACTCTTTCCATCTACTCAAAAGCTAGAAAAAAACCATGGCAATAAGAGAAAACATTGATTTAAGAACGAGACGAAATGTGAACTACGATTAGAGAAAATTTGTCGAGCCAGAAGCTCAGGACTAGTGTGGCAACAATGCTCGAAGAAGATTCATCAAAGAAAGAACTATGAAGTTCTATGATCATGAAGAAGACTATTCAACAATCATGGTAGAGTTGATTCAACGAAAAAGATGGTTGCACTACTGCAACAACCTTGAACATTTATACCTACGCTAATACGGGAATTTTCAACATTAAGAGGTACAATAATTGCCTGTTTGTGAAAGACAGCGTCTCGGTTCAAAATTACTATTGGAAAAAAATTTCGCAAATTTTAAATTAAATTTTGCTTGAATTAATATTAGAAAAAGGAAATTAAGCAATGAAAATGAAAAATAAATTTGGTCCATAACGATGATGGCGCGATGAAAGACTTTCTTCTCAACTCTTTATGAGCTAGAAGATGTACTTCTATGTATAAGCACACAAGTCTTGCTTTCCCTCAAAGTTCACTTGTAAAAATTAACTTTTCAAATTTAATTTTCCATCATTTACAATTCACACTACACCTCATCTTTAATGCTCAACATCCCAAAGTCTTTAAAGCCCAACAAGAAGTCACACATTTTGTTTTGATGACTTATATATTCACAAGTCACATATTTGTCGAATTAGGGTGTTAAAATGGTTACGAATGAAATAGAGGTGCTTATATTGACAATTTGCTTCAAATTTGAGGGCTATTATATGCATTTAGCTACTGGAAGTACAAAAATGGCACATGCGAATATTCAAGTACCGAAGGGGGTAGGTAACATGGGCCATCACAGTGTCTTTAATTGGCTGCAGCACAACACTGACACACGTGTCGCAAAGCGACTGCACATGAAAGTGCAAACTCAGAGTCCCCCCTTTTATCCACTCCACAACTCGGCTTCTATTTCCTTCTTCTTTTTCTTTTTAAATACTAGTAGTATTTTGTTGGGGAAAATTCTCAAAATATACAGTCAAAATAAAATTTTAAGGCACCTAATTCAATATTACGTATACAACATTATATACGGGGAAAAACACTATAGATAACATATTACTCATGTATAAAAGATGTTTACACACAATATAAATAATAATATTTTGTAAATATATAATTATTTTGAACATATTAACTATTTCTTTAGTTTTCAATCGCTTGAAAAGGACAAAAAAAAAATCTTATTATTTTCTCGATAATTTTTGATCGAATTATAGTTAAATTGGATAACAAACTCAAAATACGAGTTACATATAACAACAACATAACTAATATTACCAATGTTACTTAAATATTTTGCTCAATACATATAGGACGTAATTTCCTTTTATTTATTTTTCCGCCATCAGAAACTCCGAAATCATCAACAAGTCATCGACGCCGAACAACAAGTTTGAACCCTCCACAAAACCTCAAAAACCCTAATCACTCAAACCCTCAGATTTCAATACCTTGACACACTTTCAATTCAAATCTCATTTCAACAAATCATTGCTAAATTTCACCAATTTACACACACAAAAAAAAAGAGTTTAAGCTCAGCTACTACTCACAAATTGAGACTAATAATGTCAGGTTCTGGAAGCTTCGCGGTATCGCGAAGCCACAGCGGTGACAGATTTTATAACCCACCAATGCGCCGACAACAACAACAACAGCAGATGCTATTACAACAACAACAACAACAACAACAACAGTTACAGAAACAGCAACAACAGTTACAGAGAGCTTCAGCTAAAGCTGATGTGGCGGCAGCTACTGCTGACGTGGCGGCGAACCGTACGGATTCGGATGATTCGACTAGTACATTGTCGAAAACGCCCTCCGTATGTTCGGCTTCACCGCCAAGGCCGCCGCCTGTAAATGTTACTAATTTGGATCGGTTGATGGAATCTGTTACTCCTTTTGTGCCAGCTCAGCATTTTTCTGAGGTATAACAAGGGTTTGAGTTGTTTTATAGTTGGACAAATAAGCTAATACTTTTCATTTACAGCAACATTTTATGTTTTCGTAAATTTTATGCTTATAGATTTTTGAATTTCTTATTTTTCATCGCACAATTATGTTATAGACCAAACAGGAGTACACAATTATGTTATACTCCGCTTCAATTCCGAACTAGTTTAGTTATACTGATATGAATCCTCAATATCCAATCCGCTCCAACTAGCGAGAGAAAATGCTATGTGTCAATTTTCCCTCATCGGTTAAATAAAGAAATGCTAATGCGTTTATAGGCTAAATAGGCTCTCCCACCTATCAAACAGGAGAGCCCTTCCTATATATGAGTAATTGTAGTCTCATATATAGGAAGGAAATGTTGTTTGATTTGTTTTTAAGATACATTGTCTAAGTTATAGGCTAATGCATTTTTTTTTTTAAAAAGTAACACAAGCTTTTAGAGCAATAATTTTTTTTTTTTGCTCTGCTCAATCATCATTGCTTGCAAATGAGGCGAGAGGTGCTTATAGATTTCAAGATTTTATTTTTCGCTACATGTTTCTCTTACTAGTTGGATCAGAATGGATATTAAGGATTCATATGAGCTGAACTGAATTAGTTCGGGATTTAAGTGTAGTAATTGTTGCAAAGGTAGTTGTAGTCTCATATTTAGGAAGTGAATGCTGTTTGATTTGTGTTATAACCCAAGGAGAACCACACCCCAAAAGCTAGCTATTAAGGTGGGAGAACTCAGGACTATATAAGCCCACACCAAGCACAAACCAGTACCGATGTGGGACATAACAATTTGCTTTCAATATTTTAAGATTTCTCATTTACATTTCAGGATTTTGTTTTTTCTTCACAGTTCTCATACTTAGGAATCAAGTGCAATTAGATTTTTGATTGGTTTGTATTTATTGTGTGATTTATTCGTAGTACTAAGAATGGAATAGCATCAAAGTAAAGAATATTTGTTGATTTATCAAGCTTTGTATGGACAGGTGAATGTAAGAGGCCGTAGAACTAGGGAAGCGGAGTCAACTATGTATTATTGCCTGGGGGATCTCTGGGAATCTTTTAGCGAGTGGAGTGTCTATGGTGTGGGCGTACCAGTATTGTTGAATGGAAAGGACTCAATTATACAATATTATGTACCTTTCTTATCCGGCATCCAGTTGTACGTAGATCCATCAAAGCCGTCTTCACGCCTTAGGTAAGCCAACTTTTGGTGCTCTTTTTGTTTCTTCATGCTAATTTGTCTTGCTAATTGGTCTATAGTTATTTGCTATTTCTATTAATGCTTATTCTGCTTTCAAATGCCATCTAAATTGGTGTCCACTTAACTATTCTTCTTAATTTTTTCAATTGCTTAGTCCAGTCTGAGTGGACTACAAACTGTTTCAATTGGCTAATTTGTCTTTCTAACTGTTTCAATTGGCTAGTTCCTTGACATGAAGATATCAGATTGTTTCCATTTCTTATCAAATAGGAGGCTACTCCTCAGTTTTTTTTTTTTTTTTTGGTAACGACTTGTAGTAAAAGGAAAACTTAGGTACAAAGGAAGCTGAATTGTGCAACAAAAGTATGAGGAGCAGCCAACAAAAAACTTACACTTATCCTATTAAATCTACTAGGTCTAAGATTAAGACATCTAAATCTGAATATTAAGATGTGCATTAAGATTAAGACGTTTGAATCTGAATGCACATCTTAATATTCAGATGTGTCTCTAGATCTGAACACTGAATGATTGAGACAGTTTGTTCTCAGTAGCTGAATGTGCATAATTTATCTTTTAAACGTAATCGATATAAAATTTAGATAAAATTAGGAATTAAACATTATACCAATAAAAATATTATAGAAATATCTCATTTGAGCAAAATATAATTATATTTTCATAGAATCTAATATTTTGAATATATACAAATAGAGTAAATTTTATGAAAGTGATTACTGAAGGAATTCTTTAACTTTTAGACATTATATGACATATTTTTAGATTTTGTCCTCTATACCTTAGCCAAAACGAAACAAAGAAATAAATTAATAAGGAAAATAGATGAGGAATAAAGTTGAATGAAGATCTTCTCCAGAACATGGTGACAATATTATCAAGTAATAGTAGTAGATGCCTAAGTTGCACGGACTCTTCATTTTTGCTGCCGAACCTGTGGCTACACGACTCAGTTGCGGGTGCGGGATTCGGTCAATCCACATCAGATGCTTTGGCCAGAGTCCATGCACAAATTTTGTTTTGGGGGGGGGGGGGGGGGGTTACCTTCAATCCTTCATAGCTTTTCCTCTTGGTCAATATTTGCTATTTATAAATGTTTTCTTTCTTATAGGAAGTAGGCATCTAAATTAATTATTAGCATGTTGATTATTTGACAATTAATTTATGTTTTTTTTAAACTCCCATCTTGGTAAAATGAAAGATTGAATTCAAACAACATACATGCAAGTTTTCCACATATATCTCTCAAAATTTAGAATATCTTTATAGCTCTATTTTTATAATTTGAATTTTTTTAGCTGAATCCCACCACTCATATCCATACTTGGATCCGTACCCCCGAATCTTAAAATTTAGATCGAATCCGACCCTCGTACCCCATGTGTGTCGGATACCCGCACCCAAGTCCGAGCAACTTAGGTAGACACACATCAACTAAACAATTAAGGATTTAGAATTTTATCTATCAAAGAGGAAAAAGGTTTTGGTTGCCGATTGATAGTTGGATAGGAGAGTGAGGCGTGAAATTGTTTTGCAGGGAAGAAGACGAGGAAGCTTGAAATTTGGCGGAAATAGTGCTGAATTTATTTTAAGAGTCTGAATTGTGTTAAGACTTGCATTCAGACTCATTTAGAGCTTTTAAAAAGGAAGAAAGCAAATGCACTTAATGGGCTGGATCTGAATAATTAAGATTCACGCTTAAAAAACAAACACACTTAATGGCTGAGATCTAAATGATTAAGATTCAGACCTTCATTAAGTGCAAACAAATGAGGCCTTAGACAAGGCATCCTAATTTTCTGGATAGAACTGCTAGTATCCTCAAAATATCTAGAGTTCCTTTCCTTCCATATTGTCCACCATACACAAGCTGGGATAATCTGCCACCAGTCTTCTTCTCCACTTCTCTTCCCTACACTCTTCCAGCATTTGAGAAGCTCCACTAGTAGTATTAGGCATAGTCCAATTAATATCAATGGTACAAAAGAACATGTGCCACAAATTTGTAGTTGTCTTGCAGTGTAAGAAAATGTGCTTATTGGTTTCACCATCTTGACCACATAAGGAACATCTTGAACAAATCTGAAGACCTCTTCTTTGTGATTTCTCTTGGCCAGGCATGCCCTCCTTGCAACCAACCAAGCAAAACAAGAGACCTTGAAAGGGATTTTTACTTTTCAAATGAGTTTCCTGGGCCAAATCTCAATCGGGGGTGATCCATGGTTGAGGTTCCAGTAAACAGACTTAACAGAGAAAGTTCCTTTGTTGTTCAATCTCCATTGAGTCTGTCAGGATAAGCTGAAGTTCCTCCAAAGGAAGCTGAGAGTTAGAGCATGTTGGTTAGGCTTTCAATTTTCCAATCATTGAGAGTTCTTCTGAAAATAAGATCCCAACCTTGAGGACTCCAGACCTGACTGATTTGTGCTTGAGCTTGGAGGCTTATAGAGTATAAGTCAGGAAAAGTGGATTGTAGGTTGTTATGACCAATCCAGTGATTTACCCCAAAAGTAGTTTTCTGCCATCACCCACTATGATATCTACATTAGCCCAGAATTCATTCCACTGGATTCTAATAGATTTCCATACACTTCAAAAGCTCTTTCCATTCAAAAGCTCTCCTATTTTCTCCCTCCATATTATCCACAATAGTGCTTATGGAGCAACACGCAAAGCCAATGTCTTCTTTTTCATCCTCTAAAGGCCCAGTAATGCATTCTTCAGTCTTCACAGTACCCTACATAGTCCATTGTAGCCTGAACCATCTTAAGATCTCCCACCATGGACGTGCTGCTACCTGACAGTGCAGTAAGAAAGGACGAGTGTTTACACATGAAGCACCAATTAGTATATGTAATCCTCCTATTTCTCTAAGTTTTTGGCTGTCAGATTCACATCTTTAGCCGTCACATGTTATGATTGTTCCATTGCCGCATAATGGTCAGAGAAATGAACCATTGCAATAGAAATATTCCAAAAGTATAGCAACAACCTTTCATTTTGGTTCTTTTCATTTCTTTAAGAAGTCACCCCCTTACCAAGGGACTTTAATAACTGTGCATACCAAAAGTTGGGTGTTGAGATGATTAGGCCGAAAAGAAGCTTCGGAGGGAATAGGATTCACATGAAATCATGGATTTTATGATGTTGAAGTTTGGTTAAGGCACTAACTGCTATTCAGTAGTCATTTATGGGAATATCTTCTTGTTGCCAATGATGCCTTAAAATAGAAGCAGGGATCGTTATATTACTCCGTGTAAATTTGCTTAGGATAGAGATTTATTCTGTTGATAACTTAAAAGGTTTACTAAATTGCATGTGATGTTTTATATTGCAGTCCATTATTTCGTCCACATCATCTATCTATGATCTCTAACTCTTGGACTGATAATCTCATATACGTGTTGTGGCTGTGCGATGTAACAACATACCCAGTGAAATCCCACAAGTGGGGTCTGGGGAGGGTGGTGTGTACCCAGCCTTACCCCTACCTTGTGAAGGTAGATATATGTTCATAGAAAATTTTATGCTGCTTCTTGAACAAAAAAGTTAAAAGCATAGATGCTATATTTGGTTGCATTCGATGAAAATCATTTGGCCAATTTTCCATTTTCTAGAAGCTATGGATGCACTTAACCTGTAACATAGACAAATCCGTGATTGTAAATTAAGTAATTAACTAATTCTCTTATAGTAATCCACAAGTGTAGAAATGCGGACGTAGCGAAGAACAAAACACAATGGGTGCAAATTATTCACTAGGTGACACGAACTAGTTGAAACTAAGATTAGTCATTGCCACAATTATATTAGTTCCATGTATGACACGAATCTTGTTAAATTTCGTTGGAGACGACATGACATTGTTGAGATCTCTACTTTTAAGTCAAATTGTTGAGCAATGAAATAGAACAGTCCCAAATAGAATCCAACTAGTTAGGACTGAGTCACCAATTCAAAAGACCAGTTTGGATAGAGGCATAGTTATTGTTAGTAAACTACAACTATGTCTTGCATAGATAATGACTTCACATTTTTGCCGTGATAGTGTATTGAGAATACCAAACTTCATGGGTGCATTAAATTGTTTACGATTTACCTTCATGATGGTTCTTGGTGGTGTTAACATTTTCCGGTTTTGCAATTGAATCAGCGAGCGAGCATGCATTCTAACCATATGCTGTAATGTTATGGAGTTTTTTCTATACTAGTAAAGCACAAATATGTCTTGCATATTCTTACATATCTTGCATATTCTGCCTTCGAAAATGAATTGAGGTTACAAATTTGATGGATGCCTTTAAATATCTATCTTGCTTGGTGTTGGACTGTCGGTATTAAAAAGTTTTAAAATTTTTGGACTGAATCTGAGTTGGTATGATTCCTGAAATCTAGACCTACGAAGATAAATCATAAAAGAAAAGTGAGACTTATCTGAATAATGCATGTGGCATCCTTAATGAGAATCCTTAAAGGCCTCTATGGTTCCTGGCGTTCTCCAATACAGAAGATTATTTCTTAAGCAAAACATTGTGTTAGTATACTCATATGAGTTAATATACTAATCAAAAACAGTAAATGCTAGTAGTTAATATACTCATATGACATCAGCAGTGCCTTCATGTTTCACTTGAGGGCTGTCGGATACTTTCATTTGCCGGTTGTCAATTATAGGCCCAAAAAAGAAACCTTGTTTGTGTAAAAATATCTATCAGAAATGAAAGTAGCAAGTAGCAGTGATATGCAGTGTTTCACTGGCTTGCTCTCTCTTGATCATACTCACCACAAACTCAAGCTTGTATTGTTAATGACAAAAATATCAGGTAATATGATTAAAAAAAAAAATACTCCACTAGGTAATATTATCATATTGCACTAGTTAAATCTGTTGTGTTGATTAAAATCTGCTTGTAACTTGCTGTGTGGAAAAACTTCTTGGAGAACTAGAAGTAACCAAGCAGCAGTAATCCCTGTGTTTAGCTGACTCATTCCATGAACAAATCAAAGTTCCATTTGATCTTTGAATTGATTCGTGGTCAGTTGATGTATGCTGCTTGTAATTGCTGCTCTTTCTTCTGATACTTGTTAATCTTAAAAAGTTATAATGAAATGATGGAGTAGCATGTTGTTTATGTTGCAACCACAAGTTTTTTATCACATTTGTCATGACTTGTTTGAGCACTGTTGAAATTCCAGTCTGGATGCCCTTTTAGCTTCATTATTATTCAACTACTAGCGACATTTTAACATCTTTCACATCATCTCACTAACCATTTAAAGCATTTTTTATTCGATTGAATTACCACGAGTTCCTGAAAGTAGATGCATTGTGCTCTCATTATTTTACTATTACTTTCTGCTCTGTGGAGGGTGTGTTATAAAATGCGGGTGGATGTCATCCTACAAGCTTACCTGGATAGGATATTCAGTGATTCTCTTGCTTGTTAAATTGTTTCTGAGGCACCCATCATTTTCACAAGTTTCTGGACTAACTTCTGCAACTCATCTTGGTGCTGCTAATCCTTTTTATGAAACTAAACTTTTGGGTTCCAAGGCAAACTTTTGCGTAGACAACTATGGGCCTTTTATCTGTTTGACACTTTCCATAGGCTAGCGCAATGGTTGATGTTAGAGATTCATGATCTGTTTCATGATATTACCATTTCGTGGTAATCCAACACACATGCCAAATTAGTGCAGGTTTCCAATGTTCTGGGGTTTATTTTATTGTGATACCTGTGACTTGTGAGATGGGAACCTGAGCAGCACCTGAAAATGGTTCAGTGAGAAACAGGGTTAGCTTCAGAACTTTAGAATCCACTTTAACTACTGAAGTGGCTAAAGTTAATTGGGACTTGACATCATCCATATATGATGGTGAGACTTGTTCTTTTAGTACTTATCTGGACCTGTTCTTCAGGGAAAACTGTAATTCGAAGAAGCTTGTTAACATATTATGTATTTTACTTATCAGGAAACAAAAATTAACTGATCGGTGCAAATTATCAGCCTTTTTTACTTGTACGATTGACTGTTATTGCGAGTATTAATTGGATATTTTAGCTAATGTTTCTTTTTTTCACCTAAAGAAAACTTCAATGTGCATGGCTGGGTATTTAACATGCATCCTACCTTATATCTTGTGCTCTTTTGTTTTGTCCAGGAGGCCTGGTGAAGAGGGTGATGCTGACTCATCAAGGGAGACCAGCAGTGGTGGAAGCAGTGACTGTGAAGTGGACAGGCGGTCCAAATCCTCTTCCGATGGGCTGTGGAACCAGCATAGCCTTGTAAATCAAAATGCGCAGCGACTAAATAGACTGTCGTTGAGAGATAAGGCAGTCACGGGTTCATCGAGCGATGAAGCTGAAATTTCTAATTCTCTTGGGCAACTCATGTTTGAGTATTTGGAGCATGAGCAACCACACCATCGGAGACCATTGGCTGACAAGGTACATCACTTTGTTAGTGTTTGAAAAGAATCCGCATCTTTGTCCTAAATGGTTTTGTTCAGCAATCTTCTCTTCTTTTTCAGATAGCAGCTTTGGCATCTCAATTTCCAGAGCTGAAGAAGTGCAGGAGCTCTGATTTACTGCCTTCTAGTTGGATATCTGTAGCTTGGTGTGTTTACTATCCTTGTAGGACTTTTGAGTAATCTGCAACATGATCAGGATATTTGAAGCTCTTATTTTGCATTTTAGTTTGCCACTGACCCAGTCTATTGTAGGTACCCAATATATAGAATACCTGTGGGTTCCACATTGCGGGATCTGGACGCTTCTTTCCTCACCTTTCATTCTTTGTCCACACAATCCAGAGGTACGTGCTGTCCACTCTATGTTGCACAACAGACAGAATCATGTATTCGTTTTATGCATGTGTGTTTCTACTTCCCTGTGCTTATTCTGAAGTACTGTTTATGTCATTTCCCAGCTTTGAACGCAGTTCAACCACGCTACCATGGTGCAACTGGCAGGAAAGTTCTTGGAAATGTAAATGCATGCTCAAGAATTTCTTTACCGGTCTTTGGCCTTGCTACATACAAACTGAAAGGCTCAATCTTGAGTCCATGTGGACCTCACGAATCCGAGCAAGAAAATTCTCTATTGCAAGCTGCAGACAGTTGGCTTCGGCACTTGCAGGTTATCCTTCCCGATTACCAGTTTTTCCGTGTGCACTATTCTCCATGGAGATGACACAGCTCTTGATGCTCCTAATTGTCTGCTGATCATCGGGGGAGAAGTTTAGATTATCAGTTTGGTTAAAAAGTTCTGAGATCTAAAACCCCAGACTCTGACCAACTAAGCTTGGTCAATGATCCATATCTCCGTTCAGCCTCCCATTCTAGGGGTGGGAAGGTTTTTGTTTTGAATTGGAGAAAAAGCTCAGACGGGGCTGAGAACTCTCAGAGAGTGAGTCTATTTGACTCTCACAGTGGAAAAGTTGCTTCGTTGTACTTTATGATTGTTTCCTGAAATGTGGCAGGAATCCTCATCCCTCTTTGCCCTGCCTGTTTTGCTTTGCTGGGTGGCTAAAATATTATGATCTTATATGGATAGGGATGTTGTCTTTGTTCAGTCAGGAGCAGAAGTTCTTGACAAGTGATAGTGATGAAAAATTTGGAACCTGTATTTTGGATTGCACATACAAATTGATAGAAGTACTTATAGTTTTGTCAAATTTATACAACCAATATGCTGCATTTCTGATTCCAATCTCGTGATTTCTTTCCTTCTGTTCTTCAATTTGCATCTTTAGATGTCCATAGGCTTGAGGATCCGCGGAACGTCGTGCAGTAACTCAGTTGCAGAAATGCTTGCCTCTGGTCTATGGTACCAAGTATTACCAAACTGCTATAGATGTTCATGCCAAGAGTTGCATAAGCAGCTGAATGATTTCTGAGTTTGTGTTGAAGACAAATTTGCTGCTATTTAATAGATTATGATCAAATTTATGGGTCATATTTTTCTTTTTATCTCTTCTCTTGCATGCTTGGTAGAGTCTTAACTGGAATGGTGCATGGGAGTTGATTTTTCTTTGCAGCAGGAGAATTTTATTCAATAACTGATAAGTAGGAAATGCAATGGTAAGAGATTTATCGATCAATACCTTTTAAGTTATACAGTAACCATACAATATTTTGTTGGGTTTGTAACAACGGTGAAGCTTTTAGGTATAGGAAAACAATGCTCTTCCATGACCTAAGAGATTGTTTTGAATTCTTCTAGACTTGTTCGTGTGGCTCTATGTTGCCTTTTTTTTTCTTGTTTGTATAAAGCTAATTCTTCTTGTAGTCAGTTTCATATACAAGGTCGCAAAAACTAGTGGATTCGTGAGAAGGAAAAGAACAAGTTACTTGCAGGATTCTCCCAGTTTATTTTGATTGATGAGATTAAAACAAAATCAGGCATAGATAAGCTGGTGCCAATATTTAGTACTACTAGATATTTTGATTGGATGCAATACACTAATCCAATATAATAAGTAACTTCCAACAACTTGAAGTCATGGATTAATTTTGGTTAAAGTACTAGAAGACCTTCAGGCAGAGTTTTGACAAATAGTTACTCCGGTGAAAAGAGAGTTAACCTGTTACAAGGCATTATTGCTTGTCCGATTTTATTTATTGAAAATAATTTTGCTAGTGTCTCAACTGTCTCCTTTTTATAAAATCTCACAAACTAAGGGAAGGAAAAAGAACAAAACGGCCATCTAACTCAGGTTGGCATTGATCTTGGAAGCAGCATCTATCCAATTCTCTGATTCAACAATGTTGAATCGACACCATCATTGTTTACAGAAAGTTAAAGTGTCCAAATCTTACCAGTCCTCCATGATAGATAGACTGGAGTTGCTTGCTAGAGAACACAGTTATGCAAAACACCTGAGTCTTCTCCGTCCCAACTTATAGAACTCATGTTAGATAAACTCGCAAAAGACTTTCAAGTCATAACCCCACTGAACCTTTTTATTCACTCTGGTTTGAGACTACATGAGGATAACGTAGCATGAAGCAAAGGACTACAACAATAAAGCTGAAGAAACTTGCACATGATAGTCATCACAATGAATCGAAAGAATCACATCTAATTTCTTTTGCAGAATGTGACAATGACCGCAAGCATGCTTCTTTATAATCAATCATTTTGGATCTGACTACAAGATTAAAGAACTATTTTCAGTCAGGATAGTCAAGAAGATGATGTAGTATAAGCTATATCAGCTAAGGCAAAAAAGAAGGAAAAAGAAATAGCATGCCAAAGTCACGTCAATCGAAACAGGTTCTTGTGTTAAAGCATATTAACTGGACATATCTTTGCATAAGCACTCACGTCATCCAAATGGGAGCAAGTCAATAGGAGGCGAGGACAGCTTTAACTCCATCTAACAGCCTCTAGCTGCTAGTAAATTTACTCGAGGAGCATCTTCAAAGAGCTTCTGTGCTATTTAGCCATAGAACGGAAAAGAAGCAGCATGGTTCAGCCTCATAGACAGTCGTCAAGTATGGTGGAGAACAAAAGTCCTTTCACAAATTCAGATCTCTGGACCGTCTCTTCCTGATCCTTGTCCATTGAAGGAAATGCTTGGGAGCTTCTTGAATGAAATAAAGAGAGTCAACTATTTTTCATCCAGGCACATAAAAGCTAGGAAATAGCAGGAAATAAAAAAGATGATACGTGCTTCTTACGATAACATGTAGCAATCATCCAGTCAAGAAAAGATACAGCTAAAGTTTCAAAACAACTGAAGTTCCAAAATTTAACTCCATGTAGCAATTATGATGTACACTATCATCACAAGATTTTGCTTCCTGCCATGTTCATTTCAAATAATCATAATTTCCACCTATACTTGAGTTACTCGTGAAAAAAAAAGATACTCCTCTTGCTAATTGAAGGAAAAGAACGTCAGAGTTAAAAATAGACCAGCTTCTTTGTCGGTTAAGGTTTAGTTCAGGAGGATGTTTCCTACAGGGCTAATGAATTGCAAATGACAAGACAAATTAGAAAAAGGAAGGCGTTAAACGGATGATAGGACAAACTGAAGAAGGATGATGAAGGTCAAGAAGAAATCTGGCCACAAATATAGTAAGGGAGAAAAGGAGGAGCAAACTATTGGATGAAAGCATCAGGTATCAGATTTACCCTTGGCGTGCTTCCTGGTGCTAAACAGATTGGGGAGGATAACTTAAATGGTGATAACAGTAACTCTCTGACAAATTTAAAGAGAAGAATGCATAAATCACCTTTTTTATTGCCCTACTGTTCACTTGTGATAAGAAAGTGAATAATTTGGGAGAAATCACAACAAAGGATGAGTTCTCGAAGTTGCCTATATGTTAAAATCTACTGACTGAAGCATATTACCTTGTAGCAAATGGATCTAGAGCATTTTACCCCAAGGAAAATACAAAATCCAAAAACTTAGCGATCAGGGATTGGTATTCCTATCTGACTCCCTACAAATGGTTGGACTTAGTTTTCTCTCACAATTTGAGATATATGTAAAGCACTCCTATAAATCCAGCACAGGCAAAATTTCTAAGGCCTCAGTTCTCAGATTCATCTTACTTACTGCTAAGCTCACTTCTTGCACAAATCAAGAAATGTAATGCATACAATTACAATAAGCAGCAATCAAAAGAATATCCAAGCAACAATGGCCAATACAGATATTCATTCATTTCCATGAACTCCACTTAATGAAATTTAACTAGACAGATTGAGGGATTTATTATTGCCGAATGCACGAACCTATAAGTAGTTAGCTATCTATCAAGCCTGTGCACTCCAGTTATCTCAGAGATCAGTTCAAGTCTGGTTCTAAGTTCAAATTTAGTTACAATCTGTTGTTCGTCAATTAGTTCGCAGTGACAATAATTGACAAAAAACAAGCTTCTAATAAATAGTAGAATATTATGTGCTTAATCCTATAGATCCAGCTTTCTTTTGTCCACTAATTTGTCCTTTTTTCTTCATGATAATAATTGGTGTCATTTGATATTCGCAGATGCTAAGAGATGACACAGAGAAACAAACCATGAAGAAACTGTTGAAATTAAATCATAACAACCTTCTTACCTTTCACCAATATGGTCATCTAGGCTGTTCCTGGATAAACTTGCTTCGGCTGAAGTGCAGGACTGTCTTGTATGAAATCTTTTGGCAGGCTGCTGATTGCCGACAAATGATAAAAGTAACTGGTTGTTTCCCGTATTTAAGGAAGGACTAACATGGCTGGACTTCTTTTCCAAGTAAGCACTCAGCAACTCTTTCCTCAGTAAGGATAGGGCTGAGACAGATCTACCATTTTGATGTTTCTTTTTGCTAAGTGCTTAAGCTTGTGTTAAGGCGAATCAACTTAAAGCTCCAAATGCTCTATGACAAACAGAATATAACACTTCTCCTAAAGTAAAGAATGATGCAAATTCATGCTCAAGGAAGTAACTCGAATAAACCAATAAACATGAAAGAGGTCAAAGTTTTTTTTTATTGAAAAGGGAAAGATGGCAAAGTTGATAACCTTTGGAAGCAGCAAACTTATTTTAGTGCTTCATTATTAAAAAAACTTAATTTCACTGAGATAAAAAAGAAGGAAGGGCATTAATCACTTCCTTTGCTACATGCAGTGACTGAGGAAGACGTTAGGAGGTTATGAACTATGCAGACAGTGCAAAGAGCAAAAGTTTGACTACTTCATGACAGTTAACCATATAAGCAAATATCAAGTTCATTATTCCAGACACCAACATAGGAGATTCGATATTAACTTTATAATATTTTTCAAATACATCAGGGAGGGAGAAGGGGAAAAGAGGAGAGGCATGCTACTAATAATGGGGAATGAACCCTCCACCTCAACTGTGGAAGGCAGGGAGCTCACCAAGTCAGCTGGCACTCAACCCCCAAAAAATCGATATTATCTTCCCAATTAACTATAAAGAATAAGTACGAGTTCATGATACACTGCAACCAAGAGAATATGCAAGTAGTGAGTAATTGCAGTAGCTTGATTTGCTATTCTCTTACGATTGGCTATGAAAAGTCAATAATTCCTTACAATATCTATGAACGTGTAAAGCTGATAAATTGGAATAAAGGAAGTAAAGGATATTTTTAATATACTTTCATGTTGCACGATGACATGTGTAGCCATATTCGTTCGCACCTTGGTAGCACATAGAGGACATATCTGAAGACAAAGAAAAACCGATTATGAAAAATTCAGACTTAAAAAGGCTAAGGCTGAAAATACATTGGTCATCAGATAATTTCACGCAACACTGAAGTTAGCTTGCCAAACCAATTGAAGGATTTTGTGTCAAATTCCCAAGATTACAAAACTGAAGCATGGCCCATAATCGGCGTAGTTAGCTTTTCCCTGAATCCTGATTAGGTCTTTTTTTTGCCAAGCTGTATCATCAAATAGAGAAAGAAGTACTATTTTGGATTTCAGCTCAGTGTAAATTAAATAAAAAGGCCTTTCTCCCAAAGCCCTCTCATTTGCTTGACAAGTGTGTAATTCCATACTTGTTGGTCATATTTTATTGAGTGAGCCTTCTAATTTAAAAGTTTACAGGAGAACATTTTACTTATTTATTTAGGTCTGCACCACACTCTCTCCCTTGCAACTGATTTCTTTTTCACGAATACCTGGAAATATTTCTTTATGATAGGTAGGTGAAACTCAAACTCAATACCTCTACCTAATTTAACCAGCTTATCTAAAAGTCTAAGGCAGTCATGCGATCAACAACTAATGACCTTTAAGGTCTCCATCAACGGCACATGTGAAAATAGCCTCTAATGGTTAAGTCTCCCAATCCTATTTCAAACCCTTCAACAGCAACAACTCTTCTGAAAATTATCAAAGAGAAAGACAAAGCCAAGAATCCTTCCAAACATGAAAATGAAAGAAAATATAGGTATGGTTTACCCCGGTCTTGGCCTCTATGCGATGCTCGCTGTCAATGTGACAGCACAATCCAAGCATATCGAAATCTTCTGAACAAAACGGGCATGCCAAATCCGTCTTTACATTATCATTGTTAACATGTTCATCGTCACGCTCCTCGTCCTCATCCTCCTCTTCGTCCTCGTCCTCCTCCTCTCCAACAAACACGCCACCATCTATTTCAAGATTCAACATGATTATACCAATACAAGTAGAAACACACAGGAAAAAAAAAATAGAACATAAATACTACTACCTCGCTTACCTTCACAAGATAGCGGTAAGGTCTGCGTACACTCTACCCTCCCCAGACCCCACCGGTTATACTGGGTTTGTTGTTGTTGTAAATACGACTATCTCGACCTAAACCGTTTGGAACTTTTTATTTCCAAGATTCAAATTAGTGAATTTGATCAACATCTTAAAATGTACTTTTTCATGCATGAGAAGAATTAGAACAACAAAAATTACACTTCGGCAGTTTCCACATATCTAATTTAAATTTCCAAGAACAAGCTAATCTTGTTCGATTCAGATCCTAAACTCAGTAAGATAATCAAAAATCGCCAGCCAAATTGAGACGGAAATAGTACACTGGTTTCTATCAACATGAATACCAATAAAAAACAGTACCCTTTAAAGTTTCAACATGATTATTGCAATACGTGTAGTGCATACAAGTAAAAATACACAGAAAAAGAAAAGAACAATAAGTACTACTACCTCAACCTAAACTCTTTGACACTTTTTTTTTTTTGATAAAGTAAGTAATTTCATTGCTGGCATCAATCAAGTAGATGCATAGTAGTTACAGAAGTAGAGTAGCAAAAGGAACTTATCATCTCCAGTACATGTCTAGTTAAGAGCTAAGGAGTTGATAAAGTTCATAAAGGTAACAGGGGAATCTATTGGGGACAAGTAAACCCAACTATACAAAAACATAAGGCATTTAGACTCTTTGACACTTCTTATTTCAAAGATTCAAATTAGCAAAATTGACCAACACCTTACAATGTAATTTTTCACGTGAAAAGAAATGCGCCCCACTACCCATTAACCTTCTACCCTAAATATCGACCTCTCCATCTATGAGAAGAACCAGAACAACTAAAATAACACTAACGCAGTTTCCACATATGTAATTTAAATTTCAAAGAATAAATTAATCTTGTTCGATTCAGCTCCAAAACAATCAAAATATTGCAAACAAAAATGAGACGGAAATAGCACATGGATTTCCATTTACAAGAAGATGATTGAAAAAAGTACCCTTTAAAGATTTCAAGATGATTATGCCAACACATGTAGTGCCTACAAGTAAAAGAACTATAAACACTACTACCTGACAAAGGTAGGGGTAAGGTCTGCGTACACACTACCCTCTCAAGACCCCACTTGTGTAATTACACTGGCTATGTTGTTGTTGTTGTAAAAAATACTACTACCTTGACCTAAACAGTTCTGACACTTTTTATTTCCAAGATTCAATTGACCAACATTTTAAATGTACTTTTTTTCATGTATAAGAAGAATCAAAACAACTAAAACTACACTTCCCACATATATGTAATAGAACAAATTAATCTTGTTCGATTCAGCTCTAAAACAATAAAAAAAAATATTACCAAACAAATATTACAAGATTAGGTTAAAAAGAAGTACCCTTTAAAGCAGAAAGAAGAATTTTCCAATCGTCATCTTGATCATCCATTTAAGAAGAGTTTACCTGTACAATACAAAGAAACCTAAAATCCTATAAATGGAACCTGTGCGTATACACAAAAGGGTTTAGGGCACTGTTTAGGGAAAAAAGAAAAATTAGTTATGTGTGAAAAATACTATTGAGACCAATAGAAGAAGAAGAAGACGAGGAGGAGGAAAGAAATTTGGTATTCGGGTCGGGTACGGAAATACCCGTCGACTCCCGCGTTTTCTGGTCAACTCTCTCCTTCGAGTACCTTGGTTGGGACCCAAATAATATACCATTTGTTTATTTGGTGACTTGATTTGATTGATCTTACATTTTTTTCATTATAATACTATTATTTATTCTTAATTTCTCCATTTTAATATTACTAATTTCTATGAACGTGTCTCGCACATTATCCGCAAAACTAATATAGATAATTTTTCCACCAAAAAAAAAAAAGAATCCGTATCGGTTTGGCTGGAAAAAAAATTCGGGTCGGGTTGAGTTATTTTAGTGGGTAAAAAATTATTTGAGGGTAAAATAATTTTGAATGACTGGGATGATGCCACGTGGCAGCCATTAGACATAAGGATATAATTGACCTCATAGTATAACAGTAAGGGTATAATTGGCCCTAAAGTATAACGAAGGGTATGAATAAACTATTTTTCAAAGTTCAGGGTAATTTTGGCCCTTTTCCGTTAAAATAATATACTCAATGTCACCCTTTCTTTATTGGAATTGTTTGAAGTGTATGACAACACTACTTTATTTTCAAAACTTTACAACTTTCGATAGTTTAATTTTATTAAGTCATTCATTATCTTTTGGCTTAATGCATATGAAACTCCCTAAACTTGCCTTTTTTTTCTCTTTATTTTGACATTTTAATTAAATATTATTTCTATTGAATCCCCGAACTCGTCCTCTAGTGTGTTTTATCTAACATAATCTCTCTTACATAGTATTTTATCTTCAATGTAGTAACATGTTAATATATATTCTAATTTAATTACGCCATCTTTTAGCTAAGATTAACAATAATTGAGAGGGAAATAAAGAGTAAGCTCTTAATTAAGTTGACATTGGAAGAGCAGAAACCGATACATCCATGACCTAAAAAATAGCTTACCACACGTCTAAAATATTACTTCACCTTCATTACCAATTTAATTTTTGCTTTTATCAAAAATCAGATTTAGAGGGTTTGATAGACACACTTGAGGATGAGTTCAGGGGTTCAATAGAAACAACACTTAGTCGAGGTACCAAAATGAAAAAAAGAGCAAGTTTAGGGGCTGTATATGCATTAAGCTTATCTTTCTGATGTATTGTTTGTTCTCTTTTTTAATTATTATTTTTATGCTTTCTTCAATCATTGTTGATATAATTTATAAGTCAAATTAATTTTTAAACTGAGTGCCATTTGTCAAGTTCAATATTATAGCATAAAATGTAACCAAAGGAATAGTGAATTATATTGCATTCTATTTTCAGAGCTGCAATCAAATTTATTTATGTATCCACAACTATTATGTTGGTCTTGGAGATTAATTTATATTGAGTATTTACCTCTATTATATTTCTGATAAAAGGTACATTTTGCGATCTTTTTTATTTGATGCTCCAAAAACACTGTAAACATTTGGAGATGCAAGGAAAGAACTTTATTTTTCTTTTTGTCGTACCTTTTGTATACGGTAAAAACCGGTTATGAGGCAAACCGGTGGAACGAGGAACTGGCGGAAGAAAGGAATGAGAATGCGCCGGATACTATTCGCCCTTGGCCGGGGGAACGCTTGGACCGGAGCTAAGCGAGGGACACCGACTGATCTGCCTTCTTCGTCATTGAAACGGCCAAGTCCGGTGACCCGAGCGTTCGTGGTCATTGGTCCGTATAGCTGTTGGCCCGCATAGCCATTGGTCCGTGTGGCCGTTGCATGCGAGTCACGCGCCAATAGCGTCCTGTCATGGTCAACTACCCACCATGCGTGTGTCAGACGGCGCCGTCAGTCTAATCCCACCAAATCCGTTCAGAGCTGTCCTTATTACTATTATTTTATTAATTCACATTGTATGAAACCCATGGAGGTCACGCTATAAATAGAGCACATCCCCCTCCTTTGTAAGGGTTGACTCTTCTATTTTTCCAAGAACATTTGTAATAGAAAGACTCATATATGTAATCTCTCTCTCTCTAAATATCTGATTCGGCCGAGATCATATGTTTCCATTGTTATCGTGTATCTTCTATCAAGTGCCCCACATTGCTTATAAACGTTTACATTCATAGATCATTGTCATTATTAGCCATTTTATTGAAGAACGCTCATACACATATTTTCTCTTCCAAATACACGTCAAGATCCAAGCACATATCCTATACCCACTCACAAATTTAATTGATTATCCGAATCCGAGGTAAAAAGTTTGGCGCCCACCGTGGGGCTAGGATAATAGTGATCTTTGGTCTTGATTTCTATCATATTCATCAAAACCAAAAACATCTGAAAACGGACTAAATGGCCGACATCGAACAATTCGGCCATGTTAACAACACCGAGATTGTGGCGGAAAATGAAGGCAGCGGACTACGGGGATTGCCAAATCCCACTGACCCGAACCTCGTCGATTTGAGGGAAGGGCTCAACCGACAAAATACCGTGGACCAGGAGAATGCCGCCCCACCGGCCACTGATCCTCTAAAATACTCACAATTCCGTTACGCTGTCACGGACCCGGGGCCGGAGAGAACCGGACGCACCAAACGACGGTGTTAACTTACGTTTAATTTTTGAAATATTGCAGGAACAAAGAGCGGAAATCGCCGAGCAAGGAATAACAATTGTCCAGTTGCAGAGCGGAAAAGGTGAAGCAAAGCCGTAAAAGGCAAAGGGTACTGCCGAAATCGGAAGAAACGAGACGCGAATGGTTGAGAGCGACGGCTCCAGAGCCGGCTCCTCTACCGAGGTTCTAAAGATGCTCGAAACTTTGGTGAAACGGGTAGACTCAACCGAGAAGAGGGTCGAGACATACAATTCTTAGGTGGACCAGATATCGAGGGCTCCACCTTTGTTGAAGGGGCCGAATTCAAAAAGGTACATCCAAAGGCCTTTTCCTCCGAGTGCAGCCCCGAAAATGATCCCGAAGAGGTTCAAAATGCCCGATATACAGAAGTATGACGGCACAACGGACCCACACGAGCACGTGACCTCATATACTTGTGCCATAAAGGGCAATGATATGGAGGAAGATGAGATTGAGTCAGTGTTGTTGAAAAAATTTGGGGAAACTCTGTCGAAAGGGGCGTTGACGTGGTATGACCACCTACCCGAGCATTCGATCACTTCTTTCGAAATGCTCGTCGATGCCTTCGTAAAGGCTCATGCCGGTGCCAAAAAGGTGCAGGCCCGCAAGGCCGATATCTTCCAGATAACCCAAAGGGACGATGAGTTACTGCGGGAGTTCGTCAATCGGTTCCAGAGGGAACGGATGGAACTCCCCCCGGTTCTAGAAGAATGGGCCGCACAAGCTTTCACAAAGGGGCTCAACATGCTAAGTTCAACTGCTTCGGCCAAATTGAAAGAAAATTTGCTGGAATACGAGGCTGTGACATGGGCCGATGTCCATAACCGGTATGAATCGAAGAATCGGGTGGAGGATGATCACTTCGAGTTCCCCCCGGTCCCTGTAAAAATGGATAGAAGTTTTGAAAAGCCAAAGAAGGGTTATGGAGCAAAGGCCGAATCGTCGAGGGAAAGGTTTCGACCATACTCCTATTCGGAGAGACAAAATTTTAGGTCGGAAAAGTCAAGGGAAAGCCCGAGCCGCTTCTCGGGTCGGGGCAGCAAGCAGGTCGAACGACCGACCAGTAGTCGGGGGCTCTCGTTCAGGAGTGATGCCGGAAGTTCTGCCGGTAATAAGGGCCCACCGAAGATTTCGGAGTACAACTTCAACGTCAGTACTTCAGGCCTCGTCTCGGCCATCGGCCGCGTCCCGGACGTGAGATGGCCGAAACCGCTAAGGTCGGATCCAGACTAATGGGATCTGAACGTGGTGTGTGAGTATCACGGAACCCATGGCCATAAAACCGAGGATTGCCGCCAGTTTAGAGAAGAGGTAGCCCGCTTATTGAAAAACGGTCATCTCTGAGATCTGCTGAGCGAGCTAGCCAAAAATCATTACAAGGAAAGGGAAGCTCATCGAAGGGCCGAGCCGGTCGAACACCAGCATACAATTAACATGATAGTTGGGGGTATTGACGCCCCTCGGGGTCCGGTAATGAAACGGACAAAGGTTTCTATTGTTCGTGAAAAACGCATTCGAGACCATTCAACCGGGGGCTCTATTTTCTTCAATGACGAAGACACGGAAGGCACCATTCAACCGCACAATGATGCATTGGTGATTTCTATACTTATCTTTAAAACTAAGGTTAAACGTATTTTGGTTGACCCAGGTAGCTCGGCCAACATCATCCGATGGAGAGTGGTCGAACAGCTAGGGCTGCTCGATCGAATCATATCGGTGGCTCGGGTACTCAGCGGGTTCAATATGGCTAGCGAAACCACGAAGGGAGAGATCTCGTTGCCCGTGAACGTGGATGGCACCATTTAACAAACAGTGTTCTATGTGATCGAAGGGGACATGAAGTATAATGCATTATTGGGCTGACCCTAGATACATAGCATGAGGGCAGTACCCTCAATACTGCATCAGTTGCTGAAATTCCCCACCCCGGAGGGGGTGAAAACCATCCGAGGTGAGCAGCCCGCAGCAAAGGAAATGTTCGCAGTAGAGGAGGTGGCGCCCCGGCCCAAGGAGCCGACTCAGGAAGAAAAGGGTGTAACCGGAGGGGAGGTCCCCCAATAGCAACCAAAGTATACCGGGCCAGATCCAGTGCATGAAGAGGATGATTTCGGGGTACCCAGATCTTTTGTCATGCCGGATGACTCGGACGCGACCAAGTCAACCGTAGAGGAGCTGGAGCAGATCATCATGTTCGAGTACTTACCAGACAGAAAGGTATACCTGGGCACGGGGCTTACCTCGGAGCTCAGGCGCAAATTAATTGAGTTTCTTCGAGCTAACGCTGATTGCTTTGCATGGTCGCATATAGATATGACAAGTATATCACCAGAGATAGCAACTCACAAGCTCAGCTTGGTCGGGAAGTTCCCCCCGGTGAAGCAAAAAAGAAGGCCGATGGCGGAGGCGAAACACGCCTTCGTGAAGGATGAGGTAACAAAGCTTTTAAAAATAGGCTCTATCCGGGAAGTGAAGTACCCGGACTGGCTTGCTAATGTGGTGGTAGTGCCCAAAAAAGGTAATAAATTTCGCATGTGTGTCGATTATAAGGATTTAAACAAAGCATGCCCAAAGGACTCATTTCCATTGCCTCACATCGACAGAATGATCGATGCGACGACCGTACATGAGATGTTAAGTTTTCTCGATACTTACTCCGGGTATAACCAACTTCGGATGCACCCGGAGGATCAAGAGAAAACATCCTTCATCACCCGATATGGGACTTACTGTTATAACGTCATGCCTTTCGGACTAAAAAATGCCAGTGCAACTTACCAACGCCTAGTTAATGGAATGTTCGAAGAACAAATAGGAAAAACGATAGAAGTTTATGTTGATGATATGGTTGTTAAGTCCCTGGAAACAGAGGACCATTTAAAGCATTTGCAGGAAACCTTTGATGTACTCCGCAAATACAACATGAAGCTCAACCCGGAAAAATGTGCCTTCGGAGTGAGGTCCGGTAAATTTCTGGGCTTCATGGTATCAAACCGGGGAATTGAAATCAATCCGGACAAGATCAAGGCCATCGAGGATATTGAGGTTGTGAACAGCGTAAAAGGTGTGCAGAGGCTCACCGGAAGGATAGCGGCGCTGAGTCGCTTCATATCCAGATCCTCGGACAAGAGCCATCGGTTCTTCTCCTTACTAAGGAAAAAGAACGATTTCGTTTGGACACCGGAATGCCAACGAGCTTTAGAAGAATTGAAGGAGTACCTGTCTAGCCCACCGCTGCTGCACACTCCGAAACCGGATGAACAACTCTTCCTCTATCTTGCTATCTCCGAGAAAGCGGTAAGTGGCGTCCTAGTCCGAGAAGAATCAGGTACGCAATTCCCTATTTGTTACGTAAGTAGAACTTTGGGGGATGCGGAGACCCGTTATCCCCACTTGGAAAAATTGGCATTGGCATTAGTGAGTGCTTCTAGAAAGCTCAAGCCCTACTTTCAGTGTCATCCAATATGTGTGGTAACTACTTACCCCCTAAAAAACATCATGCATAAGCCGGAATTATCCGGTAGACTAACCAAATGGGCGGTCGAAATTAGCGGGTATGATATCGAGTACAAACCTCGAACGGCCATCAAGTCCCAGATCTTGGCCGATTTTGTGGCGGATTTTACCCCGGCCATGGCCCCCGAGGTCGAGAAAGAGCTCATGCTGGCCTCGGGAAAAGCCTCGGGCATCTGGTCGCTACATACGGATAGAGCCTCGAATCTCAAAGGTTCCGGGCTTGGGATCGTCCTCCAGGCCCCGGCCGGGGATGCCGTTCGACAATCTGTTAGAACTGTTAGACTGACTAACAATGAAGCCGAGTATGAGGCTATGATTGCAAGTTTGGAATTAGCCCGAAGTATGGGGGCCGAGATAATCGAAGCAAAGTGTGACTCGCTTTTGGTTGTAAACCAAGTGAACGGCGTCTTCGAGGTTAAAGACGAACGGATGCAGAGATATCTAGAAAAAATCCAAGTGATTCTACATTGGTTCAAAGAATGGACCATATAGCATATACCGAGGGAGCAGAATAGCGAGGCCGATGCGTTGGCCAATTTGGTGTCCTCGGTTGAGGGAGAAGAAATCAACCCTGGGACCACAGTGCACTTGCTGAACTCGGCGATAGAAAACGGGCATGCCGAAATAAACACAATGGGTCTAACTTGGGACTGGCACAACAAGTACATCGATTACTTGCGTGACGGAAATCTCCCAAATGACCCTAAAGAATCACGGTCGTTGAGGACCAAAGCTGCACGTTTATGCTTGGTGGACGGACAGTTGTATCGACGGTCCTTCCTCGGTCCTTTGGCAAAGTGCTTGGGTCCCGGTGAAACGGAGTATGTGATGAGAGAAGTCCACGAGGGAACTTATGGTAACCACTCTGGTGCTGAAGCTCTGGTCCGAAAGATCATCACGGCCGGTTACTACTGGACTCGGATGGACGAAGACGCGAAGAATTTTATCCGTAAATGTGACGGGTGTCAGAGACACGCTCCGATGATTCACCAGCCCGGGGAGTTGCTACACTCAGTAATTTCGCCTTGGCCCTTCATGAAGTGGGGAATGGACATTGTCGGTCCCTTGCCATGGGAGCCACGTAAGGCCCGTTTCATTCTATTTATGGCTGATTATTTTTCTAAGTGGGTGGAAGCGCAGGCCTTCGAGAAAATCAGAGAGAAGGAAGTCATCGACTTCATATGGGACCATATCATATGTCGTTTCGGCATCCCCGCCGAGATAACTTGTGACAATGGTCCTCAATTCGTGGGTGGCAAGGTCAGCAGTTTCCTCGAAGGATTGAAAATCAAGAAGATTATGTCAACCCCGTATCACCTGTGTGCAAACGAGCAAGCAGAATCCACGAACAAAACGATAATCCAAAACTTAAGGAAGCGACTTGAAGCATCAAAACATCATTGGAGGGAAATATTACCGGAGGTGCTGTGGGCTTACAGAACCACGTCCAAGTCAAGCACCGGGGAAACCCCTTTCTCGTTGGTCTACGGGGCCGAGGCCCTTATCCCCGTGGAAGTGGGCGAACCGTCCCTCCGGTTCAGATACACTACCGAGGAATCTGTTATGTCCCGTATTTTTATACTTTGGGACAACCCGGATTAACTATGATAAGTTAGGGCCAAGACTATTCCGGGATTTGAAGTCGGGACTTTTGACTTTTGATTTTATTTTGAGACATAAGTTATATATGAAATTGTTGGCATGGAACACTTAGGAAAAATTGGGACCAAAATTCATATAATTGGAATTAAAAATCTTGCACAAATGGGGTCCTAGCCGTGTGGCTTTGGAAATGGTCCCACACATGTTGTGGCCAATTTTAATTGGTCCAACACATGTGTGGACCATGGACACTTGGAAGATTTTTGTGGGAACTTAAAAGAAGACTCTTAAGTCATCTTCTCTCATCTACAACACTTAGAAAAATATCAAGAGTTGAAGAAACTCTTCAACCCCTCTCTCGGCTAGGACCAAGAAAAACCAAATCAAATTTTAGCCACTCCAAAATTATTTCCTTGGTACAAACCCACTATTTGGAGGTTCCTAAGTAGCGTGGAAGCATTGTTGGAGCGATCAAGTCATTCGTTTAAGAGATCGCAAACCCTAACCCATTGTGGAATTGAAGAAGAAAGGTAAGTTTTGATCTTGTTTTATGTGTTGTGAACATTTTATTCATGTTGTAGTATGTTAATATGGAGGAAATTGATGAAATATAGTATGTTGGAAGTGGGTTGTGTGATGGGTGTGTTAGCCGTGTGAGGTGTGTGTGTGTTGTGTGGTATTGAGTTGATGAATTAGTTCCATGTAGCATGTTTGATTGTTGTAGGGTGAAGAAATAAATTAGAACCATCTAAATGTGTATATGGGTGTATGGCCGTGTATATAGCCTCCAATTTGTAGCAAAGAATGAATTAATATCGCTTGGTGTTTTAGTTGTTGTCGTTATGAATTCTAGCTTGGAAATGAAAGTTTAATGTCCAAAAATTGATATGGTAAGTGTGCGGGCTGACTTGGGGAATTTTGTGCAATTAATACAATTTTTATTTTTATGAGAATGGCATTGTTAGGATGGGGATTATTGGTGCAAATCATGATTCGAAAGTCGGAAGGTGTGTTATAGTGAGGTTCTCGGTTTAGGGGCTGTTTTCGGCCAAGTTGGAGAAAATGTGGGATTGTTGGAAATATTATGTAAATTGTTTAAAGTGTTATTGAATGTTGTTAGTATGAGTTTGGGTTAGTATTTGAATGTATAAGCGTTGAGATTGGCTTGAAGGTAAGCCGTTGACTTGAATATTTGGAAAGTTGTTGAATGATGTAAAAGAGAGTTACTGTTTCTATATTGCCTTTCGAATTGGTTATCGATGTTGCTAGGTTGGTTATTGTTGTTGTTGTTGTTGATTTTGGACGAGTTAAATTCTCGGGTTGGCCTATTTACAGGGGAAATGCTGCCCAAATTTCTGTAGAATTTAGTGTTAATTTGGAATAAATCGCCTAAGGGCCTATGTCTAATGTTCGATATTCGTTGGCGTAATTGTAGACCTTCGGGAGCCCGAGGCATAGATTGGGATTAACTTTAGTCGAGTTAGCTTGGAGTGCGTGCGAGGTATGTAAAGCTCAACCCTTCTTTCGTTTGGCATGTCTTAGTTATAAATAGGCTAGACTACTAGCCTTAAGGAAATTCTAAATTCGAAATCCGAGCTCGCCATGATCTTTACATATATTCCTTGGCATTCCTATGTATGATGTGATGAAATATGAACCATTATACCTTTGAAATGATTGATTTCCAAACTTTGCATAAAAAGTTGTTTTAAAGAATTCCGAACTATAAACGCCATATCTTTCACGGCAAGGATCGGATTACTTCCATATTTTTGTAGGAGCTTATATGGCATATGATGAGTATATTTTCCATAGGCGGGCCCGGCTCGGGTCAATACCCGTCCGTGGGTCCCACGACTTTTCTTTATGTAATTCGGAGAATTTTTGAAAGAATTTGGTATGACGATTATTTCGATTTTCAAGTATGATCATTTTTATCTATGTTTGAGTTCATGATAATGATTTTATGCATATGACTACTCACGACTCTACTCGTGGATTCTGTTACATCTTTCGCCGAGTCCCGGGCCGGTTCTGTTGTCGTGCGCACTTTGATATACTCCGGAGTTATGCTGTGTTTATGATTTACCGAGCCACTCGTTAGAGGGCCAGGTTCCGCTTATATTTGGTGTTATGCCGTGTATGGTGTTGTGCTGTGCTATGATATGTGACGGGGGTATGGAGATTTGAAACCTTTCTGGTGTTATGCTGTGTTATGGCGCCATTGACGGTCGGGCGACCATATTCCTCTGTACCCTAGGCATGACTTATGTTTTTAACTTAAACATTTCGATATGTTGGACTTGCACTTATGTTCTGTACGTTTAATTCGTTTATGCCTCAGATTTGTCTTTTGTATCTTCTGCTTTGCATACTCAGTACATATTTCGTACTGACCCCCTTTCTTCGGGGGGCTGCATTTCATGCCCGCAGGTACAGACGCACAGTTTGGTGATCCACCAGTTTAGGACACCCTCTTTTGCTGTTTGGAGTGCTCTTCTCATTCCAGAGCCTACATTTTGGTATATATGTTCGTTTGTTACATATGTATATATTTGTTCAGGGGGTACGGCGGGGCCCTGTCCCGCCATATGTTTCGATTGGTCTGTTTAGAGGTCTGTAGACGTATTTGTGGGTGTGTGTGCCTACTTCTGTTCAGATGTGTTTGTATGATCCTATTCGCTATGGCAGCCTTGTCGGCGTGCATTCGTATATGTTTTGGGGCCGTTGTGCCATTTGATAGCCTTGTCGGCTTTTGATATATATATATATATGTATGTATATGGTTGTGTTGAAATGCGTTTGAGACAGTTTGATATAATTTAAGGCAGCGTGTGACAATTGTGCCAGTATATGCTATCTGTATGTGATTCGATTTGGATAAGTTCGTTAGGGTGCCCAACTCGGGCACTAGTCACGGCCTACGGGGTTGGGTCGTGACAGAAGTGGTATCAGAGCGGTTTGTCCTTGGAATGTCTACAGACCGTGTCTAGTAGAGTCTTGTTTATCGGTGTGTTGTGCACCACATCGATAAACAGGAGGCTACAGGACATTTAGGGTGTCTCTTTTCTTTGAATCTTAGATCGTGCGTTAGAGCCGTGCTATTAGGATGATTCTGTTCTGACTCGTTGATGTGTTTTTCAGTGATGCCTCCGAAAAAGGCGACGGCTGCCCAGAAGGCAAGGTGGTGGCAAGAGAGACTAGCCAGGCGCAGCGAGTTACCCAGGCTCGTGTTCAGGATTTGCCCGAGGTTGTGCCCCATTCTGAGGGTTCTGCTACACCACCGGAGGAGCCTGGAGCAGGTCCATCATTAGCTCCAGACGCTCCAGCACCTGAGCCTCCAGCTCCTCAGCCAGGGGCGGAGGATAGGACATTGAGGGAAGCCGTACAGCTATTGACTACTTTGGTAGCGGGACAGGCTCGCAGACGCGGGCTGAGAGATGATGATGATGATGACAGGCGTGATAGCCTGAGGGTTCGTGATTTTCTGACATGCCGTCCCCCAGAGTTTTTCGGGTCTAAGCCCGAGGAGGACCCCCACGACTTCATTCGGGGGGTGAGGCGCTCATTAGATCTGGTCAGGGCTTCGGAGACCGAGTCCGTTGAGTTGGCCTCGCACAGATTACGGGATGTTGCTGCTAATTGGTATGAGTCCTGGGAGCTGTCCAGGGGTGAGAGTGCTTCCCCAGCTACTTGGGATGAGTTTGTGACTGCTTTTCTCCGCCACTTTTTGCCCCCGGAGTTACGGCGGGCGCAGGTTGATAGATTTTTACAGTTGCAGCAGAGAGGCCGCAGTGTTCGCGAGTATAATTTGGAGTTTGATTCTTTGGCTCGTATGCCCCTGCTATAGTAGCGGATATGGCTGACCGTATGCACCGGTATGTGATAGGATTGGACCGTTACTTGATTGACAGTTGCATGGCGATGACGTCACAGACGTATATGGATATCGCCCGGTTATAGGCCCACGCTCAGGGTATGGAGGACCGACATAGGGCCGATTATTCTGGTAGGGATCGAGACAGGAGGCCGCCCAAGAGGGCCAGGTCCGCGGGGTATTCTGGAGATTCTCGAGGCGGACAGCCTCAGCAGCAATCGTCAGGCAGATATTTTCCTCCGTCAGGCCGGGAGTGAGTACATTATCCAAATTACCAACGCGCTTATTTTGTAAGGACCAAACGATCATAACGAATCGTGTCCCGTTGTATATTTGCTACAGCAAAGGTAGAAGGAATTAAAATTCTCATATGTACAAACATTTTGCAAACACAAAGTTATCAAAAGCTTGGATAGCAAAATCTTGGGTGTCTTTTTGTTAAAAGGACTTTGCCCTGATGGTAACCGCCGTATTCCGGCACTACCTCATTCACATACTCTATATCGAGGATTGTGCCCGAAATTCGACAAAGGCAACAAGGTCACAATGATCCGAGCCAGAATTCGACAAACTCCCTCAAACGGGGACTGCTACATCAAAAATTCTGCCAAGGATGAAAAAATACCGACCCTAAAGGAAATGCCTATCGTAAGTCGGAGACGGCTGAACTTATGAAGCATCGGATAAGTCCCACGGGCACGGCGAATTAACGACTATGGGACCACTTGTCCTAAAACGGACCAACGGTCATGGCAAAAATAATAGCAAATATTCAAAAGAAGAAACAGGAAAAAGACATTCTTTATATATACAAGGGATGCTTTTTACATCAAAAATCAAAATCCTATAAAGGCAAAAAACAAAAATAAAAGACGAAGCACAAGCCCTATGCTATCCGGCATGACTAGAGGTGGATGAGTGCTCGGACTCGGTCCGCTCGGAGTCGTCTGACTCGGACCCGAGAGCACGGTTGGCTTCCTCCTCCATCCTTTTGGCTTCGAGTATCAGGGCCGGAAGATCCGAAAGGCCGTGCTCAGCTTGCTCGAGGGTGATCCGCTGAGACTTCCACTTCTCATACTCGGCGACAATAGCAGTATGAGCCTCGACCGCCTTCACACTTTTCCAGGTTTCCTCCAAATCGGCCTCAGCCTTGGCCAGTTTGGCTTCCTGATCAACCCGGTTCTCCTCAAGGATACTTCTCCTATGGGTGGTCGCCTCTAGCTCGGCCTTAAGGCCGTCATTGGCAATAACCGCCTCCTCGAGCTCAGCTCTTAGGCCTTCACATATCCGAGACCGCTTCTCAGCTTTCTCCTCAAACACCCTCCTGCGCTCGTTGAACAAAGCAGCCTCAGACTCGAGCCGCCGGTTCCTCTCGGCCAAGCCCGTAGCATCAGCCTTCACCGAGTCCAGTTCCCCCCGGAGGCGGAAAACCGTGGTCTCAAGCTCATCTAGCCTCAAGGAAAACTGGGCTTTATCCCGACTAAGGCCGACCTTGTCAGCCTCAAGGCTCCGGTTATAATCGGTCATGGCGGCCAGTTCACTCTTCAAATGGCGGTTTTCGTCCTTAGCCGCATCGAGCTCAGGACGGAGGTTGGCCAGCACGGCCGCCCGGTTCAACTCCTCCTCCTTCTCCCGAAGAAGATTGTCACGACCCAACCCCGTGGGCCGTGACTGGTGCCCGAGTTGGGCACCCGTACCTACCCAATCGGTGTAGCCATATCTTATTCACATTCAACATATAATAACTAACACAATTTTTTTTAAACGAGCGCATATATCATACATAGCATACCGAAGCAAGAATACATACAAGTCGTTGAGGCCGTCGTAGCAAACAGGATCACTTAAACGCAAACCACAAACGTAACCGAACAACAGCGACCCACGACCCACATATATGTCTACAAGCCTCTAACAGACGTAACAGAATCATATGACGGGACAGGGCCCCGCCGTACCCCTGAATATACACGTACATATATATAACAGAAAAGTATGTACCAAAAGGTGAGCTCCAGAACAAGGGAGCACTCCAAAGCAGCAGAACAGATAACCTAGGCTGTCGGGTCTCTCACACGAATGTCTGTACCTGCGGGCATGAAACGCAGCCCCCGAAGAAAGGGGGCCAGTACGGAATATGTACTGAGTATGTAAGGCATGAAATACAAAAAAACAGAACCATATCCGAAGTAAGCAGTACAGGAGTGAGTACATTATCCAAATTACCAACGCGCTTATTTTCCAATCGCAAATCGTACATACAGAGGTCATATGTCGGAAATGGATCAGATCCAGAATATCAGAATGTTTGTTTCCAGACACAAATCATGCATGACAGGATCACATATCATATATCACGTATTTCAAAATCATATATCCGAAGGAGTACATAGAGTAATAGCTTGTTCAGAATATCCAAATGCTTACCTTTGAAACACAAATGATACATATCAAAATCATGCATAGGGAACAGGAACGTAGTCGCCACTCCTGCCTTTGGCGCCACAACACATCGTGGCATATCCACGGTAACCCCAGTGACATATACCACGCCGGGGAACCGGACACATCATATCTCATAACATATACACGGTACCCCGGGAACCGGACATATACCACGAGAACCCGGGGGCCGGTCACATCATAATCCATATACACGGTATCCGGAGACGGACATATACCACAGTACTCCGGAACCGGATACATCATACTCCGTATACACGGTAACTGGGGACGGACATATACCACAGTACCCCAGAACCCGAAACATCATACTTCTTTTACACGGTAACCGGGGACGGACAGACACCACAGTACCCCGGAACCGGACACATCATACTTCGGAATTCATACATGGAACCCGACCCTCGAACAAGGGCTCGGCGATCCATCCGCACGATACATACCGGCCCGGGACTCGGCGAAGGAAAACATAACATATGCACGAGCAGAGTAATGAGAAACCAAATGCACATAAATCAAGACTCGATGGAATAATCGAACGTACCCTCAGAATATTTGTGACAGATTACTCATAACGAATGTTTATATCATGATACGTTTATCAAAATACTTATATCAGAATACGTATATCAGAATACGTTTATCGGAATGCTTATATTAGGGTTCTTATATTCGATTACTTGTATCAGAATACTTACATTAGAATTCTTGTATCAAATACTCATAACAGATTATTTATATCAAATTACGTGTCCACATCAGAATATTTATATTGGAGCACTTATATCAAGATATTTATACCAGAATATTCATATCGAATTACTTGTATCAAAATGTTCATGTCAGGATATTTATATCGGAGTTGGGAACACTCATACCAGATTACTTGTGTCGGAGTATTTATATCAGAATAGTCAAATTAGAATACTCACGCCAGTGCTTCTAGATGCTTATATCAGAGGATACGTTTAGCAGAGTACTTATATCATTACTCAATCGTATAACATCTCGCTTATATCCGACGGGCTTGTATCAGAAGTGAGTCAGAACCACAGGCAGACTTAGGAACACATTAATCAGAGCTTTAGAAATCATAGAACTCAACGGAATAGTTAAAACAACTATCGTTTAGTAGTTGGATTAATAATCAATAATTTCCTTTAATTGTCGTGCGGGAATAGGTCAAATAGAACAATAAGGGAGGATTCGGGAATAGTGGGCCCACCTCGGGTCAACAGAGGTGGCATACACAAATCACGTACATTAAGCTTTATGAAGTCACTTATGAAAGTCTTAGTGTCATTTGGTTCCATTTGGGCAAGTTATAGAGGTTTACACACTTGCTTCAACAAGGCATACAAAACTTAATTCAATTATATTGAATAAAAAAGGGTCGAATTCAAACTCGGATTTCTAGGAATAGAATCGCCCCCGATGCTCGTATCCAAGCCTAATAGGTCTAAGACATGCCAAAAGAAGGAGAAGTAAAGCCTTACATACCTTATTCGCCTTTTACGTTTGTCTAAATTCAAATCCCGTTTCGTCCAAAATCTACAATTGGTCACATTTACCAAATATTAGTCATAAAGCTTTAAGAGTTCAATCTTAACCAATACTTGTCTACAGAAATTTGGGCAGCATCTCCCCTATACATAAGGCATCCCCGAGATTTAACTCGGCTCCAAATGTCAACAACCATACCAACAACAATACTAACAACATCAACAATCGAATTAAAACGCATTCTAGCATGAATAGTATTCTTTTCCAAATAATGCAACAACTTCCAATCCAACTTTGCACCTTCAAATCAATATCAATATTTTCATGTTCATTACTAATCAAGATCATTACAATATCATTCGGAAGCATTTCATATCATTTTACCAAATATTCACAAAATATACAAAATTTTTACCAAAACCATAATTCGTCCGAAACCTCTAATCTTCAACATAAATATTCATAACACATTTTCATCTTCCAATTTCATCAACAATAATCATAATTTGCACCTTAACAATTTCATTTTCATAATTACATAAATCTACCATAAAATCACAAAACTTCCCATAACCACTTAATAACCAATCTTTCATGCCAATATGGACTAGTAGCCTTCCAAATTCACCAATCAACATAACAATCCACATTTAGAACTCTATTTCCATAATTACATAAAAACTACATTAAAATCACATAAATTCCTATAATCATTCACAACCATTTTTCATGCCAACTTGAACCATTTTTCTTCCATTTCCATCACAAGGCTTCAACAACACAATTAACATAACAAATAAAATTTTAATCATTCCTCTCCATTAACTCCATTTTCGGACACACACATACACACACACCCACCATGCAAACTTCCATATTTCCATAAATTCTACCTATTTCTACATACTACAACATAAACAAGCCTTCATAACATAATTAAAAGGGATTAATTCTTACCTTTTCCTCGCAACTTCTTCACTTGTCCAAAGTGTTAACTTGGCAAAACAAGTGGCCTATCTTCCGAAATAACTACACCACGTTGTAGAGGGTCCTTGAATTAGTGGAAATACCACAAGAAAATAATTTTAGAAGCAAGATTTCAAGGGGGCAAATTTTGGTGAGCTTGGCCGTATGGCCTTCAACTTTGGCTCTTCTTTGTTTTGTTTTTCTCCTTCTTTGTTTCTTGAAACTTCTTATGGATAAGTTGAAGAACATATTGTCCCTTTTATCTAAATAGCACATGGAGAATTTATTAATTTTGGTGGGCTTGGGCCATGTATGTCCGGCCACCCCCTCACTTTGGGCCTCATTTTTTTCATTTTTTTTTTGGCCTACCCGGTTGGTCCCGAGTTGGGCCTAGCCCACTGACCTTTCAACCTTAAAACGTCCATATCTCCTTGTACCGACATCACCTGGGAACCCACGACCTATGGTTGGAAAGCTAATTCAATTATCTACAACTTTTATTTCTTGGTATCTTTCCAAATTCTAAACTTATAATACCGTTTTTGCCCCTCAAAGTCAGGTCACCCGAAAACGTTTTCTTAAAACTATTCGTTTGGAGGGCTTCCACTTTGATTTGGCCCAAGGGTCCTTCATGAGTTGTGTTTAACTTTACATATGTGATTCATATAACTTGTCACATGTTCCAAAAAAAAATCTTGACGTGTGAGCCCCACCTCAGCTTACAATTAATCCGACGTTCAAAAATACGGGATATAACAAAGATGTTGGTATTTCTCCGTTTCTTGGCCCTGGGCATCCAGTTGGCCTCGAAGATCGTCCATCTCGTGTTGGGCACGGATGAAGGCTTCGTTGACCAGCACCACACTCTGCAGGTAAAACAAGTTAGAAAACTTAGGCAAAGTAAGGATAAAATCCTCAGATAAACTATACAAGGATGGCTAAGAATCTTACCCGGTTGCCCGCATACATACCCTCGTTAATGAGGCACTGCCAAGTGACCCCAGTCATTTTGCACCTGTCCGAGTCAGAGACAAGGGATCGCAAATAGCTGGCTACACCCACCGGACGCGATAGAAAGCTGCAGTCCTCGGGGACGGTGATTACGGCCGATCTGGTTCTCCTTGGCTCCACGCTCGGGGCCGGGAAGATATTCACCAAGCTATCCCTGGCACCAGATTCGGAGGTCTGGTTGGCCGACCTCGTGGCCCGGGGAATAGGGAGATGACCAAAGCCCGCAGCTTCGCCGGTGGCGGGGGGAGTGCTCGAGAACATATCATCAAAATCATCCACCCGCGGAGCCGGGGTAGATGAACTTGGAGTAGCCTCAATATTTTTGGCAAAGGCCGGGGGATCCGCAGTTGTAGCAGGCTCATGCTCGGGAGACGGACGAGCGCCTGTGGGGGCTTCGCTCTCCGGTACTGAGACGGTTCTTTGATCGGCTTCAGCAGCGGCCGCTTCCCCGGACCCCCTTTTCCTTTACAGGGGAGTATCTTCCGAAGAAGTTTTACCTGAAATGTCGACAAAGTCAATCGACCGAAGAGGAGCCGGGGAAAGTATTTCTTCCGCACCTGAACGTGGAGCAGGAACCAAGAGACCTTCGCCGATAGAAGGAAGAGGTGGAACGGAGACCGCCTCCTCCGGTATTGGAGCCACGGAAGGAACCGAGCCGACTCTCTGAACAATGATATCGGGCTCCGTCTCTTCCCTTGAAGACCGAGCAATGCTCCTTGCTTTCTTTTTTTTTGGCGTCTGCCCCTTTTCGGAGGGCCGTTTTCTTTTTGCAGCGTCAGCGAGAACACGGGAAGAACCCGCCGTGTCAAACTCGGACGCCGGTGCTGGGGGAGCGGTCCTCGACTCCGATCTAGGGGCTGCCGAGCCCTTAGGCAAACCTGAAAAGATAAGATGTTAGCGAAGGTCGAAGGACGGAACGCATAGAGAAGGATGCAGTAGAATAGAAGTAGAAGACTGCCGTGATTCTGGGCGACCCATCAACCACGTGACAGGTGGGCCCATGTCCGGTTGTCATAAGGATGCTGGTCGAGGAGTACGGTGACCCAGTCACTCAGATTCCGAATGACCGGAGGAACGTACCCATTGGCTGATAAAAGTAAGGAAGAAATAGTGAGAAAGCGGAATCAAAATTTGACGAAGCATGCTAAAGCAATTATTCGAGGTTTCGGACTTACACTTGTTATTCCACTTCTCTGGGAAAGGCATATAATCGGCTGAATAATGTCCTCGGTCTTCACCCGGACGTATCGCTCCAACCATCCCCGGTCTCTGTCTTCATCCATTTTTGAGAAAAATGGATTCCGGCTGCTCTTGGCCAGTTTCATTACGCCATCCCGGAACAGCCTCGGGGAGTATAGGCGTATCAGGTGGGCCAGTGTGAACTCCTTCTCGGCGTTGTTGGCCAACAACCGGAGACACGCTACGACCCTCCAAACAATTGGGCAGATCTGAGCCAACGTAACGCCGTAAGTCCGGCACATGTCAAGAATGACCGGATCCACCGGAGGGTCGAGTTTGAGAGTGAAAGGATATGTGTAAACGTACAGAAACCCTTCACGATGGTCAGTAACAAATTCATCTGGTCCGGGGACGAAAACCTGAACTGGACGAGTGTCCCACCCGCAGTCGACCCGGACTATATCGAGCTTCTCCTCGGTAATAGATGAGGGGTACCGCCTCACGTCGAACCCCCTGTCTGAAACGGAGGAAGGATTTTCGACCTCGAGATCTTTGTTGAAATTGAATTTAGCTGGTATGATATCCGAAGCCGTGGGCTCGAATTTAGCCGGAGACACAGGCTCGGCCCCCGGGGATGACACCAGTGGAGCATCATGGGACGTGGATTCAAACATCTCGGAAATATGAAGGAAAGAAGATTCAAGAGAGGAATTTAAGAAAAATAAAGGAACTGGTGATTCGAGGGGTGACAAAGTACGAAGCAGCAACACTCGAGCAAAAATAGTTGACAGAAATGGTGACAGAGTTGGTTCTTTTGCACGTGGTATGAAGCGACGAATCAATAGCAGAACAAATATGAAGTTAATTGTGTGTGGTGCAGATGAAAAAACGCAGAAATAGAGTGGAGTTGAAGAAGAGCAAGGCGTGAAAATGATAAAATGAGGAGGTAAAGAGTCTTATATAGGCATGGAAGAGGAACGATTACCGAGGACCACCAATCAAGGGGTGCCACGTGCCCCCATCATTAATGCAAAGCGACTCGAAACGACGTGCAAAGGGCGGTTGGCAGAAGCAGACCACCCGGGGTGAGACACGTGGCCGACAAAAAGGGAGGCGTTACGCAATCGTTCCCGCCAAAATGAGAAGATAACGACGAGCTGACAGAACCACCGGTTTCAGAAGTTATCCACTCCCCGTTACTCCGATAGATCGGAGGTCCGGGAAGTGTGGGGGCTATCCGTATACGGTAAAAACCGGTTATGAGGCAAACCGGTGGAACGAGAAACTGGCGGAAGAAAGGAATGAGAATGCGCCGGATACTATTCGCCCTTGACCGGGGGAACACTTGGACCGGAGCTAAGCGAGGGACACCGACTGATCTGCCTTCTTCGTAATTGAAACGGCCAAGTCCGGTGACCCGAGCGTTTGTGGCCGTTGGTCCGTATAGCTGTTGGCCCGCATAACCGTTGGTCTGTGTGGCCGTTGCATGCGAGCCACGCGCCAGTAGCGTCCTGTCATGGTCAACTACCCACCATGCGTGTGTCAGACGGCGCAGTCAGTCTAATCCCACCAAATCTGTTCAGAGCTGTCCTTATTACTATTATTTTATTAATTCACATTGTATGAAACCCATGGAGGTCACGCTATAAATAGAGCACATCCCCCTTCTTTGTAAGGGTTGGCTCTTCTATTTTTCCAAGAACATTTGTAATAGAAAGACTCATATATGTAATCTCTCTCTCTCTCTCTAAATATCTGATTCGGCCGAGATCATATGTTTCCATTGTTATCGTGTATCTTCTATCAAGTGCCCCACATTGCTTATAAACGTTTACATTCATAGATCATTGTCATTATTAGCCATTTTATTGAAGAACGCTCATACACATATTTTCTCTTCCAAATACACGTCAAGATCCAAGCACATATCCTATACCCACTCACAAATTTAATTGATTATCCGAATCCGAGGTAAACACCCTTGTCTTTTTGTTATTTTTGCTTGAAGTATATTGTAATTTTCTTTAAAAATTAAACACGACAAAAAACTTTAATTCACGATAACACCAATCGTTATTTTACCCGAATAATTTGAGCGTAGATAATGGAAATCGTAGATAAAATTAGGTATACCGCCGTCCTTGCAACTTCTAGTTGATGCTTTGACGAGTAATTATTGTTTTATGAAAAAAAAGTTAACCATTGTGAGCATGTTAAATTTTAAAATGAAATGTTTAATGAAAGTATATTAAATGGAGTGCTTTTATTAGATCCTTCAACGAGAAGTTTAAAGACCTTTTCGATAACTTAACTTTGTTATACACTAAGACAAAACGATTTGGACAATAAATTTCTATGCAAAGAAGACAATCTTTGTCAAACAAATCAAATTCTTTTTTTTTGCGCGGATTGTCCATTTGGGGTGGTCTTTAATTTTTGCCCTTCAAATTGGTGGTATTTAATTTTTGTCCTTCGCCTAATACTTCGAGGTTTTAGGTTCGAACTCAGCTTAGTAAAAAAAAAGAAGAAATTTTCGCAAGACAGAGATTTGTCTGCCTTGAGGCAGAATTTTACCTTCAGGCCAAAACTCTGTCTTGCGAATCCAAACTCTACCTTGAGATTTTTTTTTTAAAATTTTTGACTGAGCGGGGGTTCGAACCCGAAACCAAGGGGTTTTTAGCGAAGAGTAAAATTAAAGACCACCAATTTGAGGGCCAAAAATTAAAGACCACCCCAGGCGAAGGGCAATCCTGCAAAATGCCCAATCAGATTCAGTTTAATTTATGACGATATACAGTTTTTAGCTATTAATTCTGTAGACAGCAATACGGGTTTTAATTTAAAAAGAAAATTGCAAAAGGTATTACTACCTTATGAATTTATAATCTATATACAGGATGTTATTTACTCAATAGGATTACGTACAGGAGTTCAAAAAGTTCAACTCTTTCTACAGAGACTATATTCTGTTGCAAGAAAATTTATTTTTTAAACTAATCCTTAGCTAAAGTGGCAATATAAAGACAAATAGTTGGACATAAATTATATGATGTGGTACTTGAGAGTTCAATGAACTCAATATGATAAAAAGAATTTCAAAAAATGTTTGTAATATTTGTAAATGTTAGTAATTATTTTGGCCTAACACATAGACATTCACTTTAATTAGGCCTCAATTGACAGGTAAACACCTCAACTTTGAAAATGTACATCTAATCACCTTAATTTGGGTTAAGTTGGCCAGATAAACACCTTAACTTTGAGAATGTACATCTAGACATGACTTAATTTAAGTTGTTTGAAGGAAAAATGTGTTTACGACTACTTAAACCAAATTGAGATGTCTAGATATGCATTCTCAAAGTTGAAGTGTTTATTTGCCAGTTAAGGTCAAATTAAACTGCCTATCTATGTATTATGCCAATTGTTTTTGTACTAATGTTACACTTAAACCTGTAAGATGTATTTCCAAAAAGTTGACCTAATATTTTACCTGATTAAAAAAAAAAGGACCAAATTATTTTTATTTTCATCGGGTAGGTCGATAGAATTAACCATAAAAGAGTAAAAGTAAGACTATCTTTTAAAAATGTGGAGGGAGTAATTCAGTTTTAGGCATAAACTGCATGAAAAGAAGAAGTCTTTTCACCATATATTTTCATTTATTTTCTATTCTTATCTAAGTTTTAAACATTAATAAAATTCTATTTCAAAATTTAAATATTCTACATAAAATACGACGAATGAAATAGTTTTATTTTGTACGATTTATTCATTTTTCAACGTTCATTTCACTTAACTATTCAGAATTTAAATACTAATGTGATGTTTTCATTCATCAAACTGTTTTATTACTATCATTACTATAATATAGTAGATCATATATAAAAAAATAAATTAATAGCAAGTACAGAAAATAGAAATGAAAATAAGATATTAGAAAGAGGAGAAAATATAATTGGTTGGGCATAATTTTTTTATTAATCCGGGCATAACTTGTGAAATATATGCGAAAATATAAATTTATGTGCCGTGAAAAAATTATTTATTAGGAGGGAGAAAAATACTTTTTTTTCTTTGCGCGGATTGCCCTTCTTTTGGGGGTGGTTTTTAATTTTTGTCCTCAAATTGCCGGTCCTCAATTTTTGACCTTCGCTTAAAACGTTGGCAAAAAATATCCCAAGGTTCTGGATTCGAATCCTCACTCAGTCCAAAAAAAAAAAATCGTAAGGTAAGACTTTGCGAAATTATGATACTCTGTTGAGTTTTAAATCCAAAATTTCGGGATATTTTCGATCACGACAAAAATTAAAGACTGACAAATCGTGCAAATCGCCTACAAAAATAAGACCAGCAGCAAATAGGGGCGTAAGTGCTTCAATTCGTCAAATTTATTGGTTTCTTATAAAAGTCAGAATAAATTAAACAAAGTTATTTATATTTCCAAGAAAACACCTCTACAAGAACTTTTTTTTTTTTCTCTGTGTTATAATTTGTAGGTTAATCACTTTGATCTTGATCTTCCAATTCTTGAAACCATGGCGACAAGAAATAGAAGTAGGGTGTTCCAAAGATACAGGGATACGTTGAATGAGAATCGCATACCCTTCACCACTTCTTCAAATGGTGCAGTTATTGAAATGGCAACTACTTCTTTTCTAAATTCTAAAAATACTTCTTACACTCCTCTTAGCACCCAAGAGGATCTTGGTCCTTCTACATCCAGGTATATATTTCTCTTGCTTTCTATATTCAGTAATTTGGATAAAAATTATTTTTCTTTGGATGTGTTTGGTATCTATTTATTTTCCTGTATTTAGTTGGGATATAAGACTAGGTGTCACATAGTAATCATATACTCACCCGTCCCATATTAGTTGTCCACATTATTAAAAGTATTCCTCTCAAAATACTTGTCAACTTACAAAACCAATATAGAATTAATTAAATTTTTCCTATTTTGTCCTTTAACATTAATTGTTTTTGAGAGTAACCAATATTGATTAGAGTCCAATTTATTGGAGAGAGATAAGGGTAATAGAAATATAGTACTCTTATCGTCGTTTTTTAAAAATAACAATGAGGAAAAGAGAACAAGACAAAAACTTATCAATTCTCTGTACCCTCATTCTCAATTCTATAAAAAAACCAGAAGCTTTTAATAAGTAGCCATATGTATTATTTTTGTGATGATTGGTGAGGTGAGTGATTGAGAGACTCCGAGGTCTTTGCCGGAGATGGAGAGTGACAGAGAGACTCCGAGGTCTTTGCCGGAGTTTGAGAGTGATTAATAGCCTCCGAGGTTTCTGCCGGAGAACACGAGTGGTACATGGACTTCGCGGGTCCCCCATGGGTCATGGCTTTGAGGCACTGCCCTTAGCATGTGTGTACGAGAGTGGAGTGAGAGAGGTGACTATTGCATTGCATTGCATTCATCCACTCATATATTTGACTGATCATTTGGTGAATTATATCTGTACAGGGGAAAGTGGACAAGTAATATGCTACAGGAGGGAGTAATATCATATAGAGGATAGAGTTTTGTTGATATTTTTTAGTATTAAGTATTTGTGACAATGTGTATGTATTGGTTGAAGTGAGTGATGTATAAGAAGAGTTGAAATATATGCAAAGGAAATGATTACAGCTCTTAAGTGATAGAAGTCATTTTTCCACTTTTGATATAAAGAATTCTCTTTGGAGAAGATATTGGAAAGTGATTTGGATAAGAAGAACATTTTATAGGTAAACATTTTCTGCCATACGGAACACATAATGTTGATCTTGACAAGTCTCTCACCCTAATAGTTCTTAGTGGAATGAAAATGAACGGTTGTTAGTTCTGTTTAGCCTCATCAATACTGAGGGATTCACTATGTTTTATTTAGTTTCGCCTTCTGTGTATTCTGGTTGTCGCTGTAATTTAGCTATTTTATTGGTTTTTCATTTATTTTTTGGAGTAGAAAGTCCCCATCTGATGTACTTCGAATTGTTATTATTACCAGCTATGAGCTAGATTGCAAATACAAAGAAACCTGAACTTCCCTGTGTCTATTATCTTCCAAGAATCTCAGTGAAGTTGTGAAAATATGAATTTTCTCCTATTTAGTTGTTGCCATATGCAGTAAGTGTGGCTACTCATCATTCAACAAACACTTCTATTTCCAACTTTCTTTTTCCTGCTTAACATATCGTGGATGCAATTGCTATGACCCGGGCTCAAGATGCTACCCTTGACAACTTATTTCTCCCCCTCCATCCAAAATTTGGCTTCTCTACCTTTATGTTTTTCCACGTGATTAACCTTATTACCCGAGCTATGCTTACAGTCAGTCAGACCTGCCTTGCGTGAGAAAATCTGGACATATCCAAGTAATTTAAAATGCAATAAACAAAAATGGGCATGAGATAAAAGATATGTTTCATTAGAATGGGGAGCAGATGCAATGACGCATCTTTAAAACATTTTTCAAAAATTCTTTTATCTTCTTTCTCTATGAGGTAATCCATGTAAAATCTGATCAATAGGAAAACATGAAATATATGAAATTTGGAGAACATTGATCCCTTTAACCTCAGTCGCTTTTTTGGAGTAGAAATGGTTTGCACAACAAATGGACGGCAAGTCTCGACATTTCTCTCACAATATCCGGAGACCTATGTAGTGTAGTAGTATTTAATTGTTAACAAAGTGTCAGCAATTGCAATTGGACTTATTCTCGTAAGACTGTTTTTGTTCTTTTTAGATAAAGGATATCATCATAAGAAGCAATAAACTTAAGATGTGCTCTATGTACTCTTTTCCATCAATTTTGTTTACTTTAATTCAAGTTGTGAGGAGGAAAAATCTGTTAATATTAAATATCTTCCATTCTTCCATAGGGATGCATTTACAGTGGGCTTACCTCCAGCATGGGTTGATGTTTCTGAAGAAGTTGCAGCTAGCATAAATCAGGCTCAAGTCAAACTGGCGGAGTTAAAGAAGTGTCATGCTAAAGCTCTGACTCCATCTTTTGGTGATGGAAGAGAAGATCAACGTGTGATAGAGGTTCTGACTGTGGAGATTACAGATATATTAAGGAAGTCAGAGAAGAGATTACAGAAGCTTTCAGCAAGTGGATCTTCTGAGGATTCAAATGTTAGAAAAAATGTACAGGTAGAAATCTGATGATTTTCTTATGTGAGAAGTTCAATGTCTTGCGTAACTTGCAATATATTTGACTCAAGTTGTAGTGATTTATTGCATCTTCTTAACGTTAATAGTTAGATATACTGGCTATTTATTTTCTTTTCAAAATATAGAGTTAAATCTTAGTTAATATGGTTTTGAGCTCATTGATAATTTTGTGATTTTAAATATTTTGTTAATTCCATCGAGACTATGAGGAATTTCCTTTCAGTGAACTCTGCTGTCATAAAGCCGTTTTAGCTGCCTTATAGCTGTTTTATTTGAGTACTCATGAAGTGATATTTCTTTTTCCAGCATTCTCTGGCTACAGACCTCCAAAACCTTTCTGTTGAGCTTCGGAGGATGCAATCGTTGTATCTTAAACAGTTACGGCAGCAATCAGAGGTTTGTTAAATACTTTTAGGAGCCTGTTTCGCTGTTCAAGTAAATGGAGCTAATACTAGTGATACAATAAGAGAATATAATGTAGTAAGAAAGCGGTCGAATCTCTAATAATGTGGATGGATTCTGCATTTAATGCCTAATTAGACGCTCTTAATTTTATTTTTCATACAATGTTTAGATAACAGGCGGATCGTGTTAGACCTGTGCTTATATATATTGTATTATATTTCCTGGTGCAGGGACACGATGGGCTTGATTTGGAGATGAATGAAAAGAAGTCTAGCTTTCTGGATGATGATTTCAATGACGTGGTAGACTTTCTAACTTTGTGGTTTCGGGTGGTTTCCTGCTTATATTTGCATAATAGTGATCCCTTATTCTCTTGCTGGTTTCTGAATTCTGTTTGTTTTGTTTGTGAAGTTTTGGGCTTTTACAAAATTACTAAAAAGCAAATTAGTCAATGGAGTTTTGAAACCTTACACGTCTTACTAGGAACACAGAGGCTGATACACTGCACGAAACACATTAACCTATTGACTAGTCGTGGATTTTGGGTGGGATTTTATCATAATTGGGGATTACATTTGAAGAGGTTGTATGCACATTACCATGTTAGATGATATTACAGGCACTATATTTCATGTGGTCGTTTTATCTTTCAGGGGTTCACTGAACTGCAGATGGCCACTGGTCAGAAGGATGAGCAGTTAACGGCAGAGAGAGAAAGAGAGATTAGACAGGTCACCGAAGGACCTTTCTATACTTTTATATGTTATTCTCATATAGAATAACAAGTGCTTTCTTTTCATTTTACTGACATAAAGTCTTTGTAGGTCCTCAAATCAGTTAATGAGCTTGCCCAAATCATGAAGGATCTGTCAGTCCTAGTGATTGACCAGGTTTGAGTGTACTCCTTACTTGTTTGCCTGAGTTATTTGCAGCAAATTGTGACTCATCAAGTTGAAATCTGTTGCAGGGGACAATAGTTGATCGGATAGACCACAATGTTCAAAGTGTGTCTGCATCAGTAGAAGAAGGCTTCAAACAACTGCAAAAGGTCTCTCTATTGCTTTCTCTCTCGTTATGTGTCTCTCATTTATACTTGCATATAGGCAGTCCTCATATCATTTCATGTTGATCTGGCACCATGTGAATTTATGTGTTCCTTTTGTTTTTCTATTTTCTGATTCTTGGTATGTGTTAAGTTGATTTTGTTGATGCCTTGGGCGATTCTGCCTTATTATTTGGCTAACTGTATGCCCCTTTTTGGAACTGCAGGCAGAGAGGTCTCAGAGGAAGGGGGGAATGGTGAAATGTGCGACTGTTCTTGTTATCACGTGCTTCATTATGCTAGTCCTATTGGTCCTTAAGGAGATTCTCTTATAAACTTTTCTTCCACTTTTCCCCCCTTTTTCTTGGTTATAACTAGGGTTGTAGTTCTTTGGATGCCAAAATTATAGTTTGCTTACACCTGTTGGGAAGTTTTCTGGAGGAAGCCCATTAGCTCACTACAGGGGTAACATGTTGGAGCGGTTAGTTGTACATATATTTGATGACAATTGAATTTATATGCTGGTTTGCAACTTGTTCCTACAGAAATGCTGGTTAATACTTGTAAATGATAAAAGGTGTCGTGGCATTCTGCAATGAGAAAGTTGCATTTTTTAATAAGGGCAGTGAGAAAGTTACATATTCATGTGATTAACATAGGCAACACAAGGAAAAGGCACGTTGCTTCAAAAACTAAAAACAAAAATTCATGCTTGAATCTCGTGTGCGTCCCATTGGAAGTATGATTGCTATGTTACCATTTCAGGAAGGCCAAAGTCATAGATGGATCTTTGAATTTGTCCTGATTTTTCATTTAAACCCCTTAACTCAAACGTTGATCATCTAGACTCTCGAACATAAGATAAATTGTGTCATTTGAACACCTCGTGCCAGCTGGCACACGCGTGTAGTACACTGCTTTAAACAGAGCGTGAGAGACCAAATTTTTTTTTTTTTAAATTTTTAATCATTAAAAATTAATTTTAACAAAAACTCTATTTTAAAATCTATTTAAATAATTAAAAAATTGAAAAACCCAACTCATCCTCTCTGATAGCCCACTTCACCGTCGCCACTGCCACCGCTGCCTCCTCCGCCGCCGCCGCCTCCGTTGCTCCACTTCAAAATCTATTTAAACAAATCTTCGACGAAAAACGACACCATCTTTTTGTTTATTAAATAGATTTTGAAGCGGCGGCGAAGTGGGCTATCGGAGAGGATGGGTTGGGTTTTTCAGATTTTTTTTAAAATTATTTAAATAGATTTTAAAATAATTTTTTCTTAATTTTTTTTTTTTATTGATATGGCTTATTTTTATTGGTCTATTTTTCCATGTCACAGCAGGTGTACTGCACGCATGTGCCAAGCTGGCACGAGGTGTTCAAATGACACAATTTATCTTATGTTCGAGGGTTCAAATGGTCAACATTTCAGTTGGGGGGTCTAAATGAAAAATCAAGACAAGTTCGGTCCATCTATGACTTTGGCCTTTCAGGAATGATAAATGATATAGTTCACAAGGTATATATGTTATCTAATTCCTTAGTACTCTAGGTTAAATAGCTGAAATTTGTACTGTAATTGATGGATGACATTAGGATAACAGAATGAAAGAATATACGTGCTCCGAGCATAAGAGAAGCAACGTTACAAAAGAACACGGGAAAATCATATTTCTAGCCACAGTGATAGTTGCAGAACCATGAGGACTAGCATGGTTAGAAGCAGAGTAAAAGCACTAGAGGCTAGAGGGACTCTGCGATTACAACCAGAAGGAAGTATTACAGGAAGGGAGCACTCCTCTCCATTGAAGTAAATTTTATTTGGAAAACCATCACCTGCTCCTACATCGATTCCAGGCGTGGTCTTCTTTGTGAAAGATATGACCGATTGCTCGGTACCAGGAACTGGAGGATCTTTCCTTGGATTGTTTCCTCTTCTCTCTGCAAGAAGGTAAGTTAAGCCTGAAAACCCCTGTATGAATATTGTATTGTTGGTATCAGGCATGATGGTTCCATTGAAAGAGTACGCTTTTTCAAAACCTTCGATGGCTTTATCCAACTGTACAGCAGCAAACCAGTCAACAATGTGAGTGTCACCCCAATTAAACAGTGTTACTCTGGCTGTCCATCCCCCCCGGAAATCACTAAGCAAATGCCAGTTTATGCTGACTCCACAGTTGTCTCCGCAAGGTAAAGGATTTGGCAAATCTCGTCTTTTATTAAAGTCCTTTGCCATTTCAGTTCGATTGTCAAAGGGCACCAGAAGAGCCTCTGATGGTAAAAGCAGTGGTGGCTCGGTGGCACTGCACACATTGCTGGGGCTCGTGTTGCAGCCACAGGCGCAAGTGTTACAAGGAACAACAGAATCGTTGAAGAATGCAGAGAATGATACACAACACTTGGGCTTCTTCAAGGTTGAAATGCTAATGTTGCAGGTTACTTGCCAACTAGCAACAGCAGCTGTATCTGAAGATAGCCCTGCTGGATTAGGGAAGAGGCTAGGGGATACTCGTACTGGCGGCCCACATAGATAACCAAGACTGTAAGTACCATTTATTTTCCAGTTCTGTGGAGGGTGGATAACACTCATGTTAAGGTCTGGGGACATCTTGTATACTTGCATTACAAAAGCTGACTTGGACTTGCTTGCATCCATGAAAGGTGGCAAAATGGTCCCATTTCGACAACAGAAAGGAACCATTCCTAAGGTTGTATCATTTGTCTTTTCCAAAGGAAGGTCGATGATTGTGGGTCTCTTTTCACAGTTCAAGGCCTTTGAAAAATCCATGCCCTTGTAATATTCCCCCTGCTTACCAAAGATGCAGTCCCCTGTATCAACAACCGTTGGATAAGCGCCCTTCATGCTATAGATGAACTCGTCTCTCATCCATTCCCAGCTTAATTGCCAGTTATCAAGACGGCTAGTGTGGTTGTTATTTGAGATTGTGACTTGTGCCCAGTAATTGGATTCGGATGAGCTAGTGACATCATACATTATGGTAAGATCACCCTCTTGCCGAGGCTGGATTTCCTCCGAGGCCGTGATGTTGGATTTGGCGCTTGGGTCTTTGACACAACAAACTCGGGTCCGATTTCCTGCAAGATAGAATATACGTGACATCAATAAGTTTGCTTTGAGCTACCGTGATCATCCCACCAACTTTGTAGCAGGTGCTAGAGGTGGATCATGATTTAAACGTGATTGTTCAACCTTTTAAGGGTTTTGGCACTAAACTCATCCTATTTTGAAATTTATGGGTTCAGATTTAGTATTGTTAGAACTGTAGTGATTTTTTTCATATATTATACTTTGAGCCGAGGGTCTTTCGGAAACAGCCATCCTACCTTGGTAGGAGTAAGGTCTGCGTAAACTCTACCATCCCCAGACCTCACGATGTGGGATTTCACTGGGTTGTTGTTGTTGTTGTTGTATACTTTGTACCAAAAATACTGGGTTCAGATGAATCCAATGTCGAAAAGCCACATCTGCTTCTGGCTGCAGATGTAGCTCTATCCTACTATATCTATATTAGTTGAAACATTTTAGAGAATATATACTACACTAGTGGCACCCATCATTGATGTGTTCAACCTTTAAGGTCCTTAGCATTGAACTCATTATACTTTTATCACTACACTTACTACTTACAGACTTAATGTTATAACCCGTATTTTGTACGTTTGGATATTTCAAAGTCGTCGTGGAAAGTTAAGGGCGAGACCATTTTCAAAATTATTTTAGTGCACAAGTTGGTTATGAATATTATTTATGAATATTATTGGACGAAAATATTGAGAAAGGCCAAGGGTAAAAAGGAAAATTCGCAAAAGTGGAAGGCTAGGGGTAAAATGGTAATTTCACAAAAGGTTCAAGAGGGTTCTTGAATACTCCCTCTTGGCCGTGTGGCATGTATGGTGTGTGTCTACATTTTTATTAGTTAATGGGGGGCTAATTGCAAATTATAAAAATGTGTAGACCAAAGCTTACATAAGAAGACACTTAGTCTTCTTTGTTGAATTTTGAGAAATTTCAAGAAAAAAGAAGAAAATTCTAGAAAAAGAAAGAGGGGGACATGTGACCATATTTGAGGGACCTAAGCATAAATATGGATAAGTGGTGGAAGGTATATATATATATAAGAGGTCATCATTTTAATTCAAGAAAATTTGGAGAAAGAAAGAAAACAAAGAAGAGAGGGAGAAAAATTAAGGGCCATTCGGCCAAGAGTTCCAAAAATTTAGTCCATGAAATTGGTCAAGAAAAATTATTTTCTTCTAGTTTTCCAAGCAAGTGGAAGGCCCTCTACAACATGGAAGAGTTGTAGGAACAAGAAAATCATTCAATCATACAAATTCATAACCCTAGCCAAGTGAGAAGTTGAAGGAAAAAGGTAAGGAACTAATCTTCTTTTATGTGTTATGGATGCTTGGTACATGTTGTGGTATGTAGAAGTGGATGAAAAACATGAAACCTTGCATGTTGAAGTTGTGGTCGTGTGTTGTATAGGTAGCCGTGGGTGTGTGTGTTGTGGTGTGGGAAGATTGAATTAATTTCATGAAGTGTGTTGCTTGTTGTTTTAATGCCTGGAAAAAGATGGCAAATTCATGGAAATATATAGGTAGTGTTGTGGCCGAGAATGGTGATGTTTGAGCTATGATGAATTGATTTCATTTGATATTCTAGTTGATGTCATTGTGAATTCCATAATGTAAAATGAGAATTTAATGGTTAGAAGTGAAGTTGTGATTGTTGTGGATTATGGAAGAGGTTGAGTGTAACTTTGTTACAATTCCTTATATTGGTAAGAAAGATATTGTTAATGTGTGGGTTATAAATATGATTCATGAACTTGAAAGTGAGACATTGTTTGGAAGGTTGTAAGTTGGGTTGTGGTGAATTGAATTGAATTGAATTGAATTGAATGTTGAAGTGTTGCTAGAATAATTGTTGGTATTGTTGATAGTTTGGCCGGGTTGAATTCCCGGATTGTTGTTGATTAAAATTGGCCGAGTTAGAATCTCGGGGATGGTGTATTTACAGGGGAGGTGCTGCCGAAATTTCGGCAGACCATAAGTGAATGTACTTGAAAGGTTAAGACAAGTATATGTCGATGAATCTAACGATAATGTCGATCTTTTTGAATGTAGACTAACAAGTTGGACGAATAAGTGTAGCTAGTAAGGCGCGACACAGGTATGTAAGGCTCGTCTCTTTTCTTCTAAAGGCATGATCCCCACGTCATAATGTCTTGAATGTTTTTATATCTTCCATACTTGCAAAAGCTAGAAGCCTATGACTCCAAGTTATAAGTCTTTTTCCTAATAATTCATAATTGGTTTTCTTTCAAAATGTCCATATTTTCCGAAAACCAAGTTTTAAGAGATTGAAAGCTTTTATGACCAAGATGATGTATATGATTTTATAATGACAACGATGACGTCAAATGTGAGAAAATGTCTATGACAGATATGTTGACGATATGTTCTTACCATGAATATGATAATAGGAAAATGTTAGACTATTTCTTGATATCTCAACTCTATTGTGGATAATGACTACTTTAAAGGTTCCAAGTATATGAAACGATGCCTTATGATCCTGTTCTATGTTTTCTCATGATGACACTCTTCATTGATAGTCTCGCCTTATATTAATTGTCCCTTCAAGGCGAGACACGACGCCCATGGCCATTCCATAATATAATCGGAGGTTACCGACCTTACGTCACTCCGATGGATACATGATTTTCTTTGGGCTCTCCTGCATGCTTATATGACATATGTATATGAGATATGTATATGTACATGGGGTGGGGGAAGGGATATATGGGGGAGGGGAAGGGACATATGTTTCATTGCCACCTGGTCAGCTGGCGTTATCATCCCAGACGCGGGATGCCCGGACGCGGGATATATGGGCGAGCCGACGTATTTCGGCGCTATGTGGGCGAGCCGACGTTGTTCGGCGCTATGATACGACATGACATGACATGACATGATATGATACGATATGATATGATATGATACGATATGATATGATATGAGATGATATGATAAGATATGATATGACATGACCAGATAAGCATGCATGGTATTCGCCCTCGGTGGCACTCATATGTACAAGTTACTCTTTTATCCTATGACATGTTCTATGTTTCCATGCAGTTATTATTCATACGCACATTTCTTACTATGTTACTGTTCCTGCCTTACATACTCAGTACATTACTCGTACTGACCCCTCTTCTTCGGGGGCTGCGTTTCATGCCGCGCAGGTACACCCAGACGAGCAGAAACTAGTATAGAAGAGGTTCCAGCGAAGATGGTAGACCCCACTTGTTCCTGGGGGTGCTGCCGAGTCAGAGCTTGTATGCTAGGATTTCTGGATTGATGTTAGAGACTTTGCAGACAGAGTCGTGGGTTTCGGGAGTCAGTTTGTATTATGATACAAGTTTTACACAGTTACAGATTTTATTTGATTTGAAAGCAACAAAAAGAATATTTCAGTAAATTTTATTATGTGTACTTGATTTAGGGGTTCAAAGGGTTATATATGTAATAAGAGTCAGCGGGTTCGCTCGGCTCCGAGTATGGGGTCGGGTGCCCATCACACCCTAGTAGAGTCGGGGTGTGACACTTAAAATCTTGGATTGGCATATAACATGATCAGTTTGAAAAATCCAATTTTTATAGTTGTTAAGAATACGAAAGACTACTAGATTTGGCTACCTTGCGATATTGAAGTAGGACACAAGAAGCCATCATTAGCCAAACTGATGGAAGAAGGCAAGGGGACAGCAGGAGATGCAACACCATACTGAGTACCAACCAACTTGATCCGAGCCTCCATCTGGTTGACGTCTCCAGCGGTCTGAATCGCGGATTTAAGGTCAGTGGTAGGAAAACCAGCAAAGACAGTTCCATTTCCCACATCACCAGGCAGAGTGGTTCCATCAGCAAGCACAGCTTGTGAAGCAGAGACCAAAAATTCTCTATGCTGGAAGCCAACAAAGACCTTCCAAGACTTGAGCTCATCAGGAATATTGTTAAGGATTGTGAGTGTGGACCTGAAGTTGTAGGCTTGGTTGTTGGACTCTGATGCCAAAACGGTCGGGGGAATAGGAAAACCAGAATTGTAGTCGTAAGTTATGAATATGCCATTGCAGTCTCTTGCGTTGTTGGAGGAAGTTTGAGAAATTGAAACAGGAAGAGAAATTAGGAGTATCAGTGGGAGAAAGATTAATGAAGTGGCCATCATATTATGGTTTCTTTTGAGCTCAGAGTTCGTGGTTCAGGGAGACAGAGCATGGCTTACCTTAAAAAAGAAAAGACATTTGAATTTGTCTTAACAAAAGACTCTTTCTTGTTTGTCTTGGTGTTATGGTTCAAATATAGAGTAATAATTTACATGGGAGTGGCTGGCCGGCTTTGAGTGCTTCTAATATACTACTAGTAGTATTAGTACAAGCTAATCGAAGGAAGCAAGAACACCTGCATGATCAAGTTTTATTAGTTAATGAGACCGCGTTTGACAGGTTCAGAGCGGCCAAAGGGAAGCAAATCTAATACTACACAAACATCGACTATTTCACATAATACCTATTACCTTCCACCGGTACAAGTATCGGATAACTCTGCTAATCTATTAGGTTTTGAAACATACATGGTAGAAGACTTCTTTTTTTTTAAAAAAAAAAAATATCTTTTACTTGCTCTGCATCTATTCATTACAAATATACTGAGGTCCTTCAAATTGAATGTCATCACATATGATGTTGTCGAACCATATTATCATATACATATGATGTTACCTGATTCTTTGGCCAGATATATTTGTTATTAGTAGAAAGTGTTTCACTCGTGTTGGTTTCACTATTCAATGGCAACATATATCTAGCTTAAAATCAAGCCAAACTCTTACTTATCCGAAATGATTTAACATATCCTAAGCATTAAGAAAATAATTAAGCGGTCAATTATTCATTAAAAACACAAAATTAAGATGCCAAAAATATGTTACTTTTGACTTTTGTACGAACAATCAAATCAAAATGTATTTGCGTCTACAATATCTAGTTAAAGCTTTTAAATACTTTTCTTCTTCATCCGAGAGGGATGGCTCAGTAGTGAAGAAATTACAATTTGAATCGTACAGTCATGAATAAGAAATATTGGTCAATTGCTCCTTGATTACTTCCTTGTTATGTGAACGTTTTTACCATTCAAGAATAACTTCTAATGTTATTATTACTGGCAAAGAGAAAAAGATAGGGAAAAAATAAAGATGAAATGATTATATAAGATTGATTAGAAAATAAGTACCGAAACATAATGAAGCACAATTACTGAATATGTCAACTGTGTAACTAGTTAGCTTCGTGATAAAATGACTCAGTATAACTAACAAACAAAAAAAAAAGACTCAGTAAAAGCGGACTTAATAAGTCAATCTACAGTAAAGGATGCTTCACCAACGATTTAGAAATATGAGACCTGTGCTTTACATAATTTAGTTTATAAACAAACGCACAGTAAAGGTAACTCAATGACATTCAGATTTGAATAAAATTCTATATTTGAGAATAAAAGAAATAAAGAAGATCATATTGACCGAGACACATTTGACTTGGTTATTTGAAAAAAGGGTTGGATTGGGTAAGAAACTAAGAAAGGGACAAGTGCATGCATAGCGGTATTTAGGACCCTTGAAGATTATAAAGTTTTTTTGGTTTAAAATCAACTTTAGACTCATCAAAAGTGAAGTTAAGAATCGCTTGTCTAATGCTTGAAATTTCAGACATATAAGATTTTAAGTTTGGAGACTGTCAAGCCTAACTTCAGAATAAAATATTGGAAGGTGGCATTAGTACGTTCCATATCAAGTCTTTGCTTTGAAAATACAGAAGTACTAATCTCATGTTGATTTTTTACACATTGATTAACTCTATTGAAAGACCTACCAAACGGCACCTAAGTCAAATAATACAATTTTCTTTTTGGAAGTCTGATAATAAACTTTTATGGGACAATGTTATCTTTGTAAGTATGATTAAATTTCATTAAGACTACTTTGTATGTAGTTGTAGGTGTTATATGTATATTTTTACTAGTATATCGTGCTTATCAGGATTCGAGGGATCAAATGCCTAAAAGATGGGAAAAGTAGACCTTGAGGAGCCTTTTGAAAATTTAAAAAGAATTTGGGGGAAGAAAAAATATGCTTGTTAGCCTCGTCAGTGACAACTCATTATATTTTGCCAATTTCTTTCAAGACCTACCAAGCACTAAGCTCTATAAGATATTAATATTAAATCATATGCTCATAATTGCCTACATCCTGTTTGCTAAGTAACATTAGAGTTAACAAAATTCACTAAACGCTCTCATGCTTATTAGTTGTAAAATATTACTACTAAACATTTATAATTCGTTCACAGAACCACATGTTACAAATCTTGATTGTGGGTAAAGTAATAACCATGTGATGATTCATTTAGAATATTAGTTATTCTTTTATATTTTCTTAATCTTTAGTGTTGAGGTTGTGATTTGTACACTAGGATCTTTTGATTTAGATACCAATTATGCAGGTATTAATATGCAAGAATTGTTATGCATGAATTAAGTTATGAAGGGATTAATAATGTATGGATTGTTATGCAAAGATTAAATTGTGTATTAATTGTGATGCAGGGACTATTTTTTATTGGATGTTTAGTTTGTATATTACAATTTAATATACCGTGTTTAATTTAAAATATTTATTTATCTTTTAGAAAAATAAAAGTTTGTTTACTATTGTTAAGTTCTAGTTCTATTATTTCAACTTTTTAATTCATGTATTATTTAATACATGCATTCTTATTCTGCATTGTATCCGGTATAAAATAATACATACACTTCCTTATTAACGTAGTGGGTATTATGTATGAAAAGAAGGAAGAAACCTAACAAAATATTATACACTATGCTGAATTAACACCAAATTTAACATATTCATATCAAATCTAATATACAACAACATACCAGTTGAATCCCACAAAGTGAGGTATGGGGATGGTAGAATGTACGCAGACCTCACCTCTACCTTGAGTATAAAGGCTATTTCTGATATGATTAGACAAAAAATAAAGCAATAACTTGCTATAACTAGTTCTTATTAATAATACCGAAAATTTTACATTAATATACTCCCTTTGTCTCAATTTATGTGATACAATTCGGGTTTCGAAAGTCAAACAAGAAAAAATTTGACCGCGATTTATTCGTATGCCCTTTAAATATTTTAAATCTTTAATTATTATGATTATAGTATTTTTTATGTAATTTTTAATAACTATGTAAATTATTTTTTTAAAAACTTTAAGATTATACGTCCGGATTCGCGATCAAAATACAAAAATTTGACTCTCGAAATCCGAACTATATCACATTAATTGGGACAGAGAGAGTACTATATAACTTACCCAGTTTTACTAGTTTTTAGATACTTCGCCTCATGGAACTCTTCATAAAATAAAAAAATAAAAAATAAAATGAAAGAAGACTTTCTCCATTTCTCTATTTTACTTTTCTTCCCTATCGGCTATCACCACCGAACAAGGCTTTTATTAAATCGACCGTTATAAGTATATAAAGTGGAAAACAAATTACTCCTTTCTTTTTCTCTTTTCTAATCTAAAAAATAAAGTTGAAAACTTTACCTCTCTTTTGACTTTCACGTCCACATCAGAAAATCCTGTATTAATCAATCAGACCGTTCTCAAGTGCCACCAATAGCCAACAGATCTCATAAATCCAACGGTCAAGATCTATCGACCGTTACACAGACCACCTTTTTCCAATCTCAAAATTTCAAATTTAAGGATGTCTTAACTCTTCTCATTTCTCACATATCATCATCCAAAAAAAACAAATCCTTTCTTTTTCTCTTTTGCTCCTTAAATGGGTTGTTTCTTTTTCTTGTTTTAATTCATTCTGCAATATTTTCTTGATTTTTTTCATAACCAAAAAATGGGGGTTGATTCACCATCTTCTTCAGTAACAATTACAGTTACTTCATCTCCAAATAATGGATGCCATGGTTTAACTAGTCCTATTCGAAGGCATTCGTTATCGAATAATCCGAATTCGCCTTTAAGTGGTAAAGGTTATAGGGGTTCATCTGGTGGAAGGTATCTTTCTATGTCTAAAGAAAGTACTGATGAATTTGTAGCCTATACAGTTCATATACCACAAACCCCATATAATAGAACTGTTGTAGATTCCCAAAATAGTCCTGTTGGTAGTACTAGAAAAAGTTATGGAAATGGAAATCCAAGTGATGGGTATATTAAAGATACAATCTTTACTGGTGGTTTTAATTCTGTCACTAAAGCACATGTTAGAAAGAGCTTAGAGGATGATGAACATATGGTTATCAAGTGTAAAACAATGTGTCAAATGGAAGGATGTGATGAGAAAAAAGCTGAGGAAAAGTGCGAATGCGGGTTTGTGATTTGTAGAGAGTGTTATTTGGATTGTGTGGGAGTTAATGGAGGTAACTGTCCTGGTTGTAAAGAAAGTTATGGTAAGGGTGTTAGTGATGATGAAAGTGATGAACCGAAATCGGAAGCTAAAGATCAGGCGAATCCGTTGCCTTCAAGGGGAGGAAGGGGTAGGATGGAGAAGAATTTTTCATTAGTGCAGTCATTCAAGAATCCAAATAAAGATTTTGATCATACTAGTTGGCTTTTTGAAACTAAAGGGACTTATGGTTATGGGAATGCTTTGTGGCCTTCTGAAGGATATGAATTTGGGAGAGGTATTGATAGATCTGCTAATCCTCCTGATTTTAGTGACAGAAGAAACAGGCCTTTGACAAGGAAAGTTGGAATTTCAGCTGCAATTATCAGTCCATATAGGTAATCATTTAAATTACATGTCTTGTTACTGTTTTGCGTTTATTATATTCATAGTTATAGAGTTAGTTTAAATTTCCTTTGCTGAATTCCTACATGCCCTTTCTCTAATAGCTTAAATTTTAGTTAATTGTCATCCACAAACAGAAAGTGATCTTACAATAGAAGTGTTTTCTCTCTAAATAATTTAACTGTAGCTTAAATGGTCCACACAGTTCAAAGTAGTAACAAACTAGGCAAATGTCCTCATTTCAAGCCTAATTGCCATTCATAAACAATAATATCTCTACTTGGCCAAGGAAAAGGTATTATATCCACACGTGAGGGGTCATGTACTCATGTTTAGACATAAATTGAATAAATTCTTAGGTGAGGCATGCTTAGACAAAAATTAAGCGGGTTCAAAAATTGCTTTAATATCACAAGTTCAATTCCTAAGTGTGACACTCCAACATTTTTTTGAATCACGTTGTATAAAACTCTCCTCTTTAAATAGATTAAACTTTTAGTCGAGGCATGCTTAGACAATAACACATTGAAAGATAATCATCTGCAGATTGATAAAATATTTGAATCAGTATCAAAATTTGAATTTGATATATGAAATATGCAGGTTGCTCATGGCTCTTCGTCTTGGTGCTTTGGCTTGTTTCTTGACATGGAGGATTTCTCATCCAAATCATGAGGCAATGTGGTTATGGATAATGTCAGTAGTGTGTGAGGTTTGGTTTGCAATATCTTGGCTTCTTGATCAGTTGCCAAAGCTCTGTCCTGTTAAAAGAATCACTGACCTCACTGTATTGAAAGATAGATTTGAAAGTTCAGGACCAAACCTTCGGAACCCAAAGGGATTGTCTGACTTGCCAGGCATTGATGTGTTTGTTTCAACTGCCGATGCAGAAAAAGAACCACCCCTTGTAACTGCAAACACAATCCTTTCCATTCTTGCTGTCGATTATCCTGTCGAAAAGGTGGCATGTTACTTATCAGATGATGGGGGTTCCCTAGTGACATTTGAAGCTCTTGCAGAAGCTGCTAGCTTTGCAAGAATATGGGTTCCCTTCTGTAAAAAACATAACATAGAACCTCGAAATCCTGAGTCATACTTTGGGCAAAAGCGTGATCCGCTGAAAAACAAAGTTAAACTTGACTTTGTTAGGGACAGAAGAAGGGTGAAGAGGGAATATGATGAATTTAAGGTGAGGATAAATGCCTTGCCAGAGTCAATAAGGCGACGATCAGAAGCTTATAACACCCAACAGGAGTTAAGGGCTAAAAGAAAACAGGTTGAACTTGGAGAGGATCTCTCTGAACCCATCAAGGTCCCTAAAGCTACGTGGATGTCTGATGGAACTCACTGGCATGGTACTTGGTCATCAGGAGAGGAAGGTCATTCAAGAGGTGATCATGAGGGTATTATACAGGTAATGTTCTTTGTCCTTCAAGTTCTCTTGTTTAAAATGAAATCTTTTGTAGGGATAATTACATTTTGCATCGCTCTAAAACATAATAGAGCCCGTATATTAAGTACTTTACCAGTTTCCAAAAAAAAGTACAAATATACATATAATATACATACCATATACATATACAAAAATATACATAATCAATGTATAGGTTTTGTGTATTTTGGCCGACGGGACAAAAATGAAAAAAGCCCAATCTTGTACTCCAACTATTTTGCTGCGTTCCTGAACTTTGTATGTTGCAGATCATGTTGGTTCCTCCAAATGCAGAGCCACTTTATGGGAATGAAGTAGACGAGAAGAACATGATTGACACAACAGACGTTGATGTAAGATTGCCAATGCTGGTTTATGTTTCCAGAGAAAAGAGACCAGGTTTTGATCACAACAAGAAAGCTGGAGCGATGAATGCATTAGTTCGAGCCAGTGCAATTATGTCAAATGGTGCATTCATTCTCAATCTTGATTGTGACCATTACATATATAACTCATTGGCTATGAGAGAGGGAATGTGCTTTATGCTTGACAAAGGAGGTGACAGGATCTGTTATGTTCAGTTCCCTCAGAGGTTTGAGGGTATTGATCCTAACGATCGATATGCAAACCACAATACAGTTTTCTTTGATGTTAGCATGAGAGCACTGGATGGTCTGCAAGGTCCAATGTATGTAGGAACAGGCTGCATTTTTCGAAGAATTGCTCTTTACGGGTTTAGTCCACCCAGAGCAACTGAACACCGCGGATGGTTCGGTAGCAGGAAGACTAGAAAGCTTTTGAGGAAACCTAATATACAAAAGGATCAAGAGGATGATGAGATGTTTTTGCCAATGATTGGGAATGATAAAGATGATGAGGAGGAAGTAAGCAGATCCTTGCTTACAAAGCAGTTTGGAAACTCCGTTCCACTCGTTGACTCTATTGCTGTAGCTGAATTTGGTGGAAGGCTGTTGCATGAGCTACGAGGCAAAGGCTGTCAAGGAAGGCCAGCAGGTTCACTTGCTGTACAGCGCGAGCCATTGGATGCTTCAGCACTTGCTGAGGCTGTTGGTGTCATAAGTTGCTATTATGAGGATAAAACCGAATGGGGCAAAAGAGTAGGATGGATATATGGATCGATCACAGAAGATGTTGTGACAGGTTACAGGATGCACAATAGAGGTTGGAGATCAATTTATTGTGTCACGAAAAGAGATGCATTTAGAGGAACAGCCCCAATCAACCTAACAGATAGGCTCATCCAAGTTCTCAGATGGGCAACAGGTTCGGTTGAAATCTTTTTTTCTCGCAACAATGCTTTGTTTGCAAGTCCGAGAATGAAGTTTCTGCAGAGGGTGGCATATTTTAACGTGGGAATGTATCCATTTACTTCAATGTTCCTACTTGTCTATTGTGTCTTGCCTGCACTTTCACTCTTCTCAGGAAAATTCATAGTGCAATCCCTCAATATCACTTTCTTGGTGTTCTTGCTGGCAATCACAACCACCCTATGCATGCTTGCTCTCCTTGAAATCAAATGGTCAGGAATCACACTTGAAGATTGGTGGAGAAACGAACAATTCTGGTTAATTGGTGGAACAAGTGCACATCCTGCTGCTGTGATACAAGGACTATTGAAAGTTATAGCAGGAGTTGACATCAATTTCACATTGACATCAAAATCTTCTGCACCTGATGATGGAGAAGATGAATTTGCTGAGCTTTACGAGTTCCGTTGGACAGTCCTAATGATTCCACCAATCACAATCATATTGCTTAACATGATTGCAATTGCAGTGGGAACATTCAGGACTGTGTATAGTCCTTTCCCACAATGGAGCAAGCTCCTTGGAGGTGTGTTCTTCAGTTTTTGGGTGTTGTCTCATCTATATCCATTCGCGAAAGGTTTGATGGGGAAAAGGGGAAAGATCCCAACCATTGTCTTCTTATGGTCTGCTCTCATTTGCATCGTTATCTCGTTGCTCGCTGTTTACGTATACCCTCCCTCAGGACATCAAGATTTTGGAAATTTTCAATTCCCTTGAGTTGTGTATGGGTTGTTGTTGTGTGTTGTCCACCTCGGCAGCTCAGTTAATAAGCTCACACATTCTTAAAGAGTACGAAGTTTCTCCACTTCAGCTCATTGTCTTTTTCCTTTTAAGATGTATGTTACATGTGAAAGTTTATTCATTGTAATAGTATTTGCAACACTGCTTGGTTGAATGTGATGTAGTTATTCATATTTGAGCTTTCATCTTATTTTTCTGAGATGAAAGTGTATATATATAATTGATTTAGTGTGCATTGATTAAATGAGTTTTGAGCTTTCAGTTTCAAATGACCCAACTACTAACAGCCCACTTATTTTTTATGTAATGTGCATTAATTAAAAAAACTCTCAGTTTTGAGCTTTCAGCTTCAAATGACCCAAGTACTAAACAGCCCACTTCAACCAGCCTTGTCCCTTTTTTGAATTTAAATTTAGCTTTTAGCCATAGAAACAGGGAAATGAATTTAGTAAGTTGCAGCACAATTCCATCTGAGTACCAGGTTCTTCTCCAATTAGGCTTACAGTATTTACGGTTAAATTTTCAAAATCTGCTTATTTTTAAAACAAAGTATTTTTTATCAGAAGCTTTCCGAATAAGTAATTTTTATAGAAAAACAGTTAGTGTTTGCTAATCAATATTTTAAAAACAATTTTGCAATATGAAAGCAACAATTTGTGTTTGGCCAAAGTTCAAAAAGTGTTTCTGGGAAGAAGTTATTTTTTTTAGCTTCTGAAAAACAATTTCTGCTACTACTTAAAAACAATTAGGACCACATGAGAATTATTCATTTTTTTTTTTACTTTTTTTTCCACTTTATTTAAAAATTAGCTCGATCATTAAAGTTTGAAAAATACCTAAAACCCGATTTTCACTTGCTACTTAAAAACCACAACTAAATATTCTTTGGCCAAAATGCCAACTTATTTTTACCTTAACTCCTTAAAAATAAGCATTTCTGGCTCTGTACATTAGTAGTATTTAGTGAAGCTAATGCTGTCAAACTCAGATTAAGTCTATTATACACGATTACTTTACTCATTCAACTGGCAGTGTCAGTTGCAACTATGTTGATCAGCTTTGCCTTTTCTTTATAAAAATTAAAGTTGAAAAGAAACATTCAAAATAATGGGGTAAATTTAGACAAGGACAGCTGAGCTTACGTCGAAGTTCGACGGTCGAACCAACAAAGTTTACTTGAAAATGTACACCAGAGAGTAAAATAATAGAGAGAAGGATCCAGCAATAGGCCACACACGCACCGAAGAGCAAAGTCAGAAGAATTCATATTCATAAAATAAGAAAATCCAAGATTTGTAAAATCTTGGATGCTCATTGTTGTTAGCATATATCCTTTTACTTTTTTTTTTTAATATTTAAAAAATCTTTAACTTTTAAACATTTTAGTAAAGTTCTTAATGACATGCTCTTGCCACATGTTTAAAATTACGAATTCGAAATTTTTTATGTACATGCCAAAAGGATATACTTAGCTCGCGTTTCACCATAAGTTGTTTTTTTTTTTCAAAAATATTTTGAAAACATTATTTGATTATAAAAAGTTATCAGTTTTTAAAAATGAATTTTTCAAGTTTCAAAAAGTGATTTAGATTATTTTTTCAATTTTCTACTTATACTTCAACTTCTTTTCAAGTAAAATACATGACCAAAAACAATTTCAACTTCTAAAAATCATTTTTCATTTCATCTTCAATTTTTTTTTTATAAATTTCAACTAAATGTATATCCAAACACTAGCTTTTGCTACCGGAGATTTGATTTAGAGACCGTTTGGATTGGCTTATAAGTTGGTCAAACCAGCTTATAAGCCAATTTTTAACTTATTTGGGTGTTTGACAAAAATAGAAAACAGCTTAAATTAAATTAAAAAGTGCTTAAAATAAGCCAAAACCAAGAAGTTGCTCAACCCCAACTTATTTTTTTTTGGCTTAAAAGCCATTTTGGTTTGACCAACAACTTTATCCCTTATATTTTCTGTTAATTTCAATACTACCCTTAATTCTAAAAACCTTTTAAGCACTTTTATCCAAACATGTAACTGCTTATTTATAAAATAACTTTCAGCACTTAAAAAATACTCTAAGCACTTATACTTAAAAGCCATTTTTTTCAGCTAATCCAAACGGGCTCTTAGTGATAAGAGCATGGTAAGTGGTGTGAAATTAAATCACAAGATACCTCACAAATTCGAACCTTATATGGCAGATAAATGCTTGATATTTTAAGTGAAAAATGATAAGTTTATTAAAAAAAAAAAAGATATTTAGGTTGAAGATGCCAACGAAGCTGACCACGTGTGATGCCAGGGCAAGAGGAATCGGTCCTCCGTCAGCCCATACTTTGGACACTTCACACGCAACAATGGCCATATGGGTCCCTTGTTAGATGCCACATCAATTCTCACAGCTCACCCCTTTTTTGTTCATCTCTCATCTATTTGGACAACATCCTTCTTCCATCTTTTGCTAAATATAGTTACCATTATCCCTTTACATTTGATGTTTGTCAAAACACATTATACAGTACTAATAATCTTGTCAAAAGCTTATATATCTGTGTAGAACTAAACATGAAATTTAAAGAACCTCTTATCTTTTTATTTATAATAACGAGACGAGAAAATAACTTTCTATACCCACTTGCAATTTGAAAGAAAAAAAAAATACCACGCAATAATATCGCGTTTGATTTACAGATTTCATATGCTAATTTTTACTCCTGTCTCCCTCTAAGGTCTTAATTTCAGCCACGAAATTAAAGAAAGTAAGGAAAACTTCCGAATCTTGTAAGCATAAGCTAAAAATGTGTATAACATTACAAAATATCATTAAACATGTGATCGAACATGTCATGTGTAGTGTTGGAGGTAAAAATTACTGTATAAAAAATGACATTCTTCTTTAAACAGATTAAAAAAAAGACACAAATTGAAACAAAGGGGTTACAATTTTGCACAAATTGAAACGCCTTTGAAACAAAGGGGTTAAAATTCTGCACACTCGTTGGTAAAAGGCCTAATAAGTGAAGGGAATGAAATGAGCGGAAATACTAGTTAAATTTTCTCATTTGTCTAATTTTGGTGGACAAAATTTTCTACTATTTGTGCTGGAGGAAATAGCAAGTACCCCGTAAAATTTATTCAAGTGGACTCCACTACAAGTAAGAGTACCTCCCAGATACTCATAAAATTAGTTAAGGTACGCTCAAACTAGCCGGACACCACAAGAAAGGAGGAGGCAAAGATGGGAGTTTCACAAGAAATAAAAGGGGTTTAGATCTTTATTTCAAAAGAAGTCCGTGGAGTTGGCACCTAACAAGTACCATCACGGTTTCCTTGGATTCTCCCTACTTACCCCCTCTTACGACTGCAAAAACTGCCAAAGCCAGGAGGCACCGCATAGGTCTCTCGTTTGGATATATGTGAGTGACAACATTTTCTACAGTACATTACTACTACTGTTTTTCTAGTCCTCAAAGCCATTTTGATGTGAAAGGACAACCTGGCAATGAAACAACACATCATTTTCTATTATTTATAATGAATGAATGTCTACACTTTCCACTTTTTTTTCTCTAGGTGCACTCCACTACTGTCCATCCAACAACTTATGTGTTGGTTGCAAATTTCAGTTTATTCCTTCTTTAAGCACCCTCTCTCATGTTGTATAGATATTCTTTCTCTACAGAATCAATCCCACAAAGTGGACCGCATTACTCTTCAGGGCTTCTATCCCACACAATTATTTCCCGTCGCTACCATCCCATGTGCCACAATCTTTTAGCAAAATGTCATTCCCACTATGCTTACAATAATCCCAAAAGTGTCACACTACCCCTCCCCCACCCATGGTTCCCATATTGTTTTTTATAATAGCAATAGTATCTGGATTAACTTGTTCACTTCGACTATTTTACTAAGGATGTATTTTATAATAACAGTAGTATCTGGATTCTTGTGTTTCTTATTGTCCTCACTTCCCTCCAACAATCTCACTACCACCTCCATTTCACCACCCATTCCATCCCATCCCCTAGGTTTTGCCTAGACTTTATACATATGTTTTCTGGGGCTACATATAAAAACACAAGAAAATAAATAAGAAGCGGTTTCTTCATCCCAAACAAACCCTAATTAGTGGACTATCAAAGTTTCGGCAAATGCAAGGAAATCACTATTTTGTCTTTGTTAGGATTGAACTTTGATCTCTCATAGGGTAAATTCATTGAACATCTAGTCTAGATCACCCTTTTGGGTGACATTGCTTTCCTTTTCCCCTTCATATATTGCTTCAAAACTCCATTTCCTGTCATTCTCCTTGTAGAAAAAGCCATGTTATGTTGGTCTTTTGCTAATAAAAACAAGAATGATTGATCCCTATTACATCCATTAAACAAAGTAAGCACATGTCGATGTTCCAAGTAGTAATAGATTGCCAACAAATAAAATAGAACAACTCATTGACAACTTTAAGATGAAAGAGTTAGAAAGCAGTAAAATGCCTAACCCCAAATACAATAGAATAACGAGGGCTGGTAATCCTACAACTCACAACCTAACATTCATTTGTAGATAAGAGCTACACCATAATCTCCAATATACATCACACTTTTTGGAGGGTTATAAATTTATTAGCTTACTTCAAAAAAAAGCATTTTGTAGATAAGAAAGAACTACACCATCTTTTCCAGTAACCTATTATATCTCATCTAGTACTTATCCATCACTAACTTTAAGTAGAAGATAAAAAGACAAAAAGAGTAATGCATAGTACAAATTATAAAGTATATTATTTCCGTCATTTAATTATTTATAGGCCACTCATTAAGTGTCGGTTACAATTTATCTCGCTGACTGAAATCAGAATATATATACCCTACTTGCTACCGTACCTACAATCTTAAGGCTTCCAAATACAAATTAAAAGTGTAATTTATAAAATTAAGCAACTCGAGCCTATATGGCATGACCGATTAATAGATCCACCTTTGTCATATATTTCATACATAAGATATCATATACATGAAATACGATTCACTTTCAAGATGCTTGACGGTGAAATTATAGACATGCGAGACACAAAATCTCGTGCCAAAGAGCGTTGAAGGTTCGAGTCCTCTTCAAGGCATTAATATTGAGAAATCTCATTCAATACTGATTCGATCCGAGCTCTTGGAATTGGAATAAATTGAGCGGTTTAATGCAAGTAAAAATAAATGAGCAAGAGTAGAACCTGACTACAACTAAAATGAACTCAATATCATCTGTAATCCCTTTTATTTCAAGCTGCACGAATAAAATAGAATAGAATACAAATCGTCTCTGGGTGATCATAATGTTCATATGTTAAATCGAAATATAAAAAATAACAAAATTTGAACGAAATAAATCGAGTAGTAGAAAAAAAAAATTAGAGAAGTTAAAAATCCCCAATAATTAAAATGAACAGAAAGTTTAAAAAAAAAAAAAAAAGTTACTGAAGTAATTTACCAAAGTCACGTCGAGAATCCATACAAATCGTAAGGTGCCCATAACGAATCAAGTGGGCACGGTTTTTTTGAGTCGAGCCGGATCCACGGTTTACCTGAACCGCTCCAATGTAGTAAACTAACCGGACCGGCATGTAAATCACGACAACTTCCTTTAACGTTATCACCACCTAAACCGTGTTGGTTCCACCTATGCTCAATTGGCGCCACGTGTCCAGCGAAAACTAATAGAAACGGTGGTAATGACCCGAGTTCATAGATCCGATTCGTTTTCTGTATATCCATCCATTTCTCTATCCGTTTCGTATACCCGACCCGTCTCCATTTCTTCAGATCTATAACCATAACACCCGTATTAAAATAACACGGTTTCCGACCCGAAAAAGTCCCGGAAAATCTCGGGTCGGACCAAAATGACGTTGTGAAATATTTAGTGAAATTTGCGTGACAGTATTCTGGGGCTCCAATTGTCATTTTACGCAAATTTGTAGACCATAGTTTCAAAATATCATCAACAACAACAAGATCTGAATCCAAGTAAATAACTCTACTAACACAAGGTTCCAAAAGGTCAGCAAGGTAATTTCTCGCGTAATTTAACGGTTGTTCAAGCGCGTGTCTAACAGAAGTAGATATAATATTTCGGACCCTATCCGGGTCGAAATAATAAACCTTGAATTTCAATTGAGGGAAAGTAGATCGAACTAGGGTTTCAAGGTTTGTCTGGGAAACAAGAAAATGGAAGAATATACTTTCAGGACAAGTTGAATGGTGTAAAATTGAATGAACAGCTGCAATTGAACCACGTAAATACTCCACATCAAGAGTAATCGCTACGTGTACAAGTGAAGGATTACACACACTAGATTCCCTTAATATTGTGGTACATTCAGCTGCATTTTTGAAAATAGGGGCTAGACGAAAAGAAAAGCGATTAAGAGGAACATTATTGGAGGTGATTTGAAAGGGAATATTGGAAGATCTAATGGCTTCAGCTGGTGGGAATGATTGTAAAGATGGAGAAAGAACAATTATTACCATTGCCACTGCAAAAAAACCTGAAAATTTGGTGACCCAGAACATTTTTACACTGTAAAATAACCCTCTTTTCCTCTTCAAGAGGAATGCTAGGGTTCTTCTTCTGAGGTCTGCCACAGCTATTAAAATAAAACCCAATCTTGGAAGATGGGTTTTTTTTTTTTAAACCCTTTTGGGGTACTTTGCTTGTTTTTTTCTCTAATGGTATGCCGTGAAAATGAAGGGATGTTGGATTGGAGAATCCATGGGTTGCTTTGCTCTCTGTGGAGACGTGCTTTGCAGTAATCTTTTTTTGTTTTTCTTTCTCTCTCTCTCTCTATTTTGGGAGAGAAGGTGAAGGTCACACAGGTGCAGTAGAGAGAGAGAATGAAATAGTAGAAGTGGAAATTTAGGTTTTTAGCCTCTCACTCTCTCTCTATATTTTTCAAGGCTTTTACCAGCTTGCAACAGATGGATTGGAGCCCGTTTGGATTGGCTTATAAGTTGCTTATAAGCTGTTTTCGGTTTTTTTTAGTGTTTGATCGGCCAACTTAAAGTTATTTTGTGCTTAAAATAAGCTAAAAAAAATAATAATTAGGCTCATTTAATTTAGTTTATCTAAAGCAGCTTATAAGCTGAAAACAACTTATAAGTTAAAAAAAATAAGTTAGACTACTCTAACTTATTTTTTTAGCTAGCTTATAGGCATAAGCCCATCCAAACATGCTCTTACTACGTTTCTATCTTTTTTGTTCTTTCTTTTTGCTCTTTTGGGTTGTGACAATAATTTTGAGATTAAATTTGATATGAAATTATCTCACATTTAGTTAGGAAAAAATTATGGTATAACTATTTTTAAGATTTGTTATTTAAGAATTGTAGTGTTATTTTATTTTTATAGGAGGGTGGATAACTAATCGCAGAATTACTTGTTTCCCAAACGACCCCTAAGGAATGGTTTGGTAACATATTAATAATATACTTAAGAATTAGTTATGTGATAATTTAGGTATTATTTTTATGTATTAGGAGTTATTTAGTAGCTGATATGGAGGTGAGTTATGCGGATACTAAATTTTGGATAAGTACGATCATGTTTGGTAGTTGGTTAGGAGGTAAGTTATTAATGTATAAAATTAATACCTTGTTTGCTTTGCATATATGTAACTAATACATGTATAATTTATGAGAAAATCTATATATTATTTTATGCAGGATAGAAGATGAAATAATTAATACGTGAATAACTAGACCCTGCATAATTAATACCTGCATAAACTAATATATAGATTCCCTCCTAGCTTGTTCATGTATTAATACTAATACCGACATAACTCTAATCAGCTACCAACAACTCCTAGGGATGCAGTGGAGTGGTGAGTATTCTTGAGTTCCTTCTTACTACGGAGTCGACTTTGTTAGGAACTGCATTACCCCCAAAATGTGAGACATTCCGACGCGAATTCGAATTTGGTTGGACCCCAATATAAATACCGGACACCAATGAAGGAAAAAGGCTCCGGAACTAAAATGACACCAAAAAAAACATTTTGAACCAAAAGGCCCCAACAAAAAAAAGTTACTAAAGTACCTATAGCGCAGTATTTTACTGCGCTATAGTACTAACGAAGACGGACCCGTTAAGTACTATAACGCAGTAAAATACTGCGCTATACTAAATACGGTGTCACCTATAACGCATGATTTTACTGCGTTATAGGAGTTATCATGCGTTATAGTCCTCCACTATAAACCCGATCCGATTCCACCACTGGCCCCTCCAGTGGCAAAAAAAAAAAAAAAAAACGCCATTGGAGGCGAGCCAAGGTGGTCCCCACGCATTAAAAACGTCGTTTTCTATTAAATTTCATCCGGAAAGTTTAGATTCTCGGTATATTCAAGTCAAGGAGCAAGATTCTAAGTTCGAATTTTGAGAAAAAGCGGCGTACAACTCGATTAAAATAACTCTACAAAAAATCTTCGATTAAGGTTTTCTACTATGACTTTTGTTATTATTTTAATATATACATTATATTGCATGCATGTTTTACATTTAATTGTCCTTAATTTCCAAAAAAAAAAAAAAAAATTTTTTTTTTTTGCCTTGATCGGGCAGTGGCTGGAGCCACTGTGCCGTTTTTTTTTTTTTTTGTTGGTTTAATTCATTATTTGTTAAATGTTTATGAATTGTTAATTTATTAAATGTTTATGCATTGTTAATTTTTTATATGTTTATGAGTTGTTAATTTGGTTAATTATTTATGAATTGTTAACATTGTTAATTTGTTATATGTTTATGAGTTGAATTTGGTTAATTATTTATGAAATGTTAATGAATTATTATTTTGTTAATTGAGTATTTGTTAAATATTCTTTATGAATTGAAAGAAGTTGATTGGTAATGAATTATTATATTGTTAACATTTTGTTTGGATGATTGTTATGTATTGTTTTGACATTTATCGTATTATGTTGTATTATATAGGACCAAATCAGTGGTTACATAAAATAGAACCTCTCGTCGTTACATAACAATAAAATTAAAGTAGCAATCAAAGCAAACATTTTATTTATACTAACAACATAATATAATATAATAGGTAACAACCATCCAAACAAGTTGTAAACGATTATGAAATGTTAATCTATACAATTTTAAAAGCATGAATATATCTGTTAAATAAAAAAAATTATCTTAAAAAGAATAGTTAAAGTTCTTCTTTTCATAAATACATAAGCTAACGATAAAAATGTAAAGTTTATAGGAAAATATGTGGTCGACGAATATGAACTCTTAGTTTAATTTTATTGTAGTTGTGTTGGCTATTTGGTCAACTAAAAATATATCACATATTCAAAATAGAGTTCCAAACAAATTTTACTACTAAATTTCGATTAGTTAATATAATTTATCTTTCATTTCAAGAATAATGACTAATTTAGTTTGTACAGACCGGACTCTTTCATGGATCCGAATGTTCCCCCTGGGGCCGATGATCACCCGAGGCCCGCTGTTCACCCGGGGCCCGCTGATAGATCAGTATTGTCTTTGCAAGACAATCATAGGTCATAGTTATTATGGGCCGGTACTATAGGGATATCTACTAGGCTCCGTCCCCGTAGGCTGCAGAGAGCGTGAACTCTTTTACGCGAGCACCTCCCACACCTTCGCGTGTTGGAGATATTGATTTGGGGCGGTATCTACCGTTGCGTGTCCGTTGGTCGGGTACAGCATGATTGGGCGCTCATCACGGCCATGGTTGAGCGGTGGAGGCCAGAGACACATACCTTCCATCTTCGCACTGGTGAGGCCACGATTACACTTGAGGATGTAGAGGTCCTCTTTGGATTGCGGGTTGATGGAGAGCCACTGTACACTCGGTACGAGCCTCCTCCTGGTCGGACGTGGGTGACAGAGTTGACTAGGCTCACCTACTTCGTGCCTGATGCCGCGGCCCAGATATCCGGACAGAGTCGGGTTCAGCTTAGTGCACTCTGCACTTATTTGGAGGGTCTGGATCCGGTTGGCGACGGCACCCCACAGGACGATGTTGATCGTCATGCCCGTTTGTACTTGCTTATTATATTCGGGGGCATCTTGTTCCCGAATTCATCAGGTGCCTTTGTCAGTTTACGTTACTTGGTTTTTTTGGAGCATCTGGACCGCTTGGGAGACTACAGCTGGGGCGGTGCTGTTTTGACGTATCTTTACAGATGCCTGTGCCGAGCGTCTATTGGTGCTGTCAGAGATGTGTGTAGATTTTTTGCTCTTCTCCAAGTAATATTTAAGTGTGCGTTCCTGTAATGTCAACAAACCTCTTGAAAGGGCGACTAAAAAAATCGTATTTTCTAATATCGCTTACAGTTATGGGCATGGGAGAGGATGCTACCTTTTCAGCCCGTACCTAGGCATCACCTCGAGATTGACATGCCTTATGCGAGGAGGTGGACAGCGGGTTTTGACCGGGATGTCGATACGCACCACAGTATTCTTCAATTCCGGGACCAGCTTGATCACATGACGGATGATGCGGTAAAACTATTTAAATTTACATTAATAATTTAATTAAACGTCTTTTCTACATGGTGATCACTGATTTGTATTTATATGTTATGCAGCTATTTATATGGACGTCGTACGCTGCTATATTAGATGGTTTGCCCCCCTTCTGTAGGGCAGGTCAGGGGGCTTGGAGGTCGCGGTGTCCATTGATACACCTGGACATCGTAGAGGATCACATGCCCGAGCGTGTCTTACGACAGTTTGGGCATACAGAGAGTATACCCCCTGATGTCCGTCATGAGCTCCGACACTACCAGCGGGACGATCGGGTTGCCATTGATGATAATTTTTTGGCTTTCATGGATGTCCAGCTCCACCGTTGGGAGAACAGGTTGGGCACTTTAGCGGTGGTCGGCCATTTGACTCCCATTGAGCATTACATGCGCTGGTATCATCAGATCACACGCCGATTGATCGGCAACCCAGCTTTGCGTCCCCCTAAGGATGTAGGATATTCAGCACTCGCGGGGCAGTACGAGGCATTGGAAAGTTTATCGTATTTAGATTTATCTAATTTCATTAATTGTTACGTTTTAAAAATAAACTTTTTTTGTTTCTGTTAAACACAAATGCAACTGGTGGTCGTACAGCGTTTACGCATCTTGGGGTTAGAGCATATGCCTTACCCTAGGCTTGCGGGGCTTGCCGCGGAGATGGTTAGGATTTCCGAGGATGGTATCCGCCAGGCAGGCGAGATTAGGCGCATGGCGGAGCCTGTTCAGGAGGCTGAGTATCAGGCAGCACCGGGGGCTCCCAGAGGAGGAGGCCGTGCTGGCAGAGGACGCCGTGCTGCCGGAGGACGCCGTGCGCGTGGAGGACGCGGCGCTGCATTTAGAGGACTGGTAGATGAGGCGGATGAGGCCGATCCCATTCCAGAGGGCGTTCATGGTCTAGTCCATCCGCAGCCCTTCCAGGCCGGTGGCAGCTTACTTGGAGACTCACCTACGTTTACGCCGGCGCTCTTACTTGCTGAGATACCCCGGTCGTCATCACAGCCGAGCCATAATGCATACATTGAGGAGCGTGATAACGTTGATTGGGCGGCGTTACGCACTTCATTAGCTGATGAGTGGCCGGTGAGGAATTTAGAGGGAGCCCGAATTCTTGACTTTGATGAGTTTTTGATCCCGGTTAGTATTTAAAATACTTATTTACTCATTTAAATTATTTATTTTAAATATATATATATGTTATTCATTATTTAGTAATATTTTATATTTTTAGGATTCGGCGCCAGCGGGTCCATTAGAGCCACCCACTCAGCCTGCCGAGGCAGAGGTGTCTTCTCATGAGACTACCGAGGCGCATGTAAGTTTTTTACTTAAAACTAATTTTATTCAATATAAGGTCAATATTTATTATACATATTTGATCATTTAAAGTACTTATTATTTTATTTTTTTCATATTTTAGGATTCGGCGCCAGCGGTTCCATTAGAGCCACTCACTCAGTCTGTCGAGCCAGCAGTCTCTTCCCATATGACTACCGAGCCCACAAGTAAGCTTTTTATTAAAATTTATTTTATTCAATATAAGGTCAATATTTAATATACATATTTGATCATTTAAAGTACTTATTATTTCATGTTTTTCATATTTTAGGATTCGGCGCCAGTGGGTTCACAGGAGCTGCCCATTCCGGAGCATTCTCATCAGCCTGTCGAGGCAGAGATGTTTTCTCATGAGACTACCGAGGCGCATGTAAGTTTTTTACTTAAAACTAATTTTATTCAATATAAGGTAAATGTTTATTTAATTTTTATAACCTTTACTTGGACTTCGAACAGCATCTCGTCCAGGAGACTACCTCATATTCACCATCACACCTATTTCAGGAGGCTACAGATCCATCTCAGGAGCCTTCTCAGGCGCCCGTTGACACACAGGTTTGATTAAATAAATAACGTTAATGTATTCAACATAAATAAGAAATGATACTAATATTTATATATTTTTCAGGTTCATCCTTCGGCGCCTGCGGTGGCGACTCCCGACGAGGAAGAGGTCGAGTTTCCAGACCCAACTCAGCCTGAGGTTCTGAGCGTGCCAGCGAGACAAGATCCCAAGAAGAAGCACGTTCTAGTTAAGGGCGCAAGGGCTAGGGGAAGAGGAGATGATCACGACTTGGAGCGCCCGATTATTAAGAGGAAAAAGGGCGACGGAGACGATGGCGAGGGCGGTGGGGATGGTATAAGACTTAGGCCTAGGGATAGTCTCCGGCATACTACATGTGGGACCCATCCTCGATAGTGTATATACATTAGTGTTGTACAAGTTATCGTAAATATTATATATTTTTTGCATATTTATAAATATTATCATTAGTCTTTATTATTGATAATAAAAAAAACGTGACACATTCGAAATAAAGTTAAGCATTAATTTAAAAATAAGACGAAACCCTAAAAGATAAATAACTTAAAGCTAATGACTACAAGTCTTCAAACAAAAAAGGACTTCGAGCACTTTTCAACTATTAAAACGACAATTCAAAGTATCACGTATTGTTGATGTGTTTAGCCTATTTTATTAATTGTACAAATATAACTAGAGTTCTATATAAAATATTGAAGTTTCGGAGTCTTAAAGCATGATTAATATACGGCTAAACTACGTAAAAAAGATAAATTATTACGTAATAAGGGGTGAATGGAAAATGGGAACTCCTATAACGCATTTTTTTACTGCGTTATAGGAGTTTCTCTCCCTCCTATAACGCGGTAAAATCATGCGTTATAGGTCGGAACGTATTGCGTATAGCGCATTATTTTACTGCGTTATAGGACTTAACGGGTCCGTCTCTGTTAGTGCTATAGCGCAGTAAAATACTGCGCTATAGGTACTTTAGTAATTATTTTTTTTGTTGGGGTATTTTGGTTCAAAATGTTTTTTTGGAGCCATTTTGGTTCCGGACTCAAGGAAAAAAAAGGGACTTTGTTTCTAATTTTTTTTTGTTCCTTGTTTTTTGCTCTTTTGGGCTACAACAATTAGGGATGGCAATAGGGCGGGGTAAGGCAGGGACGCGCGGGTTAAGTCTTCCCCTACTAAAGTTTTGCTCTGCCCCGTTTAACTGTCTGCCCTATTTAGATTGAGCCTGCCCTTCCCCATTTAGCCCTGTTTAGTCCCGCCCCGTTAGCCCCTATTTACATTTTTTATATATTTTTACCATAATTTAAAAAGAATTTCAATTTAATCCTTTTAAAATCATCTTCAGTTTCCTTTTTTTTTTTTTGATTGCAATTTTCTAATTTATTAGTTACTTATTATTTTGTAAAGATACTTTAATAATGTTAATTCGTTGATTTTGTAACCATTCTCGCATGAATTACTAAACCCATTTTATTTAACTTTTAGCTCATAATCTGAAGTGTGATATAGAAGATTATATTACTCAATCTCATTATCAAATATTCAATTAGATCAGTTTTGAACCAAATGAAGTCTTAACTTTACTCTACTAAATATTATATAACTTTATTTAGTTGGGTCGGATTTAAATGATGGAGCGGGTTTAAAAAATAATTTCGGATTATTTTGGGGGTTAATTTCCGTCAAAACAAGGATATAGTTGAAAACTTTAAGGATGAGAGAGGCGTTTTTGACCCAAAATAAGTTTGAAGGATATTTTTAGCCTTTTTTCCAAAGTAGAGAGGTATTTTTGACTCTTTTCCCATTATGGTAAGAAGGGTTAAAAGGGGACGGGATAAATCTATAATCTAGAATGAAGCTGTCTCGAAAGACCTACCAATCCTTGGTATAAATGCAAGACTTAGTTAAGGATATAGCACAATAAATGAAAAAGATCCATCTAGATGATATCTACTAGTGTTAACATGAGATAATTAGTTCAAGGAGAAATGAAAAGTCTATTTTAATAAATTATTTAACTCAAATCTCCTAACATCTGTACAAGACAGAGATTGTAGCTAAACTTGTAAAATTAGGCTGGCATGGTAAAGGATAGCATCAAAAATATGAGAACTGAAAATATCATGTGATCCATATAGTATCCCCAGATAGATGTGAAAATATTTTGGAGATGTTATAATAAGATGGTTTACCAAGGTATTTAATGTTACACTGAGAAGGAATAGAGTTTCAACTTATGCTTCATAATTCTACAAGAGAGGCTATATTCTTGCCAAGAATATTATATAATTTATCGCGAGGGAAAGAAAAATTCCTTGCATGTGTTTTATTGTGTTTGCAACAAATTTTCATATGTGGCATATATATTGCAACCACAAACAAAATATGAAGAAACATATATTTATTGATAAATATTGCGGGTACAAATCTGTTTATTCCCTTGATTTTTTTCCCCTAGATTTTTCTTCGTGATTCGAGAGCCGTTAGTAGTGTATTTCTCGAACGTATGATGACCTCCTTGGATTTATTTGATCTCCATAAACGTCGACAGTTTGATGAAGGCGGTATTTGATGTCTTGATCTCTTTGTGAATATCCTTGGGATTTTCAAGATGATCTCTTTATGAATATCCAAAAGTTTATGGGATACTCGAGATGCTTTTTCAAGGGAATATGTGTCCCTTTATATAGGCGTGAGCTAGAGTTTAGGGTAGAGTAGCCTTCAAGAAACCCTAACAAATATTGGGCTCAACTTGTAAAGTCCTGCAAAATTTCAATGTCTACAAATGCCCCCTATTTCAAGGCTTATCGAAGTGTAGACTTGCCGAAACTCAAAGACAAGACTTGAAGAACCCATAAAAATGGAGTTTCCATCTTTGCAGTTTTGTGGCTCCCTATTTTGTAGATCTGATTTGTGAGAGAAGAGATGAAGGGCAGATATGGTCTTACTGGGCGTGCCAATTTGTTTGAAACAAATGTTAATAAGCGGCATATTGCAACCATAAACAAAATATGAAGAAACAGATATTTTATCGATGAATATTGCGGGTACAAATCTGTTTATTCCCTTGATTCTTCTCTCCTAGATTTTTCTCCGTGATTCGAGGGCCGTTAGTAGCGTATTTATCGAGCGTAGGATGACCTCCTTGTGATTTATTTGATCTCCATAAATGTCGGCAGTTTGATGAAGGCGGTATTTGATGCCTTGATTTCTTTGTGAATATCCCAGGAATTTATGGGATTTTCAAGATGATCTCTTTATGAATACCCAAAAGTTTATGGGATAATCGAGATGCCTTTTCAAGGGAATATGTGTCCCTTTATATAGCGTGAGTCAGGGTTTAGGGAAAGTAGCTTCCAAGAAATCCTAACAGATATTAGGCTCATCTTGTAGAGTCTCATAAAATTTCGATGTCTACGTACTGATCAAGAAAAAGTATAAATAAGCACATAGAAAGTCATTTGGTAGGTGTTGTCTGAAGAAAATAATTCATATTAATTAATATACATGTCATAAAAGATATGTATGAAGGAACCTTGGTTAGCGTAAGAACGATATTAGGAGATACAAAAGAGATTTCCATAACCGTGGGTTTACATCAAGAATCGATATTATGTTTGTAATTGTTTACCATTGTGATTGATTATAGAGAAAAGACATCATTTAACTCCTGAACTTGGCACGAAAATTCACTTTAGCAATTAAAATTAAGTTGTATTTATATACCCCCTTAACAACTTTCATTTCAATTATTTTTCACCCTAAAAAAATAATACCACTCTCACAAGGTGAGGTGTATTACACTCGCAGCACGTCATTGCCACATCGTTGCCACGTCATTGTCATGTCAAAAATTACCAACACTTCATTTTTTGTTTTTCTTTTATTATTTTTTTCTCTTTCTCTTTCTTCTTCTTCTCCCTTTTCTCTTTCTTCTTCTTTCTCCTCATCCTCACCCTACTTTAGCAACCACTACGCCGCTGCTGCCGCCACCGCTGCCACCGCCACCGCCAAAAAAAATTATTATTATTATCAGTCCAAATTGGACAAACTTCCCTTCAAAAAAAAATCATCACCATCATTTTTAACCCACATCCACCACCACCACCATCATCTCCCCACCAAATTTCATCCAATTCCTTCTCAAATTAGTCCCACTTACACTCAAATTCGTCCAAATTGATTGTTTTGGTTGTTATTGTTGGCCATTATTAGTTTGGACGAACTGCCCTTAAAACAAAAAATCAACAACACCATCTTTAACCCACACCCATAACCACCGCCATCATCTCCCCCAACAAATTTCATCCAATTCGTTCTCAAATTAGTCCTATTTACACTCAAATTCGTTCAAATTGGTTGTTTTAGTTGTTATTGTTAGCCATTATGATATTATTAGCAAACCCATTTCTTCCATAACCATTATTCCATAACTTTATTTTTGAAAGAAAACAAAATCAAAATCAAGAAACCAAAAATGGTGAAAATGAAAAGAAAAGATTGATGAGAATATAGAAAGAAAGAGGGATTTGTAGGGCGGGGCTGTGGTGGGGGCGGGGCTGTAGGGTGAAGAAGAAGGTGGTGGGGCGGGGCTATGGGGCGTGGCAACGGGGGTGGGGGGGGCAGGGGTTATGAAGAATGGGGAAGAAGGAGAGGATGAAGAAGGAGGTCAAAATTATGGGGCCCATCTTTTTTATTTATTTATATATATATAATTAAAAAATAAAATAAAAATAATATACAACCATAAAATATATATTAGTGGGTCCACTTTTTGTGTTGTTTACTCTCTTAATTTTTTTTATTTTTTTATTTTTGCCACATCAGCATTTGGGGTGGAAAATAATTAAAATGAAAGTTGGTAAGGGGGGTATATAAATACAACTTAAGTTTAGTTGTTAAAACGAGTTTTCATGCCAAGTTCAGGGGTTAAATGATGTCTTTTCTCTTGATTATATAACCAACATACAATATAAGATGAGATCCCATGGAGTATGGTAGGAGCGTATATGCACCGGGTTAGTTCGGGTATTTCAAATATCAAACCAAATCAATTATGTCGGGTTCTAAAATCTATAAACTAAACCAAACCAACAAAAGTCGAATTTTTCCAACCTTGGGTTTTCTTGAATTTTTCGATTTTCTCGGGTTTTTGGGTTTTTGCCCCCCTGAAAAAGTCTCTATTTAAAACATATAACTTTTACTTCAAATATTTCCTTAGTCATAGTAAGATACAACTATATAATTAAGGTGTTTCTTAAGAAAATAATACAAAATGTTAGATGAGTGATGACATTATGATAAAATATTCAACAAAAAAGATAATGAGATGGCATAAAATAAATATTGCTAATTAATAAGTCATAATGAAAATGATCATAATCTAAAAATACTAAGTCATGCTAAAATAAATACGACTAATAAGTATTAATTACATGACAAAAATAAAATCTAATAATGTTATGTATTTTCACAGTCTAAACCAATGCAAAACTAAAGAATAGATATCCAACATTATAGTCATTCCTAGTGATGGAACTGAATTCTTTTGTTAGCATTAGTATTGACTTGGTTTTGATTTGAATTTTATTTGAGTTGCTAACATCTAATGGCTATAAAAGTTATTGGACCATTCAAAATTCTAAGTCTAAGCTTAAAATAATATGTTAAAAGGCAAAAGCTATGAAAAAATTTAAGAAATATTTATAAATCGCATTACAAATAATATTTTTTACGTATAAAATATTTTTAAATATATATATATATTCTAAGTCGGGTTTGGTTTGATTCGATTTGATATTTTTTAGTTAAAACCAAACCAATTATGGTCCCTTTTTTTTTATGCACTACCAAACCAAGTTAAACCAAATATAAACTACTTATCAAATTTTTTTCTCAGATTATCAGTTTGGTGCAGTTTATCAGTTTTATTTGTACAGCCCTAGAGTATAGCATTTGATGATGCTATTGCGGTAATTGAAGAAACAAGCACACAATGTCAACAAAAGCTTGAATATATGCACTATAAGTTTGGTTAACATAAAAAGAGCGAAATTGAGGTGAGATTCGATTGGATTGTGGCGCCTAAATGCAAGTGATTTAGATATTAACCGCTTGTTATTCCCAGAGAGTGGAATGACATATGAAGATGCTATAACTATTAAATTGTGATCATAAGTAGTTTAAATAAGGCTGAAGTGGTGAAAACACCCTTAAACTTGACACAGATTCGTAGTTTAGTCCCTAAACTATTGTCACACTTAAAAACACCCCTAATCTTGGCTAACTAAATTTTAATTCACCCCCGAATTGACAAATGGCACAGCAAGTGTGCCCAAACTCCTACACGCGCCTGAGAAGCTTCCACATCATTTTTTTTTAAGCAAGAAGAATCATTTTTTTTTTACATTTCCCTTTATTTTTTTTCCTATTCCAACATCTAAATCATCCCCTTCCTCCATTAAAAAGTAGATTTTTTTAAAAATCAGAAAAAAACTAATTTTTTTTAAAAAAAGTGGAAAACTCATTTTTTTAAAATAAATCTGCACTGGATTTTTTATTAAAAAATCTGGAACTTTTTAAATCTGGAAAAATGATTTTTTTTTAAATGTGCAAAACACTTTTTTTTAATCTAGAAAATTGATTTTTTTACTTAAAAATCTGGAAAACTGAATAAATCCGTTTTTTCTAAAAAAAAAATCTGGAAAATTGAATTTTTAATTAAAAACCTGGCTTTTTTAAAATTTGGAATACTGATTTTTTTAAGAATAAAGTGGAAAACTGATATTTTTTTTCTGTATTTAAAACATAATCTCTAACTTACTGGGATTATTTTTTTTTAAAGAAAATGGGTTTTCCACATTTTTTAAAAAACTAGTTTTTCCATATTTGTAGAAAACTCCATTTTTAATCCACTGTTTTCCAGTTCTTTTTTAAAGAAGCGTCCTAAAAGAATCATGAAAATCTGGATTTTTTAGGACAATTTTTAAAAAATGTCAAGTTTTCAATTTCTTTTTTAAAAAAAATCCATTTTTAAAGATATTTTAATTAAAAATCTAGTTTTAAAATTTTCCTGATTTAAAAAAAAATCCATTGTTTCTGATTTTTTATAAAATAAAATAAAATATTAGTTTTACCATTCTTTTAAAAAATAATTTGTCTATGTGGAGGACAAATCGGACGAAAATGCCAAGTGGACAGCGAGTGCATTCCACTTGCTGTGGCATGTCAATTCGGGGGTGAATTAAAATTCAGTTATCCAAGATTAAGGGTGTTTTTAATTGTGGCAATAGTTCAGGGTCCTAAATTACGAATCCGTGCCAAGTTTAGGGGTGTTTTCACTACTTCAGCCTTTAAATAAACTAGATTTTGTTTTAGAGCTAGAAAAAAAAAGTTAAGCAAAAATGTAGAAGAAGTAGAATAATATTTCGAGCCCATATAATTCACTGTATCCTTAAAAAATTTAATCGCCTTACAATTGCCAAGGTATGTGGATTAATTACTCCCAGAATATAACAAAAAACTATTATATAATAGAGACACTTCAAATTACTAGTTTCATCAAACTCAAGAAGACGGAGCAGATCACATGACGCTCACGTTTGTATTGAAAACAATGCAGAAATGAGGGGAGCAACGTTTTCAGATTTTCGATGCGTTGAAAATTGAGGCCAAACCTCTGAATTTATAGCCAACGAGATGGAGTTCAAATGGTGCGAAGATGCATGTTCAGAAACACGCTGTCTGTTCGAAGATAGTCCAAAAAGATTATTAATCATTTTATTTGACTGAACTGAAGTCGGCCAAGTCGAGCTAGAGAGCGACGATGACAACGCGGGACTTGCTTACTTCTTAACCCTTTAAGAACTAGAAGAAATGTTTCTCTATATAAGCACAAACTTTCCTCTCTTCAATCAACGAGAGACAAAGTTTTGTTGTTAAAGGAACCTTGTGTACATATTCATGTCCATCCAATTCTCAATTTACATTCCAAGTATAAAACCCAACAATTATATATAGAATCAAGATTAAATTATGGTTGAGATGGAGAAGTACTATCAGGGTATTATTTGATAGAAGGATACTCAATTAAGTGAAAGGTAAGTTCTATAGAACAATTATAAGACCAACAGTGCTATATAATGTTGGGTTACTATAGTCTAACACATCCACATGATAAGTGCGTAGAGATACATATGCTACATGTAAGACTAGACAAGATTAAATATAACCACATTCGTGAAAAATTTCAAGTACACACATCAAGAATAAAATGAGAGAATGTAACCTCAGATAACCTATATGGTTTTTCTTGCGTCGATCACCAGATCCACCGATCTATAGATCTTAATCATAATGAGTGAATGTATGTAAAATCATTTGGAAGGAAATTATCTCAAAAAACCTACTCCCTTGGTCTAATATATATGACACTCTTTTTTTTTTTAGTCGGTCCCAAAAAGAATGACACCTTTCCATATTAACAATAATTTAACTCTAAAATTCTCATGTTACCCTTAATGAAATGATTTCAAGCTAGAAAAATTTCTTTGGTTGTTCTTAGGGGTGGGCATGGTATGGTAGTTACCGATTACCATAGCGAAACCAAAAATTTTTATACCGTGATTTCGGTATTATAGTATTTGGTGCGGTATTTGGTATGCATTTTTAAAAAAGATTGGCATTCGGTACGGTATTCGGTATTCATAAAGAAAATACTGAAATACCGAATACCATACCGAAATATATAATTACACATACAATTCATATATCTTGGTATTATAATACTAACAAATATATAAACTAATATTATTAGAAAACTAATTGTTTAAACGTTGGAACTTTGACTACTCTATCTTAATTTAAATGTCTTTTTTGTGTAATTGATTTACGAAGGGGATTGCTTGTACTTTCTTTTGAATATTTTTACATCTGTAAGGTGTTCAATACATAATAATTGAGACGTTTCTTAAGTAGCGGAAGTCATAATTCTCCACGATATGAGTATATGTAAGTTGAAGTCGGACAAACTATGGTACCGATTTACCGTACAGTAAAATACCGAAACTGAACTTTAAAATACCGAACCATACCAAATTAATTTGATACGGTAATGGTTTGGTATTTTTAGAAACCGAAAATCGAAATTACCATATCGAAGTTTCAAATACCGTACCATGCCCACCCCTAGTTGTTCTAGATTAAAAAATCTTCCTTTCTTTCTTAAATTTCGTATCCAGTCAAACACTCTCGTATAAATTGAGACGGAGGAGGGGGTACAGTTGTAAGGATCTACGCAGACTTTGTATAATACTTATTAGTTGAGAATATGTTTTAGTCATCTAATAAGAATATGTTTTAGTCATGTTTTTCTAGGAGTTATCTATATAAAGATATTTATACATCAGTGAAAAAATATAAAGAATTTATAATTTTTGTTTTTATTTTACATAATATTGACATGTGATGAGTTTATAACAAAATTAGAAATATTTTAAACTCTGCACAATAAAATTTACACCAAAAATTAGGAAATTAGCACAATAGATTTCTGCAATTCTTTGAGGGGGGAAACTGCTTGAACATAGCAAAGGAATCGTTGTTGCACAAAGTGTAATCACATGAAGAGATGCGAATCGTGATCTTTGAGGACCAACACTTGGAAAAGACTATAAAAAGTCCATCGCAATTTGATACTGTTTATTTTAATGGTGACTCTTTCTCCAATTATTCTTATTTCATGATCTAGTGATGATGAATTAGTAGATGCTGTTGTAGCATCTTATTATGATGAATTTAGTAGATAGTGTTAATTAAGTCGTAAGCATATAGCGTCTTGAAATTCAAGTTATGGAAAATAATTAATGGCTATTACACACAATCAAAACGATTATTTCTTTTTAAAATTGCAGAAGAAAATAATTTTTGTGTGTGTATGAGGCTTAAAAGTCTAGTAAGTTAGGAGTTACTTATTGGAGATAAGCGTAAATTGCATCCGCCTACGTATTAAATACTACTATCATTGATTATTGTTGAATGGCATTAGTATCATACCTTCTCTTTTACGTAAAGATCAAAAAAGACGTTACTAATTACGAGAAGTCTTAGTTTTTTCTGATCCAATAACAGTACGTATTATAAAATGTAATTGGACTTTAGCGTAAAATGTATAAGTGCTTATACATGCATCTACATTAATTCAATAATTATTACTCTTATTCTCTTAACATACTCTATCAACAAATACATGAATCATGATGATCAATATTTGAATTGTATAACAACACACTTTTTTCTTTGGATTATTGTCAAAGCAGAGCATACACATCGAAGTTAAGTAGGGGTTTGGACATGCGGTTTGAAACTATGAAATGAAATCAGCGTTTAGATATGCATTTTTTCTCATGGTTTCAAAAATTTTAAATATAAAATTTGATCCATAAGTTTATATTTTGTAAAAAGAGACTCATAAGTTAATAGATATTGCTAATACTTACTCCCACCAACCATTTACCAACCTCATTTACTTCTACCAACCTTTATTTATTTCTACCAACCTCATTACTATTCATGTTAAATTTTCGTTTTTATTGAAGTTTGATCAATTGATGTTGTATTTTTTAGAAAGGTCTTCTACTAACGTATTAATTTTGTTATGAACTATGACTTGCTCATTTGGTAAGATTGTACAAAAATTGGGAATGTTTTGATAGTTTTTATAACTTATGGGGTTTTTATGTCTATAAGAGAAGATACAACTTAAGATATCCAAATTATATGTCCAAACATGATTTGAAACCATGGTTTCAAACCATGTCCGAACGGCTCCTAAGGTTCCTCATCAATTTCCCGAAAAATAAGCATCCACGTCAAATCCAGCTACAATATTTACAAGGAAAGAGTTCAAATTTATGCACAAACATTAATCCGGAGGGAGTATTTTTTACAATGTTTGTGTATGCTCCCTCTGGATCAAAATAAGAGTGCAATTGAGTGTAATTACACATTTTGACATGTTCGTTTAATCAAGTAATGACACAGTTAGGTGAGAATTGAGTGTAATTACACTCTCCAATTCTCCGGGGGGGGGGGGGGGGGGGGTGGGGGGGTGAGAATTGGGTGTAATTATAAGGTTACTTTTTAGTTTGTTTCTTTTTTGTTTATTTTTATTTTTAATATATTTTTATTTCTATTATTTTAATTTCTTTTGATTTTTAATTTCTTTTTAATTTCTATTATATTAATCTCTTTTTTATTTTTACTTTTTAATTATTTTTGTTTTTTAAAATGTATTTTTTAATATTATTTATTTTTCATTACTGTTCTTCTCATTCCCAACCTTTACTTCTTGTGGTTTCATGTAATCACTCGAATTTTTTTATTTTATTCATTTAGCATAACCGTGTTATTATTCTAATTTTTGAAACTACACCTCTTAATATTGGAAAGAATGAGTCACTAATAAATTTGACATATAATGAGTGACGTTATTAAAGTAGAATTTAGTTGTGAATGAGGTTATAGACTTATATTTTCTCTTTCTTTTGAATTATTTACTTAAGTTACGTTGGAATTTACTTATATAATATTGGAATTTGACATAAGAGTATTATGTTAAACTTTTTCTTTTGGATTTTGAATTTAGGTTATATTTTCAATTTTAAGTTATTTGCTTTCACATTGCATGTTGTTTATTTTTTACTTACATTTGATGGATATTTTGTATCAAACTTTTGAATAATGTTATGACATTATATTTATAACTATTATTTTTTTGTCAAACATCCAATCCATAACGTTCTCACAAAAAAAGTATTCTTTTAAGTTTTATAATTAATTAAAATTAAATATTATTATTTTGAAAAATATATATCAATTATTTTTTACAATATTAGTTAAAATACATGATTATTAGTTAATATATTTTCAAGAAACAATGTATTATTAAATAACTAATTTAATATCATTTATAAAGGAAATATTTTTGAAATATTAATTTTATTTTTTTTATAATTAAATTTTATTTTTAAATTAAACTGACTGTGTAGTGACACTTGTAAAACCAAACAACACGCTTCTAATTACACTGTAATTACGTTATGTCAAACAAACTTGTCGTCGTAATTACACAGTAGTGTAATTACTAGGATGTGTAATTACTACCCTAGTAATTACACCAATTCCAATTACCAGGTGGCTATCCAAATAGGCCCTTAACCATTTTCACACCTCTTAAGTAAATACTACTATCTCCTAGGTAAAAATAAGTAATTTGACTAAATGCTCCTAATTAAATTGGTATTGAGATTTGGTTATCTAACACTTAATAAAAGCAAATCTAAAAAACTAAGGTTAATTTTTTCTTGATTTGATAAGTGGACAATTTTTTTGACCCAAGAAAAAAGGCTGAGTAAACACTCTTTTTTATTCGGAGGGAATATTACGTAATCAACTAATTTATAAACTAACTACAAATGTATATGAATCTACTAATTTCTGTTGCTTCTGTTATATATGACAAACTTTAATGTATAACCTTGATAAAAATCATATTAACTAATAGTGAGCTGTCATATGTTCAATTTTTTTAATCGTATAATAAATATCAAAAAAATTATAATATCAATGTTTATAACTATAATCTTACCAAAAATCCTCTCGTGATTTAGCCACAATAGTAAATACTAGGAATTAATCATGGACCTGGCCTCACAAGTCAACTCTCTTGATTTTTCTCCTGCGGAAAAAATCAGTATCGCTCGTTGCAATCTTTCTAACAACTTATTAAATGAAACACCAACCACTAAAAAATGCTCCTACTTCTGAATTACAAGGAATCAGACACGCATTTTTTTTTTTTGATAGTTTAAAGATGAAAGCATTAGTATCAAGAAATTGAGAAATATATACTCATGAGCTAATCCAAAACCATCTAGTATACTAACATTAAATACTATGGAGTTAGTGCTGATGTAGGTTTAAAGAACAATGAGACACAACATTGCCAGTTGTTACCATAATTAGCAACCTAAGTCAGAACACTGAATCTGCTGTTGGATTTCAGACTACTAATACGCATGACATGTCCACTTCACTTTTTTGTGACGTCGCCGTACTACTTAGCCGTTGGCATTAGTAGTTCGAGCTACCACTCCATTCTTCTACTATACCATTGACTATTTGCAAAATTTATATTCTCTCCTTCCAATTTATGTGACACTTTGTCAATTTGATCAAACTTTAAAATTAAATTGAATTAGATTAATTTAATATTTTAAGATTAAAATTTATATATTTGAAAACTACATGAAAAGTACTATAAGTTGCAATTTTTCTTATATCAATTTGATGAAAAAATACATCTTTCAATATTAGTCAAAATTCATGTAGTTTGAATCTCGGAAAGCGAAAAGTGACATATAAATTTGGACAGAGGGAGTAGAGATAGAATAATTGATTACTCCTAATAAGGAATACTGCATTCTCTCTATTGCACTACTTCCTGTGACATCCCCCCCCCCCCCCCCCCCCCCCTCCCCTTTTTTTTTTTAATATGTTAGAAAAAAGAATGTCAAGTAATTTAATTTTAATAATGTACTTTTATAATCTGATAAAATTTATGATGAAGAACTATTGATAAGGATTTTAGGAATATCTTTTTCTCATCGTGTAGTCAGGGAATTCAAATATTACTACATATTTTCAGTCCTCCCCAAAGATGATTTATTAATTCGCTGTCCTCGCGTATTGCCACGGAATCCAAATACATCTTTCAGCTCCTCGAGAAAGATGATTTACTAGTTCTTGCCTCCATGAATTGAAACGAGCGACTATCTTTTATTGAGCTTGAAGAAAGAAGTGGGAGGACTAGACCAAAGTGATTAGTGAAGTTGTAATTTTTTCATTTCTAGTTTTCGTCGCGAAGTTTAAATTTGTGCAACAAGCGATAATGAGTGATTTTTGCTTCGCTCTCTCGGCATTCAGCACCAATTTCTATCTATTCCAGTCCAACCTTGTCTCAACAAATACGTTTTTCGAAAACGGCTTAAATGTGATATCGAACTAACGGAAATGACTCATTTATGCCACTCGTTAATAGTTTGGCTTATCCATGCCATCATCGTTACCAAAATGGTTCATTCATGTCATTTTTCATGAACGTCGGTTTTATAATACCAGATATGACACGTGACTTCCAATTAGAGGTCCACGTTGTTCAGTTAAACCGGCCCAACCTAAATTAATTAAAAATCCAACCCATTTTGTAACGGCAATAGCATAAACGAGCCAAACTATTGACGAGTGGCATAAATGAGTTATTTTCGATAGTTCGATGACATATTTGAGTCTTTTCCGTACATTTTTACCTATGATATAATTTGAGAAAAAATATTAATTTTTTTATGTCCAATCAAAGCAATTAACGTAAAATAAAACAGACTATTTTTTATTTTTTATACATGCTATTAAAGCAAGGAAGAGAAGACAAGTAGTGATGTATATTATTATAGCCGTTGAGCGGTCATAGTCTTAGGTGGTGTAGCACTATATTCTGTGCATATTAGTGGACATCAGCATATGAGCAGATGGAAGAAGAAGAATTGATGATTATGAAAGCTTAATTAAATTAGACCATTTAGGGCTCTTTTTCATGCTTCACTAAATAAAACAACACAAAAGAGAGCCTATTAGCCACTGTATTTTGTCGGACCTTTTTTCCTTTACATATGGAACCTTCTGCCTTAGCTAAAAGGTGAAATGAAATGTACATTTGGAAATCAGTTATTTGTTACTTAGGTCCCTTGGGAGCTCTATTACTAGTACGTGTCATATTAACGATATCACCAACGAAATCAAGAAACTTAGTAGGCGTTTCCATGAAAAGTGAGAACCAAATAATTTTCACTTTATTTGAAATTTTGGAGTTGAAGTTGAAGATAGAGTTGTGTTTGGTTATAATTTTTGAAAAGAATATTTGATTGTTTGAATATATTGAAAGTGAAAAAAAAGTGAAAATAAGTTTTTTGGTGTTTTTCAATTTTCAAATACAACTTCAAGCTGATTTCCAAATAAAGTGGAAACGTTTTCCTGAAAAAACTGAAAAAAAATTCACGGCCAAACGGGCCCTAAGATTTGGATTTACAACTAACGCAATCTTTGAGCATCTTTTACTTGTACACAATTACAATCTAACTCTCCCGCTAATGATCAATTACATACATTTTTTTTTTTTGCCTTATTTTGCCCGATATAATTTTCACGAAAAGAATTCAATTGAACCCCTCCTGCACATTTAGCTACAACGCTAAATGATATGATATGTTGTATATTGCCTTATCGATTTTCATGTGACATTTCGCGTGCAACTATTTACATTATCTTTTAAATAATATCATGTGCTTGCTCTATTCTTTTCACCTGACACTATTAATTATTTTTACTAATAATTTTTTCTAAATATGTTTAACTAATGTAACTTTATAATACTTTAATATGTAGTTTCTAAATATTCAAATCCTATATCAAACAATTTGAAGAATTTATGTTCAATTACACATCAGAAATAATAATTCAACCCTTGTATTTCGAACTCTACGACATAAAATGAAGAAATACAAGGAGTCTATCATTATCAATCTCATGAATTCTTTATTTTCTATAATGGATTGAAACAATTAAAATCAAAAGAAACAAACGAAAAATCTATAAATTGAATTGGAATTTGTAAACTTTAGGAAAACTCTTGGATTGGTTACTATTTTCTGAAAAAAAAAATTTGTTTCGGTTTATGAAAAATGAATTTGTTTCAGACGTGAAGTAATTATTTTCAGTTTTCCTTAAGAGTTTTTTTTTATAAATACAAAACTTGTGCTTTTTTATGCAAAAAAATTCCTACATAAGCTAGGCAAAAGGAAGGAAAAGGAATTGAGAAAGAAATCACACCTTTTTATGTGAAAGACTCCTATAGAGACTATTAGTCTATTATAAGCTTTTTGTTGATAATTTGAGTTACTGACGAAAATAATTTGAGATGTCCTTTTACACAAATGTAGTTAACTAGTCATCGTCGTTAATTAATCAATGTAGTAAATGTGAAAAACATTTTGGCATAAATGGCCAAATATGGTTGACGGAGCTCGGAGACTTGTGATTAGACCAAAATTTGTTGCTTCAAAGCTGTGTTGTAAATGTGAAAGCTATTTAATATGATAATTTTGCTAAAAGTTAAAAAGAGAACCAATAATTGGCTGCCATTTCCTTTCCAAAAGTTGGAACTATCGTTTGTAAAGATTTTATTGATGGACCTTTATTTCCTGTCGATTTTAACCACTGTAACGAAAGCGACTATGAAACAGAGCTTTTATTTATTATTATTTTGCATTTTTTTTAAAATTATTTTTATTACATAAGGGGGTGGGGGAAGGGGAAATAAGGAAGGAGATTATAATGTGGGATTCGAACCCTCACTAGCAAGGTGAAAGTTCAGCCAACCAACTGAGCTACTAAAATCCTTACTATTATTTTGCATTTATAGACTAGGCTATTCTCAATTTCTTTTGTGGCGAAAATAACCATATTTAAAAAAAATATATTCTTCGAGGCATCTGAATTGACTGATTTTTTTTACATTTGGACAAAAACTGATAACGACTTGCTTTTTGCTAAACATGATTGTTATTAGCGTTGGGAACTCCTTATACTTTTTCTTATTTTCTAAAATCTTACAGCTTAGTTATTTTATGGAGGTTTATTGGAAATTACATTATTACATTTGCAATCATATTAATTTTCATAATTGTGAAACAAATAAATGTACCTTCGTTATAATCTCACAACTCACAAGCATTATATACTTTAATGCTTGTGAAACAAATAAATGTACCTTCGTTATAATCTCACAGTTCACACTTTTTTGTTACCTGTGACTGTTGGTACCAATTAATGTTTTAAAAGGCGGGGGCGTAAGGCGGGGCGTTTTACATACGCCTCGACGAGGCGTAAGCCTCGAGGCACGGGGCGTAAGCCCCATGGGTATTTAATTTTTAGTATTTCTTAAAATAATATAATTACAATAAATATTTTTAAATAGGTAAAATTACATAAAAAAATAAAAAAAAACTGTAAATAAATGAAATATATATATATATATGTATGTATGTATGTATGTATGTATGTATGTATGTATGTATATGTGTGTGTGAACGCGCGAGCGCGCGCTTGATCCTCACAAAAAAATGATCAAAGCAATCCTTTATACACCGCTTATAACTTGTAATTATATATAACATAATTTTACAAGTATAAACAATACAATGAAATAAAAGCTATTATGAAATGCAAAACAATTCTAACATTTTAACTTTCAAACACGGAAAAAAACACAGTTTCTTAAAACACTATTACTATCATACTATTCATTTTATCTCCCTATAAGCAAATAATCAATAAAATTTATCAATATTACAATTAAAACATAACTTCTTCATGAACAAAAAATAAAATTATATGATAATTCTGATACATAGCACTTATGATCAATGACAAGTGAAAATGTACAATTCCGCTATGTGTCTTTTTTAAAAAAATTAAGTGATATTCATCCTCACAACGTTCTCAAATAGTAAATATTCAATACTACAACTTGTTATATGAGTTACACCCAATCTTCTATTTCTATAGATGAAAAACTATTAAGTAGCATTATTTTGTTAAACAATTATGAGGGTGAATGATTTTAATTAAGGAATTTAAAATATAATTTGTGTAAGAACTGTTAGGCGAGCCCTGGGCGTTGGGCGTTAGGCGTGTTTAGGGCGTACGGTTGGGCGCTTAGGGCGTAAGCCTTATAGGAACTAAGCCCTGCACGTTAGTCCTAAGACATTTTGCCACTGTCCTGCCTTTTAAAACAATGGTACCAATGCCTCTTGCTAGCTGACTCGAGGTACCCAAAATTTAAGTGGCCTTTTTCTAAAAAATAACAGAAAGAATTCATATTACCCTTAAAATAGTTTCAAGCGGCAATAGTTTTTTAATGGTGGAGTACGACGGTTATGATACTGATTTAGTAATTTTGCCCATCAAACTTAAATAAAGGTAAGACATCACCTAATATTTTTTATTTTAACTTTTATTTTATGTTAAACTTAAAACTTTGACTTTTTTATGATCTTTTATTTGCCTTATCGATCAATAAGCCACCTCTTTAGATGTTCAGATGACACTTACATTAATTCTCTTATTTATTTATACTATCCTTTTTTGTGCCATTTCTAAATAACAAAAACAAAAGATGAGGTTGAAATTTGTCGAAAGGATGAGCAATATTTGATGGAAATCCTTACACTTACCTCACACCATTATATATTGATTATACATAATTATGCACAAATAATACATATATTATATATCTGTCAGCTATATTTTTTTGGTAACTAATCATTTTCATTACGAAAAGTGAGCTTCACAATGCATTGGAGAAAAAAAGGTAATTTGTTGGACACAAGCACCCCACAGTTACCATAGCTAAGTATCCTTTGGAATAAAGTAACAGAAAAAAGCAATAACCAGCACCTAATTGGGTGGATGGCTATTTAAATTAATTCTTGTTAAATCAGTAATAATTAATGCTGTTAAGTTACCTATCCTTAAACTACACAAAAAGGATTTCAGGCGCGTATACTTTATACTTTGAAGGAAGTCGGCCCAAAACGAATATAAAATGGATTAAGGAAACAGAAGAATAAAGGCAAAAAGTGGCCCACAGCCCCACATAATGATCAAACAAGGCTAATTTAAGGCCCATTATAGAATCGGATTCTTTGGTGATGGCACAGAAATGCTAATGCTGGTCTCCAATCTTCAAAACGTCTTGAAAAACTTTTTTAGATTCTATACTGAAGTTACTTTTAATTAGATAATGTTAGGAAATTATAGTTCATGCTCAGACACGGGCGGAGGTAGAAGCTCAAATACGAGTTTTGCCGCAGTATCTTTTGTTCAAACATTGTATTTATATAAAGACATTAAAGAGTATGAAATTTGTATACGTGTTAAATTTAGAATTCAAATATTAGCATTTGCAGCCATCATTTTAAAACTTAAAGTCAATAAAGTTGAAAATTCTAGCTTCGCCTCCACTTCATAAAGATAAAAGGATACAAGTACTAGAAAGATCCCGCTTGCACTATTTTTCCTAATCGTATGGTAACAGTGAAAAGATGCTTAAATGCCTTCTGAGATTGCTTTCCAATAGAGGAATCACAGATGGCTCATATTGTTGTACTCCCTTTTGCCAAAGACGAAGGATGAGAATAAACATGATTAATTTTCGGTAAAAGTTGAGAATTTATATATATTCCGAAGAGAATATATGTACTTACGAACTTTAAAAGGTACTATAAATACCCGTTGACAAAAAAAAAAAAAAAATTGTTCAATTCTTCAAATAAGCTAGGTATTATTTTTGGTTGATTTTGAGCATTTGATATACATATTTGTTCTTTATGGATTTGCTAAGTTCTATACTTGTTGAGTTGAAACTTGTCAACCACATACCGTGGTGAGATGGTTGAGATCCTTACACCCTTAATCAGATGTCTAAGATATGGGCAGCCAAGTAACTTGTGTAACAACTCATTATGTCCCTCTTTTTAACATCTCCAACAGTTGGTCTATACAAGCAGCATCAATTGCGAACATTTCGCACACCCAAAATATTATCATCCTCTCAAAAGTCGTTTTCCTCGTTACGTTTTTCTGGGCAACTATTTTCCGCAAATTTCATAATTCCACATGTGAAAATGAAATATACGCATTCCAATGTTTGAGAGATCATACTTTATGAAAAGCCACCACATGTATAAGTTTTCTGATCTCTCAACAAACATAAATGCTAGCTCCTGCTATTTCAATTTCTGGTCGTATCAAATGCGATCTCCTGTTTTATTTTCTGGCATCGAACAGTGTTTACCACCAGTCACTAGAAATTTCTAAAGTATAGTCGTGCTCAATCAGGCTGTTTCATTTGCAAATGCTGTGATGCAAAGATAGTAATAAAATGGTCGTCTTAATGTAGCTAGGTAATATCATCAAGGGTGTTTTATTTGGAAATTGTGTAATGCAAGATTTATACTATAGCTTACACACATCTTGACTGATTCATCGAATATATGCATGCTGGCCCAAATGCAGTGGCCCGCTTAGAATGCTCGAATTAGCAATTTCGTTGGGCCAATGATTTTGGGTTTACTTTTTGTAACCCAAAAAAGATTACTATTTCCAGGTTTTATCCATCGCGGATGAGTAATTACAAAAATACATCATTTCTCACATGCCCCAAATGATTAAAATTACCGAGTAGAAAGCATGGAGAAATGATTTAGCAGTTAGCAGTCACCAAATTAATAATTGAAGAACAATAATTATGTACTCTATTGCAAAAATAAAATAAATTAAGAAATAAATACAAGCGCCATATATGTTTCAAAGGCGGATCAATGAAGGGTTCGAGTTTGAAATTATACCACAATTATTTGATTTTTTTATGATGGTGTTCGAGCCAATTTATATGCACCTTGACTATTTGATCTAGTATTTGCCATCTCTCACCAACGCAGATAGCAGGTAACATCATTTATCAAGGTTTAGGTAAATTGAAAGAAATCGCTTTTTTTTCTTTTTTTTTGCGTATATGACATTTGAATTTGCGCGAGATTTAATGGTTTTCCTTAGGGGTGTCAATTCTGGCCCAAAACGTGATGGCCCGCCCAACCCGCTCAAAATTTTATGGGTTGGGCACAAGATAATTAGTACCGGGCTGATTTTTAGCTCATTCATCAGAACCCATTTTTTAATTGATTGCCATTTCAGCCCAAAATTGGGCCGAAATATGGCCCAAGTCCAACTTTTGAAAACCCCTAAATTATTTAGTCATTTCAAACTTCTACTTTATTCATCTTCCTCTTTCTCTCTCCCCTTCCACACTTTATTCAACATATCCAGGTTGGTTGGTGAAAATTCAGCATACCCAAGTTTCATTTTATTTTTTTAGAGAAACAAAGAAATGTCAACATACATATGTTTGCATATTCATACGATAAATCATGAGTGTATTTGAGACATAAAAATCACAAAAGGCATATGATTTTCACTTCTGATTTTCTCTCGGGTTCTATTTTTCTTTTTCTTTTTTCCAGTGTTATTTTTTTGCTTTTTTTTTTTTTTTTGGAATCATTTGTGTGTTGCTGCTATTTTCTTGTGGGTTCTGGAAAATCATTGTCAAAGTTGATTTTTGGGGAAGTGAATTGAATTAGTTCTTGATTTATGTATCTCTGGAATATGAGGCATTAGAGAAATTTGGCTGGAGTGAGCTGAATGAAATTTATTTTCATATGATTTCTGCACTATAGGTCGTTAGATTTAGCAAAGAATTAGTGTTATATGTGCATTTGAACTTCAATGTGTAATTTTTTAAATTTCAAGTATGGATAAGTATTAATTTTTTATCGGTATGATTTATTTTAAGATGAATTCTGCACTTCCCTTTGGTATCATTGAGTAAATGTTATCACTACAAAGGTTTGTATCCTTTATTAAGGTTATCACTACAGAGAATTTTCCTTTTTCGTGGTGGAAATACTTGTATCTAAGTAACTAATCTCTATATGCTTGCAGTGTTTTGGTATGCAAATTCATTCTCTTTAGTTGTTTGAGAATGTTATTCACTTCATTTAAATACAATGTTGTTCGTCACTTCCTAATCTAGTATTATAGCATATAAAGTAGTATTTGAATTGAAAATGTACTCAACTCTGCAGTGATAACATTGAAAATGCAAATAAAGGTTGGGTTGTATGAGTTTATTGATGGAGTTGATTAATTTTGAAAAAAAAAAAAAGAATTTGAAACAGATTAATTTTAGTAGAAAGGAATCAATTTAAAAAAACAAAAAGGAGGAAATTACACCATAAGTCATGGAACAAGAATTAAGCACATAAATAGCACAATTTTTCAAATTCATCAAAAAGAGCACTCTTTTTTACTTTATTGGTATATTTACTAGTTACTTATCCCACTAAACTAGGAATTCACGTTAAATTTATCCCACGAAATAGGGATCAAATTTATTCTCTTGCTTTTTTATCTTTATTATTCTCATTTCTCTTTCTTATACGTGTTGGGTACAACCCATTATTTTTAGTTCTCCCTCCTCTTCAATTAATAGACTATTTTTTCATTTCTATTAGATTTTTGTTGTTAACGCTGTGCTACTACCCCATGATTAATTGATCATAATTTTTGGACTGCACGGGACGTAGAATCGTCTCTGTTCACTTCTTTTCCTTTTACATTGGATACTAATATTTTTTTTCCTTTTATGTTTTCTTTTATTTGGGAGAAAGGAGAACTAAATTAAGCTGCTTCAAAGAATTATTAAGCGAGGACATATTTTTGTGGTAATAAAGTCTTGGAGAGATATTAAACATGGCAAAGACAACTTATGTTACATCTTTTATATAGATTTATGGCAATATATTTATGATATAAATTTGTTATACGAAAAGTATTTTTTTAAAATTATTAAATATAAATTTATACTTGTAATATATGATATGCATGGTATAAAAAATTTATATCTAAAATATACCATGTATTTTTATGGCATATATATAGTATATGGCAAATTCAGATTATTGCTACATTTTTGGTACAAATTTATGAGATACAAAGATAACATATGATATGCATGGCAATAAATTTATGAGATACAAAGATAACATATGATACAAAGATAACATATGATATTTTTGTGGTAATAAAGTCTTGGAGAGATATTAAACATGGCAAAGCCAACTTATCGTTACATCTTTTATATAGATTTATGGCAATATATTTATGGTATAAATTTGTTATACGAAAAGTATTTTTTTTAAATTATTAAATATAAATTTATACTTGTAATATATGATATGCATGGTATAAAAATTTTATATCTAAAATATACCATGTATTTTTATGGTATATATATAGTATATGGCAAATTCAGATTATTGCTACATTTTTGGTACAAATTTATGAGATACAAAGATAACAATTGTATATTCATGGATACGATATGCATGGTATAAAAATTTATATCTAAAATATACCATGAATTTTAATGGTATAAATGTAGTATATGAAAAATTCAGATTATTATTATATTTCTGGTACCAATTTATGAGATGTAAAGGTAAAAATTGTATATTCATGGACAAATTTGTTATAATGAAAGTATTTCTTTGTGATTTTTTTATTGAATATATATATATATATATATATATTTTTTTTTTTATATGTATGATATAATTTTCTTATATCTCAAGCATAGCATGTATAATTATGGTATAAATACAATATATGACAAAGTCAGATTACTAAAAATGGAGAAGAAGACTGAACGTAGCTATCCAGGAGGGAATATCTTTTGAGCAAAAAAGTAGCATAAAAATAAGTTAATTTGTTAATGACTTGTCTATAGCCGTATACTTATAATAGGTAAGAATTTGTTTTGGTATATAACTCTTCTAATGCTAGGAAATGTTGATTAGATAATGGTGCTAAACTTCTGTAAATATTTTTATATAATTGTATAGTTACGTTTTTTTCCCTAAAAAAAATTGGGTCAAAATTGGGCGGGTCGTAACCCAGCCAATTTTTAGCCCATTTCAGTCCAAGTAACTTTTGGGCCAATGTTAGCCCAACCCATTTTTTACCTCAGTCCATTTTGATTGGGCTGATTTCAGCCCAACCCGCCCTTTTGACACCCCTTGTTTTCCTCCTACTTTATGGACCATTAGGTTACACTCTTGGCTGCAACCACAATCATTCAATTTATGTGGTTCAAAATATATTATTATAATTTAATAAAAATTTAACATATATATAAAGTACGAGTCACAAATACTGCATTCGGATGATTCGCATGAGTCCTTAACTACATATCTACTTGCGATATTTAAACTTTTTGATGAAACAATATTACATGAATTAATATTAGCAAGTTTATGCGTTATCGTCACCAACCAACATCATGAATTACCATTGGTCAACTTATGAATCCCAATAAAGTCTAGACAATGATGTACTTGTTATAAAATATATATATGAATGTCCATATAGTCTAGGTTTTCCACATGTCCTAAATAAGAGTAGGTACATGTACATTTGGTGGCATGTATGAAATGAAGAAAATGAAGCAAGGTACATGTACATTTGGTGGCATGTATGAAATGAAGAAAATGAAGCAACACAAGTTTGATTTTAACTCTTGGTGTTGTCATTGATGACTTCATCAAGAGATTTACCATCTCTATAAATAGATGGTTAAGTTCTCAATTTGTGAAGAGATATAAACAAGAAGTGAAATACAATCTCTCCCTCATTTCTATAAAGTTATTAGTTTGCTTCTCTTGTTTATTTCCAAACATATAGTTTTATAACACGTTATCAGCACGAGTCTCTAATCTTTTATTTGAGTTTAGCCCATATCGGTACTACCGTCTTTGTGTCATCCATGCCTTACAGAAAATCAAGGTATTGTCCTACCCATCTAAAATAATATACTTATGCAGAAGTTTTTGTTATTTAAGGGGTTGCAATTATAAATCATCCGGAAAACGGTTCACGACGGTGTATGTAATCAAGTATTGTTTGCAATTCTTCATGAGGTTTGGGTATCTAGTAAGTTATACTTGTATCTTATAATAAAAACAGTTTCCATCACAGGTAAAGTGATTTGAGCCTTTTTGCTTATTATTGTTGGTTTAATATTTTTAATTCACTTCTAATGTTACATGCTATGTTTATATATGTGTATATCGTGATTAATTTGGTACTTGTTTTTAGAATGATCCCAGAAGTGACATTCATACTTCACAAGTCTAAAGTATCACTAAATTTATTTATATTTATGGATCACGATCACTGGAAGTGATGATTCATATATAGGCCTCCATATTGTGATTTATATTGAAAATATGTTAGAGAAAAATCTCTACATTATATGCATATCTCGATTTGCTCCTGAAGTAGCAATATCTTAAAAGAAATTTTAAGCTATCACAATTTGATATGCTTAAGGCCTGCACGTTCAGATGATTGTGTTCCATTTTTGAAGAATGAGAACTTTTGATATAAGCTATAAATATAGATCCATTCCCTGAAGTGAATGTGATAATATGTAGTAAAGCCTATAAATATAAAACGTGCATTTGATTGTGAAAATATCATGATCCATCTCCAGAAGAGATAATTATTTATTTACAAGTATCATGACACTAGCAATGTCCAAATAATATCTGATTATGATAAATAAATTGAAGTCTCTTGAAGATGTTATATATGATAATACCATTCATCGTAGATCGTAATTGGTACGATCGGAATACTGTAGTAGACCTGAAGTTTACTATAATAAAAAATGGTTATCATATTGAGACTACAAATGATCGGAATATTAAATATCTTCAAGTTACTATGGGTAAGAAATACACAAGTGAAATGTTACCCGAGCATGATGAGATCACATATCACGATAAACCAGAAGTTTATTGATATACAATTTCATGCAGTAGTAAACCAGAAGTTTATTAAAAGAAATAGCACTCGTCATAGTAAACTTGAAGTTTACTGGTACAGATAATTTTATCAGTTGACAAGACCATTTTGATCGTCCTGATTTAAATCTGATGTGCTAATTGAGTATTAAAAACATATTGAAGAACTAGAAGATTCTTTAAGAATTTGTTTGTGTTGCTAGTTCTCATGATAAGTTGATTACACCAGCTAATGTTGGGACTGAATCCCCAAAATTCTGAAAAATATAAAAGGTGAATGTGGGCTCCTTCACCTGTAATGTAATGTCTTAAATAGATGCATCTATGAGACGGTCTCATGTATGTTTATTGTCAACTGGCAGTTTGACATTTACGAAGTTGCTTGCTCAAAATGATTGAGTTGGAAGCACAATTTTCAGAATATGTAATCAAGACAATCATCTTGATAATGCTGGTTTATATCTAAGTTGGTTTGGCATTAGATGCCTCCATAATACAGCCAAACCATTGCTTATGAGAACAGAGTTTCAGATGTTGGTCTGAGATATGATATATTGCATACAACAACACTTGTGTGCTTCAGATCAATAAATTTTGATAAATTCTCCCCTCATATTTGGTTCAGGGTCAGGAACTAGATATTTCCATCTTTTAGCATTTGATGTGCGGTACATGATTAATGGATATACCATGATGCACACAGATGGATTTTCCCAAAGACAATGGGGACATATGTCACTAAAATAAATGGGAGAGAATAAGCAGCTAAGAAATATGTTGTGAATTATCATCAGTATGATCCTCAGATAATTCAAGTCAAATGCTGGAAGCATTTGCTGACCCAACTATTTCATATTTCATCTGCAAAATGCTCCTAATGTCCCTGAAGGACAGAGTCTACAACATGTATGGAGCATGGTAAACCAATCGGTTCCAAATATAATAATCCTTGAAAAAAAGGGAGGAGCAAATGATCATAATAAGGAGGCAAAGTGTTCTTGAAGAGCCGACGACATAACACTTCATGAAACCTTATGCGAGGTTTAGGTACCTGAAAATAATGAAGTGATGAGATCTCAGTAAGTTATGTCGAATTGCGAACCGATACAACATGATATCTTGTCGACAATATTTTGATACAATATAGTGCGCAATATTGTATAAGGTTGTGAGGATTTTATTTCTACGTATCTTAAAGCATGTTGATGTAGAGATAATCACCAAGTAAAATGATGCATCTTGGTAAACGTAATGTTTATTGGGCCAGCAGTCCAAACATCAGAAAATGTCACATTATTTATAATGACGGAAGTTGTCACAGCCTATATGGCTTACTTGACAAAATTTATATGAAAATTTCTGAAGGGTTCAAAATGCCTGAAGCATATACAAATTCTTGGGAAACTTGTTTATAATCCTTAAATGGATTAAATGAATCAAGGCTGATGTACTGAAATCGCCTTAATGAATATTTATTGACGAAGGGTACCAATAAGATCATGTTTACCCTTGTCTCTATATGATAATCAGAACCTTTCATATTATTATGCAAGTTGATGACTTGTATATTATTGGAGCTCTTGAAGAGTTTCCAAAAGCACTTGATTATATCTGCTGAAATGAGAAAATTGAAATGGTCCTGAAGTACCATATATTTGTGGAGTTGATGCATTTATATATCTTGCTATAACTACAGGCATGATATAATTTACTTCAACATGGAGTTATTGAAATAGATCAACTGCACATTGCAAATGAAAACCCTGACATGAATGTATTTGTCCTAACCAATACTGTCAAGTGTTTTTGGACATACAGGGCATTCATCTGATCGACATAAGAATTCAATCCAGATGTTTTATCTATTTCCATGAAGGATTATTGTCATGACAGTCAAATCATAGAAAGACAACAAGAGATTATGAAGCAAGTCATGATGTACTTGTCCTAATTGCAACAGTATTATACGGCGATGATGCAACTCTATCTGAGAAAGGAAGATGCAGATAATCAACCAGTTCGTCAAATGATCATTTGACAGATCTGATAAAAGCTCTGTCAATCTCAAGATATGATAAGTTGGTATACAAGATTTGTTACATCATCGTCAAGAATTATGTGATGCTTTAATCAGGGGGAGCAAATACGCACTGTACTCTTTTTCCCTTGACCAAGGTTTTGTCTCATTTGGGTTTTCCTGGCAAGGTTTTTAATGAGGCAACTCTCAAAGCGTATTATTAGATATGTGTACTGTTTTTCCTTCATTAGGACTTTTTCCCACGGGGTTTTTTCCTAATAAGGTTTTAACGAGGCACGTCATCTATTAATGGTTTAAAGCAATCTGGGCGCATGTGGTATAACCGCCTTAGTGAATATTTGTTAAAGGAAGGATATACAAATGATGCAATTTGCCCATGTGTTTTTATAAAGAAAGTAATATCGGAGTTTGCTGTACTTGTTGTATATGTTGACGACATAAACCTTATTGGAACTCCAGCAGAGCTCAAAAAGGCAATTGATTATTTAAAGAAGGAATTTGAGATGAAAGATCTTGGAAAGACAAAATTATGCCTTGGTTTGCAAATTGAACATTTGACAAATGACATTTTTGTCCATCAATCTGCCTATACAGAGAAAGTGTTGAAATGATTTTATATGGATGAAGCACATCCATTAAGTACTCCGATGGTTGTTCGATCACTTGATGCGAATAAAGATCAGTTCCGACCTCAAGAAAAGAATGAGGAAATTCTTGGTCCAGAAGTACCATATCTTAGTGCAATTGGTGCACTAATGTATCTTGCCAATACCACAAGGCCTGACATAACATTTTCAGTTAATGTGTTAGCGAGACATAGTTGTGCTCCTACAAGGAGACACTGGAACGGAATTAAACACATATTGAGGTATTTAAAGGGGACTATCGATTTGGGCTTATTTTATTCTAGCAATTGCAGTCCCGATCTTGTTGGTTATGCTGATGCAGGGTATTTATCTGACCCACACAAAGCTAGATCTCAAACAGGCTATGTATTTATTTGTGGGGGCGCTGCCATACCTTGGCGATCTACAAAGCAGCCTATTGTGGCTACCTCATCAAATCATGCTGAGATAATAGCTATTCATGAAGCGAGCCGTGAAGTTGTGTGGCTGAGGTCAATGATACATCTCATTCGATAAAAGTGTGGTTTGAAATGTGATAAAATACCCACAATCTTATATGAAGATAATGCAGCATGCATTGCCCAATTAAAAGGAGGATTCATAAAAGGAGATAGGATAAAACACATTTCACCAAAGTTGTTCTTCACACACGAGCTCCAAAAGAATGGTGATATCAACGTGCAACAGATTCGTTCAAGTGATAATATGGCTAATTTGTTCACCAAGTCTCTACCAACTGCAACTTTCAAGAAGATGGTGCACAAGATTGGAATGCGAAGACTCAAATATTTGGACTGAAGTTCTCATCAGGGAGAGTTAATACATGTTGTACTCTTTTTTCCATACAAGGTTTTGTCCCACTGGGTTTTTCTTGTAAGGTTTTTAATGAGGCAACCAAATGTATATTATTAGAAATATGTACTCTTTTTCCTTCACTAGAATTTTTCCCACTGGGTTTTTTCTAGTAAGGTTTTAACGAGGCATATTATCTATCAATGGACATCCAAGGGGGAGTGTTATAAAATATATATATGAATGTCCATATAGTCTAGGTTTTTCACATGTCCTAAATAAGAGTAGGTACATGTACATTTGGTGACATGTATGAAATGAAGAAAATGAAGCAAGGTACATGTACATTTGGTGGCATGTATGAAATGAAGAAAATGAAGCAAGGTACATGTACATTTGGTGGCATGTATGAAATGAAGAAAATGAAGCAACACAAGTTTGATTTTAACTCTTGGTGTTGTCATTGATGACTTCATTAAGAGATTTACCATCTCTATAAATAGATGGTTAAGTTCTCAATTTGTGAAGAGATATAAACAAGAAGTGAAATACAATTTCTCCCTCATTTCTATAAAGTTATTAATTTGCTTCTCTTGTTTATTTCCAATCATATAGTTTTATAACAGTACTAATGATGTATTTGCATTATTATTTTATCCCTAACATCATCACGATTGGAATCTTAGAAGCAAGTTTACTTCGACTTAATTTTGACAGAAATTTTTTCCCTACAGAATTTTATGTGGTCTCTTCACTACTGCTAAAGACAACCATGTACCAAGAGTTGTAGTCAAATTAATTGATCCACTTATATAATGCTTTGACGCCATTAATTAATTCTCCCACACACTAGATATCTGACAATCAATAGCTTCACCTAAAGCAGCGGCGCGTTATGAATCATGCGCCACATTTTTCTAACACACTGAGGCACACTTACTCTTTCTCTCTGAAATTAGTTGTCATTTTTTGCTGTTAGGAGAGTTAATTTGATTAATGTTAAATTTTAAATTGAACTAAATCAACTTAATATTTTGTAATTAAAACTACAATATTTAAAATCTATACAAAAAAACAAATTGCAACTTTTCTCATTCAAGTTGATGAAAAATACATTTAAAAATGATAATAAAAGTTCAACATTCAAAAAGTCAAATGAGCGCTTATGAAATAGTGTTACCTATAATTTGATTATATAAGCATAGAACTTAACTCACCTGTGTGATGAATCGTATTGTAGTCTAGGTGTTCCAAATGGTTTGAAGCTTAGTAAACGATTTTATGTTTGGGAAAAAGGTCAAATATACCTCTCTACTTTAGTTTAATAGTTAAATATATCCTCTGTTAATCAAAGTAGATAAATATACCCTTTCCGTTAGTCAAAGTAGATAAATATACCCCTTCCGTTAAGAAAGTACATAAATATACCCCTCAATTGACAGAATCCCCAATTCCACCATTAATTATCCGATTTAACTTACAAAAAACCATGCCCGACCCACCCGACCCGCAAATTAAATTCTTTCCACCCAAATATACCCACCACCACTACAACCGACCCAACACAACCACCACCACCACAACCAGTAAATTCTTCATAACCATCCTTAACCATGTCCTCGGACATCACTGAACAAAACAAAAAAGATCATTCGATCTCAGTAAATACATTAAATCCTTAATATAGTATTGAATATCATATGTAAAATACCAGAGAAAGCATGATTGTCATCAGTCAAACATGGTTATTATAATATTTCACACTTTATAAAATACTTAGGTATCCAACAGAGAGCTTTGACTTGGAGCAAACTGAGGTAAATTTCTTCAAGTGTCACTGTATCACATATCCAGGTAGCTAGCAACATTAAAATCAATAAAAATGAAAGTTTTACGCTCAAAAAGGCTAGAAAATCCCTGCCACAGGCCTCCTTTCTAAACAACGGTCCTCCAATCTAAAATTAAAAACTAAAAATCAACAATCTCTTGAAGTTTTAGACTCAAAACAATTGGGGTTGTGGTTAAGGATGGTTATGAAGAATTTACTGGTTGTGGTGGTGGTAGTTGTGTTGGGTCGGTTGTAGTAGTGGTGAGTATATTTGGGTGGAAAGAATTTAATTTGCGGGTTGAGGCGGGTCGGGCATGGGTTTTTTTTAAGTTAAATCGGATAATTAATGGTGGAATTGGGGATTCTGTCGACTGAGGGGTATATCTGTGTACTTTCTTAACGGAAGGAGTATATTTATCTATTTTAACTAACAAAAGGGGTATATTTATCTACTTTGACTAACAGATGATATATTTAACTATTAAACTAAAGTAGAGGGTATATCTAACCCTTTTGCCTTTTATGTTTGTCTATCTGTACTCGGTATTTCAGTTACAGTTTTATTCCATCACTGTTAATTTTCTTTGTTAGAAGACGTGATCTATAAAACTGTAGCTATTTATTACTCTAAAAGATCCGATAGTGTAATAATATATATTTTGCACATATACTTGAAGTTAAACTCAATTTGAAATGCCTAATCTAAATCATTAGGGACAATTACCCTATATTTCTAAGTAGTGTTACAATCTACAACATTCTTCCGGTCGCCAAGATTATACCAGCAAAATAAACTGACCTCATTTTTAAAAATTAGGGAACAAAACCTCAAACGAAGATAATTTCTGAATGCATTACTATTAAATCTCAGAACAATCTTATCTTTGAATAAGATTAATTACCATGGACAGTAATCTCAGGACCGACCGACGGTCGAAACAACCTCTCTACCCTACACAAAAATAGAAATAATGTCTGTGTATATCTTACCCTCCTCAGAAACTCAGACCCCATTTGTGGGATCACACTGACGTTGTTGTTGTACTAGTAGTATTCTCAGGACCAATTTTAGCAGTAGCAGCACCATCTCGATTACCCAATTTTCCTTGAGCAATTATCATAGACTTGTAGATCTCTACCAGCACTCTCTCATCATATTCCTTGATAGGCCTCATCCCAAATCCATCAATGCTGCCGCTGTAGCCGCCGCCAAACCCCCGGGTGTTTGCAACCCTCAACATCGTGTTCACATAAGCATCACGCAATCCAATAAGAAGCTTCTTCAAAGAAAACCGTTTAAAATTGATCTTCAGTTTCAGTTTTCGGGTCAGCTTTATCTTCCAGAACCTTCTCTTCCGGGTTGAACCTTCTGCTGATAGTTCAACCCGGTTCGTCCTGTTCAGCTTCTGATAGCCCCTCCTCCTCCAGTAACCCTTTAATCCACTGTATACCCTAGTTGATACCCCCTCCATTTGTTTCTTCCTTTAGTGATGGCGACTCAATAAAATTAGTGGCCTAAGGCTGAGGCCAAGTTTGTGGAGAGGGAGCTAAGAAATGATAATAATGATCACATTCAAGGAGAATGAGAAAGAGAGAAATATAGGTTGGAATTTGGAGGATGTAATGCGATTAGCTTTGAATGTGAGCACATAAAAATTAGGAAATGGGTGTGGGAGAAATAGAGATCGACACGAGTATTTAATATTGAATCAGAGTTCTGGTACCACTTAGCTGTATTTCTATATCGGGACATTAATGCATATGGACTTCACCTTATGACTCATGGCTGACGCCCAGCTATTCATGAGGTAGTGGACAAAATACCTCAAATGACACTTAAACTATACCCGAAAAGTTGAGTTCACACTTAAACTTCAGTAGTGATTTATTACACACCTAATATATAAAAAAATGATATTATTTGCTCCCTGAGAACTGATGTGGCATAAAATGTAAAAATAACTAAAAATTAGGCGCGTTTTAATTAAAATTAATTTATTTTTCTTTTTTTTAATACTAAATTTATATTTTTTTAATCCCACCCCCACCCGTCTCTTTCTTCTTCATTTCCCCACCCCTCCCCCTACCCGTCCCTTTCTTCTTCATGTCCCTACCCCTCCCTTTCTTCTAACCCCCACCTGTCTCTTTCTTCTTCATTTCCCCACCCCTCCCCCACGCGTCCCTTTCTTCCAATTTTAATTTTTTTTGCATCAGTACATGAAAACAAGCCAAAAAAAAAAAAGAGAACAAAAAGAAGCTTTTTATTCAAAAGACAAGAATGAAAATTTATGCATACCAAAAACAACACCGGTTCCATTGAAGTTGGTTAGTACCATTGCTTCCAGTTGATCAAATTACCAATCAATAGAACAAAGATTTACAAATTTGGAGCAGTGTCACTGGGAGCAATATTCTTCACTTTTTGGTTTTCTGATCCTAACAATTTATGTTACCTTTTAGATATTGGAAAAATACATCAAAATTTAATTTCTTCTCTTCTTCAAAACATGGTTACATTCTTCTTCTCCTCTTCCTCTTTGGTATGACATTCATGTGAATGTTGCTGGGGTCGAAGAGAGGTGTTGACTATCGTTTATGCCTTTATAGTGGTCTCTGATTGGGGTACTTTTCGGGTGATTCTGGCTTGGCGAAATTATTTGATGGTCATAGTGAGCATGAAAGAAGATTAGAATGTGGTAGAAGATTGACGGTGGGTGGTCTGGGGGCTGGCGGGCGGTAGTGCGGCGGTGCAGAAATGAAGAAGGAGGATTTGGGGTCTGGGGGTGGGGGCGGCGTGACGGTGGTGCTGGTGGTGTGAAGGATTTGGGGGGTGGGGGTAGCGTGGAGGTGGAAGGGAAGGGCGGGGCGGGGGGGGGGGGGGGGTGAAATGAAAAAGAAGAGGGAAAATTAGTTTTTAAAATTTTTAATTTTGTTAATAAAGTAAAAAAAAAGCAAAATTGTGAAAGAATAAATAAAATAAATAAAAATTAGAGGATTTTTTGACGTGGCACTTACGTGTACTGACGTGGCATTGACGTGGGGAGAGAGTGTGTACACTCTCCCCTAATGCAACTGGTCATATTGTATCAGGGAGCAAAAAATATCACTTTTAAATATATTAGGTGTGTAATAGGTCGCTCGTATAGTTTAGGTGTGATATCGACATTTTGGATATAGTTTAGGGGTGTTTTGATGTATTTTGCCTAAGGTAGTGCCGTAGGATGTAATTTAGTAGGCGTTTGGCCATGAAAACTAAAAGTCATTTGGATTGGCTTATAAGTTGCTTATAAGCTGTTTTCAATTTTTTTGAGTGTTTGACTGGCCAGCTTAAAGTCATTTTGTGCTTAAAATAAGCTCAAAAAAATAATTGGGCTCATTTGACTTAGCTTATCTAAAGCAGTTTATAAGCTGAAAACAACTTATAAGCCAAAAAAAATAAGTTAGACTACCCCAACTTATTTTTTTAGCTTATAAGTTGTTTGCAGCTTATAGGCATAAGCCCATCCAAACAGGCTCTAAGCGTTGGTTTGTCCATGAGAATTATTCATTTTTTAGGAATATTTTTTAACTTTTTTTTATTATTTTTTCACTTTCAATACATTCAAACAACCAAATATTCTTTGAACAAGTTATAACCAAACACAACTCCATCTTCAACTCCAACTCTAAAATACCAAATAAAGTGAAAAATATTTGGTTTTCATGGCCAAACACCTACTAAATATTTTTCATTTTATTTGGAATATTGAGTTGGAGTTGAGGATGGAGTTGTGTTTGGTTATAGTTTTTGTAAAGAATATTTGGTGGTTTGAATGTATTGAAAGTGAAAACAAGGTTTTAGGTATTTTGAAAATTTCAATTACAACTTCAAGTTGTATTTAGAATTTTCATGGCCAAACGGATTTTTAAATAAAGTGAAATAATTTTTTGGAAAAAAGTGAAAAATTCTCGTGGCGAAACGGGTCCTTAGTCATAGTCTGTTTTTTTTTTCCCATTATCGGTAAAGTTTAACTAAATATAGCAAAATTGTTATTTTTATTTTTAGGTCACGATTGTATTAATTGTTATAAAAATTAAACTATAATTCTAGATGAACTTAATTTATTAATGTAAAAAATTAATTTATTCACCTTTGAATTGTTCAATTTGAATTTAGTACTTTTTTTGGTAAAATATTAATTAAGTACTTATTTTATTAAACTATCCTTATTAATAGTGCAAATTATCCCAGGTTGGCTGGTGTGCTTAGTGCTTTGAATTATTACCCATAGTTGAGAGTTGTCATGGTGAACATTAAGGGTGTATATGAACCGGGTTGGATCGGATTTTTAAAAGATCAAACCAAACCAATTGCATCAAGTTTTCAAATCTATAAATCAAACCAAACCAACAAAAGTCGGGGTTTTCAACCTCGAGTTTTCTCGATTTTTTCGGGTTGCTCGGGTTTTTTTTCTGGTAAAGTCTTCGTACAAAACATATAACTTGTACTTCAAATATTGCTTTAGTCCTAATAAGATACAACTATCTAATTAAGATATTTATTAAGAAATACCACAAAACGTGAGATAAGAGATCACATTGCACTAAGATATTCAACGAAAAAAATTAATGAAATTGCATAAAATAAAATGATCATAATCTAAAAGTACTAAGTCATGCTACAATAAGTATAGCCAATTTATAAGGCACGTAGAAAATGATCATAATCTAAAAGTACTAAGTCATGCTAAAATAAGTACGGCTAATAAGTATTAATTACATGACTAGATATTAAAGAAAAAAATAAAATTAAGTTATATATTTTCACTTTCTAAACTAATATAAAACTAAAAAAATAGATATCAACATTATTGTCATTCCAGTGTTAGATATGAATTACTTTTGTTAGCATTAGTATTGATTTAATTTTTGTTGAGTTTTATTTGAGTTACTAATATCATAGGGCTATAAAACTTACTGGACCATTCAAAAATTTAATTCCAAGCTTGATATAATATGTTAAAAGTCAAAAAACTATGAAAAAGTTAAAGAAACATTTATAAATTACATCATAAATAAATATTTTTATGTATAAAGTATGTTTGAAATTTTATAAATGTAATGTCGGGTTGGTTTGATCCGGTTTGACTTTTTTTTTTTAGTTAAAAGCAAACCAAACCAATAGTGTTCGGGTTTTTCTTTTTAAAACAAAATCAAGTCAAACCAAACCATTAGTCGAATTTTTTTCTCGATTTGGTTCGGATTATCGATTTGGTGCGGTTTGTCGATTTGCTTTGTACCTCCTTAGAACATCTGTAAGGGTTTAGTTGTTGTACTTGGGCAGGAGGTTGTTTCTCAAGTTGGGAGTATGTCCAACTTCTGGATTTTTTGATTCGCTTGTAAATATTTTCTCTTGGTATAAACGTTAATTATCAAAAAAAAAAAATCCTTATTAATAGTATTTTAGTAATTTAAATTTAATTTTTTAATTGATTAAAGTGAACAATTAAAGAGAATTTGATTTTGATTTTAATTTTAATATGATAAACATGACTGAAAGGGAATAGAGCATAAGAAGAGTAACGAAACCTAACTCCGGTAGCTGCTGTAACGGATGGACTCACCTTTCTAAGTTGTTAAAGCTACTATACACAATGAAGTCAAACTTGAAGTGAGAATAATTGAGACGGCAGTGTTGATTGATTGGGAAGTGGATGATGTAATGTGAAAAAAAAAAATTATAGTACTAAATTTAGAAGCATTTGGGTACGACTTTTGCGACATACTATATTACATTTATCTTTATTTCTTTTAATCGAAGACATAATATCTTTCCTGAGAAAAGAAGAAAAAGAAAATTGAAACTTTAGTTTTAATCTGGGAAAAACATACTGTATTAGTTAGTGTCATATTAGGAAACGTTTCTCGCACCGGAGACGGATTCGAGATTGAAATTTTATAGGCTCAACCTTTCATGATTCTTAGTTGAACTCATTACATTTTAAAAGTTATGAGTTCATGTCTACTATTTATTGCAATTTTTATAAAATTGTACACATAAGTTTTTGCTCCGCATCGAAATCAATACTACGTACCGCCATGCCTCGTACCCCTGTTTAAATAAAGCAAATACATGTTTGACATGCATTTGTACATGATTATTTATTATTTAATAAGTAATAATAGTTTGTTTGGTCAAACTTTTAAAATCTGCTTATTTCGAAAAGTGTTTTATTTATTTATTAAAATAGTAGTTTGTATTTGACTAATTAATTTGGAAAATAATTTTGCCAATATTAGAGAAATAATTTGTGCTTGGTCAAGATTCCAAAAGTGTTATGAGAAAAGCTATTTATTTTCAGCTTTTGCTGTGCTCAAACACACATATTTTTTCCTAAAAGCTTGGCCAAAACCTTAATTTCCTAAAATAAACACTTTTTAAGCACTTTTGACTTCTTAGAATTTTGGCCAAGGAATATATAATAAACATTCTCATTTCATTATTTAATCATGATAATCTAATACAATTTGCTCTAAAAAATTGAGTGCAAATAGTATTTTCAACAATTAATGATAAATCATTCTTACTACTATTGATTCATCAATAATATGAGGTCAACTTCTCCCGAATTTTGGGGAGGGAGATAACCCCGTGAATTTGGGCCACGACCCTGCTAGTATATAGTCACCTCTCCTTAATGATTGATGGCCCAACTGAATGTGATCGTAAAATGAACAAATTGTATATTTCGTCATATTTCTTTAATTATGCACATAATATTTATTGGAAAATATCATATAAAAAAGTTTGAGTTTCCTTTAACTCTTTAATTTTGGACTGAAAAAATACAAGATTGATGATCCGTATATCAATCCTTTTAGGCACCACCACCCTTTCTAGTTAAAAAGAAAAAAAAAAACGTATATTTTGCAGTAAATTCGTTCCATGTCTAATATAGACACAAGTTACGGTCTTTCTGATGCAAATGATGAAAGTTCATTTTGTTGATGATGTGTAAGACCTTCATATTATATGTATTTGTTGCATAAAAAAATTAAATCACAGGTTCTTTTCTTGATCTTGAAAAAGTGAGACGTGAATTGGCAAAAGTAATTACAAAGTGATCAAGTCTAAAGATGCATTAATTTGTGAAAATTTTGTTTCTTCATTAGTTTATTTTGCTCTCTTGTGTATCTTATACTAACACAAATTTTATTTGTGTCTCGCATAATCAACACTACTTAAGTGGGACTAGCTCATTGGTTGACATGTGGATACTTACTTTATTTAAGACAAAATAAATAAGGGCAACAATAGATTCCTAGATTCTATATAATTAACGGAAAAGGTTCAAAAATACCCCTGAACTATTGAAAAAGGCTCATAAATACCCTTCTTCCACCTTTTGGTCTAAAAATACCCTTCCATCCACCTTTTAGGTCTAAAAATACCCTTAAGGTTTGTTTTTGGCTCAAATATACCCCTCAAACTAACAAGTTAAAATTAACTTTTTTAAAAAGCCAAATGGCAATTTGTAATTGGTCAATAATAAAATTCCGTAATTTAAAAAAAAAATCCAAATTTTAAAAAAAAAATTGCCAATAATAAATTTCCAGTAATTTAAAATTCCAGATTTAAAAAAAAAATTGCCAATAATAAAATTCCGTAATTTACATATTTTTTTAAAAAAAAATTGTGTGGAAACTTAAAAATTAAAAAATTTAAAAATATGAACGAAACTGTTTTTTTTTTTTTTTGCATTTCGTGAATTAATCAACGAAATATGTTTTTTTTTTGCATTTCGTGAATAAAAAAACGAAATAGGAAATTATATTTTCTTTTTGCATTTCGTGTATTAAAAAACGAAATAGGATAAAAAATATTATTTTCGTTCATATAAAAACGAAATTGGAAAATTGGACAAAATATATTTTCCAATTTTGTTTTTATATGAACAAAATTAATTTTTTTATCCTATTTCATTTTTCAATACACGAAATGCAAAAAAAAATTATAATTTCCTATTTCGTTTTTTTATTCACGAAATGCAAAAAAAAAAAAAAAAAAACATATTTCGTTGATTAATTCACAAAATGCAAAAAAAAAAATCAGTTTTGTTCATATTTTTTAATTTTTAAATTAAATAATATGTGTGTCCAATCACAAAATGTCATTTGGCTTTTTAAAAGAGTTAACTTTAACTTTGTTAGTTTGAGGGGTATATTTGAGCCAAAAACAAACCTTAAGGGTATTTTTAGACCAAAAGGTGGAAGGAGGATATTTATGAGCCTTTTTTAATAGTTCAGGGGTATTTTTGGACCTTTTCCGTATAATTAATGCTTAATTAGACAATAAAATAAAAACTAAGAATATCTTAAAGCATCAGCACAGCAGAAGGTAAAGAAACCGCCTCAGCCGGTTATCTAACATTTGTAGCAATCTTTGAGATTTTGTTTTCTTCACTTTTGTTAATACTAGCGAATTTGTCCACCCTTCGTGCGAAATTTATAAAATATAATTTTCAAACATATTTAAAAAAGTCTTCATTCTTTACCTCTAGTCTTTGAATACAAATAAATAAGATTTCAAGTTTTAACCAATATTATTAGTAAGATATTAATTAGTCTGGTATTTCTCTAAATTTTCTTTGGATTTTTAATGTTCTCGAAATACTTGATTTTTGAATAAGTTGATAATGTGAAGATTATATTTCTATAAGGCATGTAAATAAAGAAAAAGATATCAAGAAATGTTAACTTTTTAATGTGCATGTATATGCTTAACTTAAAATATGAATTTATCTTTGAACATTTATAAGTATCTAACTTTTTATTTTTATTTTTTTTATTAAAGAGTCATTCAGTGTTTCATAAAATCAACAAAAAAAACCAACTAACAATAAAATAAAATAAATTTATAAAATCTCTTTTACGACTTCTTCCAACAGTTAACAAATAATTAATAGAGAGTCATAAACGTCACAATATTTTTCGAATTGAAATTTTTTGTAGACAACAATTTTCACCTTTTTTCTGTTCGCCGCATATTGCTCACTTTAGACATAACTTAAGAACTTCCTAAAATAAAATAAAAATATAAAATTCATCCTGAATGGTGTAAATCACATTACATATAGCTTCTATTTTATTCAAAAGCACTAAAAACGCATACCTTTGTACAAAACACATACCTTTGTACAAAACTTACAAAAGTATGTTGTAGCAACAAAAAGAAACCATAAATATAATTGCTATTCTAGCTAACTTTCGTTTTCTTCATCTACATTCGCAAACTGGCAAGAGGTTAACTAAACATACTAATTAAATAAACACAAAAAATTAGATTTTTATAAATTTAATAAATAAGCAATTATGTGGGTGGGGGGGGGGGGGGGGTGGAGGGAGGACATGAACCTTAGAATTAAAACATTCAAAATAACTAATGAAATCTCTTTTACCGCTTCTCCCAACAACTAACAAATAATTTTTCGAATTGAAAATTTTGGTTCTCGAAATTTTCCAGACAACAATGTTCACCTTTTTTCTATTCGCTGCATATTGGTCGCTTTAGGCATAACTTAAGAATTTCTTGAAATAAAATAAAAATATAAAATTCATCCTGAGTGGTGTAAATCACATTACATATACCTTTTATTTTATTCAAAAGCGCCAGAAACACGTACATTTCTACAAAACTCACAAAAGTACATAGAAGCAACAAAAAGAAATCATAAAATAATTGTTGTTCTGGCTAACTTTCGTTTTATTCATCTACTTCTGCAATATGACAAGAGGTTACCTAAACATATTAACTAAATAAACACAAAGAATGAGATGTTAATACGTTTACTAAATAAGCAATTATAGGGAACCTTAAAACACATAAATAAATATTAAGAATTATGAAAATCCAATAAACTACCCATAGATTTTAGAGCGACAGTTTCTTGCACTGCAATTACAACATAATGCCTCGGCATTTGATCAAGTGGCTGGTCATGGTAGCACAATTATAGCACATGAAATGTGAATTGCTGAATTTAAAAATGCTATCACGAGTTTATTCATCCTTCCACCTATAAGAAAATTACCCTTATTTCTAATGGAAGAAACAAAAATATCTATACGTTAAATAATTAACTGAGAACAAAAAGGCATAAATAAAATCCGCTTACACATATCTAAGCAAGCTGAAAAATAAGATGGTATGTGTGTATATATATAGGAGCCCAAGGTTTATTGGTGAAGAACTCTTTTAAATTTCATTATTTATGAAAAGAAGGTGGAGCCTTTCAATTTTCCAAATTAATGGGCAAAAACTGTTTTTTGTATTATGAATTCATTATACGTGGGCTTTAATTTCCAGGGAAATGAAACGGCTCTTTGAGCCTTAAAGATGTTGTGCTTATATTTTTCTTCATTACTCCATTCAATTTATTTAATTAGTATAGATTTTCTTGGTTGTTATTTGTTAAATAGGTTGATTGAATGATAGGAGTGAAACACAATAAATGTTAGTTAATATGGAGCAAATGGAAAAGTTAGTAACGTAAATATTGATTGAAGAATTCTTTTAAGTGATTTTAACTCTTTTTTTAATAGCACATAGGTGAAGAATAATAGAAGAAATGCAAAAAAAAAAAAAAAAAAAGGAGAAAAAATTAAAGATAAATGTTAATGGAGGCCATAGAGAGGTGTCACATCACCTTGTCTATGCCTAGCTTTATATTATATATATTTGAAGAGCTTAAAAACAAATCAATTATGATGAGAAAGAGCTTCTGCAAATTTTTCTTTTGCTTTGTTTCCTGTAACCAATTCAATGAATTCATGGAGCCATTAACTCCTTTATTGAAACAATTCACTATCACTTGTCATTCTGATTACCAATAATTTCAAACTCAATTGCAAGTTAATTAGTTTCAAACATAATTCTCTTGACCGCTGAAATTAACAATTTTGAAGGATGAAATATCTGAATTTTAACGAAAGTGAAGAAGTTCTATGTTGCTGGAAATATTACGACATTAGGTAACAGGTTGTCCCAATTTCTTTACCTTCTATTGCTGATCCTACTAGATTTTTTATATTTATATTTTTTGTCTAATTAAGCACTAAATACGGTTGGAATTCAATGTTGCGTTATTTGTTTTATCTTAAATAAAGTTAAGTCATGCAATAAGCTAATCTCACATAAATAGTGTTACTTATGTGAGACACAAAATAAAACTGGAGTATTATAGTATGATCGGAAAAGGTCCAAAAATATCCTTGAACTATTGAAAAAGGCTCATAAATAGCCTCCTTCCACCTTTTGGTCTAAAAATACCCTTCCATCCACCTTTTAGGTCTAAAAATACCCTTAAGGTTTGTTTTTGGCTCAAATATACCCCTCAAACTAACAAGTTAAAATTAACTCTTTTAAAAAGCCAAATGACAATTTGTAATTGGTCAATAATAAAATTCCGTAATTTAAAAAAAATCCAAATTTAAAAAAAAAAATTGCCAATAATAAATTTCCAGTAATTTAAAATTCCAGATTTAAAAAAAAAATTGCCAATAATAAAATTCCGTAATTTACATATTTTTTTTTTAAAATTGTGTGGAAACTTAAAAATTAAAAACTAAAAAATTTAAAAATATGAACGAAACTGGTTTTTTTTTTTTTTTTTTGCATTTCGTGAATTAATCAACGAAATATGTTTTTTTTTTTTTGCATTTCGTGAATAAAAAAACGAAATAGGAAATTATAATTTTTTTTTGCATTTCGTGTATTAAAAAACGAAATAGGATAAATTTTTTTTATTTTCGTTCATATAAAACGAAATTGGAAAATTGGACAAAATATATTTTCCAATTTTGTTTTTATATGAACAAAATTAATTTTTTTATCCTATTTCATTTTTCAATACACGAAATGCAAAAAAAAATTATAATTTCCTATTTCGTTTTTTTATTCACGAAATGCAAAAAAAAAAAAAAAAAAAAACATATTTCGTTGATTAATTCACGAAATGCAAAAAGAAAATCAGTTTTGTTCATATTTTTTAATTTTTAAATTAAATAATATATGTGTCCAATCACAAAATGTCATTTGGCTTTTTAAAAGAGTTAACTTTAACTTTGTTAGTTTGAGGGGTATATTTGAGCCAAAAACAAACCTTAAGGGTATTTTTAGACCAAAAGGTGGAAGGAGGGTATTTATGAGCCTTTTTCAATAGTTCAGGGGTATTTTTGGACCTTTTCCGTAGTATGATCCTCATATGTCAAAATTGTCTAAATGTCAACTTATGAGGGGGCCTTATACAATTATGACATGGCATGTTAGACACAGTAAAATTTCTCCGCCTATTATTATAAAGCATGGGAGGCAAATTCCAATTTGAATGATGAAGTTTAGAAAAATAATACCATTATGGTCAAATTGCCTAACCTACCCCTAAACTGTTAAGAGTATGGATTTATTAACTAGAATCAATATTCATTGATCTGCCTTCTTCACAGATTCTTCAATGTTTATCATGGTTAAAAGTATGTATGATTTAAAATTGAAGCCATGTGCGTTAAAGCTAGGGATCAGGGTTAAAAATGGTTTGAAAGTATAACCCATACATGACGTATTAAAAGAAAGGGAAAAGGGTCAAAAATACCCCTCTATTTTGGAAAAAGGGTTAAAAATATCCTCCGAACTTATTCGGGGTCAAAAATACCCCCCTCATCCTTAAAGTTTTCAAATATACCCCTGTCTTGACGGAAATTATCCCGCAAAATACCCGAAATCAATTTTTAAACCCGCTCCATCATTTAAACCCGACCCAACTAAATAATAACCCATAAGATCCCCTTATTCACCCAATACGTAGGTTTGAAGTTTGAGGGAATTGGGGGAATAAGGGGATCTTATGAGTTATTATTTAGTTGGGTCGGGTTTAAAAAATGATTTCGGGTTACTTTGGGGGATAATTTCCGTCAAGACAGGGGTATATTTGAAAACTTTAAGGATGGGAGGGGTATTTTTGATCAAAAATAAGTTCGGAGGATATTTTTAAGTATGTTTCCTAAGTAGAGGGGTATTTTTGACCCTTTTCCGTAAAAGAAAACATGGGTTGAAATAAAAGAGAAGTACATAATTAAAAGATGCATAATACCTTAATATTATGGTTTGCTTAGTTGACCTATATATAAGAAACTACATAAAAGAAAGTATACAACCTATCGGGAAAATATGGGAAAATAATCTACCCACAAATAAGACTCTTTTAATGAAAATCATGAACGATATTGTTTTATTGCGTGAAAAGGAAAAATCTTTAATTTAATTATAAAAGTTTACAACCTTTTCCTCTAAAAAAATGATTAGGTTTCTTTTCAGAATTAAAAAAGAATTATGCTAAAAAAAATTGTTCCTTCAATAAAAGAGATATCTAAAAAAGTTAGAGAAATTCAGGACAAAATCAAATATGATTGGCTATAAAATGCAAAATATAAAATACACCGCAATCATTGAACATCTAAATTTCGACAGAAATCATCTGCTTAAGTACTGGTGGAAAAAAATAACCTGATACTTATATTGGTGAAAGGTAATGGATATCATATGAATTAGTTCGGATATGCACAAGTTGAACCCAACTTATAAAAAAACAAAATACACATGCTCTTTTGTTATCTGCTTTCCCATATTCATACACCTCCCCATACATTTCTCATTTGGATCCACACATCTGCTCTGCCCTTCTTTTGTGCATGTTCCCTGCCGACATTTAACCATGAAATCTTTTCAATTCTCAATTTTAATCGTATTCAAATCATCCTCCTCAATATTCTTTTCTTTTGAGTTCTTGGAAGTTTCTCTCACCCATACTCCTATACAATAAATGTAGAGAATCTCAATCGGTCAACTTTCATGCCAACCTGTATAGTATAAAACCTTTTTTGAGATGATAAAAGCGATTCCATAAAGGGATTCCCAAAAACAGTAGTACAATTTTACAATCCCAATCGTTATTTAACAAGTTTAAACATCAATTGGAGAACTAGTATTTTTTGAAATGATAAACACGATTGCTGATTGGTGAAAGGGTAAAAGGAATAGTTTTGTGAACTCAAAATGTCATAATCTGAACGTTATATCACACGTTTGTTCAGTTAAATTTTCACTATCTCTTATCAATTTTGTGAAAAGAAAGGATTGCAGAGAAGTGCAAAAGACAAAATAAACACAAACAACACCAGCATGTAAAATTTGAATTATTATAAGGGGAAATTTCAGTAATGTACAATCCAGCATACAAAATTATATTTGTGTAGCCATATTTTTAAATTACACCCATATTGACACTTTTTGACGATATACAACATTATACAATAATATACAACTTTATACATCTACTATAGATAATGCATAAACGTCGTATAAAAATGTATAATAATGTATAAAACTAGTATACAATATTATACAAACTTATACAAGAGGTGTTTATACATGAGAGGGGTTTAAACATAATGTATAAGGGGTGTTTATAGGTTGTACAGTGGTGGCTCGTGGCGGAGGAGCTGGTAGCTCGCCGGAGATGGAGGAGGAAGGCAAAAACAGAAGGGCGAAAAAGTGGCTATGGCGGGTAATAAAAAAAAAGATGGGCTAAAACGGGTAAATATTTCTTCATAATTGACATACAATGTTATTTTTGTTGTGAACTTGAAGTTCCCACATCGCTCGCACACGGGATTGTGTGCGTGCTTATAAGCTGGGCCTGAAGCCTTTACTTGTATACGCGTTTTAAAGCCGTGAGGTGCGCCAAAGCGGACAATATGTACAAGCAGTTTATAACACGTTATCAGCACGAGACTCTGTCATCTCGAGCAAATACTTTACAAGCCTCGAAGGTATTGATCTCTTTGTTTTCCATTACTAATGACAAATCTTTCTAGACGTGAATTTGTAGCCTTAGATGTATCCGGCAATAGCTATATGTCTTGGATTCTTGATGCCGAGATTCACCTTAATGCGATGGGTCTGGAAGACACCATCAAAGATAAAAATGAGGCATCAAACCAAAACCGTGCTAAGGCAATGATATTCCTCCGCCATCATCTTGATGAGAATTTAAAAATGAAATATCTCACGGTTAAAGATCCTCTTACGCTGTGGAATGATCTGAAAGATAGATATGATCACCTGAAGATGGTCATACTTCCACAAGCACGTTTTGATTGGCTCCATTTAAGGTTCCAAGATTTTAAATCTGTTAAGGCATACAATTCTACTATGTTTAAAATTATTTCTCAATTGAAATTATGTGGTGAAAATATTAGTAATCTTGATATGCTGGAGAAAACATTCTCCACTTTTCCTGCCTCGAGTATGCTCCTGCAGCAGCAATACCGAGAGATGAAGTTCAAAAAATATTCTGATCTAATCTCACATCTTCTAGTGGCTGAACAACATAATGAATTACTGATGAAAAATCATGAAAGCCGACCCACTGGTACTGCCCCATTCCCTGAAGTGAATGAGGCAAATTTTCGCCATTCTAGGCGTGGAAGAGGTCGTGGCCCCAGTCGTGGTCATGGTCGTGGTCGAGGAAGGAATTTTAATCATGATTCTCGTTTTGCACCATATAATACCCTTCACCACTAGCAGTGTAAAAGGAAGGATGAAAAGCATGAAGTTGTGCAAAAGAAAAATTCAGAAAATAATTGCTTTCGATGTGGAGGAAAAGGGCCACTGGTCACGTACCTGTCGTACGCCAAAGCACCTTGTTGAGCTATATCAAGCCTCCCTCAAAAAGGCAGAAAAGGATGCCGAAGCAAATTTTATTTCTGAAGATAATGTTGAGCCCATGCATCTAGATGTGGCAGATTTCTTTGAACTCCCTGAAGGGAAAATAGATCATCTGATCGGTGATGGATCTGTATTAACTTAGATATTTCATACATGTCGTTTGTATTATCTAATGTGGTTATGTTTCCATATATATATATATATATATATATATATATATATATATATATATATATATATATATATATATATATATATAATAAAGTGTGTGAAATACTTTGTCTAATCAAAATATCTACTTCGATGTTTACTTTGCCTATTCTTTCGTTTTGAAGAATATATGGAAAATCCTCAAATATTATTTGGATCAATGACAAATCATGAAGATATTTGTGTGATTGATAGTGGAACAACGCATGCTATATTCAAAGATGAGAAATACTTTTCTTACTTGCGTAGAAAAAGGGAAAATATTAATACAATTTCTGGCAATTCGAAATTAATTGAAGGCTCCGGAAGAGCTACTATATTTCTATCTAAGGGGACGAAACTTGTTATAGAAGATGCACTATTCTCTTCTAGATCCCCAAGAAACTTGTTAAGTTTCAAAGATATCCGCCGTAATGGGTATCACGTTGAGACATTAAATGAAACAAATGATGAATATCTTATCATTACAAAGAATGTCTCCGGCCAGAAATATGTTTTGGAGAAATTACCAACTTTGTCTTCTGGCCTGTACTATGCAGAAATTAGTACAATGGAAGCACACTCAATCGTAAACCAGAAGTTTAACGATTCAGGAACTTTTGTGCTTTGGCATGACCGAATGGGTCATCCTGGATCAATAATGATGAGACGAATTATTGAAAATTCAAAAGAGCATCCACTTAAGAACCTGAAGATTCTTGAAAGTAGTGAATTTTCATGTGTCGCTTGTCATCAGGGCTAATTGATAACCAGTCCATCACCAATGAAAGTTGACATTGAATCCTCTGCTTTTCTAGATCGTATACATGGGGATATATGTGGACATATTCACCCATCTTGTGGGTCATTTAGATATTTTATGGTTCTAATAGATGCGTCTTCGAGATGGTCTCATGTGTGCCTCATATCGTCTCGCAACCTGGCGTTTGCGAAATTATTGGCACAAATAATACGCTTAAGGGCACACTTCCCAGATTATCCTATAAAGGCTATACGTCTTGATAATGCTGGAGAATTTACATCCCAAGCTTTTGATGATTATTGTTTATCAGTTGGGATAAAGGTTGAACATCCTGTAGCACATGTTCATACCCAAAATGGCCTTGCTGAATCATTTATTAAGCGTGTGCAATTGATAGCAAGACCATTACTTATGAAAACACGGTTGCCTACAACCGTCTGGGGTCATGCTATTTTACATGCAGCATCTCTTGTTCGTCTTAGACCGACTCATTATAATAAATACTCCCCGTCACAATTAGTATTTGGTCATGAACCAAATATTGCTCATCTCCGAATCTTTGGCTGTGCTGTATATGTGCATGTAGCACCACCACAGCGCACTAAGATGGGCCCCAAAGAAGGTTAGGAATATATATTGGGTTTGAATCACCCTCCATTATTCGCTATCTTGAGCCATTGACGGGAGATTTATTCACTGCCCGATTTGCAGATTGTCGATTTGATGAAACAAATTTTCCACAATTAGGGGGAGAAAGAAAAGAAATCAAAAGAGAAATTGCGTGGAGAGTTCCATCACTATCTCATTTTGATCCACGTACCCCTATATGTGAGCAGGAGATCCAGAAGATCATCCACTTACAGAAAATAGCAAATCAAATGCCAGACGGATTTACTGATTTGAAAAGAATAACTAAGTCGCATATCCCTGCAGAGAATGTGCCTATTCGAATTGATGTTCCAAAAGGACAATCTACTAGTGTCATAGCCTCTGAATCTCATCCACGCCTGAAACGTGGTAGGCCATTGGGCTCCAAGGATAAAAATCCAAGAAAAAGAAATACAAACAATGATCAGAATGACACTCTGAAAGGACCTCATGAAGAGATTCAAGATCTGATTAATTCTGATATTCCTGAAGAAATTAGCAAACCCGAGACTTCAGTGAGTGAAAAACTATATCGTTCGAAAATTGTGATGAATAGTGTTTTTGCATATAATGTTGCATTAAATATTATAAAAGGCAGTGAGGATCAGGAACCTCAATCTGTCGGAGAATGTCGACGAAGATATGATTGGCCAAAATGGCAAGAAGCAATTCAATCAGAATTGAATTCATTTGCTAAACGTGAGGTTTTTGGACCTGTAGTCCAAACGCCTAATGGTGTAAAACCAGTTGGTCACAAATGGGTCTTTGTACGGAAAAGAAATGAGAGAAATGAAATTGTGCGATACAAAGCACGCCTTGTTGCACAAGGATTCTCTCAAAGACCCGGCGTCGACTATGAAGAAACATATTCACCAGTTATGGATGCTATAACATTTCGATACCTCATGGGTTTAGCTGTCTATGAAACCCTTGAAATACATCTTATGGATGTGGTTACAACTTATCTTTATGGTTCACTTGATAATGAAATTTATATGAAAATTCCTGAAGGATATAAAATGCCTGAAGCATTTGGTTTAAAGTATCGGGAAATGTATTCAATCAGATTACAAAGATAATTATATGGTTTAAAACAATCAGGGCGTATGTGGTATAATCGCCTAAGTGAGTACTTGATAAATGAAGGATATATAAATGATGCCATTTGTCCATGTGTTTTTATTAAGAAAACAAAATCAGGGTTCATAATACTTGCTGTTTATGTTGATGACATAAACCTCATTAGAACTCCAGAAGAGCTCCAAAAGGCGATTGAATATTTGAAGAAAGAATTTGAGATGAAAGATCTCGGAAAGACAAAACTCTGTCTTGGTCTGCAAATTGAACATTTCGCAAAAGGGATCTTTATCCATCAATCTGCCTATACTGAGAAAGTTTTAAATCGGTTTTACATGGACAATTCGCATCCTTTAAGTACTCCTATGGTTGTTCGCTCACTTGAAGTGAGCAAAGATCCGTTCCGACCTCAGGAAGAAAACGAAGAGCTACTTGGTCCTGAAGTACCATATCTTAGTGCAATAGGTGCACTTATGTATCTTGCTAATGCTACAAGACCTGACATAGCATTTTCTGTTAATTTACTAGCAAGATATAGCTCTTCTCCTACACGGAGGCATTGGAACGAGATTAAGCATATATTGCGATATCTGAAGGGAACTAGCGATATGGGTCTGTTTTATACTAACAAAGGTAGTACAGATCTTGTTGGTTATGCAGATGCAGGTTATTTATCTGATCCACATAAAGCTCGATCTCAAACGGGCTATCTGTTTACATGCGGAGGTACTGCTATATCATGGCGATCGACCAAGCAGTCCATTGTTTCTACTTCTTCAAATCATGCTGAGATAATCGCTATTCATGAAGCAAGTAGAGAATGTGTGTGGTTGAGATCAGTGATACATTTCATCAGAGAAAGATGTGGCCCGAAGTGTGATACAAAAATACCCACAGTATTATATGAAGATAATGCTGCATGCATAGCTCAATTAAAAGGAGGTTTCATAAAAGGAGATAGAACAAAGCACATTTCACCAAAGTTATTTTTCACACATGATATCCAGAAGAATGGTGATATTGATGTGCAACAAATCCGTTCAAGTGACAATCCTGCAGATTTGTTCACTAAATCTTTGCCAACTTCAACTCTTGAGAAGATGATATTCAAGATTGGAATGCGAAGACTCCGACATCTGAATCTTGGTCTTCGTCAGGGGGAGTGAAATACGCGTTGTATTTTTTTTTTCCTTAACCAAGTTTTGTCCCATTGGGTTTTCTTGGTAAGGTTTTTAATGAGGCAGCTCTCAAAGCGTATTTCTAGATATGTGCACTCTTTTTCCTTCATTAGGACTTTTTCCCACAGGATTTTTTTTTTAATAAGGTTTTAACGAGGTACATCATCTATTAATGGACATCCAAGGGGGAGTGTTATAAATATCCAACTAGTGGATATCCATTAATTTGGAAATATCCCAAAATATCCCAAATATCCCAAAATATCCCAAAATATCTCCTTTGTATGTTGCTCCTATAAATAGGATGCACAGATGCAATGTTGAAAGAGCAGAAGTAATATAATCTGATATCTCTCTACATATTCTCTCTACATATTTCTTCTGTGTATTTACTTCATAGTTTCTATTTTATAACACGTTATCAGCACGATGCTCGCGATGAGGGGGTGTGTTGTGAACTCGAAGTTCCCACATCGCTCGCACACGGGATTGTGTGCGTGCTTATAAGCTGGGCCTGAAGCCTTTACTTGTATACGCGTTTTAAAGCCGTGAGGTGCGCCAAAGCGGACAATATGTACAAGCAGTTTATAACACGTTATCAGCACGATGCTCGCGATGAGGGGGTGTGTTGTTGATGTGCCGTGTACTTACGGGATATTCGATGCTAATCTCTTAAGCTTTTGGAAATCTTCAAGCACTTTTGGTGTTACTTTTCGTGTGTTTATGTCATTTTGTAGAAAAAGATAGTTGGAAAGCATAACGGAACAAAATGAAGCAAAATAGGACAAGAACACACTGCACAACATGCGAATCGCATGTCATGCCTGCGGTTCCACAATCATACCGCAAAGAGTGACAGAACTCTGAAGAAGGGAAATGAAAAGTTGCACCATGTGCGAGTCCAACATGCGGCTCGCATGTTCAACATGCGGCACAACAGTTCGCACGCAAAGTGTGCCAGAGAACTCTGAAGAAGAGAGATGAAAAGTTGCGCCATGTGCGAGTCCAATATGCGGCACACATGTTCAACATGCGGCACAACAGTTCTCACGCAAAGTGTGCCAGAGAACTCTGAAGAAGAGAAATGGAAAGTTGCGCCATATGCGAGTCCAACATGCGACTCGCATGTTCAACATGCGGTACAACAATGCTACCGCAAAGTGTGCCAGTACGCTGGAAAGCTTGAAGGCAAAAGCACAACATGCGGTGGCTGAGCACGACATGCGTCTCGCATGTCTGACTTGCGGCACATTATGCGAGACGCATGTTGCATCTGCAGGGGTACTTTTGTCTAAACTTTGTGCACGTTTATGGGAGATATAAATACCTAACTAGGGTTCTGACAAAGACATTCTCTGCACTTGATATTTTCTTTTTGTGTAAAAAACATTTACCTGGTTGTTGAAGCTTTGAAGGAGAATCTTTCATTCTATTTGGAGTTGTTTTCACAACAAGCTTTGTAAGCATTATGACTACATTACTTATATTTATTTCTCATTTAATGCAAATGTCTAGCTAATCTCACTAGCTAAGGTTGTGGGACCAAATGTGTTAGTAATGTGATTGGGTTTCATATTCGCTCCTCATTTGTATGTTGATGATGCATTCTATCTGCTCTTCGTACCTTAACATCTTTTGATGGTTGCAAACATCAATTGCGCCTAATCACCTTCACCTTGCTTGAGAAAGAAGGTGGAAGTTAGGAAAAGGGTTAGATAGCAAGGATCTGGGTCAATACACCCATCTAATAGCCTGAGCTAGAGATAGGATGGCTAACTTGTAGCGTATTGGATGTGTATAGGGTTCACATTCTAAGGCTTGAGAAAGCTTAGTAATGATATTTATTAATTTGGTCGAAAGACTTTTAATAAACTTAAGCAATCCATCGTTAATTGCATCGCAACATTCAAAGAGGTTAAATTGATACCCTCTTGCATTGCTTCCTATTGGAACTGCAACCTTAGCCCCCTCTCTTTAATAGTTTACATCTCATTACAATACCATTTAATTGTCAGAAATCAAACATCAAACCTAATATCATTATATCCCCTTACCCTCGAAGTTTAGACTAATAGTCGAGTGTTACACGTGATAAGTCTATTTCTTCACTGTATTCTTTGTGGGATTCGACCCCAACCTTGTTGGGTTCTATATTTGACAACGACTGCTTACTCCTGATAATAAAGGCGTAATTTGGGCGTATCAGTTGTGAACTTGAAGTTTCCACGTCGCTCGCACACGGGATTGTGTGCGTGCTTATAAGCTGGGCCTGAAGCCTTTACTTGTATACGCGTTTTAAAGCCGTGAGGTGCGCCAAAGCGGACAATATGTACAAGCAGTTTATAACAATTTTCCCTTATTAGGGGTTATTATAAGTTATAATTGACAGGCTATCCATGGTACTGCAATAAAAAGTATATACAGACGAGAGCAAAGTGTTGGCCAATCAGCTATCGTAGTTTATTAAATGAATAAACGCGGATTCGTCTTCGTTTAAAAGCTACATAATTCTATCAAATCAATGTTAAAGTTAACCAATCTACGCACTACTTCTTTGCTACTAATTATGTAGAGCAATAAAATATTGGTATAACTATTCATATCGTCAATCCGTAGTTGAAACATAAATGTTACTTAAAATATTGTAAAATTTATTAGATCGTACATTTTTCTTTTAGGATGTTGTTGTAATAGGTAGCATGTCTATAATTTCTATATCAATAATTCCACTTATTTTTAATTAACCTGATAATGAAAATATTGCATTGCTTTTCCACATAGCTAGTGGAAAAGTTAGCAAAGTCCAATTCAATCTAAGTGGTAAAAGAAAGTCAAAAGTAAAATTAGTAACGTTAGAGTTGAAATTAGGACGGTGATTTACAAACTACAAGCACTCTCCCTTTGATGTGCAGTAGGAACAGCGCTGACGCCCCTGCCATCTGATGTTATGTGATGTATGTATCTACGGATATCGCGGATCGGAAAAGCTGTTCAGAAACAAGATTTCCAGTTAATTGTTAGCTCTGTATTGATCCATTTTTCAGTGAATTTTCATGGGTCTGGAGATCGAAAATGGAGTTTCCATCAAGTTGTTATTGTAACTGTTTATCCCGAATTTGGATAATCAATTGAAATTCGATCCGTGGTTGTGCCTTAATCCATTTGAAAGAGAAAAGAAATATACGAATATGCTATGAAGGAGCAACTGATAATTTGCGGTGTACTATAGGTTTTGTATCTACTAATATATGAATATTGTTTGATCAAGCGGATTTAAAAGATGAACACGATGATCCGAGCCAAAATCAGATGTTAGAGAGAGAAATTTTATATATCATGCTATTACAAAATGTTCTTGGTATGAGAAAAACCAACCCCTCAAAAGTAGGGCAATGAGCCCTATTTATAGTATTGCCCCATGGGCTTCATACAACATGAGAAACTAAAAAATAAAGAAAAAACTCTGAAATGGGTTAGGTTGGGTTAGGTTGGCCGTACGGTCTGACACCCGTACGATTGGCAGTTGAGCATGGCAGGACGTTATCGACGCGTGGCAACCGCGTAACAGATCTCTCGGCCCAACGGCCACGATCAAACGGACTAATGACTACGATCAAACGGAGGAACGACCATGATCAAACGGAGGAACGACCATGATCAACTTGACTACGGGAAAATCGGGCCAAACAATGTTCTTCCCTTTCCTCAGTTCGTGCACTCCTCCGATCCAGAAAGTAAATCTCCATACCCGTGTTGATCTCTTTCTTCCCTCGGTCACCGGTCTCACCGGTCTAACATATATTCGATTTTTACCGTATACAAATAGTCCCCACACTTTCCGGACCGAAGTTTTATCGGAGTAACGGAAAATGGATGAATCAAGGGACCGGTGACTCCATTTATCCGTTGTTATCTTTTCATTTTGGCGGGAACCGTTGCGTCACGTCCCTCTGCCATCGGCCACGTGTCTCACCCCGGACGGTCCGCTCTGACAATCGCCGCAACGCACGTCGCTTCAAGTCATTCCTCATTAATGATGGGACACGTGGCACTCCCCGATTGGCCGGGAACTGTAACCGTCTCTTATACGTTTATACTTACCCTTTCACTCTCAAGCTCGACCCCCCGGTCGATCCGGTCATCTTAGACATGTGCCGGACCTATAACGTAACCTTGGCACAGATTGGTCCGATTGTTTGGAGGGTCGTGGCCTGCTTCCTGCTGTTGGCCAATAATACCGGGAAGGAGCTCACGCTGGCCCACTTGATACGTTTATATTCCCCGAGGTTGTTTCGGGGTGGCGTAATAAAACTCGCAAAGCGTAGCCGAAATCCATTTTTCTCAAAAATGGACGAAGATAGGGACATGGGCTGGTTGGAGCGATACGTCCGGGTGCGGACCTCGGACATTAACTCAGACAACTGCATGCCTTTTCCGGAAAGGTGGAATAATAATCGTAAAGTCTGAATTCTTTTAATAATTGCTTGTGTGTTTTGTTGAACTTCAATTTATCCACCTTCTCACTACTCTTCTTATCTATGTTAGCCGTAGGTTGGATTCCTCCGGTCGTCCGGGATCTCAACGAATGGGTTACTGCTCTCCTCAGCCAACATGCCCATGACGATCGAACGTGGGGACACCTGTCACGTGGCCGATAGGTCGCCAAAACCACGGTAATGCCTGGCTTATATCCGTATTCATTGCATCTTCTACCCTTCTGTAACGTCTTCGATTTTCAGGTCTACCTAAGGGCTCGGTGGATCCAAGGCCGGAGTCGGCAGCAGAACCAGCAACGTCGGCACCCGAGTTCGATTCAGCGGGTGCATCCCGTATCCTTGCTGCTGCTGCCAAGAGAAAAAGGCCCTCGGACAAAGGGCAGAAACCAAAGAAAAGGGCGAGGAGCGTCGTTAGGACTTTAAGGGATGAAGCAGAGCCCGAGATCCTCGTTTGGAGTATTAGTGCGGCCCCTTCCGTGGCTCCCATTCCGGAGGAGGGCATCACCACTTCACCCCTTCCTTCCGCCGAGGAAGGACCTTCGGTTCCGGCATTACACACAGGTGCGGAAGAAATTCTTTACCCGACTCCTCTAAGGTCGATTGAATTCGTCGATATTTCAGGTGAAGCTTCTTCCGAAGAACCCACCTGCAAAGGACAAGAAGATCCCGAGGAGGGGGGGGGGCAGCTGCTGCCGAAGCTGGTCAAAGAACTGAGCCGGCCCCCGAGAGCGAAGCTCCCACGGCCATTGGCCCGTTGCCCGATTACGAGACTGCTGCAACTACGGAGACCCCTGCCTTTGCTGAAGCTACTGAGGCCGCTCCAAGTTCTCCAACTCCGGCTTCAAGGTCGGATGAGTTTGAGGACATGTTCTCGGGCACTCCTCTTGCAACCGGTGAAGCTGCTGGTTTCGGACATCTCCCGATCCCTTGAGCAACGAGTGCTGCTAATCGGACCACCGAGTTCGGTGCCAGGGATATCTTGGTCCGTACCTTTCCGGCCCCAAGTGTGGACCCGAGGAGGATAAGGTCAGCTGTGATCACCGTTCCCGAGGATTGCAGCTTTCTTTCTCGCCCGGTGGGCGTGGCGAGCTACCTGAGGCCCCTTGTCTCGGACTCGGACAAACGAAAGATGAACGGAGTCCCTTGGCAATGCCTCATCAACGAGGGTATGCACGCGGGCAATCGGGTAAGTTTGTCAACCATCCTTGCATGATTTCATTGAGAATTTTAATCTCATTTATTCAAGTTTTTGACTTCATTTGCAGAGTGTGGTGCTTGTCAACGAGGCTTTCGTCCGTGCCCAGCAAGAGGTGGACGATCTCAAGGGCCAGCTGGACGCTCAGAGCCGAGAGACGGAGAAATTTCTGCACCTTCTGCGGGTAAAGGAGGATGAGTTGAACCAAGCAGTTACTCTTTACAACCTCCGACCCGAACTCGATGCAACAAAGGCCGAAAATCGTCAATAAAAGAGTGAGCTGGCCGAGATGGTCGAATATAACCGATATCTCGAAGCGGACAAGATCGGCCTTAGCCGAGACAACGCTCACTTATCCTCAAGGCTTGGTGAGCTTGAAACCACCGTCACTCAACTCTGGGAGGAGCTGGACTCTGTCAAGTCCGATGTTACGAGCATCGCCGAGAGGCATCAACTGCTCGAATCTGAGAATGCCTGGTACAAAGAGCGTATGAGGGTGCTCGAAGAGAAGGCGGAGAAGAGGGCCCAGAAGGTCGATGCTGATGACACTCTCAAGGCCGAGCTCGAGTCGTACATTCAAATGCGAGGTGTCCTCGAAGAGGCTCGGGATGTTCTGGTGGCAAAGCTAGCTTGGGCCGACGCCGATTTGGAAGAAGCTCTAAAGAGCGTGGAGGCCGCCAAGGCCAATACTACTATTACTGTTGAATATGAAAAGTGGAAGTCTCGGAGGATCACCCTTGAGCAAGCCGAGCATGGCTTTGCGGATCTTCCGCCCCTGATCCTTGAAGCAAAAAGAATCGAGAAAGAGGCTAAGGGCGCCCTCGGGGCTGACTCCGACCACTCCGAGGGGACAGTGTCCGAGCACTCCGGATCCAGCCATACCGGATAGATTAAGGCTTGTACTTAGCTTTTTATTTTTTTTGTCTTTGCGGGAGTCCCCAATGTAAAATCCTTTGTATAAATAGAACATGCGTTTTTCTTGATTCTTTACTTTGTTTGAATGTTTGCTATGATTTTTGCCCGAATTGTCGGTCCATTTTAGGGTGTCATTATTTCTGACTGTGCCTAAATATCAACTTTTCTCTTCATCTGGTATATTTTGTCCGGGAATTCTATGGAGTTTTTGCCCGTGGGACTTATCTTATGCTTTGTGAATTCAGACGTCTCCGAATCACGTTGAAAATTTTTAGGGCCGATATTTTTCGGCTATTTTTTTTTATATAGGGCCGGTATTTCTCGGACACCTTAACCTTAGCCTTAGCTAAATTTTGATGATAAAGTCCCCGTTTGTGGGATTAACGACTTTGGCTCGGTTCACTATGACCTTGTTGGCTTTGTCGAATTTCGACCATAGTTCCCGGAATCGGGTATATGAATGAAGCAATGCCAAAATACGGCGACAATCATTGGGGTAAAGTGTTGTAACAGGGAGACATCCGAGATATCGTTATCCAAACTTTCGATAATTTTTGCATTGCAAGTATTTATATACATGAGAATGAATTTTCTCCTTCTGCTTTTGCCGTAGCAAATACTAAACGGACACGATTCATTCTGATCGTTTGGTCCTTACATCGAAACCTGCTGCAGAAGGTCCGGTCTTGGCTTTGCCGTAGAAAATATTGAGTGGACACGATTCATTCTGATCGTTTGGTCCTTACATCGAACCTAATAGAAAAGGTCCGGTTTTGATTTGTTGAGCTTCTCCGTTTTCCGTTGACAAGAGTAAACTTCGATATGGGTAGGCCTGTGCACAAATCGGTTCAATCCGAATTTCCGAACCGATACGAAACAATTCGGATAATTCAATTTGGATAATACAATTCGATTTCAATTTACAAATGCAATTGTAAAATATTACGGTTTAACGGTTCGGATACGGTTGGCTTCAATTATCAACCGAACCGATCCGAACAAACCGAATTTATATGCCACAAGTGACTAATATGACTAATTTGGTATATGTAATGTGGTGTTGGCGGATTTGTATGCTTGCACAAGTTTTCAAGCTCTTGTTTTGCTATTTATATGCTATTATGCTTGCAAGTTTATGATTTTTTTCTTGGTTAATATCTTGGTTATAAGGCTGCAAATTTAGGATCTCATGCTTTTTTGTTATGTTTACTCTAAAATTGAAATGAAATAGTTACTTGTTTAAATTTCGAATAAACCGAACAAATCGATTTGTGTAACCGAACCGAAATAATAAAAAACAAATCGAATTGAACCTAGAATGGATCGAGTTTGATTGAAAATTTTAGAAAGTTGAAATTCGAAATTTCAACTCGATAATGGCCAAAACTAAACCGAACCGATTCGTGCACAGGCCTAGATATGGGCGCAATAGTCCCCTAGCGCTTATCCGAGCAGCAAGATCGGGTAAGTGCTATTAAGTCCCCATTCGTAGGGTGTGACCCCGAGTTTTCGGGCATTTGTCCTTGTCTTCGTCGAGTAACACGTTGTACTTGTTGCCTCATTAAAAACCTTGTCGAAAAACCCATTTTTGGGACAAAACCGTACTAAGGAAAAGAGTGCAACACGTGTTTTCAGACCTAGATTCTAACTTTATCCGGTATTTGACCTCCTGCAAAAGAAAAAAGGTTAAAAGAAAAACACGGGGATTCCAAACCTTAGTAGTAGTATCTTTTCAGATGAGCCACATTCCAGTTATTGCGCAACCGTTGCCCGTCCATGGATTCCAACTGGTACGATCCGTTTCCCGTTATCTCGGTTATCTTGTACAGTCTTTCCCAGTCCGAACCTAGTTTTCCTTCGTTGGGATTCTTGGTGTTCAAGGTAACTTTCCGAAGCACCAAGTCCCCTACTTGGAAGTGCTGAAAATTGGCTCTCCGATTGTAGTACCTTTCCATTCTCTGTTTCTGGGCTGCAATACGGACCAACGCGTTTTCGCGGAGATCATCCGTGAGGTCGAATTTGACTCATCGGTGGTATAGCTGAAACGGAAAGTCGGTTCACCAACTTCTACGGGAATAAGGGCTTCGGCCCCGTAGACCAACGAGAAAGGAGTTTCCCCCGTGTTAGATTTCGATGTGGTTCTGTAAGCCTACAATACCTCCGGTAATATTTCTCTCCAGTGATGCTTTGATGCTTCGAGTCTTTTCCTCAGATTTTGGATTATTGTTTTGTTCGTGGATTCCGCCTTTCCGTTCGCACACGGGTGATATGGAGTTGATACAATTTTCTTGATCTTCAACCCTTCAAGAAAATCCCTGACTTTGCCGCCCACGAACTGAGGTTCATTATCACAAGTTATTTCGGCCGGGATGCCGAAACCACAGATGATGTGATCCCATATGAAGTCAATGACTTCCTTCTCTCTGATTTTTTCAAAGGCCTGCGCTTCAACCCATTTGGAGAAATAATCAGTCATAAACAAAATAAAACGGGCTTTACCTGGTGCCCAGGGTAATGGACCGACAATGTCCATTCCCCACTTCATGAAAGGCCAAGGTGACACCACCAAATGCAGCAACTCCCCGGGATGATGAATAATCGGAGCATGTCTCTGACACCCGTCACACTTCCTGACGAAATTTTTCGAATCCTCCTCCATCCGGTTCCAGTAGTAACCGGCTCTTATAATTTTTTGGACCAAGGCTTCTGAACCGGAGTGGTTGCCGCAAGTCCCCTCGTGGACTTCTCTTAAAACATACTCTGTTTCTCCAGGACCCAAACACTTGGCCAAGGGTCCGAAGAAAGATCGTCGATATAATTGGCCATCTACCAAGCAGAAACGCGCAGCTTTTGTCCTTAGCGACCGGGATTCTTTTGGGTCACTCGGGAGCTTTCCATCTCTTAAGTAATCGACGTACTTGTTGTGCCAATCCCAAGTTAAACCCGTTGTGTTTATTTCGGCATACCCGTTCTCTATCGTTGTATTCATCAAGCGCACCGTACCGGGGTTAATTTCTCCCCCTTCGAGCGAAGATCCCAAATTGGCCAATGCATCGGCTTCGCTGTTCTGCTCCCTTGGTATATGCTGCATGGTCCATTCTTTAAACCAGTGTAGTATCACTTGTATCTTCTCCAAATACCTTAGCATCCGTTCATCTTTGACCTCGCAGACGCCATTCACCTGGTTAACGACCAAAAGCGAGTCGCACTTTGCTTCAATTATTTCAGCCCCTATACTCCGGGCTAATTCCAAACCTGCAACCATAGCCTCATACTCGGCTTCATTGTTAGTCAATTTAACAGTTCTAATGGATTGTCGAACGGCATCCCCAGTCGGGGTTCTAAGGACGATTCTTAGCCCGGAACCTTTGAGGTTCGAGGCCCCGTCCGTGTGCAGTGACCAAATACCCGAGGCCTCCCCCGAGGTTAAAAAAAGTTCTTTCTCAACCTCGGGGACCATAGCCGGGGTGAAATCCACCACAAAATCGGCCAAGATCTGGGATTTGATGGTCGTTCTAGGTTTTTATTCAATATCGTATCCGCTAATTTCTACGGCCCATTTAGTTAGTCTAACCGATAATTCCGGTTTATGCATGATGTTTTTTAAGGGGTAAGCAGTCACTACACATATCGGATGGCACTGAAAGTAAGGCTTGAGCTTTCTAGAAGCACTTACCAATGCCAGTATCAATTTTTCCAAGTGGGGATAACGGGTCTCCGCATCCCCCAAAGTTCTACTTACATAATAAATAGGGAATTGCGTACCTGATTCTTCTCGGACCAAAACGCCACTTACCGCTACCTCGGACAAGTATCGCTTTAACTCTTGCAAAGCTCTTTGACACTCTGGTGTCCAAACGAAATCGTTCTTCTTCCTCAGTAAGGAGAAGAAACGATGACTCTTATCCGAGGACCTTGATATGAAGCGACTCAACGCCGCTATCCTTCCGGTGAGCCTCTACACTCCTTTGACATTATTGACTACCTCGATGGCCTTGATCTTGTCCGGGTTGATTTCGATCCCCCGGTTTGACACCATGAAACCCAAAATTTGATAGACCGGACACCGAAGGCACATTTTTCCGGGTTGAGCTTCATGTTATACTTGCGGAGTACATCGAAGGTTTCCTGCAAATGTTTCAAATGGTCCTCTGTTTCCAGGGACTTGACTACCATGTCGTCAATATAAACTTTTATTATTTTCCCTATTTGTTCTTCGAACATCCCATTAACTAGGCGTTGGTAAGTAGCACGGGCATTTTTTAGTCCAAAAGGCATGACATTATAACAGTAAGTCCCATATCGGGTAACAAAAGATGTTTTATCTTGATCCTCCGGGTGCATCCGAATTTGGTTATACCCGGAGTAGGCATCGAGAAAACTTAACATCTCATGCCCGGCCATCGCATCGATCATTCTATCGATGTGAGGCAACGGAAATGAATCCTTCGGACATGCTTTGTTTAGATCCTTGTAATCAACACACATTCCAAATTTATTACCTTTCTTCGGCACCACTACTACGTTAGCTAGCCAGTCCGGTTACTTTACCTCCCGGATAGAGCCTATGTTCAAAAGCTTTGTTACCTCGTCTTTCACGAAGGCGTGTTTTGCTTCTGCCATGGGCCTTCTCTTCTGCTTTACCGGGGGGAACCTCCCGTCCAAACTGAGCATGTGAGTTGTTACTTCCGGTGGTATACCTGTCATATCTATGTGGGACCAAGCAAAGAAATCGGCATTAGCTCGAAGAAATTCAATTAACTTGTTCCTGAGCTCCGAGGTTAACCCCGTGCCCAGGTATACCTTTCTGTCCGGTAAATACTCGAACAAGATGATCTGCTCCAGCTCCTCTACTGTTGACTTGGTTGCATCCGAGTCATCTGGCATGACGAATGATCTGGGTACACCAAAATCATCTTCTTCATACCCCGAATCTGACCCCGACTGCTTTGATTGCTATTTTGTGTCCTTTTCCCCGGTTGAATCTTCTTCCTTTCAATCCGATTTTTTGGGCTGAGGCGTCGCTTCCTCGACCGCGAACATCTCCCTTGCAGCGGGTTGTTCACCTCGGATGGTTTTTATCCCCTCCGGAGTCGGGAATTTTAGCAGCTGATGCAATGTCGACGGCACGACCCTCATGCTATGTATCCAGGGTCTTCCCAGTAATGCGTTATACTTCATATCTCCTTCGATTACATAGAACACCGTTTGCTAGATAGTGCCATTGATGTTTACCGACAATGAGATCTCCCCTTCGTGGTTTCGCTCGCCATGTTGAACCCGCTGAGTACCCGGGCTATCGGGACAATCTGATCGAGTAGCCTTAGCTGTTCGACCACTCTCCACCGGATGATGTTGGCCGAGCTACCTGGGTCAATCAAAATACGTTTAATTTGAGTTTTAAATATGAGAATAGATATTACCAATGCATCATTGTGCGGTTGAATGATGCCTTCTGCTTCCTCGTTGCTGAAAGAGATGGAACCCTCGGATATGTAATCCCGGCCGCATTTTTCACGCACAGCAAAGACCTTGGTTCGTTTCATCACCGGCCCTCGTGGGGTATTGGTGCCCCCAATTATCATGTTGATTATATGCTGCGGTTCTACTGGCTCGGCCCTTTTAGGGGTCTCCCTTTCCTTGTAGTGACCTTTGGCTCTTTCACTCAGCAATTATCGAAGATGGCCATTCTTCAGTAACCGGGCTACCTCCTCTCTTAACTGGCGACAATCCTCAGTTCTGTGTCCATGGGTTCCATGATATTCACACATCATGTTCGGGTCCCGCTGGCCCGGATCCGACTTTAGAGGTCTCGGCCATCTTACATCCGAAATACGGCTAATGGCCGATACGAGGTCCGAGGTGTTGACGTTGAAGTTGTACTCCGATATCCTCGGCGAATCTTTGTTGCTGGCAGAGCTTCCGGTATCACTCCTGAATGAGAGACCTCGACTGTTCGACGGACGCTCGACCCGTTTATCACCCCGACCGGAGAAATGGCTTTGGCCAACCCTGGATTTCTCCGACCTGAAGCTTGGTTTCTCCGAATGAGAATATGGCCGATACCTTTCCCTCGATGACCTCGCTTCCGGTTCGTAATTTTTCCTTGGTCTCTTAAAACTTTTGTTCATGTTTACTAGCCCCGAGGGAAGCTCGAGTTTGTCATCCTCCACCCGAATCTTCGACTCGTATCGGTTATGGACATCTGCCCACGTCACAGCCTCGTATTCCAGCAATCTTTCCTTTAATTTGAACGAAGTCGTCGAGCTCCGAACATTGAGCCCCTTTGTGAAAGCTTGTGCAGCCCATTCCTCCGGAACCGGGGGGAGCTCCATTCGTTCCCTTTGGAACCGGTTGACAAATTCACGCAGTAACTCATCGTCTCTTTGGGCTATACGGAAAATATCCGCCTTCCGAGCCTGCACCTTTTTGGCTCCAGCGTGTGCTTTTATGAACGCATTGGCGAACATTTCGAAAGAAGTGATTGAATGCTCGGGCAGATGGTCATACCAAGTCAATGCTCCTTTTGACAGAGTTTCCCCGAACTTTTTCAGCAACACGGATTCGATTTCATCCTCTTCCATATCATTGCCTTTTATAGCGCAGGCGTATGAGGTCATGTGTTCGTGAGGGTCCGTTGTGCCGTCATATTTTTGGATATCGGGCATTTTGAACCTTTTCGGGATCAATTTCGAAGCCGCACTCGGAGGAAAAGGCATTTGGATGTACCTCTTTGAATCCGGCCCTTTCAAAATAGGCGGAGCCCCCGGGAATTGATCCACCCGAGAGTTGTATGTCTCCACCCTTTTTTCGGTCGAGTCTACCCGTTTCGCCAACGTTACGAGCATTCTCAGGACCTCGGTGGATGAACCAGCTCCGGACCCATTGCTTTCAACCATCCGTGCCTTTTCTCTTCTAGGTTCAGCAACACCCTTCGCTTTCTCCGGGGTCGTTTTATCTCTTCCGTTTTGCAACTGGGCTATTGCGATTCCCTGTTCGGCAATCGACGCTCTCTGTTCCTGCAATATTTCTAAAATTAAACGTAAGTCAATATTATCATTCGGGGTATCCGGTTCTTTCCGGCCCTGTGTCCGGGACAAATAATTGAATTGTGAGTATTTAAAGGGTCAGTGGCCGGCTGGGCGGCATTCTCCTGGTCCACGGTGTTTTGTCGGTTGAGGCCCTCCCTCGAATTAACGGGGTTAGGGTCAGCGGGGTTTGGTAATCCTCGTGGCCCGCTGCCTTCATTTTCGGCTACGATCTCGTTGTTGTTGACGTGACCAGATTGCCCACTGTTAGCCATTTGGTCCGTTTTTTCAGAGACGAACAGAGGATGTTTTTGGTTTTGATGGGTAAGGTAGAGATCAAGATCAAATACCACTATTATCCTAGCCCCACGGTGGACGCCAAACTGTTTACCCCGAATTTGGATAATCAATTGAATTTATGAGTGAGGTATACGATATGTGGTTGTGCCTTAATCTATTTGATAGAGAAAAGAAATATACGAATATGCTATGAAGGAGCAACTGATAATTTGCGGTGTACTATAGGTTTTGTATCTACTAATATATGAATATTGTTTGATCAAGCAGATTTAAAAGATGAACACGATGATCCGAGCCAAAATCAGATGTTAGAGAGAGAAATTTTATATATCTTTCTATTACAAAATGTTCTTGGTATGAGAAAAACCAACCCCTCAAAAGTAGGGCAATGAGCCCTATTTATAGTATTGCCCCATGGGCTTCATACAACATGAGAAACTAAAAAATAAAGAAAAAACTCTGAAATGGGTTAGGTTGGCCGTACGGTCTGACACCTGTACGATTGGCAGTTGAGCATGGCAGGACGTTATCGACGCGTGGCAACTGCGTAACGGATCTCCCGGCCCAACGGCCACGATCAAACGGACTAACGGCCACGATCAAACGGAGGAACGACCATGATCAACTTGGCTATGGGAAAATCGGACCAAACAATGTTCTTCCCTTTCCTCGGTTCGAGCACTCCTCCGATCCAGAAAGTAAATCTCCATACCCGTGTTGATCTCTTTCTTCCCTCGGTCACCGGTCTCACCAGTCTAACATATATTCGATTTTTACCGTATACAGTTACATGTGCTTGCCAGTGCTAAATCATATTAGGGCCGGATCGGGTCATATGGTCCAATTTTTGTTAGGAGCGCATTGTTGTTGGGCTTTTATGGTCTCCTCTGTGCAAATAAATTGGGAAAAATTAATAAAATAGCCACTTTTCAGCCAGGTTTCGGAGTTCTATTTGTCGAACTTGATGAGTACATGTATCCAATAATAAGAAAATTTAAGTAATACCAGCAATGACGTAAAAACTAAGCATGTGACTCTTGAATTACATTTGAGGCACTTTGTCTAAACCTGAAACTTATATGTATTTATTTGGATAAAACAAGGAATTACATACACAAACATTAGATATTATACAACAGTTAAATCTCATATTACTATGATTTTTGTCTGGTTGGATATACGAAGAAACTCTGACACTAAAAATCAATAAGAATCTCAGGAGTACGTAAGGCCTCTTAAATTATGTAGACTTGACCTAAAATGAACGATATGACACCACATTAAGGTCTATAGGGGAAAAAGGCATGCAATGGCAAGAATGAGAAAAGTAACGAAAGGATGACTTTTGAATCGAGTGGATTTATTAGGGTAAACTGAAGATGGCGCAAAATAAGGGTATATGTAATAAGGCGGTGTTCCAGGCTGCAGAGAGCAGTCTTCGGGGCAAGAACGTCGGGCTGGTGGTGGAGGTGGCGGTGGACAGTTAATGACCGGTGCTGAGGGCGGAGGAGGAGATGGTGGAGGCGGGCATGGTGGTGGAAGTGGTGGCGATGGTGGAGGCGGGCATGGAAGAGGAGGTGATGGTGGTGGTGGAGATAAAATAGGTTGACATGGGTTCTCACAGGCTTCACACATTTCACAAGCTATTTGGTCTTCGGAAATTGCTGTGATTGTTGACATGGCTTGAATTTGGACAATGTTGAGCGAAAGGAGAAAAAGTAAATTGATGATGAAGAAATTGAGTTGAGAACTTGGAGGAGCTCCCATTTTGAGAAGCTAGGCCCTTAAACTTCAATGTATCAAATGGACAAGTACAATAGGTTGATGTAAAAAGTGGGGATATATATGAGAAAAATGCGTGTGGGGTTGATGGACCGGTGCATCTTACTGAACACCGCATTATTCTTAATCATTGAAGACCGCCCTATTCCTAGTCTTGCATCTTCGCTACCTAATAAAGTTAATAAAATTAGCAAAGACCATTTCAATCTAAGTGGTAAAAGAAAGTCATAAAACAAATTAGTAACGTTAGAGTTGAAATTTGGACGGTGAGTTACAAACTGAATGTCCCCAGAGAGCGCCGTGCCTGCTGGAAATTCCAGAAAACTTAAAGCTTCTTCGTACCTGCTACTTAATTACCGGTAAAAACTTGCAAGTCCCGGTGCAAGCCTCCTAGACAAACTGCCTACTTTGTCCTATATTATATTATATTCGGTTTGAGTTTAAGTTATATCTATAGTAAACAAAAGCGGAATCAGAATTTAAAGCTTATGATTTCGAGATTTTAGTTCTTTTAAGTTATTGTATTTTAAATTAATAATTTATACTTATTAATAAGATAAATATAGAATTTGTACCAAAGCTACTGAATTCGACCGAAGTGATCTATACTCTAGCTATTATTATCAGATCACCTAGCTAGAAGACATTTATATTAAAGGGACATCAGTACAGAAAGATTGTACCGAGTACATAAGGCAGACGTGAAACATAACAATAAGACATATCAATGAAAGAGATACGAATTAACTTGAAACCTTTGTATTGCCACTGAGGGCCATGATATGCATAACGATTATACTTATGTATGATGCTACTCTACAGGGATATATTATTTATATCGAGCCGCCCTTCGAAGCTAATAGCAACAGCGTAACCCTAACTGCTCGACTGGCTGTAGCTCGGTGGTAAATGCGTAACTGCCCAACCGACCGTAGCTCGGTGGTAAATGCATAACTGCCCAATGCCTGTAACATAACAAACATATACTGTAAAGAGGAAAGATAAGAATCAACCTGTAAACTTCGATCTTACCACTGAGCTGAAGGCCATAACGTGTATGGTACTACGACCTCCTACATATAACTGTGATATGTCTTATACATCTATAATGTTACTGTACTGATTACCTCATCATCGTAACGCCATCTGCCCAACTAATCAGGGGTAACTGCCCATCTGATTATCGCTCGATGGTAGAGCGTTATTCATGTATATGCATATGTTGCGGCGTGCAACAAGATCCAAATGTCTGTACTTATGTTACGGCGTGCAACCCGATCCAATAATGTGTATGTATGTTGCGGCGTGCAACCCGATCCAATTATGTGTATGTATGTTGTGGCGTGCAATCCGATCCAATTATCTGTACGTATGTTGCGACGTACAACCTGATCCAATTATCCCCTATAGGTACCCTTTATACACTTCCAGTGTTCATTCTTTATCTATTAATTTCTATGTAACCCTTAGTCTTGTAAACGTACTTCTAAATTGTTAGAACACCTTCCGAATTGACCCAACCTTAACTATTTCATAAATACGTCATGAGCTTTACTTTCTCATATCATATGCCCTATTAGGGATCTTATAACTAACATAGTAACTTTTATACTCCCGTGATGGTCACTACTTATCTGTTAACGTCAACATGGTTACCTGGAACTTACAATCTACAATTCCGAGTTCTTAAGATTCCTTCTGAAGTAACCTATTCTTATTCATCTCCTGATTATGCTACAAGACTTAATACCAACGTCATGTTTCTCATTAGGGACTTACGAACCCTCTGCCACACATGTTTCATAATGCATTTCTTAAGAGCATGATTCTGAACCTATCGGAGTGACGTAAGGACATTATACTTCCAGTCACATTATGAAGGACCGATATCAATATCATGAGTCTCAATAAAGCTTAAGATATGATTCGTATCATATTTGAAGAACATCGCTAAGTGTCGAACAACACTGATACCCTTAATTTTTAAGGATGGAGCTTTTGAAACAATACTCGTTTACATCTCAAATCATTTTAAAACATGCCAAAAGAAAGAAGGGTTAGCCTTAACATACTATCGTTTATCTTAAGCGTCTTTCCTATTTGACAACGCTCTATGACCTCTTTCATTATACTTCGTATACCATCCACGTCTTCATATTTATGGGAAACTCTAATTTCTTCATAACTACTTGGAACTCGACTCTATGAGTAAATGCTTGAGTGCACCAAATCTGGACATATACCATTTCTTAAAAGGCTTGCAGGACTTACAATATGAAGGCAACACATTCATAAACTCTAGACACTCATGGTTCATATAAGAAACAAACGACACACGTCGTGCCATAGCGGCGAGTCAAGAAATAGACTTATGTACCTTGAATCCGTCGTTTGAATGAGTACAACAAGTCAATCCTTCTGATAGACGAATAACCTTGATTGTTAAAACCCCAACTTTAACCTTTTTAATGACTCTTGAATTTCTTCCTCACAATCTGAAAAATCCATGACGTAAGAAGTTGGAATACACTTTGATCTTTGTCTCATTTGATCCCTAAAGTCGTAGCTTAAGATCTCCAATTTTCTCATGGTGCAAAAATGAATTTTTGGAGCCACGAAAATGGTCGTGCGTTTCCTCTTGACAGTGCCTGCACCCCAACTTAATCTTTGCTTACTAGACTTTAGAAAGTGGTTGTTGTGCTACTGAAAATTTCAGCTCAAGCAAAGCATCTTTTATTCTCCATTTCAAACACTTCTTCACACGTTCAAATAAAAACAAGTGGCAGCAACATTGCTGGACACATTTTTGCCTAGGAAACTAAGCAAACCAAATATTTTTTGACTATTATAGAACCCACTCTTCTATTATAGTAATAAAAAATAAAAAAATAAAAAAATTAAGGTAGGATGGACGTGAAAAATTAGGAGATAATTGCAAAAAAAAAAAAAAAATTAAGGTGGGGTCCACGTGAAGAAGTAGGAGACAATTGCAAAAAAAAAAAAGTAGGACATTTAAAGAATGATAATAAGTTCAGAAAATGGTAAAGGCACGCTTAGAGAAAATTTAAAGAAGAGAAATTCAAGAAAAAAGAAATAACGATTTAAATTGAACACAAAAACCGCTAAAGAAGTCATAAAACTAAAAGATTTAAAACTTACACCTTTGGGTAAGGATAAAAATGCACAAATTTTAGACACATACATCTCACACAAATAATGAGGAATAACATCAAGAAGACGAAATATAAACGGTCAAGAAACGTATGCACATATTTTCTTAAAATGATGAAGTTGGTCTATACTTTAAAATTTAAGACTACAACAGATGCTAACACATGAAAGCGCTTTTCAGTGTTGTTAAGTAGAAAGAGACGATGACATGAAACTCGGTAGGAGAAGGAGTATTTCAAATCTTTCAATTGGAGAACCAAACCAGGAAAGTCATATATGGGAGAAGCGGACTAAATAAAATAATTTATTGATATTTTCAATTAATTGAATTATAATACTTTCTATAATAAAAGTTCCATAATTATATTACTAAAAGGTACTCTCTCTGTCCTAATTTATGTGACATAATTTGACTAGGCAAGAAGTTTAAAAAAGAAAGGAAAGATCTTTGAAATTTGTGGTCTAAAACAAGTGATAGATATTTGTGTAGATTTAAATCATTTGATTAAAGGTAAAAATGAAAGTTTCAAGTTAAATGATTTCTAAACAATAAAATATATTATTTTTTTAGATAAACTAAAAAAAAATGTGATACTTATTTTTGTGTTGGGATCGTGCTTTTAGCACGATCTTTCATCATCTAGTATATTTATTTTTATCTAATACACCACCAAATGACCTTCCTTTTTAAGCTTATCACTTACAGCTAATTTTTCATTTTTCTATTGGGTGGACCCACTTATCCCTCTTTATAGTACCAATGTAAAAAAATAAAATGGACAATGTGCTCCATTTAAAACTATATTACCAAGCACAAGGGGTTTGTCCCCTTCATTTACACGTTGCAGCAATATTAGCATAATAACACGTATGAAGGCATTTGAAAATATTCCAAACTTACTCATCTATGGGCAGTAAATTATCCAGTGAAAAGATAAGACATATCTACTAAGTTTAAGCAATCTGTGGCTAAAATAATTTATTTACAACCTTATCATGGTAACTATTATACATGGTAGTAAAATAAAGACACCAATCAATTTAATAAGGTGATGAGCAAAAATATAAAACTTCTTGGTGGTGAAGTAGTCGGTAGAGATATCATATATTACTACATCGGAATAATATCTTATGGTATCGAGATAGTCAAATTTACGGGGTCTTACAATAATACTATCACAAACCGTCTATAAACTCATGAATAACTTTAATCTCTTCAACCTCATGTGGATTTACGACGACGCATCCTAACACCAAAATACGAGGTGTTACATCCTTCCTTCCTTAGGAACATTCGTCCTCGAATGTTGATTGTAACTCTGGACTCTAACACACATTTGTATATCTTAGGAATGTCTGATCTGAGAAAGACCTTGTGATTGCTTATCACTTTAGTCTTAGTCACACGAGTGGAGTGATCTCTTAACCTTGCTCTATTGCACAATCTAGAATGTGAAAGAAGGGTAACATTTCCTAAATATCCTGTAGCCTCTCAATTAAAGTGTGGCGCGCAACACACTATAAGTAGGACTCTACTAGACACAACTTCATAGTCATTTTTTCTTAAAATGAGAAAATATGTAATCTTGAAATTATAGGGGTGTTCATGGTCCGGTTTGACTCGGTTTTTGGTTAAAACCAAACCAAATCAAACAAATTAAGTCGGTTTTTTCTAATATTCAAACCAAACCAAACTATTAAAGTATAAATTCTATCGGTTTCGGTTTTGTCGGTTTTATCGGTTTGGTTCGGCTTTTGCGGGTTTTTTCGGATTTTAAGAATGTATTAATACAAAGAACCTTTGAATCAAATGGTAACTAAATACGGCTTTGATAGTGATCCATTCAAATCTAAGAATCTTCTTAATTAATTCATTAACTTTATTTAGGTATAGGCATATGGCTATGGGTATAGGAATTATAGAAGCATAACATTTACTTTTCATGATTGTAGTTACGTCCCTATATATAGCCTTTTGATATTACGCAGCCCCTCCGAAATTTTTGTTATCTAGATTCATCGTGTTTTTGAAGCATTGAGAAGAAAGCACAAAAGTTAAAACAAAAAATGATAAACAGAAAGACAAAGTCATCTATCAAATCTTTTTAAATTCCAATTGTGCCGTTTTCTTCCCTTTAATTTGTTACGGATAAAATGCTAGCCTATTAGTAATAATTCAGATGCCATGTAAATGAGGGAACCGTAAAACTGAATAAGGGAGAAATTCTATTTTACCTTTAGGAAATTTCTTTTTATTAGCTACACTTTTCTTACTAATTATTTGAATTTGTATTCTTCTTACTAATATATATATATATATATATACCGGTTTGGTTCGGATTTTTTTGGTTTAACACCAAACCAAATCAAATGTTATCGGTTTTTTAAAATTGAAAATCAAATCAAGTCAAACCAAGCCGGTTTTCGGTTTATCAAATCGATTTGATTCAGCTTACCGGTCGGATCGATTTTTCAGTCTCATTTAAACACCCCTATTTAAAAATAAAAAAAGTTACTTGCTACAACCTACCACAATTAAAATGTATTACATTAATTATATATATAATTTAAACTCCAGTTTATGTCACAGAGAATAGGTAGCGTAGAAGATGCAACACTAGGAATAGTGCGGTCTTCAGTAAGATGCACTAGTCCATCAACCCCACACGCATTTTTCTCATATATATCCCCACTTTTTACACCAACCTATTGTACTTGTCCATTTGATACATTGAAGTTTAAGGGCCTAGCTTCTCAAAATGGGAGCTCCTCCAAGTTCTCAATTCATTTTCTTCACCTTCAATTTTCTTCTTCTCCTTTCACTCAACAATGTCCAAATTCAAGCCATGTCAACAATCACAGCAATTTCCAAAGACCAAATAGCTTGTGAAATGTGTGAAGCCTGTGAGAACCCATGTCAACCTATTTTATCTCCTCCACCACCATCAGCTCCACTTCCGTGCCCGCCTCCACCATCACCACCACTTCCACCACCATCACCGCCTCCACCATCTCCTCCACCGCCTTCAGCACCGGTCATTAACTGTCCACCGCCACCTCCACCACCAGCCCGACGTTTTTGCCCTGAAGACTGCTCTCTACAGCCTCGAACACCGCCTTATTCCATATACCCTTATTTTTCACCACCTTCAGCTTACTCTAATAAATCCACTCGATTCAAAAGTCATCCTTTCGTTACTTTTCTCATTCTTGCCATTACATGCCTTTTTTCCCTATAGACCTTAAAACCTTCGGGCTAATTTAGCTTAAAGACACTATAAATATGGTGTCATATCGTTCGTTTTAGGTCAAAGTCTACATAATTTGAGATGCCTTATGTGCTCCTACGATTCTTATTGATTTTTAGTGTCAGAGTTTCTTCGTATATCCAACAAGACAAAAATCATAGTAATATGAGATTTAACTGTTGTATAACATCTAATATTTGTTTACGTAATTCCTTGTTTTATCCAAATAAATACATTATAAGTTTCAGGTTTAGACAATGTGCAGAGAGGAAGAAGAAATTAAGGGCAAGAAGTGGTGGATCAAAAAAGATGGTGTGTCAAATTGCCATACACAAAGAATGTGGATTCGGAGGACATCTCATATGCTTAATTCTAATAGAAAGTAGGAATAGTCTTCTTGTTCACTTTAGGTAGTGGAATTCAATAAAGTGCCTCAAGTGTAATTTAAAAGTCACATGCTTAGTTTTTACGTCATTGCTGGTATTACTTAAATTTTCTTATTATTGGATACATGTACTCATCTATTTTATAATGAAGCATTAGAATTAGTTTTTATTTCTTTTAGATTATTTTTTGGTTTTTGGTTTTGTTCATATGCGGGCTAGAAGTCCTACTGGGGCGTAAAACATTACATGCTAAATTAAAGGTGATTTCATTCTCTAGAAACTCAAAATCATAACCCAACCTATAAATCATTGATAATTCATTATGTTCATGTTTCAAAAGCTTCAATTATCGACATATCGGTTCTTTGCCAATCACACAATAAAAAAAACAGTGGGAAGGTTATGCTTCCAATAGTATCCTCCAGATCTCCACATAATCATTAAAAGTAAACTTAGTGGTCGTTTGGTTTGAGGTCAAAATAGTCCCGGGATTACAATCCCGGGACTAATTTATACCATCTGTTGGTATTATTTTATACCATCTGAAAGATGGTATAAAATAATATCAGTATAAGTGGGTTAAGAAGGTATAAGTTGAGTTATTCCAGCACTAATTTTTATATCACGTTTGGTACAAGGTATAAAATAATCTCGGGATAAATCTATACCTTATACCAAACGTGGTATAAAAATTAGTACCGGCATAACCCATGTTATACCTTAAACCAAACGACCACTTATAGTATTATAATATTTTCGGGTGATCTTGGAAAGTTGGAATAAAGATCAATTTTGAAAGTGTGATAAAAGCGCATCTAGAATAAGGATAAAGTTGATATAAATGATGTATATCTTCTTTTTTAACGGCATTGGGTACCCGTTTTAAAGCCAGACTAATTTAAATTTGTGTAAGACCTATTATATGGGGAAGTTCTTCCTACCAAAATTTTGTTCATTTTTGGGTCATACTTGAGACCTCTAATTAAGGGTCGAAGCAAATTTAAAATAACATGGGATAGTATTAAACTTTATTTTAAAATTTGAACCGTGGAGAAGAAAATTGTCAAGTGAAAAGATCTTGTCCTATATATTGCAGGAGAAAAGACTTCGCTTCCATTTATATTTATTGATGATCAAACTGTTAAGTTCCACATCGGTGGGATGAGGTAAATTTGGATTTCTTATATGTATTTGGGCAAACCTCCTTTCATGAGCTAATTTTTTGCATTGAGTTAGGCCCAAGATCCATTTCTTTACATGATATCAGAGTCAAACTCATTCCAATTTTTACAGATGTTGGGCAGCCATATTAATTTATCTACGCTCATATGTCCAGTCCTGGGCGTGAGGCGGGGTGTAAAGTCCCACATCGGTGAGATTTTACTATAAGAGAAAAAGGAAAATTCATCGAAGGAAAGAACAAACAAATTGAAGAAAAATTGTTAGTTTAATGGAAAAAGGAGGAGTATATTTTTGTGCAAAAGAGAAAGACGTTCCAGTTGTCTATTTATTCTTATTCCAATTTCGTGGCGGTCAGCCTGAGAATGTTGATAAAAAGGGTGGAAAAACTTACTTTTATAAATTTAGTGCACATATTTTATTTTATTTTGAAAATAAATCACGAGTAGTACTGTTATATTCTTTCTTCTCTTTTATTTCTTCCATGTCTTTTTTTTTCTCAGTTCATTTGTCATATCAAATTGATTCAAGCTTACCTTCTTCCGTTTTGTGTTAGATTAGGACACTGTAAATTTAGTGCTCTGTTATACTTTGTTACTATTCAATTGACTTTAATTACTCTGCTGTATTTAGTATGTAGTTAAGGAAGAATTATTAGGCAGAGAAATGTGAATAATGAAATGAGTTCGATTTTTGAAAAGTTGTAAAGATAATGTGAGATGGTTATACTTTTTAACTTTTGAGGCCTAACTAATTAAGTATTCATTCTCATTTATGCTCGACACACAATTTTCCTGCAATTATAGCTAGGAACAAAAACGAAGCTTTGAGCATTATACGTTCCAGCAGGGATCCGTCCAGTTCCTCCATTACCCCTTTAAAATTATGACATGTGTCCTTTTATTAATCTAACGGTTCAGATTTATTTGATCGTTTATTGCCCTTTGATTCCTATTTATATTTGTTGGGTCTTGTCTTTCCTTTGCCTTGTTTCTTGGAAGCCGAGGGCTTTCGGAAACAGTCTCCCTACCTCCAAGGTGGGGGTAAGGTCTGCGTACACTTTACCCTTTTCAGACCTCACATTATGGGATCCCATTGAATATGTTGTTGGTTCAGATTTATTTGGTTAATTAAAAGAGTTTAACCATGGTAAAAATTTGCTTTAATAAATCCTTTCTTTTCTCCCAAATCTTTCCAGAATAATCATCAACTTGAAGAAATCTTTCATTCTCCATTTCTCTATTTCCCTAATTGCTGCTCCCTTCCTTCTTCACATGTTGAAGAATGCCTCATATCCTTCTCTTCATCATAGTTTTCCACTTCCACATATTCATGCTCTTTGACTAAGTTTACATCGCAAATAGACATTAAAATTTTTAATAGATAAATCTTGAATAATCCAGAGAAATAGATGAAAGTGAGGTTGCTATGAAGGAGGGCTTTCAAAGAAGCCAGATTTGGAAGATATCCAAGACGGAAGAAAATTGATATGAAGAAGTTTAATTAAGCAAATCGTTCCATAAAAGTGACGAGAAAGAACTTTTTCGAAAAAGCAACTCGTATAGAAAATCCAAATTACAATTTCTGAAAGAAAAGGTAAAAACATCAATTGGAAAACAAACACATCACAAGAAAGAAGCCTCTGCGAATAATTATAAGAATTTGAAGTCCCAAATATCAACACCACCAATAAAAACCCAGAAATCCATAACCTTGCAAAAATGAATTTGAAGAGACTTCTTTAGGTAATGGTGAAATTAGTCTATAAAAAAAGTGAGAAGATATTTTACTTTAATTTAGAAAAACTATGCAGAGAAGAAAAGGATAATTCAAAGGCATAGTAAATAAGGGAGAGAAATGTTTACCACAGTTAAAACTCTTTTAATTAATCAAACAAATCTGAACCACTAGATTAATAAAAGGGCACATGTCATAATTTTAAAGCGGTAATGGAGGAACTGGACGGATCTCCTACCGGTAGGAGCCAAGTCCGATACATAGACATGCATGCATGGTGGGAAGCAGCTCCCCTCCAGTACAGGAGTGTCCAGTTTGTCCTGGGGGATTGATTTGCTGACATCTGGACACTTACAGATCTAAGGACCAGCAATTGTTTAACCAAAACAGCCACTTAAACCATGGTTAAACCACACATTAATGTTAGGCTTAATACCCAGATGGACCCTTAAACTTGACATGTTTTGTAAGATAAGCATATAAACTTATAAGGTGACCAGATAGACACTTAAACTTACTCAAAGTGTATTTTTCAATTTTTTCAGTTGTTTTGAAAACAAAAACTATATTTTTTAAACACTCACAATTTTCATGGCCAAACAAGCCCTAAATATATCACAAAATATTTTTTTTAAAATACAAAAATAAAGCAAACGCATATACATGAAACTATAAATGTGCACTTAAACCAATAAATACTCGCTAATCGCAATTTTATAACTTTCAATTAACTCGATTTTTTTTTTACACTTGAATAATTAAAAAACAATAACTTTAACCAATAAAAAACCTTAAAAAAAGACTTCAATTACAACTCTACTTCCTTTCAAACATGGTCCCAATAAAGAGCACCAGTTTCTTCAACAAAAGAGGACTCAATAATTTATTAGAGGGAGAATAAATTATACATATTACAAGAACGCAGTTGTAAACTAAAGGAAAACTCAGACTTCGTGGTCCCAAATATCTGCAACGCTTCTGAAAGGCCCATCAGTCTTGTTCACGAACAACTCTTCCCCATCTAGTACTCGCATCTGCACAAACGAAGAATAGTAACTTAGATAAATCCTGCATTTTTTCTATCAAGGTTCACGTATGGTCACCAAACTATATCCAATATATCATTAAGTTCACAAAACTCTCTTTTGCCATATTTCCATCATGGAAATTTACACACTACACACTACAAGTCTACAGCATTACTTTCATAAAAATAACTACTTTTTTGTAACATTACAATCAACCTTTACCCACCATAACTAAGTCCATGCTAATTTAGTCACAATGTCACTGGATTTTAACCATTATATTAGTAAAGTCAAAAAACTATTTTTGACTATACTAGAGAAGTCACAAATATCATCCACTACAATAGTGAATTCAACTTGACGGATAAGTTTTCTTCTTATAGTGAGTACTGTTATAGTAGGTCAAATTCAATTACTTAAATGTGACAACAAATAATTTTGTAACTTCTACTGTAAATGTAAAATTCAATAACTACATGGTAAATTAACAGTGCATTGACATATAACTTTCCTCAAAATTCAACACTTGATACAAGTGAAACCAACAGGCAACATTGTAGTATGATGCTTAAAATCTACTAGTCGGTTCAAAAAAGAATTAACTTGAATTAACTTTCTATATTTAGTAACAATTTAACTTTACATTTTTCAATTTTACCTTCTATGAAATGATTTATAGCCACATATTTCTTTAAGGCTTATTTTTTACCATAAGTTTCAAAAAGTTCTCTTTTTTCCTCAAACATTATATCCAGTCAAGCACTATCACATAAATTGAAATAAATTGGGATGGAAAGAGTAAATGACGAGAAAACTACCTGATCTGGGATATCAGAGATAGCTTTGAAATCTAGCTCTGGAATTTCCCATGAGAACACTTTAATGTTCTCTTTGATTCTTTCAGAATGATCGGATTTAGGAATTGTACTTGTTCCTCTTTGTAAAGCCCACCTCACAAGCACCTGCCCTGGGGTTTTATTTAGCTTTCCTGCTACCCTCTCCACTACCGGATGATGGACAAGATCAACTTCTCGTGAACCTAGAGGTGAATATGCCTGACATACATCGATAGTTAATGGAAATGCATTAGGTGGCACCAATATTGGCGGATGCAACCTTGTTTATTGGGTTAAACTGACTCAATAACTTCAGCACGTAGCATAAATATGCATGAAAAACTAGTAATTCTGAATGTACAATTTCAGAAGTGCAATAAAATCAATAAGAAGACCTTAAATGTTAAACTCATCAAAGTATTAAATTCTGAATTCCCCTCTAATTTTATGCTCCATGAAACATAACAGATGACAAAAGGTACATGTAGAATGGCTCATTCCACCACCTTTATATACCATTGGCCCTTTGTAGGCTCGAGCGAAATTATAAATAAACAAGATTATTAGGGGTTCAAGATTAGATATACAAGTACAGAGGTAAAGTATGACGTTTCTAGTCCATTACACTTAAGCTTGTTAGCTACCAAATCATGTGTAATTTCTTTTACTTCAAACTTTATTCTACAAAAGGAACATAACTTAGGTCCAATATCGATCCTCTTTACACTGTAAATATATGTCATGCACAGAGCTTCAGTTACTTACTGTGACGTGGATTTTATTCTTCTTGCAAGCCTCCAACATCTTTTCATTTCTCCATCCAGGGTGCATCTCCATCTGAGCACGGAAGATCACCATAAATACAAAGAAAAAGAAAGAGGACCATTAAGTGAAATACAAGAATATCTAACTAACCTGGCATACAGAAGGCACTATCTGGGCAATATCTAAGAGCTTATTAAGTTTTCTGACTGTGAAATTACATACTCCAATATCTCGTACTAGTTTGTCTGTCACTAACTTCTCCATTTCTCTCCAAACGCCTTCATAGTCAAAGTCGGACACCTCCCCTCCTTTGGGAGGTCTGCTCGCTCCGTCCTTTAGACGGAAGGGCCAATGGATCTTCAACATAATATGTTCAGATTCCTTAATTAGATTTCAAGACTACAACAAAATACCACAGAAAGACGGGATTGTGAAAGTACCAGGTAGAGATCAAGATAATCCTGTTGCAGTTCTTTGAGTGTCTTCATCAATGCGGGTCGAACTCTCTCTGGTGATAAATCAGTACACCTAGAACAACCAATAAAATCTCCTTATATCCACATATAATTTGTTTAAATGCACATTGAATGTAAAATACTACAAGGGATGCTAAATAAGTTAGCATAGTTTCTTTAATACCATAGTTTAGATGTCACAAACAAAGCTGATCTCTCAAGTCCTGCCTGTATAGCCGCCTGGATTCCATGACCAACCTATAAGAACAAAAAAGATGTAATTGTTAATGACAAATAAGACTGTTAAACATCTGTTTAAGCTGATAAAATTTCGTACTTGCATGTCGGTTTTGGAAACTTCAGTTCTGCAACATTCTAAACTATGTGTAGGACTAACAACATTCTAAACTATGTGTAGGACCTTACTGTAGGCAGATCCAGAATTTAATTTAAGCTCTATGAGTTTTAAGGTTTTTAACATTGAACACATTGTATTTCTAGAATTATGGGTTCAGGCCTACTATTTGTTGCCATTTTAGCACTTTTTACACACAAATTTATTTTTCGACTAAAATATACTGGGGTCAGATGAACCCAGCAGCAATACTCCATCCATCCTTGTTCATGAATCATAAGAAGCATTTGTAGGCCTCTTTTTCTATGTGCTTCTGCCTGCATGCTAAGCAACTTGTAGAGAAAAATATTACTTGGATATAGATCAACAACTTAAAAGAGAAATCACATATGAAAAGAACCTCATCTTGGATTCCGTACTCTGCCGCTGTGTCGACATGCCTGTAGCCAGCCTGCAGCGCCAGTCAGAGCATTCTCATTAAAAAAAAGTTTCCATGATCATCAAATTTGTAATCAAGTTATATTTAGATTACCACCTGAGAACCGTTCCTCTGGAAGTAGCTTTATGCCTTTTTTTTTCCCCTCATAAACCAATTATCTGAGAGATCCTAGACCATGTTTTTTCTTTCAAAGAACAGGTTCTCGGGAACATCTTATGAAATTTTCAATTATGGCCAGTTAAACTGAGACATTCCACTATGATGATGCCAAATGAAACCACTAGAAACCACTAAAAATTTAAGGAACGGAATAGATTGCCCATATATCAAAGTGACACAAAACATACTATCAATCCACATATTGGAATTCTGGGTTAACTCCACACATGAACCCACAAAAGCATGGTGTGGGACACTAGCAATCACTTAAAAAAATGTCAATGGATCATAAACGCCCTGAATTAAACAAGGGGACCAACTACCCAAACTAATAAAGATTGCATCCAAGGAAATATTCAGTGGCTGTAACTGTCCTAACATATGTATAGTTTAAAGAGTTCAGATATAATTCTAACATTATGTTATAGACATAATTTTAAATAAATATATAGACATAATTAAATAAATATTTGACATAATTTAAATAGATAAAAGCATGTTGTGTCTAACAACTAAAACTTTAGCTTTACACACTCCAAACTCCAAACACATTAACCCTAATTTCCTGCAGGGACTAAAATTTATGTTTTTATATAAAACTAGTACTCCCCTGTTTCAGTTTAGGTGTCTTAACATAAATATTAAGTTTGTGATGTTGAACTAACCCAGATAGATAAGAGAAAATAAAAAATACCCCTTTATCTCATAGTACTCTCTCAATACATAATCTAATGTTTTGAAATATTTAGGAACTCCTTAATCCCTAAAATCACACTATCACATACGTTTAAGACCACAAGTTAGAAGAGTATTTTGGTATACATACATCTTTCATTTAAAAGCACGAAATTCAAGAATCTTTCAAACTTTCTTAAACTTCATGTTTAGTCAAACAAATGGTGTGGTTTTGCTAGGGAGGAAAACATTTTCCGGAATATGTTTACCCATCATTTTTGGTAGGACAAACATTTTCTTTCAAAAAAAAAGTTCCTTAAAAATGATAAAAATGACTTCAAGGAAACCAAGTTCCCTAATGAAATTCCAATTATTATCTCCTCCCCACCCACCCCGCCCCCACCCCATCCCTTGACTATCCTACCCCGCCACCCCGAACCCCCACCCCCATAGTGTTGCTAGATCAGATATAAATGCAGTATTTTTAAATTTACTTACCAAACAATAGGTAAGAAACTCACTTATTTTCCAAGAAAACATTTTCCATCATACCAAACACACCCTAAAAAACATAAATGAAACAGAGGAGTATAAATAAGTGCTTACTCATTTTTTTCTTTTATGTTTTTAAAAAGAGTTTGAATTGATTGTCCTATCATATTTAGTTTTGAATTATTAATAAATCTTTTAGTAAAATTATCAGTTATGGTACAGTTCAGTCGAATCAAACAAGAAAATTGTTATTAAATGACTACAAACAATACAGTCAACCCAATCAACATTACTCCAACAACACAATACAATACATCTATACCATACAAAATGAAATTGTAAGTACCATCACTACACATGATAAATGATTTCAGAGAAACAATCCTTGTACCCAGCATAAATCAAGAAAACCAAAAAGAATAAGAGCAGAGAGCAAGTACCTTAACAATAGCAGTAAAAACATCGTCCCTGGCATTATGAGCTCTCCAAGTGCCCAAACCAATAGCAGGAATCCTGTGACCACTTAACAGCCCAAAATCCCCCACTTTCTCGCCTAGTTGGTCTATTGTCATCTGAGCCATCTTTTTCTTCTTGATTTACCTATCTAGTTTTCACTACTTGGGACTTTCAGCTCTATCTAGTTGTGGAAATTTATATGGCATGGGAAATGGAGAGGCTGAATTAAGGAAAGGTACACGTAACTTTGCATGTTGTGACACGTTCGCACTTGCTAGACGTTTTTGAGCGTCTTTGGACACGTTCGACCGCTCTCTTCTTGCCTTCTTTTTCTCTCTCTTTTTCTCTTTTCTAAACGGGAATGATCGAGAAATTTAATAGATGAGGAGAAGCTTCTCGAGAAAATGAACTGTGGGTACTTTTAAAGTGTTAGAATTAACAAATTATGATTCTGTTAATTAGCTGTGGTTAAAATTCAGAGTTATAATCTGGATAGCCAGGCAAATCGATTATTATATTCACTCAATTTTATTTTATCTTTAAAAGTCACTCAATTTTGCTCAATTGAATTCTATGGTCATTATGTAATTTTTCATACCTATTTAATAACGTGACAGTTATAAATTTTTAGAAAAAAAATATTAAAATATTAAAACATTAAAATCAATATTTAAATTTATTAGATCCAATTCATTCTAAATCCGACCCGCTAAATTAGTTGATTATATGAGAGATGCCTTTAAACTTTAATAACATTTAACTAGAAGAATCATAATGGTTCTTCAATTCTTAGACAAAAAAAAAACAGATAAATTATAGGTGTATTAACTTTGTTATTCCTTAATGGTTTCAATACGTACTTACTAACTTAGATCGTTCTTATTTTACTACTCCCTCCTTGCAAAAGTAAGCTTCATTCTCCTTTATCATATTCTTTACTCTTTTTACTATATTTTGTTCTAGTGTTAATGTTTGTGCTTGTAACGATCCGTTTGGTCGTTTTAGACATTTTACTCTTTTTTCTCAAAATACTTTTTCCGCAGTCTCTTTTTGGTATTTATGACTTGCAGGGATGGGTGGCGCGGTTCCCGAGGCTATCGGGCGAGTCTTGTTTGGTTTTGACGATTTTAGAGTATTCTAAGTTGAATAAGTGAGAAAGAGTTGACCAATAGTTGAGTTTTGGGAAATTGCATCCGAAATCGAATTCTGATAGTTTTATTAGGTCCGGAAGGTTATTTTTGACTTAGTTGAGCCTTTGGTTCGGGTCTCGAGACGTCCGTTTGGGTTTTGGGTTGTTGGTTGGAAATGTTGATTTTAGTTGGTTGGAGTTGACTTGGATCAACACCGGGTCAATGTAACCTCTTTCGGGAAATCCAAGTGCGCGAGTGACTTCGTAGCGTGATTTCTGATGAGTTAGCGTGTTTGGTTGTGTTCATGGGGTTCCGAATAAGTCTTGGGTGTTGGACCGGACTTAGTGAAAACCAGAATTTTTTGATGCTGGTGTGACCGCACTTGCGGGGTTTGGTCCGCAGGTGCGAGAAAACGTGGGTTTGGGGAGGGCCGCAACTGCGAACTCTTCCCCGCACCTGTGCATTTTGTACTTTAAGTAACGATCGCATCTGTGGCCTTTTCTCCACAGGTGCGAGCCAACACCTGAGAGGAAAGGTCCGCTGAAGTGGAAATAACAGAGATGAAACCCCTTTTCATTTTCAAAAAATGAACTTAGATTTCATGAATTCATATTTTGGGTTGAGAGCTCTTGTGGAGGCGATTTCAGGTGTTTTAGGCTTCAATTCTTCTTGGGGGTAAGATTCTAAGCTCCAAATTTGTATTTTCCGGTAGTCTAATTATTTATTTAACCTTGTAATTATATTGGGTTTGTGAAATTGAGGATTTTAGCCCTAAATCCTAAGAGAGGATTTTTCTTGAAATTAAAGATCAATTTGATGGCTTTTTAAATGGGGTTTTTTGGATTTAGACTAGTAAGGCTTTGGGTAAACCATTTTTCAATTAAAATTTCAGTTTTGCCCTTGTGTGCCCGGGTCACTTTTAAGGTCAATTTAGAGTTCAAATTAGAAGTATAGCAATATGGGTATCCTTAGATTCGTATACTAACGTAGAGTACTTATTTGATAGACTTTTATCGTTCTGAAGCTCTCTGCAAGGGGGAGGCGTTAGCTTGATTGTTCGTGACTCCCGCTCAGCCTTCGAGGTAGGTTATGACTTACCCTTGTTAGACTTCGATTGGAGAATCGTATGTAGATGGTAAATATTGACGAGGAAAAAATGACAGGCCTTCGGGTATGGTTGTGGTGATAAATCCGCTGGCTTGGTTTGGATGTATTATGTGGGCTTGTCGCCATGTTTGCTAATATGTTGTGATTGTTGATCGATTTACCTTATCACTTGATATCTCACTTATCTCATGAAACTGGGAGGTTTATATTAACGACTTGAGTTGTGTCAGCATTCATGACATGCATCTATTGGTTTCATGATTTTGCGATGTTGTTGATATTTGATTCCATGCATTGACATACCATCCATTTACATACATGATTAGTTACGATGGTGAGAAAGTGGTGATAGCCTGTGTGGCAATTGAAAAAAATGATAGCATGTGTGGCAATTGATAAGAATGATAGTCTGTGTGGCAATTGATAAGAATGATAGCCTGCGTGGCAATTGAAAAGAATGATAGCCTGTGTGGCAATTGGTAAGAATGATAGCCTGTGTGGCATTTGGTACATGGACTTCGCGAGTCCCCCATGGTTCATGACTTTGAGGCATAACCCTTAGTATGTGTGTACGATAGTGGAGAGTTGGCCTGTGTGGCACTGCATTGCATTAAATTCATTCATTTACTCATGAATGCTTACTTGGCGTTTGATATACTCATTCTGAACTTATACTTAAAGTATGCTTTTGTGACTGTACTTGATTTCCTTATCTGTTTACTTGTTGATTTCTTCTAATTGACTAGATGGCCTATGCCCATACTGCGCATGGGTCAAACACTTTGAATCATAGTGTATTTATGTATATCTAGTTGTGTTTAGATAGTGATAATATATATATATATATATATATGTTCAAAATACGATTAATATAACATTGTAGTTTGTGCTTTGTATTTAAAATTTTATTATATTCGTGTTTGCTACGAAAATTTATTAATACTTTTTAAAAGAGAAGATATGTTTAAAAGAAAACTATTTTTCTCTCTTTGAGATAAAACAATAGCAATATTTAAGCATCAGTTGATATTTTCAATTTTAATTTGATTAATTTAAAGGTGTAAAATACTTATTATTTTTTATCAAATTTTGATTTGGATAATTCTAATTCTAATTATTAAATTAATTTTATATGTTAAAAACAAAACAAAGTAGAAATTGATTTTCTATTTAAACGAAGAAATGCTATTTTTTAATTTTTGTTAAATATTCTCGGTTTAGTTCATTTTACTTGTTATGTTGTTTTTGCATGTTTTTTTAAGGAAACGTGAATTAGAATTATAATTTGACTAATTTACCTTATTCATTATTTGATCTTCATTTGATATTAATCTCTTTTCACATTTATTAGAGTAAGAATAAAAATAAAAAAATAATTAAAATTCTATCTTATTTTAAAATATAAATATTTTAAGTATATTTATTTGAGTAAACATAACAAATAAATGACATGGCGGAATAACAAATATAACAATTAAATATTTTGAAGAAAAGTAATAATATGGGGTCCATGTTTTTTGCTGTGCAATAATTTCATTTGCTTCCACTAATGGGTTAACATGGCAATGAATCCACTATTATTGACTTGATGGGGATACTTTGGGAATTATATGAATATTATTTGATTTTTTAATAAATGGGGTGCACGTTTTTTTTTTTACATTGCTTTTTTTTTTTTTTTTTTTTTTTAATATGGGTTTCACTTTTTTTTTCATGAGTTTGGAGAGGGTGGGGTCCGCTTTTTTTAAAAAAAAATATTGCTTGGCGTTTTAAGTATGGGGTCCACCTTTATTTTTTAAGAGTGACTGATGACGAAGCATGGGTAAACCGATGCTTCTATATAGTAGAAAAATATAAATATAATAAAGTATTTCTATCTACTTTTTTGAAGAGTTGGTAATATAAAGTATAAAATGTCATTTTTTTGCCCTTAAATAAAAAAATGGGTGGGGCCACAAAGGATTTTTTTGCCCTTAAATAAAAAAGTGGGACCGAACACGGACGACGATCTTGCCTCTATAAACCGGCTCTTCTATATAGTAATAAAGTAATACATATATTATGTTCAAAACATGATTAATATAACATTGTAGTTTGTGCTCCCTATCCAAAATTTTATTATATTAGTATTTGCTACGAATACAAAGTTGGCAAAAATTTATTAATACTTTTTAAAAGAGAAGACTTATTTAAAAGGAAACTATTTTTCTCTCTTTGAGATAAAACAATAGCAATATTTAAGCATCAGTTGATACTTTGAATTTTGATTCGATTAATTTAAAGGTGTAAAATATTCTATTGTTAATGTATGTAGATTGGACCTAAACAATACCTATTATTTTTTATCAAATTTTGATTTGGATAATTTTAATTCAAATTATTATATTAATTTTACATGTTTAAAATGAAACAAAGTAGAGATTTGACTTTCTATTTAAACGAAGACCTATTATTTTTTAATTTTTGGTGAATATTCTTGGTTTAGCTCATTTTACTTGTCATGTTGTCTTTTGCATGTTTTTTTTAAGAAAATGTCAATTAGAATTATAATTGACTAATTTACCTTATTTATTATTTGATCTCCATTTAATATTATTTTTTATTTTACAACATTAATCTTTTTTCACATTTATTAGAGTAAGGAATAAATGGAAAAGTAATTAAATTCTATTTTATTTTAATATATAAATATTTTAAGTATGTTGCTTTACAATAATTTCATTTGCTCCCACTAATGGGTCGATACGCATGTGACAATGAATCCATCATTATTGATTTAATGAGATACTTTGGAAATTACATGAATATTGTTTGATTTTTTAATATGGGATGCATTTTTTTTTACATTGTTTATTTTTTTAATATGAGATTCATTTTTTTTAATATTGCTTGATTTTGTTAATATGGAATCCGCTTTTTTTTTCCCGTGAGTTTGGAGATGGTGCGTTCCACTTTTTTTTTTTTTTTTTTTTTTAATATTGGTTGGTTTTTAGTATGGAGTCCACATTTTTTTTTTTATTTTTTATAAATATTGGTTGGTGAAAAGTATGAGGCAACACTTTTTTTTTATTGGAACGGACGACGAAAAAGTTGGGCCAAGTGGCTCTTCTATATATTATATTGTTAATATGAAATCTATTTTTTTTTTCGTGAGTTTGGAGATGGTGAGTTGCATTTTTTTTTTCTTATAAATATTGGTTGTTGAAAAGTATGGGGCAACACTTTTTTTTTTATTGGAACGGACCACGAAAAAGTTGGGCCAAGTGGCTCTTTTTTTTTTTTTTTTTTTTTTTAATTTTTTTACACACAACAAACAAACTTTTATTAGAAATGACGACGGACCAGAGAACAGCAACGAGCAATAATTCAAAATGCAGACTCATAGGGCTTATGGTGGAACACCAAAATGCCGGACTAGTTCAGAATTTGCACATAGATGTTACAAATTCAAAAGACACAAATGGGACATCTAAGTCCTTTATTCTGACAAAATATGGAAAACATAACCAGACGACAACAGACTCTAAAACAAAAACAACAGACGACCCTCGGGACAACACTACTCCTTTTCTTCTTTCTGTTCCTCTTTCCAGCAGCCCTTCAGAACGGATGTGGGGGATCCACAGTAAGGAGTCCTAGTGAGCCAAGTGGCTCTTCTATATAGTTATAAAATGTTTATTTTAAGGAAAGAATTGATCTTGCTCCTTTCTCTTGCCATACTTTACTTAGAGAACTGCAGGTCTCTTTTTTAGATTATGAAATCCATGTTTGCTTATACATTGACTTATTATGGGATTTCCTTTGTTTTTGTCGTTCTCATGGCAATCAGTAAATGCTTAGTTCAAGTGTTACTTTTCAATTGGAATTTTACAACAATTAGTGGAAAAGATAACATTTTGTTTTCAAGATTTCATGCAGTTCCTGCATAGAAATTCTGGGAGAGGAACAGTAACGAAGGGAAGAAAGATTTCTCTTGCTGGTTTGCTATGTATATTGCCTAATATCAACGATTGCAGTATCAGTCTCTTCGACTCAATTTTAATCTGTTCGATTTTTCTTAATTGGGAAAAAATTGGGAATCTAACCATTGCGAACATACGTACTATAGAACTTTTCGTCTCAGATTAACGAACACCTCTACGAAGTCCTATATGAAATTCTGAACTAGAATATTGAAGAAATATATATATGAGGGAATCCTGGAAGAGTTGCTATAACAATATGAAGATGATGGAGTATTTAATTTGAAAAGACTCTGATTTGAGGTGGAACTTAATCAATTTTTGGAGACTTGGACAGTGAAGATAATGGAACTTAAAGAAAGAAAATGAAAATGAAAAAAAAAATGAAACGAGACATTTCCGATTTTTGTCGTCGGATAAAGAAAAACAGAGACCAAAATGGAGCAAGATTCTATCCCGTCAATAAGGAAACAATAAAGTATAGATGGTACTTTAGTTTAACCGTGGTTTAAGTGGCTGTTTTGGTTAAACAATTGCTGACCCTTAGTAAGTGTCCAGATGTCAGCAAATCAGTCCCCAACTGGACAAACTGGACACTCCCTGTACTGGAAGGGAGCTGCTTCCTGCATGGTGCATGTTAATAAGAATCAACTCTACTCTAAAATAGAGTATTACCCATTTATACGCTTACAAAATGAAGTTTCATGAGTTATCTCGAATTAAGTCACATGCTCACCACCACTTATGCAGCCATATGAATTTCTTTGAGTTTCAACATTTCACACATTAGTCGGGTCCCTGACTAAAGTTGACCACATGCAGGACAAGTATCGGATTCCAACGATATTTCAGAAATTTAGTTTACCTTTATGCAAAGATTTATAGTCATACAAAATATATGTGATCCATTTTACACCACAAGTTTTAAAGTGTTTCCAAGGAGCACGGATGAGGCGAAGCATCATTCTCTATTTTCTTAAACTCCGTGCCCAGTCAAATGGGTTCACATAAATTGAAACGAAGGGAGTATTACATTGGCAAGGACCAACAAATTCAATTTTGACATTCCTGAAGATAGGAGAATACCATAGTTATTTGGTTAAGACCGCACAGTTTTTTCCACAAGGTCTCACACAATTAACAGTATCTGACACCTTATAAGTAGTTTTTTTTTCTTTTCAGCTACCAATATCGAATTTCGTTCCCACACACCTAACAATAACGTAACATATGAGGTACACCAATTTACGAGGCCATCTTCTTGCCAAGTTATATCTATTCTCCTTGCTAAGTCATTCTTTGGTGAGTGTTTCATAGTCGTGATCCCTTGTTTGAATAAGATGTACCTATTTTCAGGAGCGGAGCTAAGTTGGGCCAAGGGGGTTCATCCGAAACCTCTTCGGTGAAAAATTACACCTATATATATAAGGTCAAAATTATTATTTTTTATATATGTTAGACGTTGAACCCTTTGACTTCTTCGTATGTGATTACATTTTTATATTTTTCGAACCACTTAGTAAACTAAAGCCCGGTTATGAGCCCATTCCTCAATTTCAGAAATATGCATGGATAATAGAGGAGAACACGAATTACGAGCCCATTCCTCAATTTCAGAAAATGCGAATCACGAGTCATCTTTCATATGCAGAAAAAGGAAAAAAATAAGAAGAGGTCATAAGTCTTATGGCATATGAAAGTGAAACGTCGCACACATACAAAAACCAAACGCGAATCTCTATAGGCCCTCCACGCTGTCCCAAGAAAAGTTTACTGTGCACCACATGATTCTTATTTCTTAAGCTTCCTCAACCACATCGGTAACTCTCGTACCACTGTCATAACATCTAGCACTTCATTTCTTCCTTTATATGAACAAAATCCGCGCGCCAATTAACAAACATGGCCGATTGATAATGACACAATATTGAATTCGACTTGAACTATATATACGCGCATACTTGGACCATATACTAACTCACTCGAAATGCTAAATTTGCGTATATACGTTGGCAGAAGAAATGAAATACTTTTAATTGAACATCTTAAAACACGTATATAATTAGGATAATCAGAAATCTTAGAGAGTAGGAAAAGTACATGTTACGATAAGAAAAATTGTAGTACTATCAACAAACATGTGTAACAAGAAATTAAGAATTTGACTCATGAGTAAGAGTACTTAGAGTTAGAGCCATATTATTCTCCAACCACATGTGCAAAAGAAAACTGGGAGACTGTTCCTCCTATCATGTAGGATCATATAATCACACATTCTTAAATTTGTGTGGCAATTTGATGGGCCAGTTAATTATTTGTCCACCACCTCTTGTTCCTCCTCTGTATCCGAGTATCTCATGGCCTTCTTCTTGCTGCCTGAACATTGTCTATTATAAACCTGAAATACATATTCTGATTGGATAAAAAGGAATTACAAAACAAATACAAATGTTATACAAGTATACACCAGTTAAGTTTAATGCTATATAATAGTACTTGTTTATGGTCAAAGAAACAAGAAAATGACCACGGAAAGAATGATTAAAGGATGATGGTTCTTGAATTGAACTGATTTGGATATAGCTGTATTAGATGGAGGAGGGTTGTAATAATAGAAAGGGAAATACGGTACAATGGGGTTTGGAGGTGGAGGGGCTGAGTATAAAGAAGGGTCCATCGGAGGATAGTAGTAATTACTATCACCGCCACCACCACTGCCACCGCCATTATTAGGCGGTGGAAAAGTAGGCTGTGAAGGTGGAGGGAGTGAGCAGCCTTCCGTGCAGGAGCTTGGCGGTGATGGTGGTGGTGGACAATTATAACCTGATGATGCAGGTGGAGGTGGAGAAGGCGGCGGAGGTGATGGTGGTGGTGGTGATAAAATGGGCTGACATGGGTTGTCACATGAGGAGCACATTGTGCATGATATTTGATCTTTGGCCATAGCTGTGATTGTCGACATGGCAAGAGTTAATTGGACATTGAATGAAAAAAGAAGCAAAATGAGACTGCTGAAAACTAGAAATTGAGAATGCAAGGGAGCCCCCATGTTGAGAAGATAATATGATACTAGGGAAATGAACTTAATGTACAAGTTAAGAGCAAGAAGTAAAGGCAAAGTTGTTCATGGCACTACAAAAGAAAAGAGTTGCGTGGAAAGTAGAGGAGAAAGATTGGAAAGAGATAATATTGAGGGGCTAAAAAAGGGTGAGATAGATAATGAAAACAATGGGTGTGGGGTTGATAGATGGAGGAGTGCAGGTGTATTGATGACCGCACCATTCTAGAGTTTTATCTTCTAGGCCACCACTTCTCTATATGACAAAAATAATGGCCATTGCAGTTTTTAAAGAGTAGGATTTAAGTTATCTATATATAGTGATAACGTAAAGGTCTTTTTCCAGCTTTAGGTACCATTTTTATCAGGTTATAGTAATTCTTATAATAGAGATTTACCTCGTTAACTACTGTATAAGTGACTTTATTGTGTAAATACTTTATACATTGTCAATACATGGAACACAAAATTCATGTTAATATGGGGCATTTGTAAGGGAGACTGGCACTGGGGCCGGATAGGAGATTTCCAGCAAGTAATTAGGTGCCATATTTGCTTTACACTAGCTTAGTAGTTAGCAAATCACCAACACCAACTCTTTGAAGTTACAAGATGAACCACAGTGCCACAGTGACAAGAAGTTTAAATATATGATTGTTAGTTGGGCATCTAAACGCATATATACTATTAACCTTAACCAAATGAAGCTCCTTCGTTTTAGACGATGCTCCAAGTATATTATCTGTTCAAGTTCTTACTTATAGCCGGAGTCTGGACCCGCATGGAAGGGAGAGGGGTCACCCTCACCATACCCTGTTGGAACCCGTTAACTTCAATTATATATACCTTGAAAACCAATTATACATCTATTGTCAATCGTTTTTAAGGTTTTAGAAAATAGTTGGCGTTGCTTTTTCCTACTTTGTTTTGACAGGGACAGGGCGACTGAAGGCAAATATTCCACAAATTATTTGTGTATGTTGAAGACTATATCTTACTAATAGTATAATATTGGAGATGGCCGAAAAACCTCTAAAAGTAGGATGCTTGAGAACAAATACTCTGTAACACAACATTTAAACAGAGCATACAACGAAACAAAAAGGAACTCAAAACTATACGCAAAGTAGATGTAACCTACATATCACAATCAACTCAAGCGGGCATGAAACAAAAGAAAACCACTGACTTCGAAGTAAATGCTGTATAGTATTATTAAGCGATGGTGTCTCTTCCTCAAAATCAACAGAAACCTTTCCTTGAAGTTAAACGAAGACATCGTGACATTACCATTTACAAACAGGGTCATGGTGTCTGTTTCTTACAAAAGAAAAACAACATCAACAACTATAAACCAAAGACCCTAAGATGGATCACCAGTTTTCGCCACGAAGCTGTCTAAGAATCCTACCTTGAGGCGAATCAGGGTCACCTCTCATAGCATTCTCTTTCCATATCTCCACAGCTCTCATAAGGGTCTCTTCAGCAGTAGCCAATTGCTCCGGCCTCCACACCGTAACACCACCATCTGGTGCTGGATAAAACGCAATGCCAGCGCCAGGTGGCGCATCGGTCGCCCTCGTAATCGGTTTCCTCGTATCAGCCATCTCCATTTCCGCCAATGGAGATGGCTTATGGTGCTTAAAATACTCCCTATCATCTTCTAATTGCGCTCTCCCGTCTCTCTCTTCGTCGGGCCATGGTATGCCATCCAATCCAATGCAGTTGACGTCTTTAAATGATTCTTTATTATTGGTAGTGATAGTATTAGAGTACTGTCGCTTTTGTTGTGTCAAAGGGTCTATAGGTTGGTTTACGCCGGTGCTTTCGATCTTTTGAGATGAGCCGATTGGTGATTTGGGTGGTGTAAACGCTTCATTGTCTTTACTAGGCTTGATATTGGGTTGTTTCCTTTCGTTTTCTGCAAACTTCACTGATTCTTCTAAGTCATCTCCCTGAAAATACAACATACTAGTAACTTATTATTTCAAATAAATTGTGGACACTACAATTAGATGTGACAGAGTTATCTCATCTATAAAAAACCATCTAACCTGTTCAAGTTTGAACGTCATGGGTTATAACATGTTTGTTAACTTAATCCAACCAATTGAATCGAAATGACCAATCAAACTATTTGTTCAAAATAGGTCAAGATAGAGTAACCCCAACTTAATATGTCAAATTTGATTTATCAGAAGTCATGTAAATTTGAATAAACTTGCACTAGTAATTTAAGAAAATATTCCCATTCACACATTTTTTCCTCGAAAAACAAAATAAAAAATTTACAAAATTACAGAGTCCTGTTGCGTGGATTTAGTTATAACTTGCAATAATGACCTAAGTAAACTTTGGACGATTTGAATCATAACCCATCTTTTTATTAAGTTAACCTGTTTTGATTGTCAGATTCCATCAGAACTTCAATACGTGCATAGTTTATACAGTGAATTTTGCTAGGTAAGTTACTTACTTCAAGAGGTCCAGAATGGACGGCAGGATCAGCTGTTCGACCTGTAGATGAGGAAAATCTGTATGGAAAGTACTCAGCACTCTTATGAGATTGTGCAAATAGAAGTCGATGAAGTTTTGTAGCTGAAGATACTGCGAATCTTGTTTGCATTTTTGAGCTTTATGTATATGCAAGATTAAAACTTTTTAACAATCGTATGTATTTTGGGAATGTTATATAAGCAACTAAGAACTTGTCACGTCCGACACTGTTTGTATTTGTTTGTGCCAGATGTCGTGTCAACTTTTCTAGACGTGTCTAGAGCTTCTAGTGACTTCTGGTCACTTCTGCTTCGTGTCACTTACTCCACTTTTGTCTTCCAGAATTGCCTTGAAAACTAGTACAAGATACAATTTTCTAATATTTAAAAATTGTTCTGGTCAATTAGAAGAAAAGAAGATCATTAATGAACACTAAGCAATTAATAGTAGCAGTGACGAAGCAAAAATAAGATAAGGTGAAAAAATAATTTTGGGTCAGAAAACGAAATTAAGAGCAAATTACAGATCATTGGTTCACTCTAGAGTTTGAAATTCTGATGTTCTCTAAACCCGTCTCCCGTGTTGTGCTAGAATAGGAGGATTCCAACCATTTAAATTCTCAGTGACCGCATATATGAGAACATTTGTGCCCTTATTTAGACGGGAATTGAAAATGTGCCCAGAGTGAAAAAAAACGTATATTGAACAAATTTTAAAATAAGTCCTCCTCAAGATATCACGTTACACATTGGCAAAAACAGTCCACTATATACATCCACATGACCACATCCTGTATGTTCCTTTTATCGGAGGAGCATATCTGGAGATATAAATTAATGCAATTAGAACGTTTTTTCGTTTTTGATATAACAAGGTAATTAATCCGCGCTTCGCGCGGTTTCTTATTTCGTTTATAAATTTTGCCAGTATAGAAGAGACAACTTTTGTAGTTCTAAAAATAACAGATAATAATATTTGCAAAGAAAAAAAATTAAGGAAACAAAACACATGAAGAAATAAAACACAAAAGTAAATTGAAATGAAATAAAGAATTGCCAACCTTTTTGTAGTTTTGTAAAGTTCTCGAAGGATATTTCGTTGCTATTTAAATTATGCTCATAAATCTTATATATATATATATATATATATATATATATAATTGCAGGACAACGGCCGGGTGATGTGGCATTCTGTTAGGCTAGAAATTCTATTTATCTTTATTCTCAATTTTTTGCCTTTATTCTATGCTTTAAAGTATCAATTAATTAATTAGTAAAAAAAGTTAAACGATGTATCCATTTGGAGTAGTTGTGTGACTTGTGTCCAGATTTTTAAACGTCGCCTTCCCTTTTTTTTTTTTTTTTGCCTTTATTCTATATTTTAATTTAATGTATCAATTAATTAGTAATAAAAGTTAAATGATGTATCCGTTTGGAATATTTGTGTCCAAATTTTAAAACATTGCCTCCTCTTAGTTAGTTATTACCGAATTAATCCCACCTAATACCCACTTGGTTTTCACAATGGAATGTCATTACTGCATTGCTTTCATCGCCATCCATTTCCACTACCCATTACTTCCAATATTGAAAAGACTTGTTCCATTTGTGAGTTCCCTTCTCAAGATGATCCCAACACTTAAACAAGAAGTTGTCAAACACCATCATATATTCGTCTTCAAATATGAGAGATGAATGGTTTGTTTATTTACAAACTGATAATTAACTTCCATGTTTGCATCAAGAGCGGTATCACCCATGTTGTAGTAAAGGCGGAATAGCATTGGAAACGGCACCGGAAAGAGGCATTAGAAAGGGCACAGGAGAGACGCACCGAAAACGACTGCTGTAATTAGGGAGATTGCGGAGTTTTTCCCATCAATTGTTGAGATTCCTCGGATGCCGTTGGAATTGAAACAATGTTCCCACACTTGGAGGACACATTCATATCAAATCATTTATGGGAAAAAAAAAACACTAACGAACATTTACAAAGGTACTTATTGAAAGGCCTGTTTTAACTCTTGCCCCTTCCAAATAAGCATATACAGTCAAACCTCTCTATAATAGCTGGTTGAGTCCGAAATTTTTCAGCTGTTATAGAGAATGACTGTTATACACCTATAACAACATTACATTTAAATAATACTTTGCTGTTATAGGCAAAAAAAATGCATAAAATCAAATTTTCATTTTTAATTGTCAAATTCTAAGCTTAATCTCACTTTGTATAACGGAGGAGAATCGTTTAATGATGAAAATATATATATTCATATGATATTTTTTTGTCATAAATAGTGTATTAAATGATCAAATATTTGGTCAAAATTTCTACTCTTATTATTGGTAATCATAGATATTCTATTTTTATAAAGATGGTTAATTATTATATTACCAAAAAAAGAATATAGCTGTTGTATGGGGGGTAATTTTACAAAGAATGTACTACTATAAAGTTGGTTGTTGCTGTTATAGGTGAAATGCTGTTATACAGAAGTAAAATATAACATAAAAAATCGGTTCCGAAAAATCTTAGCTGTTATAGAGAATTGTTGTTATATGCGCGTGCCGTTATAGAGAGATCTGACTGTACTGCATCAAGTTTGCTACCACTGAGACTATGCTAGCTCATTACTTTGCATGAACTGCTGCTAAGAAAAATGTTAAAATTTTCCTCAGTTATCCCTTTTATTGATCACTAGAATGTGAGAGCTTTGGCGGTTAATAGATTCATCGATCTCATTTGTCAAAAGGTTCACTTATTTTTTTCACTTTGTTGAAGCACACATATAATGAGAGATGAATGGTTTATTTAATTACAAACTGATAAAGCTGATTTTAATTTGTCAAATTAGAGATGTAACATCTATATATTGATCCAAAGACTTTTAGTTAAGTATTCACAGACAAATTAGAGATGGAAGCGATAACATCTATATATTGATCTAGACTTTTAGTTAGGTGTTCAACACAAAATTGATACATCGGAATAACAGAGAACTCTAAAATTTAAATGAGATTAATCATGTCAGGCTAAGAATAAAAGAAACGACAAACCAAGAAAAAGAAAGTATAAGTAAGTGTTAGGATTGTATATGAATTTACTTTCTCAAGAAAAAAGAAGCGCAATAGCAAGGGGAAGCATGGATGATACGGGGCCAAAAAATATAAACATAAACTGATTCTATGAGTTTTTGCCATAGTTATATCAAGGGAGGTTATGACCATTTGAGAAATCATTAAAAAAACCTGAGAAAGCATCCTGCAGTCAAATTGTGAAAATAAAGGACATATAGAGTTTAATTTTTTTTGCTCTTTATTAAGCCAATTATTAATTTATGTTTCGATTTTTAACAGCTCTTTCCTTTTTGGGTATGATTCTGAGTATTTTCAATATCCTATGATGTGCATGTATGATGTCCCTCCATTATTTTTTTTCTCTTCAGTTTTTTTAATATAGGATTTGATAAGAGGAACTAATTAAGAAAAGAAAGCATCCCTTTTTAAAATTCTTGATTTTGCAGAAGCATGAGAATTTCGCAGAAGAAATCAGAGGATAAAAATTGAGGATTTGACTGGTGTTTTTTCCATATTTATTTTCTCTACCGAACAAGAAGATTTTAAAGAAAATAGTGAAGAGGCTATGCAAAGGTATTATTCTACACAACTGTTTTTTAAGCTTCCATTGAATATGTTTATTTAGTAGGCTTCAGATTTCATGTGTCTCAGACATTGATGTAATTTTGAAAAGAAGACTTGACACTATCTTCCTAATGACCAAGTTTGTTGTGCACAATAAAGCGAGATGATTGTTTATTATGAATTAGTTGGGCAAGACAATCGTTACATATAAGCTACTCGAGTATTCTACTATTGTACAACTACAAATTAGAGTAATGCTTTAATCCAGATTAGCTTTTCTTTTCATAATCATATACATATACAACAATAATAATATATTCAGTGTGATTTCACAAGTGGATCTGAAAAGAATAGAGTGTGCGCAGACCTTATCCCTACCTAGGGAGGTAGATCGAAAGACCCTTTGCTCAAGAGAAAGATTGACAAAAAAAGTACTCAAGAATCAATGAAAGCAAAGCAGCCATAGCAAAATATTATAGATAAGCATTATGAAGAAAAGTGATAGTAACTACAACAAACTAATACAATAATCGAAGTACAGGAGACAAAAAATAATAACAGAAATATATAACAAGGACAAATGTTACAATCACAGAAAATATAGAAGATTAAGAAACTGAAGACTAATATTTTATATCATTCATTGAAGGTACTTGACTATGTGACTATGCTAAATATTTTAATTTTATGTTGGATTATCTCAACATTTCTAATTTTCACGAGAATCTGCCTTTCATTATTTTCAACATTAATTTTTAGTTAGAATATTCTCATCATTTATAAATTTTACATGAATTTGTTTTTTGTTATTTTTAATATTCAAATATTGAAAAAGGATCAGTCGCAAAATCAATGAAATCATTCACGACCGGGCGAAGCGCGGACTAATTTTCTGGTATATAATAAAACTGTGCAAATAACGCATTGCAATTATCTCTCATTAGTTAATATCTTTGAAAGATACAGATTTGATTAATTATCCCTTCTTAATTATATAATTTTTAATGCATTGACGATCGGTGAGAGAATTGTATTAACAAACAATTTATGGGAGCTTCAAATTCATACTAAAATTGTCCCTTTAAACTTATACCCAATATTTTTATTTCATTTCCTCTTTGTAAAGAAAAAAGAGAGAGATATAAGAAGTAAACCAAAGGATTTTCAATACGTTTAGTCTTTTTTTTTTAATTTTGGTTTCCCATCCGGTATTCGGTACCCTCATTGGGGCCTGACTAATCCAGATTCGTACCGGGTAGTCCCACAATGGGCAACCCCTATTAGAGTAAGGCATGCTCTCGAAACTAGATTCACTCGTTCTTGTCTCCAGCGATTAACCTATTCCAGAGCAGTCTGGTGATTAGCCTATCCCGCACTCCCTAACAATGGTGACTCCATACCCAAAGGGGTTCGAACTCAAGACCTTGATTAAGAATGTATTAGTACCAGTCACTACACCACAATCATTGATCAATGCATGAATATAACAATTAGCATGATCAAAAGTTTGACTATTTACTTAAATCTTGAGAGTATTTTTTGTAATTAATGCAAGTCAAGATATACATTCTTTCTCGCAAGTCAAGATATACATTCTTTCTCGTTTTTTTTGTTTTTTTAAATTCCTCTGTGAGTTCCTCTATCTTTTTTTGTCTTCTCTTTGTTCGATACTTCTTGTCACATGTTATTGTTGTTAATTGACTTTAACTTTTCACTGCTTTATCATTTGTTATTACGTATGACGTTCCGCTTACATCTATCTCAAATATCGCCTCTAACTTTTGGTTTTTGATTAGATTTTCTTTCATATTTACTTTGTCATGCTAGAAGTGTCAGTTCTATCAAATATTAATAACATGAGGAACTTATCGGATTAATTATAGAGTACTATAAAATTTTAAGCATATTTTTTATTCTGTATTACACCATATTGACATTCTTAATTCCTTATTATGAATGCTCTTGGTCTAAATAAACTTTTAGGAGTAATACTACATTATAATCAATTGATATTGTATAATCCAGCCAACTATCCAAATTCAATGAAATCATTAATGTCAATCACTAATGAATTTTAATATATAAAAAATAATGTAATATTTTGTTTTGAGGATATCACTCCTAAAAGCGAAGAGGAAGAAACATTTCATCCATAAAAAACTGAATTAATTTCTTTTACGTTTTTTCTCCACCTTGACCACTTCAAATTTCTCATTGGCTGCCGCTGCATAAACAACTTGACATCACCATCCTTCATAATTTAGATGTCATCTTGATATGTCTCTCTTAACTTCTGATCCTGGATTATGAAATATAATATCTGTATCCAAAAATAAAAAAGACAAACTCAACTCTCTAAATTATTGTATAGGCATAAATGAAAGAACGCCAACCATAACTTACATATTAAAATTTGAGGGTTATGAAGATAAAATGCATGAAAATTAAGAATAATATTAAATATAAAAATTATGGAGATTTAAGAAATAAGATTTATGGACACTATTAAGTGTAGAAGTTATGGAGAGAAGTGATTATATTATGAAGGTAAAAATTTTAAAATAAGACAAATTAAAAAAATATATAGAGAAAAGTAAATTAAAAAAAGGAAGAAAAAGATATGACTCAAGAGAGATGCTTACCTATATCTATTTCATAAGTAACATATACGTATCCAACCTTTATTCGCAATTTGATACATGATATATATTATATGTTACCATGCCACCTATGTTACCAGACCCCACTTTGTGGGATTTTCACTGGGTATGTTGTTGTTATAATATATATATTTAGTCCGTAAAAATACATAGGAAATAGGTTTCTGTAGCATCTCTCTATACCTCTTTTTGTTATGGCTTTTAAGCTTTTGTATGTTCTTCGCTTTTGATTTTTCATTCTAATAACGCCCAATTTCAAAATCTACATCTCCAAATTTATACTACAAAAGTTTAAAAAATCTACTTCTTTCTCCTAATATTTACTATTACCATTTCAAAACACCAATACTTTTGACAATTGAGAGAAAGATTACACAAGTAGATTAAAAAGGAAGAAGGAAAAGAATTAATCAGTTACAAAAAGTGAAACTGTGAAACTATGAGAAATAAAAACGAAACTCACCAATTTTTTGTGTGAAATCCCTATTCAACCAACATTGCTTTTTCTTTTACATTGTTGATGACGGGGGCAAGGATTCACAATTAACACAATACCAAATCTACCACAAATATAATTTGCCAAGGTTTTAAGTTTGTGAGATGTGGATATGGAGAAAAGATAACCATGTAGGAAGAAAATGTTTGAAGGTGATAATTTATAGGTATCATGATTATATTGATTTGTAACTGATGTTAAATTAAAGAGGTAAAATAATAATAGTAATAAAGATTTTAATGTGTCAATAAGCATTATCTTTTCCGTTACTAACTTTTAGTTACTAAGCCTTATTTCTTTCCTCCAAATTCTTAAGCTTTTACTGTTGTATATTGATGATATAGAGTATTTAATACCATAATTGAATGGACAATTAAGTACATACAGTAGAAGGAAAAAAGCAGCACACTTCTTTCGCATATTTGGAACAAAAAGCAAAGAAAAATACAAAAAAAAAGGAGAAAAAAGGAGAAAAAAGATAAATGTCAATGGAGGCCATAAAGATATGTCACATAGAATTTTCTATGCCTAGCTTTATAATATATACTAGTTTATTGTATGCGCTTTACGCGTGATCAAAACGCATACCTCATTTGACAATAAACATTATAGAAAAAATTGGACGTAGCTACGAACTTCATCATTAATCAGTTGCTAAATTGCTTGTAGCTATTTCTTTTTAATTCGTTATTAATCGTCGCTAAATAGAATTAGCAATGAATTTTACCTTTTAACGTTCCGTCAATAATTCATATTTATTTAGTAGTGAAATAACTTAATATATAGAAGAATATTGAGAGTTTTCATTTGTTAGAATAAGTGTAACAAAAAAATAATGACAATTTTGTTTAAAATATATTTTGTTTTATACTATTTCATCCTTGTTACTTTAAATTTGAAATTTACCAATTTGACATTGAACATTATACTACAATCGAATTTGCTTAATTTCTAGTTTCTTTCACCACTAATAATTTTTCTTATTTAAGAAATCTATATACTTAATAATTTTGTGAATTTGAAAAATAAATTTACTAATGTGATGAATTTGAAAAAGAATAAAATTGAATTCAATGACAGATTTTATTCAGAATTTGTTAGTCACTAATTTCTAATTTTTTATAGTGATTTTACAAGGGTGCTAAAATTTGTGACCCTATTCTATTCAACCATAGTAATCACACGGGCATCTGAGTTTGAGAATTTAAAAATAAAATAAAAAAGGGAAACTTACATAAATGACTACATTTTGGGGGTTATTTTTTAGGTATAGCTACACTTTAGTTGATTACATTTCGTAACTACAGTAGATTGTATTCGTGCGCTACAGTAGATTGTATTCAAAATTCGGATTGTATTCAAAATTCAGCTGTGTTAGATTTTGGTATATTCAAGTTAAATTTCGTTGTATTCAAGTCAAATTTTGATGTATTCAAGATAGATTTATTTAACTAAGTTGTATTCAAGTCAAATGTATTCGACTCAAACGTATTCATTTGTAGCTACTTTTACACTGTATTCACTTTATTGTATTTAAAATTAATTGTATATAAAAAAAATATCCTTCAAAATATAAGAAACAAAAATACACCCAAACACATTTTTACACTAAAAATTAACAAATACACTAAAATACTGAATACAAGAAATAAAATACACCCCAAACACTGGATCGTATGCTAAAAAATTAATGAATACACTCAAAGAAACACTTCTTCCTTCCCCTAAAACCCTGCAATTTTCTACTGGTCGAATTTCCCTAAACCCACAGCCACTTGAAGGGCAATTACCATTCCCCTTCTTCTCAGATGGCAGTGGACAAGAACAAGCTTGATGAAGAATCTTTAAGTCTACGCTTCTACAAAATTGTTCTAAGTTGGGACTACCTTCGTCTCATCAAAGAATCCGATGTAATTTCACTATCGTCTCATCAAAGAATCAGATGATTTTACCCCCTCTTTGTATATATGTGGGTCTTAATACCTTACATTATATGTATTTAGCGGACGAACAAGAAGCCGTCGCCGTCAGTGAGGGAGAAGAGAAAGAAGCCGTCCCCGGAGGATGCTCGCCGGAGAAGATGACCGGAGCTCGTTCGCCGGAGCTCCGGCGGCTGAGAGCAGAAGGAGCAGACGCAGTAAGATTAGAAAAATATAATAATAATAATAATAATAATAATAATAATAATAATAAGAGAGTATTCTACTTTAAATATATATGTAGCTATTAATTGTATTTATCATACTACTCTTAGCTATAAGATGTAATTAATCTAAACTATAGCTACTAAATATAAATATGTACCATAATTAGTTATGCCATGTAGATTTCCCAATAAAAAAAATCTCTTCTTTAATTCACTATTTCAGAGCATTAATGATGCATAGTTACCGTGCGACATAAAATTTCTTCCTAAATAGTAGGAGCTTTTATATATTTCAAATAAGGAAAACAAATATTTTAGTTGATGTCAACGAAGAAAATTAATTAGGGTAAATTTCAGAGACCTCCCATGAGGTTTGGCTTCGTAACACTAACCTCCTCTCTAATTTCTAAAAAAATAAAAAGTATTTCAAAGACTGATAACTTGATATAAAAGCGAAATATTAAATTCCTTGGCATGTTTATCTGTTATGCCATCTCTGCAAATTAAAGCTGTAAGTGACCTATTTTTTTCCTCAAAGAAAAAGTAGATATATTTCTTAAACAAATTGGATGGAGTTAGAATATATCTAATAGAATATCATTCTCTAACAATTTTACCTCAGATAATCATAAAGCGATGACGAAAATAAATAAATTACGTACCTTACCCGATAATTGGATTTATTGACGGATTTTGCAAAGATTGAAGAAAATAGCATGCCATATTTAATGTTAAAGTAGGTCTATAGACCGTAAGTTACTTTTTATTGAATTTGTTGTGGTTCACTTACATTTTTTCATTTACTAAATGATAATTAAAATTTTAAAATTATGAGCTGAAGTTAAAGGAGTAATCACAAGTCAATGCGAGAACATCACTGATTCATCGTTTAGGCATATAAATCAATGCAAGGACACATGAACTAGATATCTAGTTGTTATTTTTTATTGGAAAAAGCTAAAATGAATAACAAAAATTTTATGTGCAAGAACTGCAGGTTGCTACGTAATAAACTAAAACGAAATATCAATTCCTTTATTTTTATTTTTTTAGTTTTTTTAGAAATTAGAGAGGAGGTTTACATTTAAGTGGCAGATAAGGGTAGTTTCGGAACTTTATGAACAATATATCGTTTAAATTAGTTTCGTTACAAAAATATTAAAATAGGGGAAGTGAACGTAATTTCTCAAATCACAAGGGAGATTAGTGTTACAAAGTTAAACCTCAGGGGAGGTCTTTGAAATTAACCCAATTAATTAATATGGGAGGTGATATAGTTAGGTTACATAGTCCAAGTAGGATAGAATTTATGTAAGGTAAAAACTTAGTTTACTTTAAAGTCTTAAATATTATAAATTAGTTCAAATAAGAAATTTAATAAGGTAAACTAATTAAATAATAATTTCAGGAAAATAATAAATGACTATTTTACGTGCTTTTAATATAACTTTAGTGTTAGCGCTTTGCGCGTGTACTTATATCTTGAGTATACATTAAGAAAATTAAATTAATATTATTGAATAATATGTTTGGGCTATAAGATAATTAAAAAGAGTGTAAATTCTTGAAATGATTAATGTTGATCATATTTAGCTAGATCAACAATGGAAAAGAAATATTGGCCATTCAGAAATCCTCAGACATATAATGCAAACACTAATAGGATATAATTTTAAAATTAAATATTGATTGAAAATATTATTCAAATATTACATACGTTTATTCGAGTTCCATTTATAAATAATATTTACTAACTTAATCTAATTATTCATATACCGAAAAATTAAATTTTAATCTACTTCATTCGTCGGGAAAATCGCTTGTTTGGTCCAACTTCTCGATCAAAAAATTTCATCAAAAACACAAGAAATTATCAAAAGAGGAGAATCAGTTATCAATTGTTGATTTTTAGCTAACTTACACAATTAGAGCAATTGATATAGACAAATCATCTTACACTTATATCATAGATTTTCGAAAGTAGCAAACATGCCAACACAAGTTCTCAAAGTATTGATGTGGAGCAATGCAATCTACACAAATCTTAAGGTCTTCTTCTTGTCAGTTCTGACCCTGATAAGAATTAATGAAAAATAATATTTAATTATGTAATTCATATATAATATTAAAAGTTATTAAGTAAAAGAAAAAGAAAGGCACGAAGGAAGATACATGATGATGAATGCAAGAAGCACTTGAATCAAAACTAAAATAAAAAGACAAACAAGAAACGAAGAAGTAGAAGAAAGCGCATGTTTCCCTCAAATATGATCCAAAATACTACTTAAATAGAATTGTAGAAACCTTTTTTTATATAGGGTAAATTTTTAATTGAGTTTAAAATATATTAGGATTTCTTACCTAGTTCTAATAAGGATAGATTAAATAACCAAAATTTTAGCTAATTTTCTCATAAGAAGTAACAAATTTCAAAGACTTCCCAAAAAAAAAAAAAAAAAAATTTGAAAAATATCAATATTGAAACGGAAAAAAAAAACGTTGGTGTGGTATTGTAGTCTTTTTATCCGCCTTTTTATTTCTGGCCCACGAAAACGAGGGTAGGGTTCGATTTCCTGACCCGGTCCACCAGCAAAGAGCGGCGCTCTTCTTCCTTGTCGCCAAAGAAATATCCTCATCCCTTATAAGACAAATCATCGAACAAATTTTCCTTCCCAAATCTGTAAACCTAAATTCAATCGCCATTCACAAAGTCTTAAGTTGCTCCAAAATTCCCGTGTCTTCTTCTTGTGGATCTTGATCAAGATGGTGTTAGCACAATTAGGGGGGAGCATCTCGCGTGCTCTCCAGCAGATGAGCAATGCCACAATCATTGATGAAAAAGTCCTCAACGAATGCCTCAATGAAATCACACGTGCTCTTCTTCAGGCCGATGTTCAATTCAAACTTGTCCGTGATATGACAACGAATATCAAGAAGATTGTTAATCTTGAGGATCTTGCCGCTGGACATGACAAGCGTAGGATCATCCAACAGGCTGTGTTTAATGAGCTGTGCAAGATATTGGATCCTGGGAAGCCTGCATTTACACTGAAAAGGGGGAAACCTAGTGTTGTAATGTTTGTTGGTTTGCAAGGGTCTGGAAAGACTACAACATGTACAAAATATGCTTATCACCACCAGAAAAAGGGTTGGAAGCCGGCTCTAGTGTGCGCAGATACCTTCAGAGCTAGCGCTTTCGATCAATTGAAGCAGAATGCAACTAAAGCCAAAATTCCTTTTTATGGAAGCTGTACAGAATCAGACCCAGTGAAAATAGCTGTGGACGGTGTGGAAACATTTAAGAAGGAAAATTGTGATCTAATAATTGTGGACACCAGTGGGCGCCACAAACAAGAAGCAGCTCTTTTTGAAGAACTGCGACAAGTTTCTGAAGCAACGAAACCGGATCTCGTGATATTTGTTATGGATAGTAGTATCGGACAAGCTGCTTTTGACCAAGCTCAAGCATTTCGACAAAGTGTTGCAGTTGGAGCCGTGATTATTACTAAGATGGATGGCCATGCTAAAGGAGGTGGCGCCCTAAGTGCAGTTGCTGCAACTAAAAGTCCGGTCATATTTATTGGAACTGGTGAACACATGGACGAGTTTGAAGTTTTTGATGTTAAACCATTTGTCAGTCGTCTTTTAGGCATGGGTGACTTGTCTGGATTGGTGAACAAGATACAGGATGTGGTCCCAATGGATCAACAGCTTGAGCTTCTTCAGAAGCTATCCGAAGGACAGTTTACCTTGAGGATTATGTACGAGCAATTTCAGAACATGCTTAAATTGGGTCCCCTTGGGCAGGTCTTCTCAATTGTACCGGGATTTAGTTCAGAGATGATGCCACAAGGTCGTGAAAAGGAAAGTCAGGCAAAATTTAAACGGTATATGACAATGATGGACTCCATAACTGACGAAGAATTGGACAGTACTAACCCAAAAATTATGACTGAATCTCGAATCATGCGTATAGCTAGGGGATCTGGCCGCCTAGTGCATGAGGTGATGGAGATGTTGGAAGAATACAAACGACTTGCCAAGTTTTTCAGCAAGAGGAAGGGTCTTAGGATTCCAAAGAAGGGAGATATGAGCTCCCTGTCCAGAAACATGAATGCACAAAACATGATCCAAGTCCTTCTCCCTCATATGTTGAAGCAGATGGGTGGCATGGGTGGTTTGCAGAACATAACGAAGCATATGGGTTCCACCAAGGACATGATGGGTATGTTTGGTGGTGGAGGAGAGTAATAACGTGATCACAATCAAAGTATACTTTATGGGTTAAATGTAAAGGCTAGTTACATTATCAATCTATAGGTGCTGGAAAAAGCGTATGACCAGATCTCTGTCATTCCCTATCTTTCAAATTTTTGGAATCAGATGCATGTGGTGAATTTAGGATAGAAGGCTAGTAGATAGTCTCGTTTTCCGTTCTTATTAGTAGTCGCATTATCGTAATATAATTTCTGTTATTATCTGTTATCTCCTGTGTTTTGATTATCCTGTGTTATCTGTGTCGCTTGCATTATTTCATTTCATATCGCTTTGGTTCTCTTAACCTTATCTGACTTCTTTTTATGTTTTTATTGAGCCGAGGGTCTTTCGGAAACAGCCGTCCTACCTTGGTAGGAGTAAGGTCTGCGTACACTCTACCCTCCCCAGACCCCAGGATGTGAGATTTCACTGGGTTGTTGTTGTTGTTGTATGCATGTGGTGAATTTAGTTGATTTAGAAATGAAACGTGGTATGATTTTGCTGAAAAGAAAAAAAAAAGTCTTTTTATCCAAGTTAAACATTAACTCATTAATTATTATTTTTTTGATTATTTAGGACTTTACAACAAAGAATAAGGACTTCTAAACGTAAAAGGAGTTTTAAGTGCACACTTTATTATATTTTCCGATGTATTCTCTTTCAGTTAATTTCTTAAACAAAAAAAAAAAAACTTTAATGAAAAATGTATAAACAATTAATGGGTTATAATTCTACATTTTACAAGGAATAAGGACTTCTACCGTAAAAGGAAATCTAAGATGCATGTTCAAATAAGGAAGGATTGTTCAAATAAAAAGAATTTAAAATACAAAATTTAGTTGATTTCGAAATCCTAAATATTAGGGAAATTATTATTTTAAATATTATTGGGAAAATAGTAAATGACAGTTTTGTCTATTAAAGAGTCATTTAATGAAGGGCAAAAAGTTCAATCAACATTTCTAAGACCCTTAGTGCTTTTAATATAGTATAGATTGACTCTTTACCCTGTTTGTTTTTAATTGTAGGATTAAATATTAAGGAAAGGGAGTTTCACAACACAATCATGAGTTCGCAACTTAAATGACCAAAAAAGTGGCGGTAAGGATCAAAATAACGCAATAAAAAAAAAAGTTATCAAAATAACCTTTGCGCACTAAATCAGTACGCAATAGGATCAAACTGCAAATTTACAGTTAAGTCCTATTGCGCACTAAAATAGGGGTTATATTTTTTTGGTACAATTTTAAAGTTTTGAAATTTCACGTTTTTTTTTATACTTTGACCAAAGATTAGTCAGGTTTCAAAACGCCGAATATCAATATTTTATATGAAACCTGATATCTTTTTCTGCGAACAATAATGTATGCTCAATACATCAAGTATACGTAAATGTTTGGATCGTCGTTTTAAGGGTTGTAAAGTGCCCCGAAGTAAGTTTTGTTTGTTTCAATCTTGTTATCTAAAGGTTTTAGTGTTTTATTTATAATTAGTTTAGGATGTCACGCGAGTTAGTTATAAACGATAACAAAGAATAAAATAATATTTATCATTAAGAAATAGATATGCAAAGGTATACTATTATCCAGTTTTGTGGTTATGGGATCTGGCAAAATATAGTTTTCCGCGAATGAGAATTAATCTTCTATAGATATAGGAACCAGTTAGTAATTTTTCCTTCCTCTCTCTCTCTCTCTCTCTCTCTCTTTCTCTCTCTCTCCCCCTTTCTCTCAACGGCAAGTTTACAACCCCCCACCCCTCCCTACCCCACCCACCCCTACCTTCCTGGCAGCGAACCCCCCCAGGTACGCAGCCCTCTCCCCCTTCTAACGCCGGCGGGTGTAGGGCATTTTTCCGGCCAGATCTCCTTCTTTTCTCTCCTCCTCTCTTCTTTCCTCTTTTCTTTTCTTTTCTTTTCTTTTTTGCCTCTTGTCTTGTCGTTTCTGCACCTGGAAACCCCCGCTAGTAGGTTTCCGGCCGAGTCAGCGGGTTCCGGCGGTGAATAGTATTTCCGGCGGTGAACAGTAGCTCTGGCGGCGAACATGTTTTTTTATATTTCTTTTCACCTGGAGTTGGTACCTCTGGTGGCTCATATTAATTCTTGTGTCCTTTAACCTTGTTAAATCTTGCCTGCTACATATTCTTGACTCTTGACGTTACATTTTTGCCTTTATTCCTTTAGTTTATAGTGCTATCTTTCTTGTTGTAGTAACTTGACTTGCATATAATCTTTTGATAACTGTGCTTTAGTATTGATTCTTGTTTGTTTTAGATAAATCTTTGATTTGCTTTTATTTCCCTTAGTGGCTTTAGTGAGCAATGGTAGACTAAGGTCAAGTTCTCGGTCGGGGACGAGTACTAAGGTGAGAGGGGGTAAGTGGGGTCAGGGAGCGTCTAGGTTGAGAGTAGGGTCCTGGAACATTGGGACTTTGACGAGGAAGTCCATAGAGCTGGTTAAGATTCTTAAGAAGAGAAGGATTAATATAGCTTGCATCCAAAAGAGCAAATGGGTAGGATCTAAAGCTAAGGATGTGGACGAGTTATGGTTCTCGGGTAAGTCAATTTATAGGAATGGGGTAGGCATTTTAGTAGATAGTGAGCTAAGGGACCAGGCCGTAGAGGTTAGGAGGGCCAATGACCGAATGATGGAGGTTAAGTTAGTTGTAGAAGGGTTTACCTTGAACATTATTAGTGCTTACGTGCCACAAGCAGGCTTGGACGAGGAGGAGAAGAGGCACTTTTGAGAGGATTTGGATGAAATGGTAGGAGGTATACCGCCCACCGAAAAGTTATTCATAGGAAGAGATTTCAATGGACACATCGGCTCAACCTCGGGGGGTTATGATGATGAGCATAGAGGTTTCAGCTTAGGGTTCAGGAATGGAGGAGGAGTCTCACTTCTGGATTTCGCTAAAGCTTTTGGATTAGTGGTAGCCAACTCGAGTTTCCCAAAGAGGGAACAACACTTGGTAACCTTTCGTAGTTCAACGGCTGCAACGCAGATAGACTTTTTGCTCCTTAAAAAGGAGGATAAAGGTCTTTGTAAAGACTGCAAGGTCATTCCAAGTGAGAACCTTACGACCCAACATAAGATTTTGGTGATGGATTTGGGGATTATGAGGAAGAAGAAGAGGGTCATGGATGACCGGCCAAGGATCAGGTGGGGGAGTCTGACTTTGTCGAGTGCCCAGGAGATGGGGTAGAAGTTGATGGCTATGGGGGCTTGGGAGAGTAGGGGGACGCGAGTAATATGTGGGATAGGACGGCGAGCTGCTTTAGGGAAGCAGCTAGAGATGTTCTGGGAGTCTTGAGAGGTCATCGTGGTGGGCGACGAGGGGACTGGTGGTGGAATGGAGAAGTCCAGGGGAAGGTGGAAGCAAAGAAGGTGGCGTACGCGAGGTTGGTAGACAACAAAGACGATGAGGAGAAGCGGACGAATAGGGAAAGGTATAAGATTGCGAGAAAGAAAGCGAAGTTGGCAGTTTCGGCGGCAAAAACAGCAGCTTTTAAATGTCTATATGAAAAATTAGTGGACAAAAACGGGGATATGAAGTTGTTCAGGCTAGCCAAGGTGAGGGATAGAAAGGCACGGGACCTGGATCGAGTAAAATATGTTAAGGACGAGGATGACAAAGTATTGGTGGAGGAAGCTCTCATTAGACAAAGATGGCAGTCATACTTCCAAAAACTCTTGAACGAGGAAGGTGATAGAGACATTGTGTTGGGAGATTTGGAGTACTCTGAGAGGCGTCGCGATTTTGGGTATTGTAGGAGTATAAAAGTGGAGGAGGTTAAGGGTGTTGTTCGCAGGATGCGCAGGGGAAGAGCTACCGGTCCTGATGAGATCCCTGAGGAGTTTTGGAAAAGTGCGGGCAGGGCAGGTTTAGAGTGTTTGACTGGATTGTTTAATGTTATTTTTAAGACGGCGAAGATGCCTGAGGAATGGAGGTGAAGTATGATGGTTCCTTTGTATAAGAACAAGGGTAATATTCAAAGTTGCAACAACTATAGAGGGATCAATTGCTGCTAAGCCACACTATGAAAGTGTTAGAAAAGATGGTGGAGATGAGGGTGAGAAGAGGCATGTCCATTTCAGAGAACCAGTTCAGATTCATGTCGGGACGCTCGACTACAGAATCCATATCTTGTAAGGAGACTAGTGGAGTAGTATAGGAAGAGGAAGAAGGACCTGCACATGATTTTCATCGACCTAGAAAAAGCTTACGACAAAGTGCCAAGAGAGGTTTTATAGAGATGCTTGGAGGCCAGAGGTGTACCTGTAGCGTACATTAGGGCGATCAAGGACATGTATGAGAGAGCCAAGACCAGGGTAAGGATAGTGGGAAAAGACTCGGAACACTTCCCAGTGGAGATGGGGTTACACCAGGGATCATCTCTTAGCCCATTTTTATTTGCCTTAGTGATGGACTGTCTGACGCGACGAATTCAAGGTGAGGTGCCACGGTGTATGTTATTTGCGGATGATATAGTCTTGATTGACGAGACACGCAGCGGAATGAACCCCAAGCTGGAGGTTTGGAGGCAAACTCTGGAGTCTAAAGGGTTCAAGTTGAGTAGGACCAAGACAGAGTACATGGAGTGCAAGTTCAATGACGTGACACATGAGCCTGGCACGGAAGTGAGGCTTGGTACCCAGGCTATCCTAAAGAAAGGAAGTTTCAAATATCTTGGGTCTATTATACAAGAAAATGGGGATATTGACGATGATGTCTCACATCGTATTGGTGCAGGGTGGATGAAACAGAGGCTTGCTTCAGGAGTGCTGTGTGATAAGAAGGTGCCATCAAAACTTAAAGGCAGATCCTACAAAGTGGTTGTGAGACCGACTTTGTTGTACGGGGCAGAGTGCTGGGCAGTCAAGAGCTCTCACATCCAAAAAATGAAATTTGTAGAAATGAGAATGCTGCGATGGATGTGTGGGCACACTAGGCGAGATAGGATTAGGAATGATGATATCCGGGATAAGGTTAGAGTAGCATCAGTTGAGGATAAGATGAGGGAAGCGAGGCTGAGATAGTTTAGGCATGTGAGGAGGAGAGGCACAGATGCCCCAGTATGGAGGTGTGAGAGATTAGCTATGGATGATTTCAGAAGAGGTAGGGGTAGGCCGAAAAAGTATTGGGAGAGGTGCTGAGACAGGACATGGCGCAGGTTTAGCTTACCGAGGACATGACCTTAGATAGGAGGTTTTGGAGGACCCAGATTAGGGTAGAAGGCTAGTAGGTAGTCGCGGTTTCGATCTGTAGTCTGTTGTCGTTTGTTTCTTTCTACTATATTGTCACGACCCAGCTCCGTGGGCCGCGACTGATGTCCTATTTGGACACCCCAAACAGACTTACATATTAATCATCTCAAACAGATTGAAAATAAACATTGTCTTAAGCGGTCACACGTGCAACAATATTACATCAAAGTCAGAAGAAACGGCGGAATACACATCGCCGAATATATACACACATATACAAACATACAGGCCATTTAGGCCGCATCAAAATCTGATAGATTGGCGGAATGTACATCGCCAGATCTGTCTCAGATACATTTCAAACACAACCATATATGTACATATATATCAGAAGCCGACTAGGCTATCAAATGGCACAACGGCCCAAAACATATACAAATGCACGCCGACGAGGCTGCCATGGCGAGTGGGATCATACAAACACACCTGAACAGAAGTATACACAACCCACATATACGTCTACAGACCTCTAAACAGACCAACCGAATCATATGGCGGGACAGGGCCCCGCCGTACCCCTGAACAAATACATACATATGTAGCGAACGAAGATATATACCAAAATGTAGGCTCTGGAATAAGAGGAGCACTCCAAATAGCAAAAGAGGGTGTCCTAAACTGGTGGATCACCAAACTGTGCGTCTGTACCTGCGGGCATGAAACGCAGCCCCCCCGAAGAAAGGGGGTCAGTACGAAATATGTACTGAGTATGCAAAGCAGAAGATACAGAAAACAAACCTGAGTCATAAACGAAATAGAAGTACAGAACATAAGTGCAAACCCAAAATATCAAAATGTTTACTCTCAAAATATAAGTCATGCATAGGGCACAGAGAATATGGTCGCCCGCCCGTCGATGGCGCCATAACACAGCATAACACCAGAAGGTTTCAAATCTCCGTATCCCCGTCACATATCATCACAACATATCATAAGCCATATCACATCATAACTCCATAAACGGAACCCGGCCCTATGGTGAGGTCTCGGGAACCGTAACATAGCATACTGCCGAATATATCATAGTGCGCACGATCACAAAACCGGCCCGGGAACCGGCGAACGATATCATAATAATGGGCACGAGCAGAGTAGTGCGGAAACTAATGCAATTTACATATCAAAACATTTATGAAACTGGACATAATCATATGACAACCCGTTAGGCAAACTAGTCCGGACAACTGATCAATACAGAGTTCATCTCACAAAAGTACTTCTGAAATCGTATTCATAGTTCAAAATGTAAATCAGAATATCATGGAGTAATCAAAACATTATTCTTTAATAGCCAAAGTCATAAGCAAAAGTCTCTTTTCGATATCGAACAAAGTTAAGTCAATTAGGGCAACGAAGGAGACTCGGGGCTAGAGGGCCCACCTCGGTCCAAGTCGAGGCGACGTACAAATTTTACAGACATTTGACCTTATGGAATCAACCATGAAAGCTTAGGGGTGATTCGATCATGTTTACGAAAGTTACGAATGTTTGAACGTTCTTTTCAACAAAGCATAAGTTTCTAATTCAATTTCACTGAATATAATAGTGCTAAAAGTAAACTCGAATTTCTATGAATAGAATGATCCTCGAGGTTCAAACTCAAACCTAGTACATCTAGGACATGCCAAGAGAAGAAAAGCAAAGCTTTACATACCTTATTCGCTCCTTACGCCTCCCCAAATTCAAATCCCGTTTCGTCCAAAATCTACATTTGGTCACATTTACCAAATATTAATCATAAGGTTTAAAAGTTCAATCTTAACCAATACTTGTCTACAGAAATTTGGGCAGCATCTCCCCTATACATACAACATCCCCGAGATTCAACTCGACTCAAATAGCAACAACCATATCAACAACAATTCCAACAACATCCACAATCGACTAGAAACGCAATTTAACATAAATAGTCTTCTTTTCCAAATAATGCAACAACTTCCAATTCAACTTTGCACTTTCAAGTCAATATCAATATTTCCATATTCATACACTAATTTAAGATCATTCAAACATAGGCCAAGAATATTCCAAGCCATATATCCAATATTCAACAATTCCATCAATTCCATATTCCATCCAAAATTCTTACATATACAACAAAACCATCACAACACATTTTCTACTTTCAAATTCATACTCAACAACAACAATCCACACTTTAACAACTTCATTTCCATAATATCATAAAATCATACTAAAATGACATAATCTTCTACAATCAATTTCAATGCCAACTTAACCCATTTAACCTTCATTTACACTATAAGGATCACAACAACACAACCAACATATTAAACAAAATTAGTTCATTTCCATTTTAACTTCCATATACCACACGGCCAACACCTATATTTCCAACTTCAACCAAATTCATTCAACTTTCATTTCCAATATAAATTTCACCATAACCACAACTAGAATACAACATAAAATTCAACTCATCATATTCATACAACATTACACACACACGGCTACATGCCTACACACACACCCACTTTGTAAACTTCCATATTTCCATAATTTCTACTCATTTCCACATACTACAACACAAACAAACCTTCATAACATAAGAAAAAGGAATTAATTCTTACCTTTTTCTACAATCTTCTTCACTTGACCAAGTTGTCAACTTGATGACACAAGTGCCCTTTCTTCCAAAATAACTACACCAAGTTGTAAAGGACCCTTGAATTAGTGGAAATATCACAAGAAAATAATTTTTGGAGGAAGATTTCAAAGAGGCAAAAATTAAGGGCATGGCCGAATGGCCTTGTCTCTTCGCTCTTATTGTTCTTGTTTCTCTCTTTCTCAATTTTCTTGAAGTTTCTAAATGAGGTATGACTCATTAATTAATCCTTTATATTAATTATCACATGGATAATTAATAAAATCATGGGCTTGGGCCATGTTGGCCGGCCACCCCTCACAAATTTGGGCCTCATTTTCCTTTTTATTTTTTTTGGGCCTAACCGGGGTTGGTCCCGAGTTGGGCCTAGCCCACTGACCTTTCGACCTTAAAACGTTCATATCTCCTTGTACCGACGTCACCTGGGAACCCACGACCTATGGTTGGAAAGCTAACTCAATTATCTACAACTTCTATTTCTTGGTAGTTTTCCAAATTCCAAACTTATGATACCGTTTTTGCCCCTCAAAGTCAGGTCACCCGAAAACGTTTTCTTAAAAATATCCGTTTGGAGGGTTTCCACTTTGATTTGGCCCAAGGGTCCTTCATGAGTTGTGTTTAACTTTACATATGTGATTCATATGATTTTTCAGATGTTCCAAAAAAAATCTTGACGTGTGGGCCCCACCTCAGCCTACAAACAATCCGACGTTCAAAAATACGGGATATAACATATATGTTGTTTCTTGTACTTCGATTATCTTATTTATCTGTGGTAGTTACTGCTCCCTTTTTTAGATTGCTCTATTTTGATTTATTCGTTTTCTTTAGTTTTATTTGCATTTTGCTTTGAACTGCTTGTGCTTATCTAACCTTTCTCGTTGTGTTTTCTCTTGAGCCGAGGGTCTTTCGGAAACAGCCTCTCTATCTTCCGAAATAGGGGTAAGGTCTGCGTACACTTTACCCTCCTCAGACCCCATATTGTGGGATTTCACTAGGTGTGTTGTTGTTGTTGTATTAAGAAATAGATACGCAAAAAATATACTTAATTTTACTTAAATCAAATTGTTTCCTCAATGCTCCCACGTAGGTCTGATCCCTGGTGGTTGGGATAAAAAAAAGAGATGGCTAAACCACCAAGCCAAGTTTGTGAAAGTGACAATGTAGACATTTTTTATTATTTATAAAGTTCACTAATGCCATCTAACTTCTTTTCATAAATTGAATTCTGAACCTTGAAATTGACATTCAAAATCTCATTACCATGGGATTACCATCTTCAAATATATTTTTTATCACTAGAGTTTTACTAAAGATGAATGAAAATTGTGCACCAATTTGGGGAAAAATTCTAATTGAATGGGAAAAAAGAGGTTTGCGCGGCTAGATCTCAGAAAAATACACGAAATCAAAAAAAAAAAATCGCGTAAATCGGATGTCCGAGCGCAAAGTTATGACCATTTAAAGTTTTACGAATTTACAACTATTTTTTTCTCCCCGTACTCATTATTTGATAATTTTATCTTATTTTTATAACTACTTAAGTCTACTGGAAATTTACAACCAATTTACTGCGTTATTCAATTTTTTTTAATAACGCTTAAATCAAAATTGCGCTATAAAATAAAACACTTAAACCTAAAGATAACAAGTTTCCAAGCAAACAAAACTTATTTCGGGGTACTTTACAACCCCCTAAAACGACGATCCAAACGTTTACGTATACTTGATGTATTGAGCCTACATTATTGTTTGCAGAAAAAGATATCCGGCGTTTTGAAATATGACTAATCTTTGGTCAAAGTATGGAAAAAAACGTGAAATTTCAAAACTTTAAAATTGTATAAAAAAAAATATAACTCCATAGAACTTAACTGTAAATTTACAGTTTGATCCTATTACGCAATAATTTAATGCGCAAAGGTTACTTTGGTAACTTTTTTTTTAATTGCGATATTTTGATCCCTACAATCACTTTTTCAGTCATTTAAGTTGCGGGACTCCCATCATCAGCACTAATTGACTGCCTCTACTAGTAACTTTCATGGCACAATCCCATTAATCATTTCCATTTTGCTAACCGCTACCATTACATAACAATTACTACTTGCAGCTCGATCGTAACTAATTCTTTTGTTTTTCACCTGATATCTGAAAACTCTACGTTGCAGCTCATTCCCACGTTGATGGTAACATGTTCTCTAACAAAGACAATCGAGACTAAAATTCTAGATCTTGGTTAAGGATGAAGATTGACTGGACGACCACCACTATTACTTTTCACCAAGTCTAACTTTTAGGGTGTGGTTCATGAAAAACCAAGTTATACAATGCCATGTAAATTAATACTCTCAAATATATCGTGAATGTAATACTTAAAATTAATATATTTGACTTCTATATTTATTAATTTTTTCATTAAATAAATTATTCATATTCAGCTTTTGAGCAAATAAATAATCTTAGTTATTCAATATTTAAATTTAGACGTAACATTTTAATTTCCAGAATCTTCATGAACTAGAAAAGGCGTAAAAGTAAAATTCTTTCTTTCTGAGGCACAAGCTGACAATGATAATAAATGTGATAAATACTTCCCCTATCTCAAATTATTTATTGTGATTATCTTTTACATGTTCGTTAAAAAATATTAATTATAAGAGAATTTTAACTATTTTACCCTTCATACATATTTGAATAATCATAATATCACCCCATAATTGAGGTGTTTGTAGTCTTCAAGTATAATAACTATTAAGTGTAAAGTGAAAAGAAAAAAAATTGTCTTGAAATTTTAAAACGACAAATAATTTGAGACTAACTATTTTCAAAAAGCACGATAAATATTTTGAGACGGAGAGAGTAGCACCGAATTAAATGATTTTGATACACAGTTACGGCTGCTTTACACAAAATCACCCTAGAGCAGTAATCACTGGTTGTCCGTAATGATGCATTTGACACCAACCAAAATTGAATTTCTTTTTAAATGTTGTGAAATTACATGATGTTGATAGTAGAGTTCCAAGTTTATGGGCGTTGAATTCAATTCTCAGCTGGATTTCTACTTCTGGATGCCATTTTGAAATTGAATTTTTCCCTGGAGTCGAGAAATTAATGTAGTCTATCTAACAGATGTATTCAGAACTAAAAGATCCACGACAGAAAGTACAAGTAACACGACAAAATTCCAAAAATCAAAATCAAATTCTAGATTCAAAACACAAGGAAAAAAAAGAAGTCAAGATTACTACGTTCTCCTCTACTGCTCCTTCATGAGGCATTACAGCTGAAACTCAAAATAATAAATAATAAAAAAAAATAACATTTGATCAAAATGGGTCAATTAATTAGTAAGAATACAAGGGTTACTGCTAATACTAGGACTTGGGGTTAGAATAGTAATTTCTTAACAGATCCACAGGAAAGAGCCATCAAAAGTATCGCCGCTTGTTCTTCTTCTCTTAATTTGCCACCCAATGCCATCAATTTCATTTTCAATGACTGTCCAATTTCTTTACTGTTTTTCACTTCACTAATTTTCTTCTTCTTCTTCTTCTTGCCCTTGTCAAGACCTAAAAGCTGCCTCCTCCTCTTGTTGTATTTGATCCCACATGCGTTACACATCGACTAAAATACAACCCCCCCAAAAAAAATAAAAAAAAATTAGAACTTTGATGAGGTAGCTGACACAAGAAAAAAAATGGTCGATAAAATTTTATTAAAAATATAATTAAGTAAGTAAAAGTGTTCTCTCTAAAAACAACATAGTGTCAGAAGAGATCTAGAATCGAATCTAACCGCTACCCATTATAAAAAAAAATTCCACGTGTTTGGCCATCAAAAAAAAGAATCAAGCTCGTACGCGAGTTGATCACACATTTCTAATCGATTTTGATCTAAGAATTTTTACCTTGGGGCCTGCTGGACCACTTCTCCAAAGAGGGGTTCTTGTGGTATGACAACCACTGCAAGATTTGATCTTGTTAGTACTATTCATTTCCTCTGCTTGTGATCTCTGAAAAATAATCAAAAAAAAAAAAGTTTGAGATCAGTGATCAGAAACAGAAAAACCAAAAAGTTGTGAATCATCACTCACCTTTACGTCCTTCAGATCCATCACTAGAAACTCAACTCTGAAAAAAATGTCCTAACAAATGGTAATGGAAATGACAATCCGGGGGGGAAAAGAAGCAAATATTTTAAATAAAAGAACTTTAGAGACTGAAGGCGGGAGAAAAATGGTGAAAGATTTGTACCGTTAATGTGGAATTTAGTGAACTAAAACAGAAAGACAATAGAGTCTAGTGGTAGTAGGTTGGAATGGCTAAAAAAATAAGGGCAAAGGAAGCTAAAACGGCAAAATCTGGTGGACACTAGTCAGCAGGACACGACATCATAGTTAACTCTAGATTCGAGTTTTGCTATTACTTTAATACCCTTGTGATTCCAACAATTTCCTTTCAATCAAATCTCAGCCGTACAATTCTTATATGATCCTATGTTGAGGGTTGTGTGTTGGAAATACACGTAAGTGTAATTCTAGCAAAATGCAAAACCATTGGGCATGCCACTAAGTTGCTCTTAATTTGGTAGTTTCTGGAGTTCATAAAGAATTACAATCGGATGGGAGTTGTCACCTGATCATCAGTTTTATAAGCTCAATACTGTCTACTGATGGAACTTCATTTTGTAATGCTAAAAAAATGGAAGGGTAGGTTATAACATTTTTTTTTTTTTATAATTGTTGGAAATTAAGTTTTGATAATTAATAATACGCAGCTTAATTGGTCCTACTAGTTGGTTCTTATATAGTGTCTACACTTAATCGTAGTAGGGAAGGGACTTAAGGGCATGGGCGGAGCCACCTTCGGCGAAGGGTGGTCAGGTGCACATCTTTCGTCGAAAAATTACGCGGTATACATAGATTAAATGTTAGCTACAATGAGTATCTATTCAATTTTGCACACCCTTAACACAAGTAAGAAGAAAATTTGCATATCCTCCATCAAATTCCTGACTCCGCCACTGCTTAGAGGTAGGATTCACTTCTTCACGAGATAATTGTTTATTTCGTGCATGCTGAGTTGCTGACCTAGCAATCGCCTAATTAATAGAATTTGATAGATCTTTTACTTGCTAACTTAAAAGACCAAGCGTGTAAGCAAGTAAAGCTCTAGTTGAAATATTATTCTCAGATCTTTTACAACCTTTCATATATATCTCTAATTTATACTGCTGATTGGTGTTATATATTGTTTGAGATTGTCTTCTTGCAAATTATTAATAACATTTTAGAGAACACAAAGCAAGAAGCAACTCCGATAACCACAAGAGATCAAACTGAAGAACCGAGTTCAAGTAATTGAGTTGATTTCAGTTTATCTAGATCTTGTAATAGGTGTTTCTAATTGACCTTATTCGCTTATTAAAGAATCACTATTGTGACAATCGATGATCAAACGAGTGCAAAACTGCAAACAAATGGCAAATTACATGTTATTAGCATTTTAAAGGCAATTAAATAGACAATACAAAACTAATCATTTGGTAAAAGCACTTGATTTGGACAAAACATTAAGGCCTGTTTGGAAAGCCACCCAGGTAATTGGAATGGGCTGTATGTAATTGGATATAATTACACAGTTTGGTCTATTTGTTTGACCAAGTAATTACACAATTAGGTGGGAATTGGGTGTAATTGAGTGGGTGTAATTGAGAGGGTGTAATTATGAAGATCAAATACATTCCAAAAAAGTGCACATATCCAAATCATCATAAGTTCGAGAAATAAGCTACTAACGGCCCTCGAATTACGGAGAAATATTAGGAGAGAAGAATCAAGGGAATAAACACATCTTGTACCCACAATATTCATCAATAAAATCTCTGTTTCTTCAAATAAAAAAAAAAACCGCTAGCAGAAGTTTTTCTTTAATGTAAATCATAATCTGTTTGCATTTTTTCAAATACAATACAAATGGTCATCTCCAAAACTACAGGTTTAAACAAAAATAATGAAGTTGAATTAATATTACACAATAGATAGGATTTCGGGGGGTATTTCTGTTAATGGTGTGTTCGGTGTGAAGGAAACATTTTCGAAAAAATAAGTCATTTTCTGAGGATGAGTTTCTTCCCTTGTGTTTTTGTGCTCGATAGTCCATCGTAGAATGTGTTTAAAGGAAAAATAAAGTTTCTTCTAAAAATGTTTTCCGACAAATTATTTTTCCTTAATTTGAATTTTAGAAGCAGCGAGTTGCATCAATTCACACACTCTGTCGACTGTTGACAATTGGCATCCACTAGCACACAACAATAATACATAAAGCTTTATAAAATCTACCATAGTATTAATAGCAGTAAGTAATTTTGTCAAAGCAAATGTACCGTTGCTCATAATTAAATAGCTACAATCGAACCATAGTCATTAATGTAACATAGTTATTAATCTATTTTAGCTGTGAGGCTCAAATCGAGTTAGCAACATTATATCTAATCATCCAACAGCAAGGACATCATTGGGAGAAAAAACACATGCTAATAGGAACATGCTAATACAAATATTTGCCTAGATTTGCTTCACCATTTTAACTTGCCTTTATGTTTCTGGGCCAAAACCTTGAAAAGATGGGCCAGACAGGCAAATATACCGGCTAAGAAGCACATAAACCATGACAATGTAAATAATGCACAGTCCTTGAATGTTTGCTTGACAAGTTGAGCCCTGTCTGAGATGAGCAATGCTCTGTAAACGGCTTCAGTTACAGCATATGCTGAGATTGGATCATATTCATCTGCCAATAATCCATATTCTGTCACGCAAACTATATCATATATTCCATTAGTCTCTGAGGCACCAAGAAAAGCGCATATCTTCAATCGGCAATCTATTCGATCCTCGGTTGATAGCTTGTCTCCATGAGTCAAAATCAATGTGGGGTTCCCATCTGCAACAAGAAATGAATGCCCGAGTCTAAGTTTTATATACTGATAGTATTAAAAAAACATTTTAATATAACAAATGGACATAGTAACGTGAAAATAAGCCAAGTAACCATCTAAAACAGATTAAATTACAACGTTAATTGGGTTATCACTTGATATAAATTAAACAAAAAAGGGTCAAATTAATGTCCTTAAAGTTTGAGAAATTCACAAAATTTGCCCTTCTTTAATAGTTTGGTCTAACCATATCCTTGCCGTTACTTAATTGGGCAAAAAATGCCCTTATCTCACACAAAAATTAACAGAATACCAGTAAGGACATATTTGGACCTTGACGCATACATTAATATCATATTTGGTCCAATATAGTTCCTAACTGCCATGATGCAACAACTTGTGTAGTTGTATTTATGAAGCAATTTGGTTAAATTGTAGTGAATTTTCTAACCAATTAAGGCATCACATTGGACATTATGAACCATTTTTAAGTAACTCGACGTTCCATCTTATACAGTTTAAATTAGAAGTTCTAGATAAAGACATAACAATCATAATATCGTAAACAAGAAAATTCATATTTGAGGAATAGTGAATAATTAGAACTCACTGGATTTGTTGAGTGCAGGAGAGCAGAAGAGTTGCTTTAATGCATCCAAAGGCTTAAAATCACCCATTCTGAGAGACTTGTATATTTCAGAAGCATTAGCTACCAGCATAACACAATTGACTTTTCTCTTTATGAACATTGAAGAAGAAGTATCCTCCAATTCACTATCTAGCATTGGGAAAAGTACATGATCTTCTGGTCTTAAGCATAGCTTCTTATGATGGACTCCATCATCAGCCATCCATTCTTTCAATTCTTGAAGAGCCTGATCTATTCTATCATAATCGAAACCCCTCGTATCGTAAATGCAGAATCCATTTCGTGTTGATCTCAGCACATTGTGCTCCTCCATCATTAAACTCGTGTAAGCACAATCATTTCCTATGATTATGGAAACTAGTCAAATTATGATGAATTCTCATAACATAGTAAATAAATAAATTAGAAATTTGAAATGATAAGTAGGTACGTACTACATTGGCACCTGGTGGTTTGGTACATGGTACATGTAGATTAAGTCATGTGTTTTCGACTTTTAGTGCATGTATATTGAAGTCTTGGACTTATATGGGGTTTATGGAATATTAGAACGAAATAAGACAAAATAAGCACAAATTCTTCTGTTTTATTTTATATGATGGTGTTTAATTGACATAAATTTTAAGAAAGAAAGACTCTTGACACATCAAAAGTATTAAACATGACATGATTCCTATGACTATAAATGCACGTCTTTAGGGATATTGTGAAAAGTGTAAAGAATTTTCAAATATAAAAATGTATCATTCTTTCTGAAACAAATTAAAAAAAAATGTCATATAAAATGAAACATATGGAGTAATATAAGATTCTAAGAAGCGATTCTAACTAGTTGTCTTTTACGGTCTCAAATGTTCTATGATAGTTACTCCCTCCATTCTCTTTTACTTATTCAGTATACTAAAAAAGAAAAACTTTTTATTTTACACTTTAGAGAGTGCAAAATGCAAATTAATTATTGGAGTATTAAAAATCAAATTTAGATTTTCAAAGTAACAATAATAAGAATAATTTAGTAAATTAGACACTTCATTAATTAATGCTTCTTAAGGAGAATGCAAAATGAAAAATGGACAAGTAACAAAGAACGCAGTAGAAGAAATGCTACATTAACTACGTACCTGAAGAAGTCTGAGCAAAAGGGATGAGACCAGAGCGACCAAGAACACTATACATAAGGTTGACAAGTGAACTTTTGCCAGCATTATGAAAACCAACCAACAGTATAGTATTCACAGGTGGAATATCCATATCTTCTTTCTTACATCCACCAATTGACACCCAAAAATCACCTGCTTTATAAGACATTAGATTTTGCCTAAGCTCATCAAGACTCTCTGTGGACATCAAATATAGCCTCTCCAGTTCTCTAAGGACTTTAAGTATAGGTGTCATTTTTGACAAATTTGACATATCAAACTTGAATTTTACACACTCATCAAATTTTGCTGATGATCTCCACCAATAATACATAGCTTTACTTTCTTCATCGTGTTGAGTAACAAAAATTTCGTCCCTCATAGTAGTAGCACTGTTTTTTCCCTCTCTTTACTATATTTTGTGTGAGGCTACAGGAGCTAATTTGCATGGCTATTTAAAGTAGTGCTTGTGAGTACTTGCTACAAATAATTACAAGAAATTGTATGTACCACAAGTGACGTAGTGTTTGTTTGCTAGCATTGTTTTTCACCACAACGGTTATACTCATTTCGCTCTACGGGAAATTTCTAAGCAACTTCAAGTAACAGTACAGTATAAAGTTTTTTCCGACATTTATATACCCATAACATGTACGTATATAAGAGTTCAAGTAGAAAAGACTTTTCATTCTTTTTGTGCGTTTAAAGATGATTCCTTAATTTTCTTGTAATAACTTCTTTTGTAAATATATAAATCATTTTTTTAAAGTGATAATAATAGTTTTGGCGGCCCCATCGGTTATTGGTAAATTCTTGTTTTGGTGCTTGTACTATTTTAAATACATGTAATCTTTAATTAATTGAAATGTTTGTTTTTAGTCCCTTTATGTGGGAAGTAGAGAATGCTATAAATTTACAACTACAATAAAGTATTTCCACCACACTGATTTTGGCCACAATGTTCCAAATGGGGGTAGCACAACAAGTTAACAAGAGTATGAAGGTTATTTATAGGATGTCATTGCTACTCGTCCCTCCCAAATCTCTCATCAATTCAATTTTAGTTTTTTCCCAACACAAGAAAAATAGTCTTTTTTACAGGTGTGACCACATTTGGGTCAAATGGGTGTGTTCATTTTGTAGCTCTCAACTACACAATTCAATTAGTTGAAGGTTAAATGTACCTCCTCAAATATTACAAGGACCAAAAATCACAATTTACCAATAACTAGGGACTGAGAGTGCTTTTCGCCCCTTTTTTTTAAAACTATAATTAAAATAATATTATGAAAAATCGTAATTGAAAGAAAATTTGTTTTGAGACTTCAATTTAGTTTTCCATAAGGTCGGAAACTGACTCACGAATTTGATTTTGATCTCGTGCTCTCTTGGTGACTTTTCTTCAGTCTATAATGAAAGACGGTCAGAGACAATTTTGTGGCACCATTTACTTCCTTCACGTGTTCCTATATATCCTTTGTGGATGTACAATTTTTTCTTGTCCACCATATCCTCAACTATTTGTTCATTATGCTGTCTATGTATTATCAAATTCACTCTTCTATTCACATTCAGGTTGCAAGTATATTTTCTCAAGGATTTTCACTTTTATGAACCGGCGGTGTAAATATTATTTACACCGATGGTATAAAAGTTGATTATATTGTGAGTGCATACAACACAACCTAAATCCTTACTCAAATGCCTTTAAGAAATACCCTATAGCAACAAAACTGCAAAATACAATTGAATGTACGTTGTAATCTCAGAAAGGTTGATCAGGCAACAGTTAAGTGAGTGCACCATGCACACATTAGCTTTAGCTTGCACTATACTACATATAGATGGTTAGAATTTTTTTGAAAAGATGATCCATTTATACTCATGCAGAAATGCAGGGTAAAGCTGCATACAAAAGACTCTTGTGATCCGGCCCTTCTCTAGACGTCGCGCATAGCGGGAGCTTAGCGCACCGGGCTGCCCCTTGATGCATTTATACTATACCATAAAAGAATAATGAGTGTACTAAATTAAGTCGTAAAAATTTTCGGTTGAGCGGCGCCAAATTTGTAACTTCCCCAAATTAAAATCTTAGATCCGTTTTTGTCTAATTAGCCTTTTCCAGTTTTGAGCATGAGCTACTGGGGCCAGATGCGGGAATATGGTGGGGACGAAAACTGTAGAGAGCACTAGATAAAGGTGAAAAGATGGATAAAGTAGTTAAAGAATAAATTCCTTGGATCCATTATCGTCATGTAAAGAAATGTTTAGAAAAGGAATTGTTTTAATGTCAAGCACAAGCATCGTCTCCATTAAGAAAATTGAGATTCCTGTAGCCCATTGTGACTCTCCAACTAAAACTTTGTTGTGTCACAGAACTCATGAAATGAAAGACCCAAAGTCGTTGTTTGATAGAAATTTTAATGCAACATCCTAAAATCCAAATTCAATCAGTTTTGGCAGATACAAACGAAGAAACTGTCACTGACGTGAAAGTCTAAATAGAGCTGCTTTTATTCTTCAGTGCTTGTCTTATGTTAAACCTGGCCGCTAGGGGCAGAGCAACAGTATTAAGTATGGGTACGGATGAACCAATAGCTTTTGCTTAGACCCTATTAGGGTTCAATCCTTCAAGGCTCGTTAGAACACTCTTCAACCTGCTCATGGCTAGATTAGATAACCACTAAATAAGTATAAATATTTAATTGCGAACCTAGTAATTAAAACGAGCAATACGTTCAGTGGCAAGTTCAGAACTCATAGCTTAATGTCCAAAATTACTAATGAAGCTACAGTAAAACTGTGATGAAGGCAGCCAATTATTATTGAAGACACAGTAATACTATGATGAAGGCAGCTAAATTTGAAGGAGAATATAGGCAGCACTTGGCGAGTAATAAGTGTAATAGTAATATATTATTCCTTCTTACTCAAGAGACATTGATAAAATGCATGGATAGGTTAAAGAGGATTTGCGTAAGGAGTAACCTTTCGGCTATGTGAAACTTTGCTTCAAAATTCCTCCAACTTTACCTTTTCATGTCACCACCAACGACCCAACTTAACCATCTTTATAAACATTTATTCCCTTCAAGCCAAAAGGGCCATATATAAAAGTTCACCCACTTCTTGATTTCCTTCAAACCAACACCCTAGTCCTCCTTTGGTGTTCTAATATAATGGCTACTGACAAAGCAACCTATGAAGTTTCTGAAACCTACAACAGTAATGGCAGCCAACAGCAGTGTGATGATGGTGAGACGAGGCAACAAGATCACACCAATGCTTGCAGGGCCGAGTACCGGCTTTTGGGCAAGGCATTGGCACATAGAGCTGTATTTGGTTCAGGCAGCCGCCGAGGAAGAGCCAGAAAGGTCAAGAACATGAACGATCTTAAGACATCGCCCAGCAGGCTAAGCAAAGTTTCCTTAGCTGATGAAGCTCAAAATTACTAGAATTTTATGTTCCATTTCATCACATTATGGCATCCCTAGTACCAGTTTAACCATTAGTATTGTGTCCTATAGCTCTTGTAAATATAATGTTGTTTCAACCAGAATACAAGTATTAAATCAAAATCTACACTTGATATGCCTCAGAATAGATCTCCAACTAGAGGAATTTAGACCTGTGTATTCACACATTAGTCAACTTGTACCATTGAACATTTATAGAAACAGACACAGAATGCCATGGTCACAGGATGAAGGTAAAAAAAAACCACATGTATCTTGCAGCAGTTGGATTTCAACTAAAAACCAAAATTATATCATCTAACCTTGCTCTTTGTATTCCTGTTGAGGCGTGAGAATCATAGTGCTACATCTTAAATGCTTCTTTTTTCTTCTTTTAGGAGTTGAGGTTGGTAGTGCAGAAATAATAACGCGTCATTAATTGGTTCCTGAAAAAAAGACCTTAATTTGTTTACAAAGAAGAATTTTGGTCAGAAAGTGTGTTCCATCCATGTTGGAGTCGATTTTCTGGGTGACAAAATTTAAAGGTGTAAAAGATTTGCATTTAGAGGAGAAACTTCAGTCTATGAACAGAGTGGATAATACATATGCCTACTTCCTCGAAGGGCTAGCTCCATTTCATAACATTTCGACTATAAAAAGCCAAGTCTATCTCCATTCAAATCTTCATCTTCCATCATTGGACAATCATTTGCATCATGGTCATACTGCCCACAACATGGAATGGAAAAACGCCTCCTCTTCCCGTAAAGATACAGTCCATCTCTGGATCCTCTTTCTTTCAACTTTCCCGAATTTATACACTCATGAGGGTTGCCTGTGAAACTCTGACCAATGCCTTCAGAATCCTCAACTTCTGCAAGAATCAGGGAGTCTGATGGGCTCTCATATGCAATAGCATTACCCCCATCGGATGCTGTAGGAAACCCTTTAATGCGAGATATAACTGTAGAAACTTCATCACAAACAACATTGAGGCGTTCTTCGGTTTCAACTGATTCAGTAATCAGTGTCGAAATCATGGACTGCAATAACTGAACTTTTCCCATATTATCACTTGGTAGAGTAAAAAGGGTGGGCTTAGCCAAAGATGAGGTCAACTCACGCCAGCGAATGGGCAGATATTGGTCTGGAATGTGAAAACAGTTGTTAGTTGACAGAATACGAAGCACGTGCCTACAGAGAATACCAGTAAACTCAAAATTATGGCAGCTACAGCTAATGAACTCATCATGCGGAACCCAGAGTACTTTGTAAGCCCCATCTATTTCCTTATGGTGTCTCACGACGAAGTAACTTTCATCGACCATCAGTGATGCATATTGTGGTGCCAAAACAAGCTCCTCTTGTAGTTTTGAGAAGGCATATGGTGTAAGAATAGTTGCAGCATGAGACTCTATTGGTGAACCTGTTTTCAGGGGAACCTTCTGAACATTTCTCTGTACCATATGTTTTGCTCCTGCTTGATCTTTAGCATCTACAACCCGAGCAACCTGCAATATGTACAGTTATCAGCAAACGAATTGAAGAAGAATTAAATGAGTAATAAATAAACTGGCTAAGAACAAAAGATAAGTGTGAATCTCACACCTGCTCCACAAAATTATCAAGTGCAGATTGAGCACTCAAAAACCTCTGGATATAAGTATTTATTGTCTCTGACTGAATTGTACTTGTCATTCCAGCAAAGAAGAAAGATCTCAAAAAAGGTAGCGCCCAGTATGAACGTAAAGCATATAGACTGACAATGTGTTTATTTCCATCCAGCCGGTAGGTTTCAACCATCTCATTCCATTCCACTTCGTATTCCTCAATCGAATGTAAATTATAGAGGCGATGGAACTCTGCCTTCCAGTTATCATATTGGGATCCGAGAAGTGTTGAAAACCAATCTGAAAACCTAGAAATTATATTCCAAATGCAAAATGCATGTTTTACTCTTGGCATTTCAGTGGCAATTGCTTCTTTGAGCCACAAATTTTGATCAGTCAAAATGGTTCCTGGAGCCTTGCCGTTCATGAAGCCCAAGAATGTCTAGCACCAATTTTAGAGAAACAAAGCAAAACAAGAGAGATTTCATATTAGCGTGGAACCACAGAAGTTGCAAGCTATGGATAGAAAGATGCATCTCAAAGATATCTGCAGTTGTTATAGCTAAGCTAGTAGCATATGCATACCAGAATAGAACTGAGATGGCTAGACCTGATGTAACAAACAAATATACAAACAAAAGATGATAAGGAGAGGGGAAGATTGGTAAAAAGAAATAAAAGTAGTGAGGGTTTTGTCTCATTAAACAGAAAACAAGAAATTCAAGGAAAGATCACAAAGAGAATAATCATTCGGATAAGGCGAGTGAAGCAAATTATAAAGCCCAAGCAGACAAAAAGACAATAAGTTATTAAGCAAGAGATCTTCCAATTAGCTGCAGCCAGCAAAATACACTTTTTCTTATAGATTGTAACATATCTTGTGTATGTATCAGCTGCAAAAATCCTGTGCACCAATCATAGTTACGCCTGCAAGATACTCTTACTTATGATTTTTTAGTTTTTGGGTACAGCCGAACACACTCTATTCATCTTCCATTTCTGATGCCTCAGAACTATTTGGCAACTTAAATATGATCTTTTATACTTCAAGAATCAAACAACAAAACTCAACTTTAGACTCTGATCTAATGAACTTCTTTGTTAATAGACTTTGCACACTACTTGCAAAACTTAGTTCAATAATTTCCTCTACAACCAGTTTACACAGTTATTCGAAGTAGCTCAATAACATATGAACAGATGGATAATTCTTTTTTCCTTTTAACATATGAAGTATAGTAAGTAAGAGAAAGGAATAAACTCCACTTTTTTGCACTAGTTTCATCAGTATTTTCTGGGCACTCTCGTGGACTCCTATTGTTAGGCACACGATAGGCATTTCAAGAACTTGAAGCGTTTTGGGTGCTGAAAAATTAAGTAGGTTTAAAGAAATTCAAGACTTCATAAATGGGATTGGTATAGTGGTATAGCAACATGATAACACGGCTTCATACCTTCAATGCCCAGGAGAAAGACTGCAAATTTTCATCTCGAAGGAGTACACAACCAAAGAAACAATGACTACCATGGTTATCCACTCCGATCCATATCCCAAGAAGCATATCATAGGCATCCAAGCGGTGAGTACTGTCAAATACTATGGCATCACCAAACGCCTCAAACAACCTCATCGATGAAGCATAAGACCAAGTAATATGCTCCAACCTGTTATTACAATCTATCTTGTAGTCATATTTGAAGTTAGGGTCTTTGTCTTTCATCTCCTTGCACATCTTGAGAAGGTCAATAGGGTCATTATCCTGGTCCACATTCCTAAAAGATTGTAGCAAGTTTCTGACATCAACCTCTGTGAAGGGTAAACAACCCAACTTAACTCCCTTCTCTAGCTCCATCAACCTCAGCATTTGCTGAACTGACATCCCAGCTTTCGCAAACATGCAAATGCGACTCTTGTCATCAGGAGACATGGTGCAGTAGGCAGGAATAAGCTGCAACTCAGTTGACTTTAAAAGTTCATGGTTATGAACATTGCTGAAACCTGTAATCCGCCATTCGGGGACATTAACATCTGCTCTTTTAACAATTCTCATGAATGCCTGGCATCCACAACGTGATGATTTACGATTCCTTTGCAGCTTGCCATCTTCTGAAGGCTTTAGCTGTGGATAGCCACCACGATGACATGTAAAATCTCTTCTTGTAATCCCCCTACCAACTCCATCCTTCCCCCGTGTACGATGACGTCTGATTGAGAAGCCACATTGTTTTGCAAAGCTACAGTAAAATTCATATGCAGCATCCTGTGATACAAATCTCTGGCCAATGAAAGGGACAAGGTTCACGGACGTTTGTCGTGATAAGATTGTGTCCTCAGGAATCTCCTCGACAGTGCCAATATCATCCTGAGATGAATCTGTCCCATTTTCAGATATTTCTTTTGCTATGTTTGTTATCTCGGGCATTTCCCAATTCTAGAAAAGTCGGATTACTGATGATAACACCATCTTCACATGCTATATGCGGTCAATAATGCACAATCACTGCGAGCTGTATAAAACATCCAATGTTGCAGAGAGAAAGGGAAAGAAGCAAAGAAAAGATAGGATCAGAAGGCAAAACACAAATCTGGACAAAATAAAAGAGTCGTAAAAGGACTTATATTAACACTTCTCACCAATACAAGCATTGTTACAGGACAGCAGGCTTCAATTTATCAAATTCTGTGAATATCAACTATAGGTACATAGATCCTTCATTTGCCTTGATATATCCATATTTAAAGGTACTTCGTGAGGATTTTTCAGAATACAATGAAAATAGTCATAAAGAAAAAACTACACGTATCAATATACTTAGCCATAACCGAGTCCGTGTAACATAGATTATACCCTGCGGGACTTGTTAGGGAGACAAAACAAATTAGCTTTTTAGGAGAAGCAACTAGGGGTGTCCAAAAATCGGTTTATCGGTATCGGGTTATGGGGTTAACGGGTTTTAAACGGTTTTGTAAATTTTTTTATTGGTCTATTGGTTCGGTTTCCGGTTTTGAAATTTTAGTTAATGGTTATACCGAGAACCCAATAAGATTATATTAATAGTAACATTTTATCCCTAATTATATTAGCAGCTTTAGATTTTAAATACAAACTCGATTTCCTAAATTTTAAATACAAACTCAATTTCCTAAATTCTTACTTTCGTTCCAGGATCACTCTTTGGTTCTTTCAAACTAGGGCTCTCGACTCTCTGCATGCTGCCTCTCTCAACCAGGAAAAAAAAAAAACAAGTTTGTTTTAGCAATAACGTCTTTGAATTTGCTTCTGCTTCTGCTTGTAATTTGTGTAGACTTTATGCATGAACGTAGTGTATATATAAAAAATTGAAAATAAAGAGAAAGCAAAAAAATTAGAGCATTTCCTCATTGGTTAAACCAAAAACTAATTTATTATTGGTTTGGTTATTGATTTAGCATGTTTACAAACCAAACCGGTAATACACAAAACCGGACCGAACAGACCGATAGGCATTCCTAGAAGCAGCAGCAGCAGCAACAACAACAACATACCCAGTGCAATCCCATAAGTGGGGTCTAGGGAGGGTAGAGTGTACGCAGACCTTACCCTCAGCTCAAGTAAAGCATAAACACAACATATATGAAAACACACGCAGTAAAAATAGCAGGATAGTAAGAAAACAGAAGCAGAAGAGACAACGAGTAATAATAGAAAACTAAGAATAAAAACACGCGAATACTAAAAATGACGAAAGTAATACTAATACTAATACTAATAGTAAGGAAAAGCATAATTTAGAGTGCTTTTAAAGGCGCAATTAATTCGCTATAAATACTCGATTTAAGGTATTGTTGACAATCCTTGCATTGCAACCGATGATCAGGTCTATCCCTTCTAAGAGGAGAAAAACTACCGAAATTAATTGCTTCTATCATTTTGAGTAAATTAGTACTTCTTAAAGTAAAATAACAAATGAATGCCGCGAATTTTGCCCATTCAAGTCTCTAAAGTAAATACACCAATATCTCAAATTCCAGTAAAATAAATCAGATATCAGAAAAGTAAATTTTCCCAAATAATCAGCACAGCACATAAAATATATATATATATATATATCTGATCCCATAGATCAGCTACAATAACAAATGGTATATTAGCAATGTTAGCTCCTCGACTATCGATAAATTCTAGTTTTGGCCCTTGTGATTTCTTGTTAAGCACATTTAACCTTCAATTAATTGATATGTACACTTTTGATCTCTCAAGGCTCAAACTATGGATCTTCACGAATTCAACAAATTATTAAGTGCTAAATCATTTCATTATCGATGTATTGTGTTAAAATTTGTTAAGTTACTCCATATATGTGGGTGATATACAGTTCTAGAAATAAGAGAAATATCACATATTTCTTATATGAAGGAATCAAAAACACATATTTTAGTTAATATAAAGGTTAAAGATGCTTAGGAAAATATTACAAAGACCAAAACCAGAATTCATCAATAACTGAGGGACCAAAAGTCCAATTCTCCCATAACAAATTAAGCTTCAAATAACCACACACTAAGAGAAATAGAAAAAGACGAAAAAGACCTTGGCTTGAAGAAGTTGCCGGAGAAGTTGAACACGAACGCCGGTGAGAACCACGTGGCAGAGATGGAGTAACTGTTAATCGACTGAGAGCAACTGTGAGATTTGAGTAAAGCCAAGTTTACCCTTGTAGTCCTCTTTTATATGTTAGGGTAGAAATGTAATTGTATAGCCTTATCTCCTGCACGTGATCTACTCCGCCAGATAAAAGGAATATTTTGGCTTAATGCATATGCAGGGGATGACACTTTTGTAACCCAAAAAAAAAAAAAAAAAATTGGGAACTAAACTAACCTATTAAAAAAAAACAAATTAGGTTTTACGCACACATTTTATGCGTGAAAGGGCTAAAGTGTACATTTGTATTTTGGCCCTTTCACGCACGGAATTTGTGCGTGAAACCCGTTCCTAAACCCCCCCGCCTCACTTTTATTCTCTGGAAATCAAACTCAAAATTAAGGTTTTTTGCGTACTTTGACCGAAGATTAGTTACATTTCAAAACACCGGAATATAAATATTTTATATAGAACTTAATATTTTTTTTAGTGTACAATAATATCGGCTCATTACATCAAGTATACATATACATTTGGATCGTCGTTTTAGGAGTTGTAAAGTGTTCCGAAGTACGTTTGAAAACTTGTTATATTTAGGTTTAAGTGTCATATTTTATAGGGTTTCGATTAATCTTTTTTGCTTTACTCCCAAAGCTATGAAAATCCTTTTTTGGTTCAAGACGAGAGGTTCATAATAATTGAAAAATATTTCATTCCATTAGCAACGAAATACATCATTAAATTACAATAGACTTAAAAAAAAAAATAAGTTCTAGACACTCTTCTATTTCCAGATGTGCTGCCACCACGGGAGTTTTGCCCACATGAACGCTTATCACGACCAAATTGCTTACATGTCGAGCACTTGCGAGAGTAAGTATTTTCGCTAACATCCATTTGATTGTGATAACGGGTTAGCTTGTTTTTTCCCAATTTACGGATATGGTTCTTGTTCGCAATCATAGAAAACGGCGCGGCTGGCCAATAAGCTTGATCACTAAGGGGACAGAATTGGCTGGAATATGCTTTAAGGTATTTTACGACCTTATATTCCTCCGCCATATAATCAGTTCCATTTCTGGCCATTCTCTCAAAGCACTTGACTGAATGAGAATATGGCATGTGGTACGTTTGCCACTTACCACAAGTGCATGATTGTGTACGCTCAGTAACGATATGTTTGTTTCCTCCTTTGCCGTCGCAATAACCCATTCTAACTTCATACACTCGTTGAACGACGTCATACTCGGTCATTTGGTGGCCCTCTGCCTTTCTTTTACGGTGCTCCATCTTTTTATAGGGCTTTGGCATCCATGTTCTCTCGTTGGCTAATATAGCTCTTGCCTGCCTTATCTTATCCGTAAATCGCTCCACGATACAGGTAGTCCTCGAGTAGATTTGAGGAGTCCATTGAAAGACTCTGAGTTCTTCGATGTGAGTATGCCCCATCTCCTTCTTCCATCAGCATAAATCGTCCATTTTTCAACTTCTAATTTCATCAACCAAACATATGTCTCTTCACTCACTTCCTTTAGCAGCTCCTGCAACCCATTTTCTTTGTTGATGCTGCATCGCCCCCCCCCCCCCCCCCCCAACATTAATTTGTTTACAGTGTCATTTGCAAACTTTGTTTGCAAATTAGCCTTTAAGTGCCTTAAGCAATATCGATGGCATCGTCAAGGCATATGTGTCATATCGGATTGTCATAAAGGCATATTGCACAATATGCGTACTCTGGATGGGTGGCAGAGTAACATGAGTTTGTAGATGAGTCAAGAACATCCCCCATGTATCGTTGCTCTCGTTGGCGGCAATTACGAAAGCAAGAGGGAATATTGACCCATTGGCATCCATACCTACTACAATTAGGAGCTTAATGTCATATCGGCCATATACATGGGTCCCATCTATCGATATCACATCCCGGCAGTGAGCAAAACCATCAATACTTGGTTTGAATGCCCAAAAGACGAAGTCAAAAATTCTGCCCTCTAAAAGCCGCCACTGTACAACAGTGCCAGGATTAGCATGTGGTAGAGCCGCCATATACCCCGGCAACGCCTGAAAAAAGGATTCCCAAGTTCCAAAGATCGTTTCAAAAGCACGTCTATGCCCGAGAAATCTCTTTCTCTTGCTTACAATTTTACCATATTTTAAGTAGACCATGCCAATACAAGTTTTGATAGACATCCTGCATAAGTTTAAACAAACAACAGTTAGCAATGATATTTTAATTGCTATAAGATATATAATGTAAACGGTCAGATAAGTTACCTTGGAGTTTTCTCAATGTGTTTAAGTAACACATGAGCAATCATATTTATATCTAGATTAAAATGATCAGCTCGACTTTGTCCCATATCACAAGTGTGCTTCGGGTGGAATTTTGTGATTTCCCATAGACCATCTGGCTTAGCAATTCCCCAAAGCAACCACCGACAGCCTTGAGTATGTCGCTTACAAATCAGCCTCCATACCGATCTGTTTGAGTCATCAACCTTAAACTCCCTCATATCCTTTACACAATACATTCTGATAGCCCGTTGCAACATCTTTTTTTATGTGAACTGCATTCCCTTTACAATGACGCATTCATCCGTGATAGGATTTTTTGGTTCAATCCACGTTTTTTGGTGACTTTGATAATCATCTCTTGTGAAGACAAATGCATCCTCACGACCTTGTAGACTGTCAAGATATGGAATATAGTCAGAATGCCACTGCATTGGGCTGTCAGGAATTGGGTTTTCCGCCATCGGAGGTGGTATATGGTGGTGAGTTGGTTCTGGTTGGTTCTGGGGAGTAAAATACGTATCTTCTTCATCCCCGTCACTATCTTCATCATCGGTTATCTCTGCATTATTAGCTGGTTCATCGCCATCACTCTCTGATATATCCACATAACTTGGACAATCAGCGTCATCTAAGAAAGGCCTCCTCCTACACGATAGATTGCATATGTTAAATTTCAAAAAAAAAAAAAAAAAAATATATATATATATATATATATATATATATATATATATATATATATATATATATATATAAGTATGTATGTATGTATATGTATGTATGTATGTATGTATATATTAATTATTTAGCATCTAGGTGATGAACCTACACATATTGATTATGAGCATGGTGTGGAGAGTGATCAACTCCACCAAACTGAGAGGACTGCCTTTCATCCACAAGTGGTACCACTGGCGAGTTTTGACAATAACCAGCTGCACCGAACTGGAAATTATTATAATAATCAGCTCCACTAAACTGAGAATTATTGTAATAATCAGCTCCACTGGACTGAGAGTTCTGATAATAATGACTTGCTCCACTAAATTGAGAAGACTGCCCAATATTACTCGTATCAGGTCTATAACCCCTACAAAGATTTAAAAATAGTTATTTACCAATACATACAATAAACAGGTGCTACTGCACAAAATAATAATATAAGAATGCATATTTACCAAGTTTGATTTAATTGTTGGGTGAGATTTTCCAGCGGCACCTGGCCACTCAAAATACCCCCGTAAGACATAAAATCTCCATACGTGTTAGCTTGACTGGGTTGTTCTTGCGGAACCTCTCTGGGTATCATTTCAACATATATCCAGAACATTAAGGGTAACTAAATATTTTAATTCTTCTGGCGCATTCAAATGATCCCTTAAAGAATCATCATCATTGATATAATGCCTACTATAAAGCATTATACCATTGGAAATTGATTGTGGATATCTGCCTGTTATAGAGATTTCATACTCATCTGTACTAACCTTCATTTTTTCATATATGTAAGTGACTAGTGATTCATAAGACATTTCAACTGGACATTTAACATGAACGTTTGGTCTTTTATTGTAACGAAATGTACTATTGTCATCAAGGATAATACCATCTCAATGTATTGAAACCTTAACTGGTGGAATATCTTGAGCCATTTTTTGTAGGAACTTAAGATAGGTTTTTTTTAATGACTTAAGAGACTTAAACTTATGAAATGGATGAGTTTTTACCTCGTCCAACATTCTTCTTAAATAGATTCATATTCACCCCTATTGTGCATAAGAACATTGCGTAATATGAATTTAATTCAAATAAACGGTAAAAAATGCAGCATTGTGTTGTCAAATCGGTCCTTTAGGTGTCATAAAAAAGCTGAAATTGGCATGCATAATGTGTTGTCAAATCATGTCCTATTGCGTACAAGAACATTGCGTAATATGAATTTAATTCAAATAAACGATAAAAAATGCATCATTGTGTTGTCAAATCGGTCCTTTAGGTGTCATAAAAAAACTGAAATTGGCATGCATGATGTGTTGTCAAATCATGTCCTATTGCGCACATGAACATTGCGTAATATGAATTTAATTCAAATAAACGGTAAAAAATGCAGCATTGTGTTGTCAAATCAGTCCTTTAGGTGTCATAAAAAAACTGAAATTGGCATGCATGATGTGTTGTCGAACCATGTCCTATTGCGCAAAAGAACATTGCGTAATATGAATTTAATTCAAATTAACGGAAAAAAATGCAGCATAGTGTTGTCAAATCAGTCCTTTAGGTGTCATAAAAAAGCTGAAATTGGCATGCATGATGTGTTGTCAAATCATGTCCCATTGCGCACAAGAACATTGCGTAATATGAATTTAATTCAAATAAACGGTAAAAAAATGCATGACTATATATAACATGACTGACAAACAACTAGTATTCACTTTTAAAACGAGTTATCATGACATTCTACAACCAATTTGGAGTTCTTGATTCTATTACATGTTTTACCCCAGCAAAAATATTTGAAGCAATGGGTAGGACATGGGAACTAGATGATGATGATTTTCATTACTCAAATAACCCTAACAAAATATTCAATCAAGAATACAATAAAACAATGAGAGAGGAGTGGAATTGGCGTGTTAGGGAGACTGAAGCACTAGAGCAAAAGTTAGCTTCAATAGGGCTTAAACGCCCAAAAAAACGTGCTATGTCAATGCCTCGCGGAACTCCACAAGAGTTTAATTTTGCTCTTAATCGTTTTCGTGAAGAGAACAATCGGATGTAAATACGTTACCATAGGGTAGAATATGGTATACATGGTAGCACAAGATTTAGATCCAAGTGGGATTCGGACTGTGAAATGTCCGATGAAGATTAATATTTTTCTTGTAATAAGGTAAGCAGGTAGGGTCATAAAGACCCTCCTCCCCACCCCCACCCCCCGAGGGTACTTGGGGGTTTGCAACTATATAAGTAGCCCTTTCTTTTATTATTAGATTACACCATATTCAATGTCGAGTAGTAGAAACTCAGCTTGGTCTTTACTCCTTCGAAAAGAACCAAATAGTAGTGATGGTGAGAGTTCAAATCATAGCAGTTTTTCGAGTGATCCAGTGATTTTCAACTAGTCGAGCTAAATCTGCACCTTCTTGTAGAGCGTAATGATGATTTCTGCAGTGTGAAATATTCAGATCTGCGAGAATATTATTGCGGTTTACGCCAAGAATGGTCACATCGGATTGCCGAATCAGAACGTCTTGGTCGTGACTTGGAAAATCTCAACGCTCCAATCCCAACAAGGTACTCACTAACCATGCCTCGAGTAGGTCCAGCAACTTGCGAGATGGTCGTACAAAGGATTAGAAAAGAAAACAACAGAATGCTGGCAAAACGTTGTAGATTTTACATGCTAAAGTTGGCTGAAGAACAAGCATCATCAACCGGTAGAGAACTAACATCTCCTAAAAAAAAATGTGTGTTAAGAGACCGCCAATATCATTCTGAGGACGATATTGAGGACTTCTATTCTGATGACGATTAGGGTCTATTTAGGCTCACTGTCTTGGATTATGGGTCATTTAAGTTTCGGACTAAGGCTGTTAATTTGTATTTTTATTTTATGATGAAGTCATAAATTTGAATTAGTTTGGCATGTTTTTAATTCTTCAATGTTTATTGTTAAAGTCTATTATTAATTGACAATTTCACAAAAAAAACACAAATAAATTAGTACATAAAGGGTGCGGATTACATTATAGGGAAAAAGGTACAACTTGTAAAAAGCATAATCCATAGAAATATTAAACTTAATAAACAAAATACATGTAAATAATCAACAACAACAACATAGCACAAATAATATTCCACAATTTAAGTTTTTCTTTCAAAGTTATTGTCTCGTGTTGAGCCTCTCTAAGTTTAGCCTTCAGAAAATTTCATTTTTTTTCGGAATCGGTGAGCAACACCTCCAAACCTTCAATTTTTTCTTCAGCTTCCACAAGCTTAAATTCCGGGTCCAACTTAGCGGTATCTATAGAGATACATGAAGTCGCGGTATCTCTATCCAAAATTGAATTTTTAAACTTCGCCGCCACCGTTTTATCCACGTGAATGTTATCTTCCCACCGAAAGTATTTGCAACCACCCATATCCTATAAACATTATAAGAAAATCAGTTTTTTAAAGTAAAACATATGGATAACGTGAAGAAAAAAAAACACTAAAAAATGTAAAAACACTTACTTCGGGCACTTTACAACGTCAAAAACGACGACCCGGATTATCTTGGGTCTTTGATGTTTTGAGACATGTTTTTGGAAGTGCAAAAGTGTGTTGAAAGGGTAAAGATGGAGGAAATGAAAGATGAGAGAGTGCATGCGGTGGGTAGGGGTTTTTAGGGAAGGGTTTCAAGCACAGATTCTGTGCGTGAAAGGGCGAAAATTTAAATGTACATTTTGGCCCTTTTACACACAGAATCTGTGTGTGAAGCCTAGTTTGGTTTTTTTTTTTTAATGGGTTAGTTTGGTTCCAAAAAAAAATTTTTGGGTTACAAAAGTGCCAGACTCGCATATGCAACCCTTGAACTTGTTCCTTTTTTCTATTTTGACATCTCAACTAAGTATCGTTCCTATTGAACCCTTTAATTCGTCCTCAAATGTATCTATCAAACACAATCTGACTTACATAGTATTCTATCTTCAATGTAGCAACATGCCAATATATATTTTAATTTAATTATGTCATCTTATAACTAAGATTAGTAGCAATTGAAAGGGAAAAAAAAAGTAAGCGCTAAATTAAGCTTGCAGTGGAAGAGCAGAACCAGCAGAAACAGACACATTCATGACCTAAAGAATAGCTTACCACACGTCTAAAATATTACTTCACCTTCATTATCATAATTTAATTTTTGCTTCTAATAAAAATCAGATTTAGAAGGTTTGATAGATATACTTGAGGACGGATTCAAGAATTTAATAGGAATAACACTTAATTGAGGTGCCAAAATAGAAAAAAAAAAAAAAAAAGGACAAGTTTAGGGGGTTGCATATGCATTAAGCCTTTTAGTAATAAGGATTAAGGGTGTGTTTGGTATGAAGGAAAATGTTACTTATTTTCCTAAATAAGTAAATAAATATTGTTCCAAGAGTATTTATATATAACAACAACATACCCAGTGTAATGTCATAAATGGGCTTTAGGAGAGTAGGATGTATGCAGATTTTACCTTTACCATTGGTGGGCAGAGAGGTTGTTTCCGCTAGACCCTTGGCTCAAAAGAAACGTAACCAATGCAGGAATGTAGGAAAGAAAAGAGACAACAGAATAGCAAATGTGCAAAACAAATGTAGTAACAGTGTCAATACACACTAGCAACTAAAAAAAAAAAAAAGAAACTATGCGACTACATGAATCATACAACTAATTAAGGGTGTGTTTGGTATGGAGGAAAATGTGTTCTTGAAAATAAGTGTATTTCTACTTATTTTCTCGTGTTCGGTTGGGTAATGAAAAATAAGTGAATTTCTTACTTATTTTCCCATGTTCGATGGGTTGTTAGAAAATATTTTTCGAAAAATACCACCCATGGCCCACCAACCCCACCACCCCATACCACACCAAGTGAATATCTTATCCACCCCACGACCCCCACCTCCCAACTACTACGCTCCACCTACCCCACACCAAATTTAATCACGCAAACTTTTCATTTTATAAATTTTTTATAAGAGTAAAATTGCATATGAAGTAGAAAATTCGAGGGAGGGGGGGGGGGGGGGAAGGGGTGGGTCGGTGGGTGGGTTTAGAAAACAAAAAAAGAATTTTTGTTTTGTGGGGTGGGGGGGGGCACAGGAGGGTGGGGGATGGGTGGTGTAGAAAATTAAAAAAAAAAATTAGGGTGGGGGGAGGGTAATGGTGGGGTGGGGGTGCTGGAGGGGTGGTGGGTGGTGGGTGGGGAAGGGTGCATGGGGTTGTTGGGGTTTGGTTGTTAGGGGGTGGTAGGGTGGTTGGTGAAATGCCAATTGTTGACTTGTTTTCCTTACTTTGATTAGGGAAGTCATTTTCTCATTTTTGAGAAACTTGTTTTCCAAAAATTTTGACCAATTGAACATGAAACAATTGAAAAACATTTTCCGGAAAATGTTTTCCTTCATACCGAACACACCCTAAAAGTACGACAACACTATCTTACCTACTAACCTTCTACCTTAATCGTCAACCTCAATATCTTTTCATATAATTAAGAAAAATATTATGCATGTGGGATGGGGTACTAGGGAGTTGTGGTTCGGGAGTGGCGGGGAGATGGGATGGTCAAGAGGTGGAAATTGGGAGCGTTGGAGGGGAGACAATGAGGTTGAAATGTCATTTATGAAACTTATCTTCCAACTTTCATTTGAAAAGTCATTTTTCTCATTTTAAGAAACTTATTTTTCTAGAAAAATATTTTTCTAAATATTTTAACTACAAACACGAAAATATTCAAGAGGCACACCCTAATGTGTGCCTCTTGAATTATCAGCCTAATGATGTCTCAGTATTTACCGTTTTCTTTTTGAAGATTCTCCAGTTCTTTTCTTGCCAAACATTGTATGACTTGCTAATGTCATTTTATAAATCTCAGCTTAAACATTTTTTTTTTTACTTTTGTATGCCTAATTTTCATTGTTTTTCTATCAAGTCCCGCTTTAAAATCTTCTCCATATAGCAGTAGAAAATGCACATTCAAACAGTAGATGGTCAGTATCTTCAACCATGGAATCACGCAAAAAACATATCATTTCAGTGACAATATATACTCCATTGTACTAACATGTCCCTTGTGAGTCTCTCTTATAAGCAGCTAATTACTGAACAAAATTCCATGTTGGTGCTCCCTGACAATAACAAACTAGCTTCCTCGATTTTACTATTGGTAATGGATCACCTCTCAGCTTTCCACAATAGCTTTGATGGAGAAAATGTTTATAGTTGCATGTCATTTCTATATGATATTTTTAATTCTATCTCCATTATACTTTGAAGTTATTCATGCCTTCGCCATTTAAAATTGCTCTCTATTATACTTCAGTAAAGTCTACGTTTGAGCAAAACGATTTTCTCAGGATAAGGGTATGAATACCAAAATATAACGGAAGTAAAATATACATGTTATCGGTAAAAAGGTAATTTACATACACACAATATATATATAATTAGGGACAAAGACATTACACCAGAGTAAGGGCTCATTTATTTTCATTAAGATTAAGACGTCTGAATCTGAATATACATCTGAATGATTAAGATGTTGTCTCTAGAGCTGAACACTGAATGATTTAGATTGTTTGTTTTCTAAACATTTGAATGTGCATAATGTATTTATTTAAACACAACAAATATACAATTAAAAAAAAAATCGAAACTAAAAAATAGAAAATAAATACAAATTTAATAAAATAAAAATATTATTTGAACAAAAAAAAACATTTATGTTTGCTAGTAATGATGAAGATATTTGTAGTGATGGTGGGTGGGGGTTTTGGGGGAGGGGTAGGAGGGGTTGGTAGGTGGGGTGGGGTATGGTGGTGGTGGTGGGGGTGGGGTGGTGGTTAGGGGTAAGGTAGGTGGGTGGTGAATGTGGTGGGGTGGTGGTGGTGCGTGGGTTTGTGGAGTGGGGGTGGTGTTGGTGGTGAGTGGGGGGTAGGGTTGGGGTGTGAGTAGTGGTGGGTGGGGGTGGTGTTGGTGGTGAGTGGGGGGTAGGGTTGGGGTGTGAGTAGTGGTGGGTGGGTTATGGGGTGGGTAGTGGTGGGGGCGGGTAGGTGGGTGGCGGTGGGGGGTAAGTAGGGGGTGGGTGGTGGGAGTGAGGGGATGGGGGGAGATGGAGTCGGTGGTAAAAATTATCCATACAAAATATTTTTTAATGATATTAAGACTTTGTTCAAGATCTTAATGATTAAAACTTATTCAGACCAAATAAGTGTTTAGATCTTAACGTAAACAAATGCACTTAATAGTTTAAACTCTGAACCATTTAGATTCAGACCTCCATTAAGTGCAAATAAATGAGGCCTAAATTTACCAAAAAAAAAGATCTTCTTAATTTCTTGAAGAAAAACTCTTATTTTGAATCAAATTGAAAAAAGTTAAAAAAAACTTACTCCCTCCGGATAAAAAAAAAAAGTGTCCACTTAGCTTTTTTTTCTTGGATAAAAAAAAGTGTCCACTTATCAAATCAAGAAAGAATTAAACTTATTTTTTTAGATTTGCTCTTATTAAGTGTTATATGATCAAATCCCAATGACTATTTAATTAGGGATAGTTTAGTCAAACTATCTATTTATATCTAGGAATTAGTATTTTCTTAAAGGGTGTTTAAATAACTAAGTGAACTTTTTTTTTATCCACCGGGAGTACTACTTAAAAAACGGAAAAAATAAATAGTGGAGATGAAGAGTTGTCTTGGGAACTATAATTGGTGTTGGAAATACTAAAAAGCTAGCACCAAGGAAGGGTAAATCTATGGAGACCTGAGCGTCTTTTGACCAAAATGAGTGGGTTGACAATTTTTTTCCACACAACCGGGTGAAAAACTTTTACATTATCATTATGTTTGAATCAATTATAATACACTACTCCTTCCGGATCAAAAAAAGAGTCAACTTATTAAGCCATTTACACATCTTTTAAGAAAATACTAACTCCTAAATAAAAATAAATTATTTGACTAAACTACCCCTAATTAAATAGACATTGTGATTTGATCATATAACACTTAATAGGGGTAAATATGGAAAAACAAGGTTAATTCTTTCTTGATTTGCTAAGTGGACTCCTTTTTTTATCCAAAAAAAAAAGCCTAAGTGGACTGATCCGGAGGGACTATATTATTTTGGAGTTAATTTTAGGGAAAACAACACAAAATACACGTAAAATGTAAAATATTTACCCACCCATATCTCCTCCTAAATTAATTTTGCTTCTTACCCAACCGATCGAAAATATTTACCCAAGTACCCTTTCGCCCGAAACTCTTCCTTCATGATACCATCGCAGTATATTTATATATCATGATGGTATCATGTAGGACTAAGAGAAGGAATGAAGCAGTCCTCTATGATATCGCCTCAGTATATTTATGTACCATGATGGTATCACGAAGGATTGAGGAGTGTCTCATTGAAGGACTGAAGCAGTCCTCCACGATACCATCACAATATATGTATATAAGATGATGATATCGTTGATGTTTTTATGAGAAAAGTGTGTCTTTTGAATAATGAACATGATACTATCTCAGTATATTTATATACCATATTGGTATCATAATTTTAGGGGCATTTCAGATAAATAGTTTCAGGAGCATGAAAGTAAGAGGAGTATGGGCGGATAATTATTTTGTTTTCAGGGGGCAACGACGTTCTTCAGTCCTTCAATGAGACACTCCTAAGTCCTCTGAAATACCATCGTGGTACATAAACATACTGAGATAGTAGTATCACGTAGGACTGGTTCAGTCCTTCTTTTATTCCTCCATGATACCATCATGATATATAAATATATTGCGATAGTATCATGGAGGAAGGGGTTTTGGGCGAGGCGTACTCGGGTAAATATTTTCGGCTAGTTGGGTCAGAAGTGAAATTAGTTTTGAGGGGGCATGGGGCAGGTAAATATTTTGCATTTTAGGGGTGTGTCGTTTAATATTTTGTTAATTGTTTATAGTTAAAATATGAAAAAGAGTAAATATATATATATATATATATATATATATATATATATATATATATATATATATATATATATATATATATAAATCCCCGAACGTATTGGAATTGGCTTAAATTTGCCCTCCTTCCACTAATGGAATGCAATTGCCCTTAACGTTATATTTTAGGTTAAAAATGTTCCTCATTCTACGTATTAGTCCTCAATTGCCCTTGATGGTAAAGAATGTCCTTTATTTTAATGGAATTATAAGATGAAATATATGTGAGCTTTAATTAAATGGGTGATACATGATTTATTTGTCCACATGAAAATTAGAACCAACCCAGAAATAATCGACCCATCCGAATTTATTTATTCGATAATTGTTGAGGTTGAATTTATACCATTGTTAAAGGATGAAACAGTTGAGTTGAATTCTAAGTTCAAATATTTATTGCCAGATTAATTAGATCATTTTGAATTTGGGATTTTAAGGTATTTATGATCCAAAGCATCATTTTTACAAGGAATCCAACAAGGCATTCGAATTGTAACTGTCTTGTTTTGTTGAGCTCTCAACTTGTTTTCATTTGAAGTCCGTTGGTTGTTGAAATTGATGGTTTCTAGCTTACTGAAGTCGACTCCACCATTGCTGAATTCAAATAATTCTAGCTATTTAGGATTAACCGGATGGTCGGGTTATTTATGGTTGGAGCCACATGAACCAATAAATCAGTGTGCCCTATCTAATTAAAGCTTCATGTATGTCATCTCATGCTTTTGTTGAAAGGAAGGGCATTACCAACCTGAAAATTAAAGTTTAGAGTAGTTAGTGGGACTATAGGTGGAAGGAGGGAAAAATATAAGCATTTCCAATAACATTAGGGGCATTTTGACCCTTTTCGTTAAAATATTATAAGTTAAATGACAATGATATTTTGTATAATTTTTTTCTCATGTGGCGTGTACACAGTGGCAAATTATGATGTCCTGATGACATGTCATTTTTGGCGACCAAGAGTTTAACTTTCTAGTGAACACATATTTTAGTAACTTTATTGCTATAAAAACTAATTTTATGACTTTGATGTTACAAATTGTTTTGTTCATAAGCAAAACAAAAACCAAAATGCTTAAAAAAAATAATCAATTTTCTCCGAGTAAATCTAAAAAATCCTAACACTTATAGAAATAAACAAAACCAAATTAATATCAAACCATTTTCCAATCTAAACTGGACAAACTAGTTATTTTGGAAATTATAAATTTATAATACATGAGATATAATTCGGATAATAATACAGGACAGTGAAACTAAAGAAGACACTTTCTTTAACATATAATACATGTAAAATTTGTGTGTAAGAATAATTTAAATTCAAAAATATTAAGATTTTATCAATAGAACAAGTACGTTGCTTTACATTTATGTGTTTTTTAAATCATTTTAGGCACTCTTATTCGCCTATCGCTAATCTACAAATGTTCTGTGGATATTATTTATGTAGAATATACAAAAACCACAACCAATTTTTACCAATAATTTCGAGTTTTTCGTTGGTATTAATTTCTATTTAGAAAAAAATGAAACTGAGCTAAAACTTCGTGACTATGTTCAGTGAATATTGTGCATGGAAATCTCTTATAGTCATGCCTATTAATCATCACTTTGGATACCCTTTGTGTAAGTAGAATAATTATGGACTTCTCTTATCATGGCCAGCCAAAATTAATTATGATTTCTTTTAAGGTGACAAGATCGATAACATCGAGGTTGGCACGACATATAAATCCCAGGCACCATAATTTTGAAATGTCCATCTAATTAATTATAGCACCATAGTACGAAATAGTCATAAAACCCCCTATTTAAAAAATGCTGCAAGAGAAAAATAAAGTGTCATCGAGTACTGGGAGACCACCATTACAGAATCTAATCTGAAAAAATAATAAAAACAAGCTCATTACAGCTAAAGTTCTGTTCCATTTACAGGTGCCTCACTTTTTTCTACAAAAAAAGTTAAGTACTATAGGATAGAAAGAAAGAAGGAGAATCCTCTTATTCCTATTACAATAATACCATTTCACATTCCCAAATGTATTTTTGAACTTCTGTATAGCCTCTTGGCAAGTTTACATTTTGCTCTCTTTTATAGTATACTAATATATAGTCTAAGACCAGATATGGAAGAGTTTCGGCCGAGTTTCCAGTGCTCTGGCGACCGGAGACTGGAGATCGTAAGCGGAAAGGGGTTCTGCAACAACCAGGTATGCAGGAGTGCATGTTCAACTGAACCTGGTATTTTTTATACTAACCAAATATAAAGTATATATACATGTGCAAGTTTTAGATTTCGAACCCATAATTTTGAAGAACTTTATATGTTGATCCTAAGTTTAAATTTTAGATTCGCCTCTCCTGGCAAAGCTAAGGGGTGCAAGAGGTGTATAATGTACGGTCAAGTTTTTTGTTTAAATGCTAGTAATGTAATAAATGCTGAAACTCGTGCCTCCTTATATTTTGAATTCTCTTACTAAAAATTCTGGCTCGGTTATTGTTTGCTAGGTAAGTAGGGCTCGGTCACCGGATCTGGCAGGAGTAACGAGCAAGGGAACGTGGCCGAGCCAGGTGGCACCAGCGTCTTCAAATAAGCCATGGGGATTCAATGATCCAGAAATGAAGAGACGAAAGAGAATAGCAAAGTATAAAGTGTACACTATTGAAGGGAAGGTCAAAACTTCTATTAGGAATGGACTAAGGTGGTTCAAGAATAAATGCTCAGAAATCATACATGGTTATTAATTACTCTGTAGCTACTCATGTTACTGTACAAGGTGTTTTTCTTCTTCTTTTTTTGTCTCTTCTAATTTCTCAAAATGATCTGCTTGTGAGTTCTGAATCAAGTTGTAAGAAACAGAGAAAGGTGGAAAACATAGAGATGATCAGGTGAAATTCTAATTTGTTTAGTACTTAGAAAGTTTTTTGTTTCATTTTTCAAATTAAATTCTAATTTGTTTGCATGTCATTTAATCATGTCTAACAATTGAGATTAATTTCTCCCTTACAAGCTTTAAGTACATTTGTTGTTCTGACTTTCCATGCCTTTTTTGCTTATCAAATCTATGAAATTGATTTATCCTTTTCAAGCTATGAAGCCATCAATTTCAGGGGTCTTTTGCTCTTTTTTTTTTTTTTTTTTTTTTTTTGTCAAACAGTTTACATTTACCACATTGAAGATCTTTACACCCAATTTGGGCTAAAATTGCTGTGTATTCGCAATATCTGAACCTGACAATGAATAAGATTTTGATTTGGCACCTTTTTTTAATCCTTATAACTGGTTTGGAGCTTCAAGTTGACCAAACTGGTGATCGATATGGAAGATCAAATGCAGCTCTGATTTTGGCCTTAAATTCGTTTGCTAGGTTATAAGCGAAACTGATGAAGTTGCATTTCCTAGATTTCACCTACATCTAAGAATGAGTACTGACAGTATTATTAATTTACATAATGCTACTTTCTCATGAAAAGTCAGCAGATACAGTATTACTTTTTACATCAAATCGTATTCATTTATCATGATTAAGTGACATATTAGTAATTAGCTATGATTTAGTGATAGATATATGAAGACATGTGTCATGTATTGATTGGGTTACTACAAACACCAAGTAAGGGAGAGTAAAAAGTGGTAGACGAAGAAATAGAAGTACAACATGTGTATCTTAATAACAAAAAAAATCTCTTAGATTCAGATACATATTCTTTAATTACAATGTAATACATTGTCTTATCCATAGCACATTTAGAACAAACATAATGAAAGGATTCAAATGTTTCGGATTTTCTTTCTTTTTTTTCTTTCACTAGTTTCTTTGTTCCAAAGAGAGAGCAAGTAACGTAGCAAAAAACCTGTTCCCTTGGAACTAATCAGTAAAGATCTAAGAGACATTAGAGCAAATTAAAAGGCAGTGACATTTCTACACTAGTACTTAATTATGAAATATGCCTTAGCTAAAAGTAATCAATTATACTAGGAGTACTACAAAATGAATGAAATGAATTTGATCGTTACGTTCATGCTTTTATGTGTTTGATTAAGTGTGCGATCACTGTTGACGCCTCATTTGTTCGTAAAATTGAGCAATGAAATTCTCTGCCTTGGCATCAATCATCTCGTCTGCTCCAATTGTATCAAATACATGGTCAGGATCTTCCTCTTCCTCATCGTCACTCTTCTCACCGTAGAGTTCTTGTAAATTATTTGCCGAAGCATATTGACTAATGGTGCCAGCAGAGGACGTTGAGGGCGAGGGAGAGGAAAAAATTTCACAGCATTCTACAGGCAGCGATAGAGATTTCACCGGGGGTGGCGGGTGAGGACTCGGTGGTGATTGGTTGTCTTGGAGATGTAAAGGCCTCATTGAGCCCACCAACTTCTTCCAGTTTTCCCCCTTTGAATCCGCAGTGGGCACCGCTTCCTGCAGTATTCAGAATTTAAAATCAATGGATAAGTATACGTCTACTATAATCAGACCTCTCTATAACAGTCCTCTTCTTTAATTTTACTATAACAGTCAAGTTCTTTTGGAATAGATGTTTCATGTTATGTTATATTATATGTTCTTTATAACAACATTTTGTTATAACAATCAAAATATATCTAGACAAATGACATCGTTATAGAGATACAACAACAACAACAACATTTACATAACCAGTGAAATCCTACAATGTGGGGTCTGGGGAGGGTAAAATGCACGCAGACCTTACCCCTACCCACAATGTGGGGTCTGGGGAGGGTAAAATGCACGCAGACCTTACCCCTACCTTGGAAGGTAAGGAGGCTGTTTCTGAAAAGACCCTTGGCTCAAGAGAAAGCATGAAAAAAAAAAAGTCAGATGAGGAAAAACATTTTAAAGCAGTATGAAAATGAAAATAACGAAAGCGAAAAACCATGATAAAATAATCTGGAAAAAAAAGGAAGCAGTAGCTACCACAGAAAAATAAGATAATCGAAGTATAAAAAATAACAGATAGTAGCATAAATCAAATGACAAAAATTATAGGGAAAAATTGCGACTAACAGGCGTCGTTGTAGAGAAATTTGACTATATATGTACAAACATACTTTTAATTTTTTATTTATAAAAGCTAAAAATTCATTGTTCCTCTTTTGTCTACCAGGAAGGTGATTCGATCATTATACCAAAATGACTTATACATACGTACCTATAAAAAGAATTGATAAATTTTATGTAAATGAAAGCCAACAAATCAAAATTCATCTTCCTTTTATAAGAAAGGCGATAGGCAGACAGAATCAGAATGAATAGTCATCGTAAAAGAGAAAATGAAACCTATGCATGGGCTACCTGAGAAAATTTCTGTTGCTTTAGATCGAGGGAACGACGACGAAGCTTGAGTGACGCAGCTTTGATAAAGCTAAAAGCACCCTGCTTTTTCTTCTCCTTGACAATTAATTGTCGTTGATTGACAATGTTGTCATCAACTGAAGATTTATTATTATTGTTGGTGGTGGTGGTGGTGGTTGTGGTGGTGATTGTGGAGCTGACTACCTCTTCCGTCATTCTTTGGAGGAGAATGTTCCACGAAAAAATGGCTACGCTCTGTCGAACGATGGTTGCACCTAATCTGCCCTCCCTGCAATGCAGGGCGAGTTGTTAAGAGAGACGTTGCGAAGAAATGAGGTTTCTTTTGCTGTATATATAAGAGAAGCTATAAAAAAAAGGGAAGGTAGAATTTGTATGTTTGGAGTTGATTCTTTGTTGGACAGTTACGGTATAACTATATAACCACCTCAGGTTATTTGTGCGGTTCACAACCCAGGTTGGATGTTGAAACATACAAGTACTAGAATGCCCATTACCATGCACGTACATCTTTAATAGTTTATGATAGTAATAACCAAATTGAAAGGGAAGAAGAGTTAAATTATCAGTTTAGTTTATACTACTGTAGTTTTAGCATGTTCATTCGAAGAAATTGCGAATTGTCCTTCATATAGACGGGTCTTTAATCTTTCCCTTCAAATGGGCTGGTCTTTAATTTTTGTCCTTTAAAAATAGAATTTATTCCTAGTGGCATAAGTTCTATAGCCATACGAGATAAACTTATGCTCCCTCAAAAAAGTTGTTTATTATGAGGGACAAAGTTAAGACCAACACAAAATAGGGACATAAGTGCCAATGACCCAGTTAATTCCATTTTCTTTTTCCATCTTTCTTTTGGGCTTTTCGTTTGTGGATGTAGAATTGAATGGTGAATTTGGGCCTGTAGACCAAACATATTGCACCTTTATATGGTCGTCCCAAGAGGCCTAACTGGTGATCCTTTTTTCATTTTCTGGCAATCTCAATTCATTAATTGAAAATGGAGAATGAAGACATCCTAATGGTCCAAAAATAACCAAAATGATGGCTAATTTATTTTGATTTTATGATGTGTTCCTGAATATTGATGATTTTCCCAGGAAGCTACAGTACAGGTACATGCTTGGCGATTCACATTATTATGATAGGGGTGTACATGGACCGGGTTGGTTCGGATTTTTTAAACACCAAACTAAACCAATTGCGTCGGGTTTTTAAATTTATACACCAAACCAAACCAATAAAATTCGGGTTTGTCAACCTTGGGTTTTCTCGGGTTATTCGGTTTTCTCGGATTTTTCGGGGTTTTTTTTTCGGAATAGTCTTGATACAAAAGATATAACTTTTACTTCAAATATTTATTTAGTCCTAGTAAGATACAACTATATAATTAAGGTGTTTCTTAAGAAAATAACACAAAATGTGAGAAGAGTGATGACGTTGTATTAAAATATTCAACAAAAGCTAATAAAATCAGTTAAAATAAATATTGCTAATTAACAAGCCATAAAGAAAATGATCATAATCTAAAAATACTAAGTCATGCTAAAATAAGTACGGCTAAATAAGTATTAATTACATGACAAAGAAAAAAAAACTTAAGTTATGTATTTTCACTCTCTAAATCAATTATGCAAAACTAAATAATAGATATCCAACATTATTGTCATTTCTAGTGGTAAACTGAATTTCTTTTGTTAGCATTAGTGTTGAGTTGGTTTTGGCTTGGACTTTATTTGAGTTACTAACATCCATAGGATATAAAACTTATTGGCATTCAAAATTCTAATTTCAAGCTTGAATAATATGATAATAGATAAAATCTACGAAAAAATTTAAGAAATATTTATAAATTACGTTACAAATAAATATTTTTATGTATAAAATAATTTAGAAATTGAATACAAGTAATGTCGGGTTGGTTTGGTTCGGTTTGACTTTTTTAGTTAAAACCAAACCAAACCAATTATGATCGGGTTTTTTTTTTCAACACTAAACCAAGTCAAACCAAACCACTAGTCGGGTTTTTTTCTCGGTTTAACTCGATTTAGCGGTTTGGTGCGGTTTGTCGGTTTACTTTGTACACCCCTAATTATGAGTAAAACAGTAGTAGAGAAACATCTGTGACCAACCAAGACATAGTTGTCATGTGGTGGCAGTACAACCTTAATTTTTTTAGTAGGTTTGGTTTTGTTCATAAGGGAATTGTTAGTTGAAGGTGGGAGGCCACTGAAAATGGGAACGGAATATGGAAGGCTTCGACTAGTAGGGCTACTAGTCTACTACTCTCTCCAACCAACTGTATTATTGTGTCCTGTGATATTTTTACTTGGTCCATCCCTTAAATACTACTCTCTCCATCCTAATAATATGACAGTGTTTGACTACATGGGAAATAGAAGAATTTCCTTTTTATATGCTTGTGATATAAAATACACTTCAGACACTGTTTGAGTATAAACATTTTTTTTTTTTTTTGGAACTCCAAGGAAATTGACTGTCACTATCCTTTGGGTGTGCACTAGGTAACCTGCTCATTATGCAATAGCTTGCGAACTACACAGGAGATGTAAGCCGCAATAGACAAACCCAGCGCAACGAGCTTTGACTGAGAAAGCTGGTGGCTAGGGTAATCAATCCCAAGGTTCTCAAGTAAGAAAGCACTCACCCCACTCACTCAGCCAACCCTTGGGGATAGTATAACTAATCTTATTAAGGGTGAAATGATAACTTTAAAGTTAAATTAGTTTTAAATATAAAAATATAACATTTTTTTTGATGAACTAAAAAATTATGCTAAATGAACTGGGACAAAGAAAATAGTACATTACACGCATTCACAATTTAAACTCTAAATAGGAAGTTAAACAGCTAGTTTAATCAATAGTCACATTTCTCCGAATTCAAAACAATATTTATTGTGTTTAAAATTTATATACATAGAAAAAAAACTTTTATACCATCAGACTATAAATAATTAATTATTCGTAATAAGTGAAAGTCCCTCAAAATAAAGCAACAATTCATTATAACAAGTTAAATTATACCGTTTTCACTGTTAGCGCATATAATTAATTACTCAAAATCCTATTTTTTTTTCGTGTTTTACACTTTAATTAATAGTCAACAAGTGAGAACAGCTTTCGATGGTCAAGAGTCATTGACAATCGAACCAATTACTCCCGTCCACTATTCTAAAAATAGACTTTTACTTTTACTTATCCACTTTCATATATTAACAGAAAAATAATTTGTTTTTCTTGATTTGCCCTTAATATTAATTACTCAATCCAAATTATTTTTCAAATCCCATTAATATGAGTATCATGATAAAATATACACTTCATTTATTATTTCTTAAGGAGCATATAAAAGTCCATATATAATAAACAAGTAAAAGTGAACGGAGGGAGTACATTGTGATCCGAATGGTGGCTTCGCCCTAATTAAGCTGTCACTGCATGTAGAAAACGTTATTTTATATAATCATCTCCATATTGTCCCTCCAACAACCCAAAATCAGTATACTTCATTTTCTACTTTTGATCTAGAAAATTGTATATTCAACTTTTTCAACAAATCATATTAGATCTATTGGTGTTTGTTATCTGCATCATGTTGCTAATTGTATTTCTCGGAACCTTCATTTGACCACTTAGATTCGCGTTCATCACATTCTATTTTATTTTCTTTCAATCAATCGCCGCTAGCATTCCTCGTTATGCTCCACGTCTACAAGACAACAATAATACTAGCATATGATTAAATTATATTCCCTCCGTTCACTTTTACTTGTTTATTATTTATATTTACTTGTTTATTATTTTATAAATAGATTTTCACTTTTACTTGTCTATTTTCACATATCAAGAGAAAAATAATTTATTTTTCCTGTTTTGCCCTTAGCATTAAATACACATTCCAAATTATTTTCCAAATCCAATGCAATTATACATCAATTAATATGAATTTAATGGTAAAATATGCACTTCATTTATTATTTCTTAAAAAGTGTGTGAAGTCTATAGTGGACAAGTAAAAGTGAACGGAGGGAGTACTATAGATGAACAAAAAAAGAATATTTTTACCAGCTTGTTTTCGACAAATTTTTAGAACAAATTAGAGAATTGTGTCTTTTAAACACAACAATGGTGAACAATAGTAGGGGTGGAACTAGAATGTCACGTACACTACTAAAAAATTACTATTTTCTCACTTAAATGTCCCACTGAAAATTTAGTGGTTATTCCACTAAACGTCGGTGGTAAATAAATAGTACTCCCTCCGTCTCAATTTATGTGGCACTTTTCGCTTTTCGAGAGTCAATTTGACTAAACTTTGAAGCTAAATTGGATTAGATTAACTTAAGATTTTAAGATTAAAATTTATATATTTGAAAACTACATGATAAGTACTATAATTTGCAATTTTTCTCATATCAATTTGGTGAAAAAATACATCTTAAAATGTTGATCAAAATTCATGCAGTTTGAATCTTGGAAAACGAAAAGTACCACATAAATTGAGACAGAAGGAGTAGTGTTTTAACACGGAAAATCAAAGAGCATATAATTTTCGTCTACAAGACAACAATAATACCAGCATATAATTTTAGTCTCGAGACCTTTTACCTTTTTTTTTTCATCATGTGAGAGTTGGAATTAGTTTCTATATATCTACTTCTATCCATTTCCTTATCTTTTTATTCCGTCCAGAAAAAAGAATGGCAGATTAATCAAAGAGCCCAATGTACAAACAAAAAGAAAACGCATGCTGTCTCTACGGGCTCTTTCTAATTCAAGCACCTAGCATTAGACAAAACTTTAGCTGGCACAACTTGGATATTAAACTTTCCAACCTAAAAATTCCATCAAACAGAAACACAAACAGCTTGCAACTGTGCGTGTCCAAATTATTTTCATGCATAAATACATTTACTTCCCCTCAAACCGCGTTATTGCTTTGAGTTTATTCTCAATTTCTCAAATTTTGCCATGTCAGTCTATATATAGCTTCTACCTCTCCCCCTGCCAAACCATAACCAAAACAAAACAAAAAACGAGACTTTTTCTCTTTGTGTGCTCCTCTGCCATCTACATTTATTTCAATTTTAGAGTACTACTTTTTGTGTTTTACTAATTAACCATGGAAGAGAAGTCGAAAATGCAGAAGAAGAAATCATTGGTTGCTCGTAGAGCATGGAACATTCTCCGTTTGGCCTTATTATGGGCAAGAAAAGGTGGCATTTTCAAGAAAAGGATCCTTATGAATCTTCATATGCTTCCCAAATACATTAAAAACCTTCATCATACCAACAATTACGGTGCACTACATTATGGGGAGCGTGAGCTTTCCTTTGATGACACCCCTATCTTTCACGTCAAGATGCATCGTCCTGCTTCCTTGCGTTTCAAGATGCCTAATATCCCTTGCATCAAACCTCAAGTCGATTTTGACTTTGACTTTGACTTTGACAACGATCATGATCAGAGTGACGATGAAATGTACCATGGTAATGAGGACGATGATGATGTTGTTCCTAGGAAAGGTTTCTTGAATGGAGCGGATGATTATTGTGAAGAGAATGAAATAATTAATGCTGGTCCTGGTGACGAAGCTATTGATATGAAGGCTGAGGAGTTTATTGCAAAGTTCTATGAACAAATAAAGATGCAAAGACAAATATCATATTTACAATACCATGAGACGACCGCTAATTAATGGTACAAATTGATGGCCGGAGAGTTTGCAGATGCTAATTCCACTCTTTATTATCCACTAATTCCCATTCTTTTTGCTATCATACTCTTGTTTCAACTTCATAGTACTAGTATTCTTTTTGTATAGGAGGAGTAGCGGCATTTTTTGTATATTGAAAGAGGTATTCGATACATTCGACTCTGCAAAATGAAAGCTCAAAATTTTCCTTTAAGATATACCATATAGTATTTCATATGAGTACCATTTTGGGTCTGAATTGGACAAATTAAATGTGAAAAACATTGCCATTCTCAAAATAATAATTTAAGACAAATTAAAGTTACCATTAGAAAAGCAAACGTAATGGTATCATCAGAGTGAAGGAGAGAAATAAAGCACATTATTTGCCCCTATCAATAAGATGATAAACTCCGATTATAGATTAAGTTTTCCAATTCTTCACTTTTTTTTTTTTTTTTTAAATTCTGTACTAATAAATCCAAATTACTTGTTTAATTGATCTTTACGTTAGAACAGAGAGAGATAAACCCGAAAATGGCCTAAGGAGATAATTGTGACTTCAAGTTAAGTACTCACTTATAATTTCTTTTGTTCACTTCCTTAAAAAAGGGTTATTTTCATTTTTGGCCCATCGGCCAAAATTAATTATGGGTGGCAGCAAAAATATACATAACATATACACTGATTATGTGTATGTCATGTATATTATATGTATATTTTGTATATAATATGTATATTACATGTATATTTATATTTAATATACAAAGCCTATATATGTACTGACTATTATTGTTTGGAGCAGTCATTGCCCCTATCAATTTGTACGTTTGGTCCTCAAGTAGAGTTCTGCGAATGTCTTTAGGATGCAATCAAATCGAAAAATCTGGCCATGTTATGCACAAAGAAAGTGCGCGTTTGGCCATAAAACTTATTCACTTTTTTTCGGAGTTATATTCCGGAATACTAAAAACAAGAAAAACTTGTTTTTCAAAAAATTTTAACTTTTCTCACCTTTTTACACTACATTTTACCAAAAACTACAATTTTAAAAATTATGATCAACTCCAACTTTAAAAATTTCAAAAAGAGTGAAAAAGTTTTTGATATTTATGGCTAAACGGGCCCAAAATTCAATTCATGTGCTTTTCACCGGATTTGGCTCGCCTCTGCTTCCTCCATTCACGCTTAAAAGAGTGAAAAGTGTCTATTTTGTCGATCAATGGTCCAGATTTAATTATTTTAACCATTCGTCTGACTATAGTTAAAAACAATTAAGTTAACATTTAATTGGGAATTCCCACGAGTTTTGGGCCAAAAACATCCTTAATCTATACCCCAAACCTAGACTACATCCTTAAAATATCCTTCTTAGCCTAAAACATCCTCCAAGTATTTAAAAGTTAACAACTTTCATCCTTCTGTTAGTAATTATCTAAAAACTAACGGATCCAACAAAAATACCTACAGTACATGTGACTCTCAGTAAAACTCCATAAATCAGCTTTGAGTACCAATTCTCTACATCAAATCTTCAGAAACTATTTCGAAGAATTTCCTTATTGGCCAAAAGGAAGATCATCTGTTTCCTTGCTCTTTCATTTTCCTTCAAGAAGCTTTGATAATTTAAAAAAGAAAGCAGAAAAAATAAGAGAAAAGTCATACTACGTTTTGTTCTTCACATGTAATCCCTTTTAGAATTTGAATAAGAAAAATATTATGAAATAATTTTCATGTATTGACGTCTATGCACCATTTCAATTATCTTCAGTAAATCAAGTCACGCCTTCGTCTTCATTCTGAGATACGTCGAAAATAATATATTGAATTTTTCTGGACTTGGTTTAGCATTATGCAGAACGTTTTATTAACAAATTTTTATCATTTATTTTTCATGTGATTTGATATGATCATATCAAAGAATTACCAGTCAAAATGTGTTTCTCCTCAATTGAATTTGCAAGAAGTGGTGCTTGCTGGAGACTTCCATTTCTAGTAATGGAGTATGAAACTCGAATACCAAACATTAAAATCAGAATTTTGGTCACCTCACTATGAGATTGCCCCGAAAAAATATTGATCTAACTACAATTTGGTTTTGGAGAAGGTGAAGATGGTGTGAAATTGAGCTCCAGCTTCTTTCAATTGGTAAAGGAGAAGAAGAGCAGATCATATCTCCTCACACCTTCCTAACATTTTTTTTAATTTCAGCAAATAGTGGTGTCAGAGCTTTTTAATTTATTTTTTTCGGGAGCTTTTTACAGTAAGTATAGGAATTATGGAGGAATTTTTTGCTGAGAGTCGCGTGAGCTGCACATGTTTTTTTGGGATCCATTAGTTTCTTGACAATTTCTAACAGAAGGATGGAAGTTGTTAACCTTTAAATACTTGGAGGATGTTTTCTGCTAAGAAGGATACTTTAAGGATGTAGTCTAAGTTTAGAGTATAGTTTAAGGATGTTTTGGCCCAAAACTCGAATTCCCACCATAACTTCAATCCCTTCCATAAAAGCTCCTTCGTCTCATTTGGGTTTGCATCATTAACCTTCTATAAGACCTTTCACCACAGTGAAGAAATGATAATTTGTGCAAATTGATGGTACCGAATTGACTCCAATCCCATATTGCACCACCATCACAATTTGAGATTAAGAAATTAGAACTGCAGCAACTATATAGGAGTCACTAATTGTCTGCTTTTATAGGGGAAAGATAGCCATTATTGGAGTCGATAAAATCCAATTAATTTTTCTAACGCGGAACTCTGAAACAAGAAGATGAAAGAACTTGATCCAATCGACATAAAGTCTCCGGAAAAGAAGGAGATGAGTATGATTGTATCAGTTCTATTTTTTTGCAATCAAATGAAACACTGAAAGAATAACTGTGTCTTTGAAGAGAACTTCGAATATCAATGAAGGTATGCACATGTACTGAAGGATTAACTCTCTCTCTTTGAAGAGAACTTCAAATATAAATGGAGGTAACTGAACTAAGACACAATATCCTGCAGAATTGAAACTACAAATTATTTTACACTGGAGGAAGGCTTTGGGACAATTTCAAAGATTGCCATGATTTGCAAATTTTTTTGGCATGGTTTTGCTGGGAAAATGGAAAGTTAACTATAGTCAGCCGAATGGGTTAAAATAATTAAATCTGGACCATTGATTAACAAAATAGACACTTCTCACTCTTTTAAGCGTGTAATGGAGGAAGCGGGGGGATGCCTACTGGAGGGGAGCCGGATCCCTTTTCACCAAGAATAATTTGACTTAAACATTCAATTATACTCCTAAAGATAAGTTTTTATGGCCACATAAATATTATATATGATATATTTAAGATCATAAGATTCAAAAGTCAATAAACTATGCAAATGTTATGGTATATTTACAACCATTAGTTTCAAAAGTCTTGCTTCCTTTCTTAATTTTCATGTAAGATATACCACATAAATTAAGAAGAAGAAATTATAAAGATATTTAAAGTAGGAAACATGAATGAAAAATGAAGGATTTGGGTAATACTACAAAAGTATATAAAGGAAGCACCAAGCGACTGTATAGAAAAAGAGTTCAAATCAAATTTTGCAAGCTAAAACTTTTATGAATAAAGACCTGCAATAGAGATTAAGATGACAAAAGTTGAAGCAGCCATACAAGTAACTCGATCGAGGGCTAGTGGGAAAAGTTTGAGATTCAGTGCATAATGAGTTGTTCATTTACTTTTCTCCACTTAAATACAACGTTTTAGTCAAAGACAAAGTTTAAACTTGTAAAGATGCACCTAATCTACACATCGATGCGTTTTTACCACTAGACCAAAGCCTTATTAGAGTACACGTAACACAATCTACAATAGTTAAAACTTAAAACTCATGATCGCTTATGTTGGATGAAAGAAGCAAAGTGTTTTATTAAATCTTTAGCTTTCTCAGCTTCGGGATCCTCTATAAAGAAGCAATGTTCTTCTCCTTCAACTTCAAAGAACTCCAACTCACCATTCCACCCACTTCTCTTCACACCTTCAACAAATCGAACCATAATTTCTCTTGGAACCAATACATCATTCTGAGCTATACCCATAAACAACCTCGAGCAGCCCAGGTCCAATAGTCTTGGAGCCTTTTCAGCAAGTGGATTAATCATTGGGCTATCAATTGGTGATAATCCAGATTCCAATTCTGGACATATGGTGACCCACATATTATAAGCTAAATTACCCTGATAATCGATGTTCTCCTCTGGCATCAAAAAGAAGGGACAAGCAAGAATGGAACCCAAGATTTTAACATTTCCATTTAAGCTTTCTGTACCAGCTCTCATAGCCATGTGATAAACTATATTACCTGTTAGAAAAATTATAATAACAATCCAAGTGAGAAAGAAAGACTTTTAAGGCGTGAAAATAACTTTCTTTAAAAAACAAAAGTAGAAAACCACTTCAAAATCAGGGGCGAAATTAGGCTCTAACATAAACGTTCGGGAAAAATCAGTAGATGTGGTCCAAATCCAATATATATATATATATATATATATATATATATATATATATATATATGTTAAGAAATTCACTAAGTATGTACAAAGGTAAAATTGTGATGTTACACTTGAGGTCACTATCCTCAATCTAAAATTCATAAAGTTCAAATTTTGAATCCGTCTCTTTTCAGATTACAACAGAATCACCTTAAGCCGTAATCTAAGTTAAGTTTTAAACAAAACATTTTAATTCGAATCATGTAGTTCTAAATTAAAATATGTATGATACATCAAAAATGTCCTTTAAACTTTATGATTCTAAACCGGTCATGTCACATGTATAAGAAAATGTCATCAAGAACAAAATAAAAATATTGAAATGTAAAGCTTATCAAAAATAAAAATTAAACAGACTAAAAAGAAAAATTAAATAGTATAAAATTTGATACGGAAGGAGTACAAAGTACAAACTACTTAACAATATTACCTCCAGCACTTTCCCCAGCAATGAACACCTTGTTAAAATCACCATAGCTAGTTAACCATGAGTCTTTGTTAGGATTAGTGGAGTTGTTATTCTCACTATGAGAAGCAACCCACTGAAGCGCAGTCCAGCAATCTTCGTACAATATCGCCAAATCATTCTCCGGGGCTAGCCTGTACTCTACAGACACACCAATTGCATTTGATTCAGAAACCAAGTGGTTGAGAAAACGGTGCACCTTATTGAAGAAAGCCGATCCAAGAACAAGTCCACCACCATGATAAAATACTAATACAGGAAGTTTCTCATTAGAAGTATTTTTTGGAAGGTAAAGTCTAGCGGAAACATGAGATGAAATGGTGATGTCTTTAGAGGAGACACCCGTGACCGGATCTTCTTGTGACGGGGGAACGTAGAACACGTTAAAATATTCGTAGAAACGTTCAACGCGGCCGTTTTTGTAGAGTCGGAAAGTAGGATAGAGATCAGTGACTACCTCGTTATCGTTTGTAGCCATGGCAAGCAGAGAAACGAGATACTTTTTTGATATTTTGCTTGCTTTGTGTTTCCAATTTATATATTGTGTATACAAGGGATATTTACGTTTGAATAAAGTACCAAAAATTTTATATGCTACTTCTCTTCTTTTTCATTTTACTTGTTCGACACGAAAATTTAAATTTAAACTATAAAGAAAACCTTAAAATTTTATGATTTTAAATTAAAAATATGCATTATATTCAAAAAATACAGTTTAAATTTTATAGTGTACGTTGAATATGAAGTTATTCTTATGATAGTGTATTAATTAGTAATAGGATCATTTCGGGGAAGGGTATGAGTTCACTTGCACACATGCTTTCCTCTGTAGATCACATATAACAATGCTACACCTCTTTCGAATGATTTAAATATGTATACACCCAAGTCTAAAACTTTTTATGACGCCAATGGATATAGGGTGCACCTCTACAAGAGAGGATGAATGTTTACTTTCCTATATATGTCCATCTTGTATTTTAATGGAAAAGGCGTAAATATACCTCTCAACTTTGCGATTTAGAGTAGATATACTTCCGTTATAAAAGTTGTGTCAATATACCCCTGCCGTCACAAATGGTGAAAGTATATCTTTTTTGCCGACGATTTTTTTTTATAAATCATTTAGTTTATTTTTTAATTAAAAAAAATACCACGTGACTTTAAAAAAAGTCAACTCATCTTTTTTTTTTTGAGTAGACATATTTTTCTAAAGCCGCATCATTTTTTTTTCTGGTGGGTTGGGTCTGCTTCGTTTAAAAAAATGGGTAGACTTATTTGTTTTAAAACCACAAAGATATTTTTTTAAACGAACCAGACCCGACCCACCAGAAAAAATTTACCATGTGGCATCAGAAAGTATGTCTACTCAAAAAAAAAAATGAGTAGACTTTTTTTTTAAAGCCACATGACATTTTCTTAATTAAAAAATAAGCTAAATGATTTTTTAAAAAAATCCTGTTAGCAAAAAGAGTATATTTGCACTATTTGTGTAAGGGCAGGGTTATATTTGCATCATTTTGTAACGGCAAAGGTATATATACACCACTACTTTAGCGGGAGGTATATCTGCTCTAAATCGCAAAGCTGTGGGATATATTTGCACCTTTGCTCTATTTTAATTTAGTACTGTAGTACTTTTTCTTTGTTTTTCTTGTTATGTTTGTGTTTCAAAATCCCAAGTAAAGGATGTTGCATATATCTATATATATATAAGTGTGGAAGAGGGACTAACACAGTTGTGACTGCTTGTACCAAAAGATTTAAAAAATTGTACACGCAATGACTGTTTGTACCAAAAGCTATATAACTTGTACGCTTTAATCAACTACTTTTTTATCCCACGTGGACATATGTCATAGTATTTAATATTTATTCCCTTCTCTTGTATAGACGTATGCACTTCAATTTTAATTCTCCAACACGTTTATTTCCTCCGTGCACTTTTACTTGTTCACTTTTGACTTTTCACGTTCTTGCTGAATATTTATTCTCTTCTCATGTATAGACGTATGCAGTTCAATTTTAATTCTCCTACACAAATTTATTTACACTTTTACTTGTTCACTTTTGACTTTTCATGTTCTTTAAGAATTAATAAATCCCACGTGAACATATGTCATAGTACTGAATATTTTTTCTCTTCTCATGTATACACGTATGCACTTCAATTTTAATTCTCTGACACATTTATTTCCTTTGTGCACTTTTACTTGTTCACTTTTGACTTTTCACGTTCTTGCTGAATATTTAATCTCTTCTCATGTATATATGTATGCAATTCAATTTTAATTCTCCGACATATTTATTTCCTCCTTGCACTTTTGCTTGTTCACTTTTGACTTTTCACATTCTTTAAGAATTAATAAATGAAGTACTCCCTCCGTCCCATATTACTTGACCACATTACTTGACTTTTCTCGTTCTTTAAGAATTAATAAATGAAGTAATCCCTTCGTCCCACATTACTTGGCCACATTACTATACTTGACTTTTCACATTCTTTAAGAATTAATAAATGAAGTACTCCCTTTGTCCCATATTACTTGGCCACATTACTATACTTGACTTTTCACATTCTTTAAGAATTAATAAATGAAGTACTCCCTTCGTCCCATATTACTTGGCCACATTACTAAAAATATATGTCTATTTTTTTATTCTATATTTTTCTTATTATATATAAACGCCCAAGGTAGACGAACACAACAACAATAAGTTGTACAAATAACAACTGAAATTGTACTCTAAGCAGGGACTAACATGTGTACATTTCAGAAGTTGAACATTAATTCTACCTTTTATGTGTTTACTTTTTAAGTCCCCACGAGTCTGCAGTGTCTTAATTGTCCTTTCATTTCCTTCATTTGGCATATACTCCCTCTGTCTCAATTTAAGTGTCTACATTTGACTAGACACAACGTTTAAGAAATAAAGATAGACTTTCAAATCTTGTGGTTCTAAATTAAAAATGTGTATAATATAATAAAATATCCTTTGAATCACATGATTATAAACTTGACATGTAGGATATTTGAATTGTCAATTTACTAAATATAAAAAGAGGCGGATGTCACACCCCATTTTAACCGGGTTAGATTTAAGGAGTATGACGTATTGGTGATTCCTATTTATTTTGTTTTAAGGAGTCGCCACCTAATTAATTTAACGGTGAATTAGGACACCTAGAGGTTAACTAAGGCAAAGTTAAAACTAAACCTTAATTAATAGTCTGCTTAACCAGTGTGATTCTAGGTAAGGGCTCTATATTATCCTAAAGGGAAGGGGTTAGGCATCCTTTAGAATCCGCTAAATACGGTTATCCGACCAAACTTGGGTTAATTAATTTAGATTAAATATAATGCTTAAATCGTAAGAAAAATAAGTTGTAAATGTTATTAAGGTTTTAAAGAAAAACATAATGATGTTATTTAAACTAGCTTGAAGAAATATATAGTAGTCCACTTAAAAAATAAAACTTATAAATGTTGCTGAGTTTAAAATAATAATTTTATTGTAAAACGAGAGTTGCAAAAATATAATAATTTGTATATAGATAAAAGCTTTTTAAGAGAAAGCCTAGCCAATTTGACTTAAAATAAAATGATATTATATGAGTATAGTGATGTAGGAAATCTAAACTCATTATGAAAATAATGTAAATGAGACTTTAAAATTTAATTGGTTAGATATGCTTACTTAATCTAAACTATTTTATAAATAGGATGCAAAAGGTGATGAGCTTTTCTTTCTCTTTTTTATTAACTTATTAATTATGCTTAGCTAAAATGATGTGGGATTGATTCGAGTTTGAAGAATTATTTATAAAATAATATTCGAGTTTATATTTGCATATTAATGACGTTTTGAAATTAAGATAATAAAATATAACTCCTTTAATTCAAAAAATATGAATTTTATACTGTCAACTATTCTAATAAGTATTATAGATTCTATAAATAACTTTAATGTGGAGAGAAGAAAATGAAACTTATGGGATTAATTGTTAATCTTCCTTAAACTAACTACCCATTATTAAACTAAACCTGCTAATTAGTTAGGATTTATCTAAACTAATAAACAAAAAAAAAACAACAAAAGGTTAGTTGAATAATACAAATTGATATGCAAAAATAAATAAAATAAAAGAGCAAATATAATTCCAATGGGATTCAGCCCATTTTTGGGGCTGCTACGATTCACGGACTACTGGGCTTCGGCCCAGAATTGCCCTTTCTTTAGGATGGGCTGCGGACAGGGATGGTTTGATGAAGAGATCTCGTTGGGCTTTTAGCCCGACACCGAATGCGGAGGAAGAACGAGTCTCTCGGACTCGTATGCGATGTTCATGCATAAGATTGAAAGCAAAGTATTAGCATACGATCAATCGATAACGCTAAACATGTAAGATGTAAACTCAAACAAATAAACATGTTATATACATACTGTGTATATTTAGGTATATTTGACGTATACCTTATGTATACGTAGGTATATAACTTCACGGTTTTAACAACATTAGAGCATTTAAAGCACACATTCTGCCCAGTAGTGGCAGTGCACATTGCAAGGCGAAAATTATAAGAAATATTAAGGCAAACGACATCTGCGTGGCAGTGGCTGTAAGTGAAGAAGGAAATGAGGATATGGACTACTCATTAGCACAAGGAGGCAGATTAAATGCAGCTCAAGTATTCACCATGACAGGTAGAGTGAAAGCCAAAACGGAAGCACTTTAGACAAGTAGTAGTAAGTGAAAAGAAAAAGGGCATGGATGTAGGATGCACCTGGGCAATCAGTGAGTATAATAGACAATGAAAGGCTTCAAAGACTTAAGGTTCAGTATCCGGGTTTAGTTCAAATAGAGCATCCCGCATTTATCGACGACATGATAACCTTACTTATTAAGAGGAAAGTAACTAAATCCAGATGGGTGTATCAGTATACGCAAGTGCCGACAAAGGTCGAGTTCAAGACAGTAGAAATATCGACATATTTTCTAAAACAAGCCAACTAGCAGGCAAATGGATGCAGAAGTCAGGGGGAGATGGCAATGCAGGCTGCTAAGGCTAAAATATACACATGACCCAACAGGCACAACACCTATAATCGCAAATATAAAAAAAAGAAACAGCTTGGACCAAACTGTGAATATTAGGAACAGATAATGTGCTGGTTTTGAATATTAGGAACAGATGAATACAGGACCAAATTACTGGATGGACTGAAACTTATTTATTGGCCCTATTCTAACATTAATAGGTCCAAACAGCCTGAACTATAATGGAACAATGAGCCTATACCCAGAACACACAAGAAGTTAAGTTAAGAAAAACAGATTGGACTACGACTGGTCTCACTAGGCTGCACTATACATGACACCATGACTAACTTAAGATACTTCCATTACCAAATATGATCAATCATAAGAACTATCATATAATGAAATTAGGTTCAGCAGACAAACAAACAGATACGAGAGAATGCTATAATTAGGATAGACTAACAAAAACCGCTAAGCTGCCATTAGTACGCCTATTGCCCACATAACAGGAAATAATTGATAAACAACTAACCACACCTAATTAGGCATATTGGCATATAACAGTAAATGGATCAGTAGATAACTAGCTAAAGTATACTTAACTAAACATATGTAGACAGCAAAACAAACAAATTCACAAACACACACAAAAAAAGATTAAAATACAAGGAGGGATTCAGACAAACAAAATCATTCATATCACATTGACAACATAAACGAACAAATTAATCATAAGGCAAAAAAGCATGCCGGATGCATAGGGTTAGATGGGCACAGAGCTTCTAATTATGTCGTAACCATATAACAAAGGCCTATCAGGCAATCCATTGAAGCAAAAGAAACAGATTACTAGAAATCGTCTTGACATGATTATTTTCATATAAGACATACTGATCATACTGAAAAAGAAAAATGAAACCCGACCTAATACATGGTGGCTAACAGAACTGGGCATAGATCCCAGGCTTGAGACCAAATCAAATCAGCAATCAATACCAACATGTCATATATTCATTTTTCATCGCATCCAAACCCAGGCAGACTATATTCATGACATAATAAATTATTTGAACAGATAGAGTAGAAGAAATATGACGCCGACCTGTTGTGGGTGCAGCGAATTGAGGCGTCTGGTCTCGAATCTACACTCGAGACTTCAAATCTACCGCAAAACACTATGAATCACGATTTGTATACCCTGAATCCGAATAGATGTCAAAGGCAAAACAGAGCAAACGATGTGGATTTTGACTCGATATTGGATAATACTAAAAGTAAACTAATGTCGTCTGTGGGGGAAGTTTACTTGTGACTCGAAAGCCTGTCGAAAAATAGCGATTTGGGGGATTTTCAGAATTCGTTTTTTTTGTCCAAAAAAAAGCCCCCTGAAACACAATCCATAGAATCTATTTTATAGCGTGATTCGTTAGGTTTTTTTTTCATTTTTTTTAGAGAGATGAGCGTGGTGTGGTGACAGTGGTATGGGTGTGTCAGACGCGTGGGGGAGATAGAGAGGTGTGGGGGTGTCAGAGGTATGGTGGGAGTGGCGTCAGACGCGTGGTGTAGTGGAGTGATGGGTGTGACAGAGGTGTCGGAGGCGAGTGGGATGTCGGTGGTGAAGTGGGGATCACGTGGTGAAGTGGGGGTATGGGGTAGTGATGGAGGATAGATGGTTGCTGGTGATGGAGGTGGGTGGCGACGGAGATGGGAGATGACGACGAGAGAGGGAGGCGGAGGAAGGTGGGGGGAGGTGAAGCGGCGGTGATGAGGTGGGAAAGAAAGGGTTTCCCCTCATTTTCACTGAAATGGGTCAGACCCGGTTCATTTACGGACCGGGTCAATTTTTAGACCGGGTATTAAAAATGGGCTAATGAATTAAAAATATGGACTGGTCTAAAAATTGAGATAAAAAATATGATCTAGTCCAAAAAATGTTAGGAGTTAATCGGACTTTGATTTGAGGTCCGGTAAGTCAAAATACGGACCGAGTGCAAGAAATAGTTTGGCTTTTAAATTTGAATAAAAGACCCATTTTAATTAATGATATACCGAGGGTGACAAAATATTACTTAATACCAAAAAAAATGTGTGATTATTAGACTCGGGTAATAAGATCATATGGTGTTATAATAGCCGTGTAATAATATATATTATTTTTTCTTCAAAAATCCGCACTAAAATAAATACTTTTTATTTAATTATGCAAAGATAAATGCGATGCGTGCGCGTAAGCTGGTAAAATGCCGAAATGCTAAAAATTGTGAATAATAATAATAGTAATAAATAATAATAATAATAATAATAATAATAATAATAATAATAATAATAATAATAATAACTGTAATAGAATAATGAAGTGACGGTATTGATAAGAGGCTAATAATTATAGTAAAATATATATGTTTTTTTTTTTTAATTTTTCTAAAAATATTAAAAGCGTAAGTAGGTATTTTGGAGGAGAGGCGGGACAAAATTGGGTGTCAACAGCGGACATAACCAAAATAAGACAATTTTTATTTATTTAACAACAAACGTCCAAGGTGGACGGACACAACAACAATAAGTTATACAAAAAGCAACTGAAATTGTACTCTAAGCCAGGACTAACATGTGTACATTTCAGATGTTTAACATTAATACTACCTATTGTGTGTTTACTTTTTAAGTCTCCACGTGTCCGCAGTGTCTCAATTGTCCTTTCATTTCCGTCAGTTGGCATATACTCCCTCTGTCTCAATTTAAGTGTATACGTTTGACTAGACACGAAGTTTAAGAAATAAAGATAGACTTTTGAAACTTGTGGTTCTAAATTAAAAGTGTGTAGAATATAATAAAATATCTTTTGAATCTTGTGATTATAAACTTGACATGTAGGATATTTGAATTGCCAACTTACTAAATATAAAAAAGGCGGACATAACCAAAATAAGACAAATTTTAACAACAATTGAGAAATTAAGGGAAAAAATAAGAGGAAAGGAAAAAAAAATATAGAGACTCGCTAAGGAGAATCGCAGTATCCTTTGCAAAATATACAAATCATAAAGACTAACTAAAGTGAATAACCAAATTAATCATGTTGGATCCCGTGCATCGCACTGGCATAGTTTGCTAGTAGTCAATAGGTTTAACTAATCATCCGAACATTTTCTTAACTAAATTTCAAAAGTATAATGGAGTACTTAATGGTACGAATCTAAATGTTAAACCCGTCAAATCTAAATTTTTGAACTATCTATTTATAACAGTGCATGCATTTTCTTGAAGTCTTTAATCATCCCCTGATTAATGATAAAATAGAAATATTAGAACTAAAGTATGCTAAATATGAAGAGGAAATACTATTTCCTTCTGAAATAGATTAAAAAAAGATCTTGTTATAACAATTACAGTAGTAAATCGAAACGAAGAAAAAATTAAATAATTTACATTTAGTACTTGAACATCAATCATGAAGTTGTTCTTGACTTCTTGTAGTAAAGGAAGTCCTTCGTCTGTCTTATCAATTTCATTATTTAGCCCCTGCCTTTAATGTATTTAATTAATTGCATGATTGCCAAATCTTCTTCTTTTTTTGTTCTTTATTTGACAATTGATGCTTTTCCTTGTCAAACACACTCAAACCTACCTCTCACTTTCAACTTTCTTCCTCTTTCATTAATAATTTTGTCTTCTTTTGCATGTCTTACTGGAAATTTCGGTCTGTCTACACATGGGTTTGGTTGGTGAGCCCAAAGAATAGTCCTTAATAATTTTGTTAGTAATTTTAGAGATAATGCAGTGATATTAGGTAGGAGTGACATTAGTATTATGATATTTTTTTAAAAGGTATTTATAAAAATCTTAATCACCACGGAAGAAAACAAGGGAACAAAGTTTAGAAATCAGTCGCTGAAAATAACAGATATTCATTGTGCTACCTAGCTACCACGTAAAAAATATTGATTTAAAGAGATCTCGTTTGATTTGATTTAAATATAATAAGTAATATCCCCTCCGGTCCAATTTATGTAAAGGTGTTTGACTGAACACGAGATTTTATGTGGCTATAAGCAGTGGCGGAACTAAAATTTTCACTAAGGGGTTCAAAATATGTAGAAGTGAACACACAAAGAAGTCAAAGGAGGTTCAATATCTACTAAATATACATAAAAAATAATTTTAATCATGTATAACAGTGTATTTTTTGCCGAAGGGGGTTCTGATTGGCTATACCTGGCTCCGCCCCTGGCTATAAGTTAATACAATTTAAGAAATAAAAGAAGATTTTTTTTTAAAATTTGTGGTTTAAAATAAGATATGAGTATTTGTGTGGATATACATTATCTCATTAAGGGTAAAATGAGTATTTTATAGTTAAAATCGTTATCAAAACGTGTCATTGATTTTGGGACCAACTAAAAATGAGAAAGTATCCATAAATCTGAACGGATAGGAGGGAGTAACATTATCGTGGTATTGGGAAATATGCACGCACTTCGATCTAACATATATATTAAGTAGACACTCTTTTTAAATCGGAGGGAGTACTATATATGATACCATCTCCTACTAACATTAAAGATTACTCCATATGTATATTTTGTGTATGACATTGTTTCCTTTTAGTATATTTACATTGTTTCCTTCTAGTATATTTTAAATGAAGGTCGCTATATTTTGCTTATACTGAATTTTGCTCATACTGTATATTCCACGAAAATATATTTATGGAATATATTTGAGACCTAATGAGATCGCTTTCAAAAACCGACAAGCCTTTTGCAACCTGGGCTTGAGATCGGTTTTTATCGAACACCGACCTTATGGGGTCGCTATTTTTTATCGAATTTCACAGTTTTTTTAGTAGTGATACTGTCAAATTTAACGGTGTTGTTTTCCTGAATATTTTTTAACTATTATAGTAAAATGTTATTATAGAGAACATATAATATAGGAGTAATTAACATATGAAAAATCAGTCCCAAAATAAACTTGACAGTTATAGTGGAAAATTATAATAGAGAGTGACTCGTAGAAAGCTCAGATTGTAGTAGGCATGAACCAGTTGGAACTTCCAAAAGAACGTTCGTTACAAATAAGGAACTTTAGAACAAATAAACTTTGACATCATGATCTTCTTAACATTTCATAAAATCGACATAGCCAAGAAAATGTAATGAATCATCTCAATTATTGGAGACTAAAAAACAGTCACACACAATACTTTGTGATAAAATTAGCCATTTCCTTTATCAAATCTATGGCCTTTTCTTTCTCAGGATCAAATATCTGAAAGCAATGATCTTCTCCTTCAACATCAATCAATACAATTTCCCCTTTCCACTCACTTTTCTTCACAGCTTCAACATACTTAATACCTATATTTCTCAGCTCATCTTTCTCTGCAACATACACCAAAATATTCGAACACCCTAATCCTGATAAACTTTGAGCTTTTTCAACAAAAGGATTAATTCTTGGATCATCAACTCCATCCTCAGCTGTTGGATTCACAAACTCCCAAATCCTACTAAGCAAACTATCTTCCTTAAAATCACTCGATGTTAAAAAATATGAAAAACAAAGTATGGAGCCCAATATTTTAATTCCCCCATTCAAGCTTTCGGATCCAGATCTGAGAGCTAAATGGTGAACTATGTTACCTCCAGCGCTATCACCCCCAATTAGTAACTGTCGGTGAAAATACAATAAATTACAGTTAAAAATAAAATGTAAAAAAGTAAATAAATAAACAAACATTTAGGCGCGGATATCTCGCTATCTTTTTAACTACACATCAGCTTCACTTTTATTATGCACACTACAATATTTTCTCACACATTTCTCATACACAATACTCCCTCCTTTCCAATTTATACGACAGTCTTTCCGTCACTTTTCTATATTTAGCAACAATATAACTCTAAAATTCTCATTTTACCCTTAATGAAAAAATTTATAACCACAAAAATTTCTTTAACCTGTTTAGACCTCAAATTCAAGAGTCTTTCTTTCTTTGTTAAACTTCGTACTCAATAAATCACCCTCATATAAATTGGGGAGGGGGAGCGGGGCGAGTACAATATTTCTAATGCACAATATAATATAATATTTTTCATTACACAACTCATGAAAGAAACAAAACACCTCTATATGTGTGGAATTCTTACCTTCTCAAAGTCACCATGGTTAACTAAACATGGTTCCTTTTCGAACCACTCTCCGTCCTAATTTAAGTGTCTCAATTTGACTGAACGCAAAGTTTAATGAACAAAAAGAGATTTTTGAATTTTGTGATACTAAATTAAAGAGGTGTTTAAGGTACTAAAATATTCTTTAATTTTGTGATTTTAAACTTGTTATATAAGATATTTGAATTGTCAATTCACTAAATATAGAAAAAGACATGTATTAAAAAAATAAAGAAATAATTTCAAAGACCTCCCCTCACGTTTGCTTTAATCAGTGACCTCTATTATGATTTACAATATTTTAAATTTAAAACTAAAATGTACATTTATACTTTTTTCCTCTTTCATTAATGATTTTGTCTTCTTTTGCATGTCTTACTGGAAATTTCGGTCTGTCTATTGTGACCTCAAAGAATAGTCCTTAATAATTTTGTTAGTAATTTTAGAGTTAATAATGTTTTAGTTAGGAGTGACATTAGTATTATGCAATTTTTTAAAAGCTAAGGTGTTATAAAAATATTAATCACCATGGAATAAATTAACAGAGTTTAGTAATCAGTCACTGACTAACATATATTATATGTGCTACCTACCACATAATATTGATAATGAAGAGATCCCGTTTGATTTGATTTAAATATAATAAGTACTACTCCCTCCGGTCCAATTTATGTAAATGTGTTTGAGAAAACATGGAGTTTGCTTTTAAAATTTGTAGTCTAAATATTTACGTGACTATAAATTATCTCGTTAAGAATAAAATAGATATATTATAGTTAAAATTATTACTAGAACGTGTCAACCTTTTTAGAACCGACTAAAAAGAAAAGACATAAATTGAAACGGAAGGAGTAACATTATTGTGGTATTGGAGATAAATATTGACGCACTTCGATCTAACGTATACTACTCCTACTATATACTGATATCTCCTACTAACATTAGAAATTACTCCATATGCATATTTAATGTGTATGGCATTATTTCCTTTTAGTATATTTTAAAATGAAAAACGTTTATTATGAAATTTGTTGCATGACTTTGCAATCTTGAGACATGGAGACATCAATCATTCGTTCCAAAATTGTCGCAAAAATTCAAGATAAAAGACGAAGATACATGTATAATACTAAACTACGTTGTCATCTATAAAAAATATTTATTTTATTTCTACTTGTTAGCCGAGTCCGGTGTCTTAAATAGGAAAAAATTATTAGCAATCGGAATTACCAACTTGTACTAAAAGGAAAATACGAAAAGATTCAAGAACACCAGGAATACAATCAAGTTTCACTATAACAATGTCATTTGTCTAGATATATTTTGGTTGTTATAGCAAAATATTGTTAAAGAGAACACATAATATAACATAACATGAAAAATTAGTTTAAAAAAAAGCTTGACTATTATAATTAAAAATGATTATAGAGAATGACTCTTGTAGAAAACTCGGATTGTAGTAGCATGAATCAGTTGGAACTTGGAACTTCCAGAAGAACGTTCAATTACAAGTAAGGAACTCTAGAATAAATGATATTCCATACTACTAAAAAAGGGTACGTAATCAAATAAACTTTGACATGATGATCTTCTTAACTTTTCCTAAAATGGACATTGCCAAGAAAATGTAATGAATCATCCCAATTATTAAAGAGTAAAAAACAGTCGCACTCAATACTTTTTGATAAAATTAGCCATTCCCTTAATCAAATCTTTGGCCTTTTCTTTCTCAGGATCAAAAATCTGAAAGCAGTGATCTTCTCCTTCAACATCAATCAATTCAATTTCCCCTTTCCACTCACTTTTTTTCACAGCTTCAACATACTTAATCCCTATATTTCTCAGCTCATCTTTCTCTGCAACACATACCAAAATGTTTGAACAACCTAATCCTGATAAACTTTGAGCTTTTTCAACAAATGGATTAATTCTTGGATCATCAACTCCATCCTCAGCTGTTGGATTCACAAACTCCCAAATCCTACTAGGCAAACTATCTTCCTTAAAATCACTCGATGTTAAAAAATATGGAAAACATAGTATAGAACCCAATATTTTAATTCCTCCATTCAAGCTTTCGGATCCAGATCTGAGAGCTAAATTGTGAACTATGTTACCTCCAGCACTATCACCCCCAATTAGTACCTGTTGGAAAATTATACAAAAAACGCAAACATTATATGAAGAAGAATTTAAAGATAAATGCTTGACAATATGAACAATGAACACAACATTAAAGGCTTGAAACACGTGTGAAACGCTTTCTTAAAAATGATATTTGCTCTCTCTCATGTGAAATTGTTATGAGATTGTATTTTCGGGACAAGAAGACACGTATTCGCGTAGAACTTCAAAGTTGGTTTTTGCTGTAAATTAATTAACGATGAATTTTTTCTCTCTCAAAAGCAAGACCAATTTGACTTAAATAAACAACAGCAGTTAAGAAATTTTGAAAGACAATCCTCGTTAAAAAGACATCTTTTTCTTTAAAACTCTTTGTTTATAATCTATAGTTAAACAAAAAATTCCAACACTACCTTCTCAAAATTACCATGGTTAACTAACCACGGTTCCTTCTCGAACCCGGGTTTATCACCAACATGTGACCCGACCCATTGAAGTGCGGTCCAAGAATCTTCATACGCTACCGGAAGAAGATGTTCTGGAGCAAGACGGTACTCTACTGAAACAGCAATAACATTAGCTTCGGAAACTATAAGGTTAAGGTAACGGTGGTCGAGAAAAGAGAAAGCAGATTCAAGACAAAATCCACCACCATGATAGTATACTAAGATTGGTAGTTTTCGGTTTGTAGTGTTTGTGAGTTTTGGTAGGTAAATTCTGGCTTTGATTTCTGGTGAAATGTTTATGTCTTTTGAGGCAACGCCAGTGGTAGGGTCTAAAGGTGATGGTGGAACGATAGGTGAGCCAAACATACGTTCAACATGGCCATTTTTGTAGACACGAAGGAGTGGAGAGAAATCAACTGTTACTTCGTTATCGCTAGAATCCATGGTGTATTAGTGATTCTAATGTGTGATTTTGAGGTGAAAAGGAGATATATAAACAAGACTTTTGTCCACAATTCTTCTAGTTGTGTCTTTTTATAATGTTACTACTTAATATAAGAGCCGATCGGCTCTTTTGGTCGTCCTCATAGGGACTAAATCGGAATTATAGTGATTGATTTGAATTATCTTATGAATTTCACATGGCGGCTGTTGTAATTGATTTTGTTGTCATCATTCATTTTTTGAGTACTACTCTTGGGTGGGTTTTTGTTACGGGCCCTTTATTAAGGTTTCTTCTTTCTAAAGTATATTGGGCCTTTTCCTAATACTACTTTCGTCCTAATTTATGTTGCATCTTTTGAATTTTGAGATTCAAATGATTTTTTTGTTGATTATATTTTTTCATATATCCTTTTAAATATTTTAAATTATAAATTATTGTGACTTATAGTACTCTTTACGTAGTTTTTAAATATGTAAATTTTATTTTAAAAAAAAAACTTAAAATTTCATGTCCGAATTTACGGTCAAACTAAAAAGATTTAACTCTCGAAATTCTAACCATGCCGCATAAATTTGGACAGAGGGAGTAGTGTATTTAAAAGTTACATTTACTCTAAAATATATAGTAATATTTTTACATAATCAAGAAGTTATTAATTTTTTTCTCTAAATTTACTCTTATTTTAGTAAATGAGTTTTTACATATTCAAGAAATCATATTAAATAGGTACTACTTAATTAAAAGTAGTTTAGTGAAAGCCCCCCTTATTTTTTAGGGGTGAGTGGATTTCTTAATAGGTATGTCCAAACTAAAAACACCATATAATATAGACGGGAGCGAGTACCTTTTAGACTATTTTTTCCTCATATATTTTGGTAAAACTTCGACAATCTTGGAGCCAATATTTTTTTTCCAAGTGAAGCATTTATTAAGTCATGCTTTACATTTAAATATGTCTCACGTCATATGTTTCTTTCCATATTTTTTCACTTTATTTGTGTTAAACTTCCAAAATCTTAATTTTATAGTGATCATATATGCTTAGATCCGTTACAGAATTATTTTCAGGTATAATTTCAATATTTTGTTACTTTATCAGAAAACTTGAATTATTATTTATTACCACCAAGGATGTGGTGCAGTGGATGGGGTTGCTCTGCTCTTAACCTAGAGGTCTTGGGTTAGAGCCCCTGGGTATGGAAAAATCCTCGGTAGGGGAGCTCCCCTCCCCCCCCCCCCCCCCCCGAATGGATCCTACGGCGCGAATCTGTTATAGTCGGGCTCCAACGTGTGTTACCGAACGTCAGATAGGAAACCAACTTTTTTTATTATTATTAATGTTTTATAAGTTCATTAGGTTAATCTGTGTGTGTAAAGATTCTAAACTAAGGTTATTTAAATTGATTTTAGAAGATGAAAATATGAATCTTTTGCTAATACATGTGAAAATAAAATACATTATTAAAATCTTAAATGAGTTCAAGATAAACATAAATGAGTTTGAAGTAATAATTCCATAAACCGTGAGAGTTAGAATATTAAAAGAGTAAAATGAAGTTTTCATTTCATATATGGGAAACATATATACTTATCTGAAATTTTAATTATTATGTGAGATTGTTACTTTATGTGTTTTGAAGCTTGTATTTTATATACCACTAATTTTTTTATGTACCTTATTTTAGGGATTTCTTTAAAGATCAAAGTCTACTCTTTTATCAGTCTAATAAAAAAATTAGGACATATTTGAAATTACTTAGGATATTTTTCATGAATAAGTGTTATTTTTGCTGAGTTGGACTGCCACGTAGATGTTTTTTTAACGTTGGGGTGTTTTTTCTTATGCCTTAACGCGCCTCCAAGCGGTGTAGTCACCTGCTTGGACAGGTCAACTTTTAAGGGTGAGAATATTTCACTTTTAAAATTCTCAGGAGGGTAATAGGACTCTGGTAGAGATTTGGTGTGTAGTTGGAATATCGGTCAAATGTTGAGGGCTCATTTGGCCATTTTCTCACACAAAAATTCTTTCTTTTCATAGAATTTGTATTAACCTTTTTTCCCTATGAAATGGTTAGTACAACGACTTTTAGTAGGTTAACTTAGAGTGTATAGAATACTTCAATAATTAATAAAATAAGCATCTTTTGAAAAAAGAAGACAAGAACCTTTAAAGTTTTATTTTAAATTCTTTCAATTATATTTGGGATAAAGAAGAGGAAAAAGGAGAAGAGGTTAAAACCTTCCAGAAATTTGGTGATTCTACGGATTATATTTTCATTATGAACCAAGTATGATTCTTATATAATTAGTTCTTTTATTCTAACTATCTTTTTCTGAATTGAACAATAAAAAATTTAGGGACAATTTTATATGTCGCCTTTGAAATATCTATAATGTCTTACAAATATTAAAAATAAAAATTATTGAATGGTATCATATAGTGTTGAAAACAAAAATAATGTTATTAGTCATGCTCGGATTGTCTTCAAAATCTCTTGTTTGATTAGCTAAAATTATTTTTTAAATAATAAAGTATATACAAAAAACTAAATTACATTGATTCGTGAGGTACATTTTAATGAATAAAGGTTATTTCTTGAATTTCTTCTAAAACTAAGATTAAAAATTATACTTAACTAGCACAAATTCTAGATACATAAAATAATGAGTGAAATTAGTAAACACCAAAAGAGATCTATTTTATATTTTTTTAAAAATCACACGCTCACAAATTCATAAAAGTATGAAAATATTTTTCAATCTATGATCTTCGCCAAGTTGTTAATTATCATACTAAATCATGTTAGTTTATAGAATATCGAATCATTTGTGTCCATTTGGAATTTGCTAATTTTCCTACTTAGTTTCTTCCTCCTACGTAAAATTTTCTTTAAAAACTATTCAATTATATGACGGAGAAACATTAATAATTATTAAAACTTATCAATAAGATATGATTTACTTGCAATTACATTAAATCAATTATATGGTAAACAAAATATGACACATATTATACTTATTTAATGAAATTTACTATTTTTATATTCAAAATTTGGGCCCGGGCTTAGCACGGACCTCCCGTAACTAGTATTATTTATGTATATTAAGTGAATTTGCTTACACAAGTGGAGTATATGATTTGGGCTCAACACTCGTACAATCTGGTTTGAGATGATCAAAGTTTTGAGCAGTTACAAATTTAAGGTGTACTGGAATCTACCACCTACAGAAAGAATAAAGTGCAATACAGATGATGCAAGTAGGGGCAATCCATGCCGAAGTTCTTACAGTTTCTGTTTGAGAGATGATAGAGGGGATTTGATCTATGCTCAAGCTCAGCAGATTCATGACACAACCAATAATGAGGCTGAAGCAACAGCTATTCAGGAGGCTTTGAGGTACTTCAAAACCAGACAGATACATCAACTGATTGTGGAAACTAATTCATTGGGGCTACTACAGATGATACAAAGACAATGGAAACATCCATGGTAACTTTCTAATGTAGTTGAGGAGATTCAAAATACATTGGAGGAATTACAAGGGCATACTGTGCATGAATACAAGAAGGCAATCAGTTAGCAGATTTTTTAGCAAACTATGCACTGGGGAACACAGGACTGCTGCAGATCAATTCTTTTGCAGATATACCAACACATGGAAGGAGAATACTCAACATGGTCACACAGTACCACTCATCCGCTCCATCCTAGTTATTTTTTCAAATTTGTTAGGATGTTTTGTTCTTTCTTTTCCTTTCTACATTTATTTTCTGTTGAACTTGATTACATATAATAAAATCTTCTGCTATGATAAATCCTAGCAGGACAAAATTTGCTTTAACAAAAAAAGTATATGATTTGGGCAAATTTATTGAGTTTTTCCTGACCCTTAACTTCTATGATGGATTTAATCCGGAGTAAAACAATGGATGTTTGGATATTTAGAGGCCCACAGTCAGGGGCGGAGCCACATTGGCTCCAGGGGTTCGAACCCCCTTGACGAAAAATTATAGTGTATTTTCAAAGTTAAATTATTTGTTATGTATATATAGTAGATGTTGAACCCCCTGACTTCTTCGTGTATTTACCTTTTAGAATTTTTGAACCCCTGGATGAAAATTCTGGCTCCGCCACTGTCCACAGTAACCTCTCCCAACACAGACAATGACACAAAACAATGCCACTCAAGTGTTGATCATGGACCACAATGGGAACACGATATAAGAAAATATTTCTTGGGCCTTCCGTCCTCATTCGTTATGGTTGAGCGCAAAATTTAACAAATAAAAAGAAAATTTTAAATTTTTGTGATATTAAATTAAAGAGGCGTGTAATGATTTTTATTTAAAATAATTTTGTAATTTTAAACTTGCTATATTTTAATTGTTAATTTACTAAATATAGAATAAATCATTCTTTTCGATATAGAATAAATCAATTCTTTTCGAAACGTATTAAAAAATAAATCGTCACTTCGTTGTCGCCGAGTCCATGGTATATTAGTGATTCTATTGTTTATGAGGTGCAAACTAAAGGAGATATTTAAACGAAAACTCTTGTCCCAATTGCTGTTCTTTTGTCACGTTGGGAAGTGTTGATCGTGGACTGGAATGGGAACACGATATAAAATCATTTAATATTAGGATATGAGTAATATTGCTTTACATGTGCTGGGGAGGTTGAAATTAATGCGGAAAGATAATGCTCCATTCTCACCGGATTTTGAAGTGAAAATTAATTGCTTACTTGCCATAAAGCTTATTACCAAGGAAAATACACAATATACTTTTGGTGTTATTAGTTTTTCATAATATTATTATTAAATATTATAAGTACTTATTATAAGTGAACAAAATTATTTTTAGAGGAAGATAAGCAAATATGTAGATTTCCTAGTGAACGAAAGACATAAAACATGCAAAGAATTTGTTAATCTGTGAAGATACGTCCAAAGAAAATCTACGTATCAGGAAAGTGTTGATCATTAATAGAATGGGAACACGATATAAAATTATATTTTTAATAGTAAGGAAATATTTCTTATTATTTTATTAAATAGGATAGAAGAAATATTGCCTTCCATGTGCCGGGAAGGTTGAAGCTAATATAGAGAAAACTATTGAAAGTAATGATAGTGTTAAAATAAAACAAATGGTGATGCCAAATTCTAAGATGCGATCGAGTAAATCAATGAGATGAGTTAAAAATTATGAAGTTTTAGATTCAAATTAACTTTAGCAAAACCAAAAATATTAAGTGGTAACTTTTTTCATTTATTCAAATTTTATAAAGTTACTAGATGTATGAGACTATGAAGGATAATATATGTGTGCTAGTCACTCCTAGATGCTTCGACATTACGATTATACTCCATATATATATATATATTTACACTATATAGAAGAGCCGGTTGGGCTCCCCTTTCGTCGTCCGTTTGTGGGCCCAACCAGACTCATATATATTAAATAAATGGTGGGCCCATATATTATTTATTATTAAAAAAATGGTGAGCTCATATATTATTTATTATTAAAAAAAAAACAACAACTCATATTAAAAATAAAATTGTGACCATATATATTAAACAATAACTCATATTAAAAAAAAATTGTGGACCCCATATTAAACACCAACCAGTAATAAAAAAAAAATAGAACCCACCACATTCAAACTCATGGGGAAAAAAAGTGGACCTCATATTAACAAAATCAAACAATATTAAAAAAACAAACAATGTTAAAAAAAAGTGCTTAGAAAAACAAACAATTAAATCAATAATCAATAACTCATATTAAAAAAAAATTATGGGCCCCATATTAAACACCAACCATTAAGGAGAATCCACCACATTCAAACTCATGGGGGAAAAAAAGTGGATCTCATATTAACAAAATCAAGCAATATTAAAAAAAAAAAAGTGAATTCCATATTAAAAAAACAAACAATGTTAAAAAAAATGCTTAGAAAATCAAACAATTAAATCAATAATGATGAATTTATTGCCATATGCGTATCAACCTATTAGCGGGAGTAAATGAAATTATTGTACAACAACATAAAAAAAAAAAACTCATATTAAAAAAAAAAAAAATAGAACCCGGCACATGCAAACTCATGGGAAAAAAAGTAGAACCCACCACATTCAAACTCATGGGGGTAAACAAAGTGGATCCCATATTAACAAAATCAAGCAACATTAAAAAAAAGTGAATTCCATATTAAAAAAACAAATAATGTTAAAAAAAAAGTGCTTAGAAAATCAAAAAATTAAATCCATAATGATGGATTCATTACCACATGCGTATCAACCCATTAGAGGGAGCAAATGAAATTATTGTACAGCAACATACTTAAAATATAAAAGTGCTTAGAAAATCAAACAATTAAATCAATAATGATGGATTTATTGCCACATGCGTATCAACCCATTAGTGAGAGCAAATGAAATTATTGTATAACAACATACTTAAAATACTTATATATTAAAATACTTATATATTAAAATAAGATAAAATTTAATTACTTTTTCATTTTTTTCCTTACTCTAATAAATGTGAAAAGAGATTAATGTCATAAAAGGAAAAATAATATTAAATGGAGATCAAATAATTAATAAGGTAAATTAGTGAAATTCTAATTCTAATTGACGTTTCCTTAAAAAATTGTGTAAAAAATAACGTGACAAGTAAAATGGTCTCATGCTTCGTCGTCCGTTAAGCATTTAAAAAAAAACGTGTGGTCCCCATATTAAACACCAACCAATATTAAAAAATAAAAAAAATACCAACCAATTAAGCATTAAAAAAAAGTGTGGTCCCCATATTAAAGATCAACCAATATTAAAAAATAAAAGAAAAAAAACGCCAACCAATATTAAAAAAAAAAAAGGAAGTAAATTAAGTGGAACCCACCATCTCCAAACTCACGGGGAAAAAAAAAGGTGGACTCCATATTAACAAAATCAAGCAATATAAAAAAAAGTGAACCCCTTATTAAAAAAAATATAATGTTAAAAAAAAAGTACAGACTTTGTATTCGGAGCAAACACTAATATAATAAAATTTTAGATACGGAGCACAAACTACAATATTATATTAATTGTGTTTTGAACATAGTATATGTATATATATTATATGCATAAAAATAATACAAACTAATAATGTTAAAAAAAAAGTGCACCCCTTAAAGGGAGGACCCCATATTAAACGACATCAAGCAATATAAAAAAAAAGTAAACCCCATATTAATAAAATCAAGCAATATTAAAAAAAAATGAACCTCATATTAAAAAAATAAATAATGTCAAAAAAAAAGTGCAGACTTTGTATTCATAGTAAACACTAATATAATAAAATTTTAGATACGGAGTACAAACTACAATGTTATATTAATCCTGTTTTGAACATAGTGTGTGTATATATATATATATATATGTGCAAAATAATAGTGCAAATTAATAATGTCCAAAAAAAGATGCACTCCATATTAAAAAATCAAACAATATTCATGTAATTTCCAAAGTATCTCATTAAGTCAAATGAGCTAAAGCGAGAATATTTACATTCTTTTAAATAGAAAATCAATTTCTACTTTGTTTCGTTTTAAACATGTAAAGGTAATTTAATAATTTGAATTAGAATTATCCAAATCCAAATTTGATAAAAAATAATAAGTATTTTACACTTTTAAATTAATCAAATTAAAATTGAAAGTATCAACTGATGCTTAAATATTACTATTATTTTATTTCAAAAAGAGGAAAATGGTTTCCTTTTAAACAACTCTTTTCTTTTAAAAAATATTAATAAATTTGCGGATTTTGTATTCGTAGCAAACATTAATATAATAAAATTTTAGATACAAAGCACAAACTATAATGTTATATTAATCGTGTTTTGAACATAATATATATATATATATATATATATATATATATAATCATTATTCAAAGATAACTACATACACATAAATACACTATAATCCAAAGTATTGGGCCCGTGCGCAGTACGGGCATAGGTCATCTAGTATATATATATGCATGGGTTGGAGTTTGGATGTGGTTTCGTCGTTCACCTCCAACTCATGTGGAAAAAAAAAATGTGGACTTCATATTAAAAAATAGCAATATCAAAAAAAAAAAAAAAAAAAAACGTGGATCCCATATTAAAAAATCAAGCAATATCCATTTAATTCTCAAAGTATTCCCCATTAAATCAATAATGGTGATTAATTTTTCAAAACTAGTTCTGAATATATTATTATCAACCTTCATTTTTTAAAAGTTACTATTACAACTGATTACATTTTGTTGTTCCATAGGTGATATCTTACCTAACCAACTGTAATTCTATAATCAAATTAATTGAATATTGTTACAACTGGAAAAAAAATGTGGACCCATATTAAAAAATCAAGCAATATTCATGTAATTCTCAAAGTATCCCCCATTAAGTCAATAATGGTGATTAATTTTTCAAAAGTAATTCTGAATATATTATTATCAAGCTTCATTTTTTAAAAGTTACTATTACAACTGATTACATTTTATAGTTCCATGAGTGATATCTTACCTCACCAACTGTAATTTTATAATCAAATTAATTGAATATTGTTACAACTGATAAAATAAATTACTTGGATGTTTATTGCAGTACTGTTTAATATCCTAAAAAGAAACTAAGATGGGTATTACATTTTCCAATGTCTTAAGTTTCTAATTATATACGGAGCACCATAATAGCCAAAATAATTTATTAGTACATATTTATGATAGGTTAAGTAAAAAAAAAAAAAAATAGGATAGAAATCTTATACCGCATCTATGCTCATGTTATATGACACAATATACATAATCACCATATGTATAAAAAGTTTCACGTTTTAGCCTAGGGGAATGATAGTTCAAATGACGTTTCCGTATTTAGAAGTAGTTAAAAATTCAATAAGTTTTGAAATTCTGGTTCAAATTTGATTAACGCGTAGTTTAAAAGTGTCTATTAGCCTGTTTCTTAAATAAAGTCATATAAACTTAAACAAAGAAATAACATCATGGTACAAATTATTGAACCCGTGCTCCCAAAATTTCTATATTTACATACGTGACTTTCAAGAAATGTTGTAGAATATATCAATTCTTTTTATAATTGCATAAAAATAAAATTATAAATATATGTTGAATAAAATTATAAATATATGTTGGGCCCGTGCTGGTACGGGCTCTGGTATCTAGTATATATATATATATATATATATATGATTAGAGTTGACAAACAAACAAAACCAGCAATATATTTGTTAGTATCAAATAAAAATCTAAATGGGGCGTGGCCAAGTGGTAAGGCAACGAGTTTTGAACATTTAGGGGTAGAGCACTGTTTCGGTGTGGGCCGCGAGAGCTGTATCAAATCGAGACAAACTCTGAATACTAGATATGACCTCAAAATAACAGAGGTTAAGATCGGCTAGTGAGATGATGGGTTTCTTTTGTTCCCTCCGGGCGATCGGAAAAGAAAGAAATGGTTAATATATAAAAATAAACGTGATGATGGACCACACTAGCAGAACCAAAAACAGATTTGTACATGTCACCATGTCGGTAGCCGTTGGGGTTTATTCCCCAAAAGATGAATGACATTTAATAGTCAAGCATTATTAATTAATTCATAAAACATCTAAAACTGATACGTAAGAGATGACATCATCGTATGGCTAATATACTCCACCCGTTTCAATTTATTTGAACTTTTTCGAGATATGAGCGTCAAACTTTATAACTTTGACAGTAAATTTCGATAATGTTTTTTAAATTTGTAAAAATAAAATTTATATTTTTAGAAACTACATAAAAAGTACTATAAGTGATGATAATTTATAATCCAAGTAATTACGAAAAAATGTAAGAAAAATGAGTTCAAAGAGCCACCTCGTAGACTGCCAAATAATAATAGATTCACATAAATTGAAACAGAGAGTATTGTTTATTCCCTACAAGACAAGATATTTCTACAAAATAATCCTGTAAGGTTTGTCTTTAATGTCCCAGCTCCTCGAGAAAACTCTATTTCCATCTTACAAGGTCGTCAATATTGACTAGGAGAATTTTATAGCTAATATAGAAAGTAATGGAGAAAGATACAGTCGCGCACCCAATTCTGACATTAGACTCGAGGATTGGGGGTTGTTGAAATGAGACGAAAGAGGAGAAAAATGGAAAAACAGGAAAAGAATGAGTATCAGTCTAGGAATAAGTGGATTCAGAATTTAAAAATTACAGGTGCCACTACTTTATATATGTAGTATACTTATCATTAGCTACGAAAAAAGGATGGGTTAGATTGATTAGTACTTTTGGGTTAACCTAATTAGGTCTTTTATTTGCAAATAAATAAATGAATTCCACGGTCTCATATGATTTAAATTTTATTCTAGAAGAAAACAAAAATCAAACACGATGATTCATTAAAGAACGTCTCCAATTAAATTATTTACTACAGTATCATAGTTTCTGCTTTCTACGTACTCTTTGTTTGATTAGATTACTTTACTTTCAATATTCGTTGCGTTGTAAAAGTTTCAAATTTTCAACCTATGAGAATCAATTCAGAACGTCTATTAATCATTACAGAGGTGAAGCTGAGAGGAGGAAGAAATGAAGAACAATTGAAATGAAAGTTTTGATCTCATTATTAATTTACACTAATCATGTCGTGGAATTCACAAAACTAATATAATAACTTGTGTATTGCATAAGTAAAATTCTCATCGATCTTTCTTACTCCGTAACTCAGGTTTTGTGATACTATATACTAAAGAACCTTATTTCTTGCTTAGCTACTTGGATTCTTAAGTGGAATTAGTCACCAAATGTTTTTCCGATTATTTACATTGTGTGGCAAGGGAAAAGAAAAACAAAAGGGAGAAGTTGCAGAATGAAAGGAAATGATTTCATGATCTCCTGTAATAGTTAGAATTTGAATACAAGAAAATTACATATTTTTATAAAAAAATTCCCGATTTTCTTTGTACTTGCTTAAAATCATGTTTTATTATGCAAATCGATCCGAGACAGAAATAAAGATGCAAGAGAAAGCAAACAACAATGTCACAAATCCAACAAGCTGACGTAACAAACTTTGGGTATCATTGGCGATGGACAAAAGCTGCATAACACTTCATCATACGTTTAGCTTCTTCAGATTCAGGTTTATAAATCTGAAAAGAATGTCCTTCATCAATCTCAACAAACTCCAATTCTCCATTCCACCCACTCTTATTCACCCCTTCAACAAATCGACCCCCAATTTCTATTGGAATTACATAGTCTTTTTTTCCCATACATAACAAAAGTCTTGAACAACCTAGCCCTGATAACGATGGAGCCTTTTCAGAAAATGGGTTAATTAATGGACTATCAATTGGGGATAATAATCCAGACTCTAATGGCGGACAAATATTAACCCAAATCTTATAAGCCAACCCCTCTTCATCAATATCTATATTTCGAATTAAGAAATAAGGATAAGCAAGAATTGATCCAGTAACTTTCACCTCATTATTCAAGCTTTCTTTGCCAGCCCTCATAGTCATATGGTACACTATATTGCCACCAGCACTGTCCCCAACTAAAAACAATTCACTAAAATCACCATAATTTGTTAACCATGAGTCTCTATTATTAATACTGGAGGAGTACTTTTCATTAGCATGCGAAGCGACCCATTGAAGTGCATTCCAACAATCTTCGTAAATAGTTGGTACATCAACTTCTGGGGCTAAGCGGTAATCTACAGAAACAACAATGACGTTTAACTCAGAAGCTAAAGAGTTAACATAACGGTGAATCCAAATAAAGAAGGCGGATTCGATGCAAAGTCCACCACCGTGGTAATGCACTAAGACGGGGAGTTTTTGGGCATCGGTGGTGTTTTCAGGTAGGTAGAGTCTGGCGGATACGTGGGGTGAGATAGTAACGTCTTTGGAAAAGACACCGTTTGATGGGTTTTCTGGTGAAGGGGGAACGTAAAAAGAACCATGCACGTCGTAGAAACGCTCAATGCGGCCGCTTTTGTATAGCCGGAAGTAGTCGTCCACTTCTTTGACTATCTCGTCAGAAGCCATGGTAGTAAGAGAGAATGCTGAAAAGTCCTTTTAAACATAATGCACCATGTTTGCGCAAACCTTTTAAAAGGAAAAAGTAAACTTAGATTAAACTAAAATAATGAGAGCTAAGTATGGGTAGAAACAGACAAATTATAAAAGTTAAACTTAGCATGGTCACTAACTGTTTGGTAGCAGAAAGCGTCTTGAAATTCATATTATGGAACGACGGATACTGGTGTGCGTTCGGTTTTATTCGGTTTGATTATTTCAGGTTCGGTTTTTTTAAGGTGAACACCAAACATCGAACCAAACTAGTTCGGTTCGGTTCGGTTCTTTCGGTTTCGGTTTTTTAAAGTTCGGCGGTTTCGGTTTTTTCAATTCGGTTTTTTTAATATAATATTAGAAGCGATTCCATTGACACTAATTCATATTCTCAAAAGCAATAAAACATAAAACTGAAAATTGAAATCAAAATCAAACAAACAGGATACACCAGAACAGAAAACTATAATCATGACATAGGATTACTAGGTGTTATATACGTACCGTAAGAATAATTAAGAAAACACATAAAAGAAATACATTAATCCTAAAGAGACATCCTAGTTACCTTTCTTTGTTAAAGATATTTGATTTTTTCAATTGAAGTGGAAAATCAGGGATATAAATGCAAAAGAGGACTTATTAAAATTGAGTTTTTTTTGCTTTAAACTTAATGGGCCTGGACTATTTTAATTTTTTTTGATAATGTATTAAATTTTGGTGCGCGTTCGGTTTTATCAAACTTCGGTTCGGCTATTTCGGTTTCGGTTTTTTTACGATGGACACCAAACACCGAACCAAACCAATTCGGTTCGGCTCGATTTGTTGAAGTTTCGATTCGGTTCAATTCGGTTTTTCAATTTCCGGTAGTTATGCCCAGCCCTATACTAAAGGACTGAGCCACTTGATAGACAAATTATTAGACATCATGCATGATATTGATGGTGAATTATTAATATCGTGAGGATATTGTCCTTATACCAATTAAAATATACCCCATCCTCCTCACTAACCCCTAGCAATTTCATCATGTTTTGGTTATTATAGGTAGACTTTTGACGTGATTTTGTGTGAAAACTTTATATAATATAAGCTTTTCGAAATCCAAAAATGTTTATTTTCGTTAAGATTTTGAGAGAAAATAAGCGTCTTTGTGGAGTAACAAATAACAGCTGTTTTTCAAAAGTTAAAAAAATTAATTTTTTCAAAAGTAATTTTTCGAAAGATACTTTTGAAAAAAATATACTTAGAAACTCTTTTAAAAGTTTGGTCAAACATTAATTGCTGCTCAAAAGTGCTTTTTAAACTGATTAGCGAACTCCTTCTCACCAGAAAATATTTTTTTAAAAAATATACTTTTTAAAATAAGGTGATTAGAAGCTTGGTCAAATAAGCTATAGATGAGATTTAGTTAGCCACACTACTAAAAACAAGCTATTTACCTACGCGGGTTACCGAGGGACAAATTTGATGTCACTATTCCGAGGTACTTTGCCACGGCGTCCCTCGGAAAAGTCAAATATTTTAATTTTTAATTATTTTTTAAAGATACCGAGGGACATCGCTCGGTAAACTATTTGACTTTTTTAAAGTCAACATTTAATTGACTATACCGAGGGACTCTATCGATACATAATAAAAAAATAAATTAAAATTTCTGAGAAAGACCCTCGGTAATATAAATATAAATATTTTGAATTTCTTTTTTCCTGTACCGAGGGACACCATCAGTATGTTAATAAAAAATAAATGAAAATTAAATAAAATGTACCGAGGGAGTTTCTCGATAGAGTAGATATAATTATTTTGAGTTTTCTTTTTGAAATTACCAAGGGACATCTCTTGGTAAAAATGTTACACCCCGCACTTTCAGAGCATGAGCATATCACGTACTTCACCGTTGTAATGGAGCATTGGAGACGTCAATGAAGTTTTGAAGGTACAAGTCATGGAAAGTACGTGACAATAAAATAAAGGATGAATTATGATCTCGTAAGTCGTAACCAGGAAGGACAACCTTGAGACACAAGAACATGACCATTATTAAGTATCATAAATGATAAATATCATGTATCGGGAGTTTTGGAAGATTCCGGGACCAAGCAAATCAAAGAAAATAAGTTTGTCGAAAATTTGAAAAAAGTTGGCAGAATTAAGGACAGAATTTTGGGTCATCTTTGGAGGGATATATCTCCAGGCATATTAGGAGTTTTAAGGTGTTTCAAAAGCCTAAAATGAAGTTCGTCGAGTCTAGTTTTCAATGCAATAAACCGCTCATCGATACGACGTCGGAATAGAGAATTATGAACGTTACAAATTCGGCTGACAAAGCAGAAACGCGTGCTACAGTACCGACTTGCTGCAGCACTGCTACAGTAAATTTGACCCTTATAAAAAGGGTAAGAACCCTCTTTTTTCACCAGATTTTAGCCCAGATTTTCCCAGAAAATTCTAGAAAATTTGAAGAGGGAGTGAGGGAATCAAAAAGTAAGCAATTTTCAAGTGACGGAGTATTAATCGAAGTTCGGATAAACGCGTAGATGTGATTCTAGTATGGTTTTGCGGCGGATTCAAGGTGGATAGTGAAGATATCGTTGTTTTAACAAAAACAAGGTATGAATATCTCCTTAGTAATATTACTTTTGGTTTATTTACGAAGATAGAGTGATGAAATGATTGTATAATAAAGTTGTTGGTTGAGAAATTGGACAAACATCGCGTGGAATGTTTTATGAAATATTTTGGTATTGATGATGATGTTGTTGATGTTGGTGCTGTTGTAGTTGTTGTTTTGTTGGTATTGTGATTTCGGGCTAGGCATATAAACAGGGGAGGTGCTGCCCGAATTTAAGCAGATTATAAATGGATTTATTTGAAGGACTAAGACAAGCGTATAACGATGAGTCTAACGATTGTGTGAATCCTCTTAAATGTAGACTCACGAATTCGGACGAATAAGTGTGGATAATTGGAGGTTGAACAAGTATGTTAAGGCTAGTCCCTTTCTTCTAAAGGCATGGTTCCTTTCTTCTGAATCCAATAGGTGTTTTCCAGATGTCCCATGATCCCTTTCTTGATAATCCATAAATGTTTTCCAAAATGTCCCTATTTTTCCGAGTCAAAGATTTATGATTCTATAAGCTTTTATGACAACAACAACAGACATGTTTTTACAATGTTAATGACGTTGCTAAAGATGAGAATGTTTCTATGATGATTACGACGATGATGATGATTTCATGTTTAAAAGTCTCAAGCTTATGATTTCAATATACCCTTCTATGCTAAGGTGTACTGGAATCTACCACCTACAGAAAGAATAAAGTGCAATACAGATGGTGCAAGTAGGGGCAATCCATGCAGAAGTTCTTACAGTTTCTGTTTGAGAGATGATAGAGGGGATTTGATCTATGCTCAAGCTCAGCAGATTCATGACACAACAAATAATGAGGTTGAAGCAACAGCTATTCAGGAGGCTTTGAGGTACTTCATAACCAGACAGATACATCAACTGATTGTGGAAACTAATTCATTGGGGCTACTACAGATGATACAAAGACAATGGAAACATCCATGATAACTTTCTAATGTAGTTGAGGAGATTCAAAATACATTGGAGGAATTACAAGGGGATATTGTGCATGTATACAAGAAGACAATCAGTTAGCAGATTTTTTAGCAAACTATGCACTGGGGAACACAAGACTGCTGCAGATCAATTCTTTTGCAGATATACCAACACATGGAAGGAGAATACTCAACATGGTCAAAGCTCAAATTTCAAATTTGAGGATCAAGACTAGAAGAATCACACAGTACCACTCATCCGCTCCATCCTAGTTACACTACAATAAATGTGATATTTAGCTACGAAATTATTAGCGACAACACAAAATTCGTCACTAATTGTTTAATTTTCGTGACAAAAGTTACATTTCGTATTTAAATACATGGATCACAGGCTTTTAGTGACGAAACACAAAATTTCGTAGCAAACGTTTTGTCCGCTAAACTTTCCCGCCAAAAACTGAATTGGCGCCATTTATTGAGTAACATTAGCCACGAATTTCAAGTTATTGGTGACGCATTATTTTGTCACTAATAGTTCACTCAATTATTGACAAATCATTATTTGTCTTAAAATTAGTTACGTTTTGGACACGAAATAATTTCGTCACCAAAAATATGTTGTTACAATAGCGACAAATTGTATTTTGTAGTTAAAAAATTGTAAGCTTTAGCCATAAAATTTTGTATTTAATGGTGGCCTTTAAATTTTGTCACTAATAGTAAATAACTAGTGACACTCATTTTATTGTCTCTAATTAATATGCGATTTAGTGACATCAAAATTTTGTCACAAAATATGCAATGTCTTAAATAGCGACGAGTTCAAATTTGTAGTTGAATAATTCAACTATTTGCTACGAAATAATATTCGTAGCTAAATATAATATGATCTTTGGCTACGATTATTTATGGTTATAGGTAACAACTGACAAATATTTTTCAACCGCTCTTCATAGGAAATGACAAGATGAAATTATAGAATGGTGTGGTAATGCCCAACTACACCTTATGAAAATGCAAATGTCAATATATAATATAATGTGAGCCGGGTTCGTGAATCCACAAACAGAATCTATACAAGGATAAGGTCGACTTGCGAGCCTAGACATTGCAAAGATGTTGAATGTTATGTGGATCTTCATTAACTATTTATTATTAACATGAAAATTGGAAGGAAAAAAAAAAACTAAAATTGAAAGCACCAATGAAATAAATTAAGCAACTAAGTTGCAGTTTGACCATGAATATTTTTTACCATTTTTCGGAGTTAAATTTTTGAAAATTTCGTAAGCAGAATTTGAAAAACATCAAAAATTTGTTTTCACTCTTTTCACACCAAATCACTCACAAAAATTCAAAAACAACTCCAATTTGTCTTCAATAGCCAAACACAATTCCAATTTCCAAATACCATTTTTCAATTTGAAAACAAAAGTTATGTTTTTAAATATTCACAACTTTCATGGCCAAACGGGTCCTATGATTTGAAATACATATATTATGATAAGACACTATAATTGTAAAAAAAAAAAAAAAAAAGTATACCCCCATAAATGTGCCTGGACAAAGCCTAAATACAAACCACCCACACTGGACGACAGTGTTTTAAAAGGCGTGGGGCATGAAGCGGGGCGTTTTACTTAGCACGGGACGAACGTAAGTCCCGAGGCATGCGGCGTAAGCCCATGAATCTTTAATTTTAATTAATAACGTAGTACATAATATAATAACAAAAAATTATAAAAAATGCATTAATAATTTTAAAAAATTAAAACCATGATTAAAGAAACTCGTAGAAAACAAAACTTCTAACATGATTTTACAAGTATAAATAATGCAATGATATAAAATCTTGAATGAAAATTAATTCTAACATCTTAACTTTCAAACAATAAAATAATCACAATTTCTTAAATTGTATTACTATCATACTATGCAATTTACCTTCCTAATAGAAAATAATCAATAAACTTTATAGTATTATAATTAAAATACCACTCCTTCATGAATAAAAATAAAATTACCAACAAGGGTTGTGGTACAGTGGCTTGTACTACTCTATTCTTAACCAAGAGGTCTCGAGTTCGAGCCCCCTTGGGTACGGAGTCGTCATTGTTAGGGAGTGCTTTGCCCCCCAAAGTGGGATTACTCGGCACGAATTCGGATTTAGTTGGGCCTCAATGCAGGTACCGGACGCCGGATGAGAAACCAAAAAGAAAAAAATTACTTTCAAATAGTGAAAATAATAAAAATATGATAATTTGAGACATAGGACAAAACATGAAGACCAATGATAATTGAAGATGTAAAATTCTGTTATGTATTTGTAAAAGAAATGCTAAGTGATATTCACCCTCACGATAGTCTCAAATAGTAAATATACAATATTAGGCTTGTTATTTGAGTTACTCCCAATCTTGATGAAAAACTAGTTACGCATCATTCATTTATTAGATATTATGAGGGTCAATAGTGTTCACTAAAGAATTTGACACATAATTTATATAAGAACTGTTAGGCGAGCCCTGAGCGTTAGGTGTTAGGTGCGTTTAGGGCTTATGGTCGGGCACTTAAATTGTAAGTCTCACAAAACTAAGCCCCACATGTGATCTCAAGGCATTTTGCTTGTGCCTCGCCCTGGATCAAGCTCCAAAATAACCTTTTAGAACATTGTTGGATGACCCCTCACCTACGGCCTTGCTTATGGTCTTACTTGCATAAGCTTCTAACCCAAGGCTATATATCACACGGGTTAATTATTTAGTATTCCAATCTTATAATATTCAGATGTGTATTCAAATTTAAGCATATAAATTTCAATGCACATCTAAATTTTAATCAATGAAAAAGGACCTAAATTACCCTTGAACTATTGAATTTGATGAAAAAAATACCCTCCATCCACCTTTGGGGCCTAAAATACCCTTATCGTTAACCTTTGGGGCCTAAAATACCCTTATTTTTAAGGACCCATTTCATTTATTACGCGGCACCCTTTGATTGGTTGACAATTTAATTAACTTAAACTAATTAATCTCCCCATCTAACCCGATCCAACAAATAAAACCTGACCCACCCCAATTAAATCCTCATTCCACCATATCAAAAAAAAAAAAAAACATACAAACCCAGGTCATTACAAACCATATAAAAAAAAAACCCACAAACCAATTCCATTACAAATCGTGAACTCAAAGAGAACAAACCATAATTTCTACTCAAATTTGACATGTTAAGCTCAGTAATGTCCACATTCATAACGTTTACTAAAACCTTACTTCATATGGTACACGGGTATGGTAATTGGCTTCAAATAATTTAGATAAAAAATGAACCATCATAATTGAAGCACCAGAATTCATGATTTGTAAAATGAACCATCATAATTACCATATCCGTGTACCATATGAAGTAAGGTTTTAGTAAACATTATGAATGTGGACATCACTGAGCTTAAAATGTCAAAATTTGAATAGAAATTATGGCTTGTTCTCTTTGAGTTCACGATTTGTAATGAAATGGGTTCGTGGATTTTTTTTTAATATGATTTATAATGACCTGGGTTCGTATGTTTTTTTTTTTTGATAAGGTGTAATGGGGATTTAATTGGGGTAGGTCCGGTTTTATTTGTTGGATCAGGTTAAATGGGGGATTAATTAGTTTAAGTTAATTAAATTGTCAACCAATCAAAGGGCACCACGTAATAAATGAAATGTGTCCGTTAAAAATAAAGGTATTTTAGGCCCCAAAGGTTAACGTCAGGGGTATTTTAGGCCCCAAAGGTTAACCTCAATGATATTTTAGGCCCCAAAGGTGGATGGAGGGTATTTTTGCACCAAATTCAATAGTTCAAGGATATTTTAGGTCCTTTTCCGTTTAATCAATTACAACCACATGAGGTCTTATAATGGTCTAAATCGATCTGAATGATTAAAACTTATAACAAAGTCTTATTTCATTAAAATGCAATCCATTAAAAGATTTCTATAAAGATGAACATTTAACTACCACTCAATTCAATTTATACGCTAACCACTACTACCCACAACTCCTCAGCCTTAACTGTTATCACTATCACTAATCACCACAAATAGTTGTCACCATCACTAGTCATCATTTATAACCGAAGTAATCACTAGGTTTGCCCTTCAAATGGAGTGGTCTTTAATTTTTTTTTCCCCTTCAAATGGGTTGGTCTTTAATTTTTGCCCTTCAAAATCAAACTTATGCCTAGCAGGGCATAAGTTCTTTAAGAGAGCTAACATAACTTGTGGATATTATGATGCATAACTTACGCTCCTCCAGGCATAAGTCGATTTTGAAGTGCAAGAATTAAAGACCACATATTTGAAGGGCAATATTTAAAGACCAACACAAAAGCAACATTTAAAGACCAACACAAAATAGGGACAAAGTGCAAATGACCCTTTATAACCATCATCATCAACCACCATTATAACAATCAACAATCACTACATGCATCACACCATCAATCTTATCACTATATATCATCAAACACATCTATTAGTCGTCACAACCACAACTAGCTATCACTATCATCTACCACGATTATCAGTTGTCATCAGTAACTGCCACCATCAACCAACATTGTTAATTACTATTGTCATCCACCATTACTAGCTAACTACATACCCACCACCACCCCAATTGGCACCTACAGTCACTACCACTATTTTCCATCGCCACTACCAACCACCATATAATTTTTTAAAAGATATCTTATTAATATAACATCGATTTATTAGTGGAGTATTTTATATGAATTTTATATTTGTTAATTTTAAAATAAAGATAAGTTTCATATATTCTGATATTATGAAAATTAAACAATCTTAATAAAACATTTTAGTACAAATCTCTAGAGACTAGTTATTTTCAAATGTGATGAAAAATTCGAATATGATCGATCAATAAAGATAAAAAAAAATATATCTAGTGAAATATTTGATGATAGAAATTATGAGTGTAGCTCGGTCACATTGTTTGATTTTTTAAAAAAGTTTTGTGCCAAAAAGTTTGGTCATATTCTATCACTATATTTGATAAGAATAATTGCTTATTTATTTGTATATATATATATTCGCAAGAAACAATCCTGTCATGAAATTTATCAATTAATTTTCTATTTCATTTATTTGAGATTTTTATCTACTCATATTACGATTATCATCATATAAGCCTGATGCGAATACACAAAATCCATCACATGAAATTTGTTCTCATTGCATCACATTTTGTCCAAAAAATTTCCTGAGTTAAAAAGTGTTGAAATAATTGATAACACAAAATAAAGAGGTAGAAATATAATCTTAATACTAAATGGGAAATCATTAGTCATAAGAGAATTTTTACCCGAAATTATTGGAGGCAAAGTGAAATAACAAAACTTGACTTTCAATTTTTTTTGCCTTCCCTCCAATATTTTAGTGTAAAATTTTCTCTCCCCCCCATTTTCTCCCTATAACCCACCCACACCCACCCACAAAATACACTTGAATATAGCTCAATGACAAAAAAACGGAAATCATTACGGTAGGAGAAGCATTTAATACGATAGAACTATCATTCTTCAACATTCTTTTTCTTGTAAATGTTTCATCTCAAATTCTCTTTTAATCTCGATTAATTAGGTGAATTGTTGATAGCTCTCTTTTTGTCTTCTTCGAGGTTCAAAGTTCAATCTTGTCGTCAAACTTTGCCATCGCCAGCATAGTTAAATCTAACGAGCCTTAGGTTTGGTTTTATCTTTCGTCTGTTTTTATTCATTATATTTTCATTTTTTTTTTTTGTATTTACTTTGTGCATCTAGTCTTTTGCTCTAGATCACGTTCAATTCTATGTTAATTCTTATAGTACATATATCAGTCTATTATGATTGATGTTGTAAATTTTGATGGATTAATTTAACGGAGTGACTGTTGAAATAGTATCTATTTATATTTACCCAGAAGAAGGCCGCTATGCTTTATAATTCTAACGGAATCTTCTATTTTTATTAGTACTTGTTAAAGATTACAGGAATATGCACAATAGAGTAACCAATACTTATGAGTACGATGACTATTACAATCACTAATTATTACTTATTAGATTTAGTATTGAAATTTTAAGATATATTTTGTTTAAATCATGATATCAAATGGTATACAACAAATTAAGTGTTTTCTTCTGTTTACACAGGTACATGAAAGTGAAATTGATTCAGGAATAAAGTTATTAGATAAGTGAAGCTACGTCGGCGCATGAGAAAGCAACACATCTTTTGTCTGTTTTATTGTATCAATATTCATGTATTTCAATTAGACTTTTTATGTTAATTATAGTTCTTTTTTGTAAATTACACTATATATGGTTTTGTATGATATTTTAGTATTACATTTATTTTTCAATTTTCATTGTTGTAATGTTTGATTTATAAGCTAACTTTAAAAACCGAAATTGACGTGTAATTACTAAGAAACTACATTTAACCATAGATTTTAGTTAGTGTGATTACAAATTGTTAAGTATACACAATTTCTCAAACAATTTTATCAGTAAAATCTTTAATCTTTTGATGATGATTGTTTAGACATTTGAAGACAGTCACATTTTTGTCGCAAAAAAAGCTTCTTTATCTACAGTAAATCATATTGCTACATCATAATTTGCCACAAATTGGTTGCATTTAGTGACAAGAAAATATTGTCCCAAAATGGCCTTATTAATATCATAATTATATTTTTAACAACAAATTAACATAATATTTGGTGACAATCGAAATTGTCCCTAATTGATACAATGTCTAGTGACGAATTAGTCTTATCACTAATAGCAACATTTTTAACGTCGCAAAAATAATTTTCAACTACGATTTTTGTCTTTTAAGACAAAAAAATCTGTCACTAATATAAGGATTTAGAGATGAAATTTTCATCTGTACATAAAGCATATACCTTTTAGTGACGTAATTGCATTCCTTTAACTACAAATTTTGCATAGCTTTAAGGACAATTGACATCGTCATTAATTAAAATTGTAATTAGTGACAAATTATATTTGTCTGTATTAAGACATTTTTAGCGACGACATGATGCTTTTAACTATAAAATTAATTCTTTTTTATGACAAATAAGTTCATCACAGATACTACGCATTTGGGGACGAAAAAAGATTTCGTAGTTGATAAAACTTTATTTAGCAACGAAACACTAAATTGTCTTTATATACTTTTAGCGACCCGCCTTTAGGGACTAATTATCGACGAAAATTTTTTCATCTCACAAAGTTTTTTGTGACGAAATATGATTCTTGAGTGACAAAATGATTTGTCACTGATAATCAAATTTGCTGTAGTGTTATTTTTTCAAATTTGTTAGGATGTTTTGTTCTTTCTTTTCCTTTCTACATTTATTTTCTGTTGAACTTGATTACTTATAATAAAATCCTCTGCTATGATAAATCCTAGCAGGACAAAAATTGCTTTAAAAAAAAAGTATATGATTTGGGCAAATTTATTGAGTTTTTCCGGACCCTTAACTTCTATGATGGATTTAATCCGGGATAAAACAATGGATGTTTGGATATTTAGAGGCCCACAGTAACCCCCTCCCAGCACAGACAATGACACAAAACAATGCCACTCACTAGTCTCGTTAAGAAGTGTTGATCATGGACCACAATAGGAACACGATGTAAGAAAATATTTTTTGGGCCTTCCGTCCTCATTCGTCATGATTGAGCACAAAGTTTAACAACAACAACAACCCAGTGAAATCCCACGTCGTGAGGTCTGGGGAGGGTAGAGTGTACGCAGACCTGATTCCTACCAAGGTAGGACGGCTGTTTCCGAAAGACCCCCGGCTCAATAAAAGCATAAAAGAAATAAAAAGAAATTTTTAAATTTTTTGTGATATTAAATTAAAGAGGCGTGTAATGATTTTTATTTAAAATAATTTTGTAATTTTAAACTTGCTATATTTTAATTGTTAATTTACTAAATATAGAATAAATTATTCTTTTCGAAACGTATTAAAAAATAAATCGTCACTTCGTTGTCGCCGAGTCCATGGTATATTAGTGATTCTATTGTTTATGAGGTGCAAACTAAAGGAGATATTTAAACGAAAACTCTTGTCTCAATTGCTGTTCTTTTGTCACGTTGGGAAGTGTTGATCGTGGACTAGAATGGGAACACGATATAAAATCATTTAATATTAAAATTTTTACTCATTGTAACTTCTTTTAAGACCTAATTATTAATATTAACTGTCCTTTTATTTAATTATATTTAGTAGCTAATTAACTTTTCTAAATTACAATTGGTAGCTATATAAAAAATATATACTCAAATACATATATCTTTCTCTATTTCAACTCATTACCCATTTCAGATTTTTCTTTTCTCAAAACCTTAAAAAACTTTCTCTCTCCCCTTCTCTCATCTGCGCCGCCATAACCACCACCACCATCTTCTCTCATATGCGCCGCCATAACCGCCATCACCACGGCCTGCGTCGCCGAGATGGCGGCATGAAAGGTCCAACTTACCATACCTGCTGGCGACAGATGACTTGGAGGTGGAGATCTGAAACAGGTGTCATAGATCTGTATTTACAGATCCGAAACAGATGCCGTAGATGACGTGGAGGTGGAGAGATTAGGGTTTTGGTGGTGGTGTAGTCGATTGTAACTGATTTTGAGATGGCGGCGGAAAAGATGACGTGGAGGTGGAGAGATTAGGGTTTTGGTGGTGGTGGAGTCGATTGTAATTGATTTTGAGATGGCGGCTGAGAAGATGACGTGGAGGTGGAGAGATTAGGGTTTTGGTGGTGGTGGTGTCTCAGATCTGGCCGTGTGTATTTTTTGTATTTTCGTGTGTATTTGTTAAAAGCCAAATACAAATACATTCAAAAAATCTACATCTCACAAATACACCGTTTTTTTAATGTATTTGTATTTGTATTTGTATTTTTTGAGTGTATTTTTAGTGTATTTTGTTAATAGCCAAACACACTGTTTTTGAATGTATTTGTCATGTATTGGAATTTGTTTGTCTTGTATCTGAATGTATTTGTTGAAATCCATTCAAATAAACGAAAATTTGAATGTATTTGGCTTCATATGTAGTTGGAATGTACATAATGTATTTGAAATACATCAAAAAACGCCACTGAAATACATAAAAAAAAAATCACTAAAATACGTCAAAAAAAATCATTGAAATACATAAAAAAGGAAAAGACACGGAAATACATTATAGCAAAAACAAAATCACTAAAATACATCAAAAAATATATATATATTAATATCTAATTTAATAGCTCCACCGTTAAAGACTAAAATCAAGGATCCTGTTTTTTTTTTTACCGTGTTCTCATGTATTTGTTAGCAACAAGTACACGTGAAAACGTACACTATTTTGCCAAAATGTAGCTACAAAAGATAATATTTAAAAGGATAGTTACAAATGGTTGGAAGCTACAATAAGATAGTCATTTGAGTATTTTTACCTTTAATATTAGGATAGGAGTAATATTGCTTTACATATGCTGGGGAGGTTGAAATTAATGCGGAAAGATAATGCTCCATTCTCACCGGATTTTGAAGTGAAAATTAATTGCTTACTTGCCATAAAGCTTATTACCAAGGAAAATATACAATATACTTTTGGTGTTATTAGTTTTTCATAATATTATTATTAAATATTATAATTACTTCTTATAAGTGAACAAAATTATTTTTAGAGGAAGATAAGCAAATATGTAGATTTCCTAGTGAACGAAAGACATAAACATGCAAAGAATTTGTTAATCTGTGAAGATGCGTCCAAAGAAAATCTACGTATCAGGAAAGTGTTGATCATTAATAGAATGGGAACACGATATAAAATTATATTTTTAATAGTAAGGAAATACTCTTTCTTATTATTTTATTAAATAGGATAGAAGAAATATTGCCTTCCATGTGCCGGGAAGGTTGAAGCTAATATAGAGAAAACTATTTAAAGTAATGATAGTGTTAAAATAAAACAAATGGTGATGCCAAATTCTAAGATGCGATCGAGTAAATCAATGAGATGAGCTAAAAATTATGAAGTTTTAGATTCAAATTAACTTTAGCAAAACCAAAAATATTAAGTGGTAACTTTTTTCATTTATTCAAATTTTATAAAGTTACTTGATGTATGAGACTATGAAGGATAATATATGTGTGCTAGTCACTCCTAGATGCTTCGACATTACGATTATACTCTATATATATGGGTTGGAGCTTGAGGTGGTTTCGTCGTTTACCTCCAACTCATGTTGAAAAAAAAACATGGACTCCATATTAAAAAATAGCAATATAAAAAAAAATATGGATCCCATATTAAAAAATCAAGCAATATCCATGTAATTCTCAAAGTATTCCCTATTAAGTCAATAATGGTGATTAATTTTTCAAAAGTAATTCTGAATATATTATTATCAAGCTTCATTTTTTAAAAGTTACTATTACACCTGATTACATTTTATAGTTCCATGAGTTATATCTTACCTCACCAACTGTAATTTTATAATCAAATTAATTGAATATTGTTACAACTGAATATTTTTGGCCCCCCAACCCCCCAAACTTTTTTTTAACACTTTAGCCCATCCCCCACCCCTATATAAACCCTTATTCATTTTCATTTTAATTCACACCAATTCACTCTTATTCTCTTTCTCTCAAATCTCAATCTCTCAATTATAGTTACTTTGCAATAATTAGCCACAAAGTCTTATTATAGTTTCAACTTTCAATTATTAATTTTGCAATTATAATATTGTTGGTGGAGTTGGTGATTTTGCAACAATCCGAAGTAGCTTTGGTGGATTTGCAATTCTAGCCGCCTTCACTTTGTTGGAAATTAATCCGGCAATTTGGTACTTTCGTTCCAACTCTATCTTTATTTTTCGCAATTTAATTCTAGCAATTTATTTTTCGCAATTTAATTTACGCAATTTAATTATAGCAATTTAATTTGTTTTAATTTATTTTCTTGTGATTTAAATTAATTCTATTTAATAATGTCAAAGAGATTAAGACGTGGTGCTGGTAGTAGTAGTGGTATTGTTAGGGGTGGGCTTAATGAGGAAACATTTGTGGAAGAAACACCTAATTTAGGTATTGATGTTGGTGGAAATAATCCACTTTTAGGTCATGAGGCAATGCAACAACATTTTACCGACACTTTTAATGAAGATGATGATGATGATGAAACACAACCCCCCCCCCCCCCCCCCCCCCAAAAAAAAAAACCCATAGGAGATACATGTCCTGCACAATCACATATACAAGACAAACCGCCTAGAACTCGTAAGCCAACAACTAAAGTTTGGAAATTTATGACTAAGAATAGGGAAAACCAATCATTATATTCCATCCATATCCCAATTCCATTCATTTAATATCCCTTTGGTGTCATTGACATAACAGATGTCAGCTACATGTACCCTATGTGGACAAGTATTTAGTTTTAAGCAAGGAACTGGTAAGGATGGTGGAACGGGTACACTAAATGCTCATATGAGAACCAAACATATGGATATTTGGGGAGAGCAAACGGGTTCAAATGTGGGGGTATTCAAATGACGATAGACCCACGAACCGGTAGAAATTTTAAGTATGACAAGAAAAAAGAGCGTGTAGAAATAGCTAAAATGGTAGCTTATGTTAGACCCCGTATTTTATACGTCGAGTTATTCGCAAAGGAATCGACGTGAGATAGAAATCTCGGATTTTTAATTTCTAAATTAGAACTAATCGGTTATAAATTTTACTTAGTATAAGAATGTTGTTGGAAATTAGGAACTACTTAATTGTGGTGTTAAGTAAAAATTAGTGGCAACAATGAGCCAAAATGCACCATAACATGCCATGTCCAAAAGATGACTCAAAGTCATCTAAAATAAGGCTATTATGGAAGACAAACAAATATGCATTTAAATGTTGATTCATCCTCTATACTTTCATTATATTTTGGACAACCAAATTAAAAGGAATAAAGGTGTGAATTTCGGCCAAGGTGGCTGAAAATAAGGCACTCATGTGAGGCATGCATTTGAATATTGAAGGCATCTATTACTTTATGAAAGCATGCATTATTTTATGAAGGCATACAAGTTGGATGAGTCATTGCACATTTAAATATTGACCATTCATCTTGTATGATTACAATGGACAAAGGTTAGTGTATGAATCATCCACTACACATTCAATTGTCTTGTAAACAATTAAATGGAAAGAAGAAGAAAGGAAACAAGGAGTGAGGGTCGGCCACACTTAGCCAAAAGTGAGCGAGAAAGAAATGAAATTTAATGCAAAGTTAATTGAGTGCTCAATGTCATGAGTGGAGCATGTGTTGTGTCCAACTTGTAGGCATCATAATTTAACCAAATAATGACTAAGGAATCAGCCATTACAATTCATTTCAACTTCACAACACAAAGAAAGAAAACTAGAAAACCCTAGAGAGAGAGAGAGAAAGCTCACGGCCAAAGGGCTGATTTTGGAGCTCTTTGTGTGTTGATCAAAAAAATAATTTCTTCAAGCATTTCAACCCTTTAGAAGGTCCCTAGAAACGTGAAGATAGTCATTGGAGCAACAAGAACCATTATCATTTCAATTCACAAACACTAGCCAAGTTGAGAAGTCAAGTTGTCAAGGTAAGATCTAACTTTCTTTTTCATGTATTAAGGGTGATGTAGATGAGTAAATATAAGTTGTATGCATGAAATGATGTGTGTTGATGTTGGAACATGATAGTAACCAAGGAGTTATATATGTTGATGTTGAAGTATGGTTGTAACTTGGTGAACATGAATTGCATGCATAAAATCATGAATGTTGGTGTTGGAATGATTATGTGGCCGTAGGGACTGTTTTGGTGGAATTGATGGACTGATTTTCTTTAGTAATTATGATTGTTGCTATCATAGATTTCATGGTAAAAAGAATGAAAAGAATTGGAAGGTTAAAGGTGAAGTTGTGTTAGTATAAAAATAAATTGGAGAAAAGGACAAAAATGGTCCCTTAACTATGATAGTAGGTTCAAAATAGTCCCTTAACTATGCACTTAACGGTTTTAGTCCTTTAAGTTTGTTACAAGTTAACAAAAATGGTCCCTTAACTATGAGAGTAGGTTCAAAATAGTCCCTTAACTATGCACTTAATGGTTTTGGTCCTTTAAATTTGCCATAAGTTGACAAAATGGTCCCTTAACTATGAGGGTTGGTTAAAAATAGTCCCTTAAGTATGCACTTAACGGTTTGATAATGTCAGAAAATGATGTCTCGAAACACAAAGACCGACGGACTCTATCGATTAAAACTGAGGGAATCCATCGACTAAATAAAATACACTAGACTTTAGAAATAAATTAGAAATAGCAGAAACTAAAAAAGTTGTCACTACCAAAAACAAGCGAAAAAAATGATGGACGGAAACCGATGGATAAAATCGAGGGACACTATTTTTTTTTTAATTTTTATTGTTTTTTACGAAAACCAACGGAAGTCCATCGGTTATTTTTGAGGAAAAATGCGCAGAAGTCCATCCTATAACCGACTAACGTCCGTCGGTTTTGTCCCGAGTTATTTGACCGATCTATAGTTCTCACTAATTTTTCCCTTTTTTCATAGTTCTCGTCAAATCTAACAAACAGAGTTCGATGAATATTTTGTCGAGACTAAAACTGTCAACTTATGGCAAACTTAAAGGACCAAAACCGTTAAGTGCATAGTTAAGGGACTATTTTGAACCTACTCTCATAGTTAAGGGACCGTTTTTGTTAACTTGTAACAAACTTAAAGGACTAAAACCGTTAAGTGCATAGTTAAGGGACTATTTTGAACCTACTATCATAGTTAAGGGACCATTTTTGTCCTTTTCTCAAATAAATTGAATCCATGATTTTATGTGAGTGATGTTGAAGCATAGTTAAGCCGTGTAGTGGACTGTTTTTGTAGAAGTTTGTGAACTGATTTTACTTGATATTTTGATTGTTATTGTCATGAATTTTATGATGGAAATGAAGGTGTTTAATGGTTGGAGTTGGAACTAAAGTCGTTTGTGAGTTGTTGTAAGGATTATAGTGATAATAACGTAGCTTAGTTGCGTATGAATTGATGATGTAGTTGTCATGTGATTGTTGGTCATAACTTACTGAAATTATATGAAAAGAAGACATGAAATAATGTGTAAGAATCATATGTGGTTTGCTTAGTATGTTCGTAAACGTTTGCAAGAATTCCGAACATTGTTATGTTGTCGGTTAGGGACTGTTTTGGACGTGTTGTTGGTTGACTGTTTTGGACGTGTTGTTTTCATTAAGTTGGAAAAAAATAATTATAGTTAAGAGTATACATCATGTTGTCATAGTAATTGGGAAGTTATAGAATCATTTTGATGAAGTATTACGCCTATAGACTAATGAGAATAAAATAGAGGTCTCATAACCGCATGTAAACTATTATCGAATGTTGTAAGGTATGGATTGATTTGAAATCGCATACGGACTGTTTTGACACGTTGTTGTTGTTCTTATTGAACTTGGAAGATTAATGATAATTAAGATTATGCATTGTGTTGTATGTTGGATGGACTGTTATAAAGTTGTTACATGCAAACGTTAAGGCTACGAACTATTAGGAATAACTTGAGAATGTAGTAGCCGTATGTGAATCGTTATTGAATGTTGTGAATGTGGGTTGTTTGGAATGTTGTGTGGGCTGTCCGGGTTGGTATTGAACGTATAATTATTGATGTTGGATTGGTTGTATGTAGTTGGTTTGGATACAAGGGAAAACGTCGTCTAAACATCTAGAAAGGAGTTACTAACGTTAGAATACGTTTTGAATCTCCCCATAGCTTAACCGTAGTTGTTGGCGTCTTAATATAGGTTGAAGTATTATTGGGCAGCGTATACATATTGTGTAGCGAATAAGCGCTAAAGGTATGTGAAGCTAACCCTTCTTTCTTTTTGGCATGATCGTTGTGAAATGAATATACGATATATATATATATATACGATTCCAAAGGAATTCCTATTCCTAGAACCACTAGGATGGCTAATGATCTTGATTCTCATAACTTACATTATATATATATATATTTTGATATGTACATATGATTTCAAAGTTCCATTTTGATATAATCCACAGGGACATCCGAAAGGTAAATGATATGACTATTATTGAATTTGCGAACTTCTTCTTGTACTGCAAACTTTGATGAATATAGCTTTTATTTGATGCAGCCAAATGTGGATATCAAGGAACTGGATGACTTGGACGTCTTTGTCACGACCCGACTAGGGCCGCGACGGGTACCCGGGGCTAACCACCGAGCACCGCTCGTTTCCTCATTCGTCATAACCATTTTACATTTCTTTATCATTCATAATCTCATAATCATAAGACAACCATTTTTCATTTGACAACACAAATGATTTTATATACATGTGCCCCTTAGGCCATCAAAATAACATATACAAATATAACATAGTAATCTTGTGAGACCATCTAACCCACACTGCGCGTATATGAGCCTCTACTGACATATTATACATATAGACGGAACAAGACTCCGTCGTGCGCGAAATACATAACGGAACCAAAAGAATAAACATAAGCACCTCCGAACAATGGAGTGCTCTAAATCAGTTGACAGCTACTAAGAATCTGGATCAAGCTCACCTCCCTGTCTACCTGTGGGTATGAACACAGCGTCCGAAGAAAACGGACGTCAGTTCGAATATTGTACTGAGTATGAGAGGCATAAACAGGAACAATATATCAATGAAATATGAAGGCATCAATGAGATAAGGAGGCATCAAGAAAGAGCAATCTGTACTGGCAATCAAATATAATTGAAATAATGCATGCTGACTTATTCATAATCATTATCATGTCATGTATGTATACATATATAAGCTGGCCGTCCATATAGGTACGGTGTGATAATGTATAAGTTGCCCGTCCATGTAGGAGCGGTGTGATAATCATAGCCTGCGTCCAGGCCTCCCGCGTCCGGGGTATAAGCTGCCCACTATAGTGGTGTGCACGTGCCTGCCCGGCTGACTATAGCGCGACGCGGTGTGAGAAAATACATACATATATATATAAAGCATGCATAAGAGCCCAATCAAAAGTCATAACTATATAGGAGTGACGTAAGGTCGGTGGCTTCCGACGTCATTATGGAACATTCATTGACATCCTGCCTCACCTTGAAGGAATTAACATATAAGGTGAGTGTAAGCAATAAATAGCATCATTAACATCATAGGATCATCACAACATGAGTATTGGGATTTCTATACTTTACTCATTACCTTGTGTGGCTAATTATAGACATAGACTCATATTTTTCGAAACTTAAGGGAACTCATGGATAAAAAGAGAGTCAAGCTATAAGATTCATGCCATAGAAAGAAAGGACTAGCCTCACATACCTTAAACTTTATCTAATGTCCAACGTCTACTTCTCGAGCTCGCAGGTCTAAAATTAAGATAACATAGGCCACAGTTAGATTATCCACATCACTTACTAACCAATCCAAGTACGAATGAAACTTAACAAAATTCGGGCAACATTTCCCCTGTAAACTTAACAATCCTCGAAATTCCAACTTAGCCAAACATCAATAAAAATACTAACAACAACAATACCAACAATTTCATATCAAACTAGAATTAAATCCATTCTTAAATTACTCCCAAAACAACCCAATATATATTCAGATGCCAATGCTTGTATACACTTCTTTATTTCCGTATATCCATAATATAACAACAACAACTACAGCCAATCCCCCGATATTCCAACCCACAAAACAGTCCATAACGACCATAAAACAGTCCCCAAAATATCATTGCAAAACAGCCACAAATATTATACCAAACAGCTCCAAAATATAGTCACAAAATAGCCACGAAAATTACATAAAACAACCCTAAAATATTGTCACAAAACAGCCACGAAAAATACATAAAACAGCCCCAAAATATTGTCACAAAACAGTCATGAAAATTACATAAAACAACCCCAAAATATTGTCACAAAACAGCCACGAAAATTACATAAAACAGCCCCAAATATCGGCACAAAACAGCCCGGTATACGCTTTGTATACAATATCTTTATACACTTTATTCTCACAAATTCAAGAACAACAACTTATCAACAACATCAACAACAATATCAACAATTATTATACATCATAACTCAGCTAATTCCATCCATTTAATCCACCTAAAACAGCCCCTTAATCCATAAATCCCAACAAAACAACAAACGAGTTTATAATGCTATTTTCTCCGTTCTAATCCGTTAAAACTATAAATAAACTTGTTAACAATGAAAAATGGACCTTAATCTTACCTTAAGTATGCAACAACCACTTCCACCCTCTCCTTCTTGGCTGATTTTTAGCTCAAATTGAAGGCAACGCGACGTACAACACTTTTCTCTTCATGAGCTTCGCGATTCGGGGCTTAGATTGTGGTCAAAATTTGGTTTCTACTCTACCTCTCTCCTCTCTCTCTCTCTATCTCTGAAAATTCTGGAAATTTTGGTCTGAAAAATGAAGCAGAAAGCTGAAAATTTTCATTAAATATCATGGGTAATGGGCCTGACCCGAGTTGGAATCGGATTGAGCCGAATTCACGGTTCAGCTCGACCTTTCTGCCTTAAAATGTCCATATCTCCTTATCCTGATGTCACATGCAGACCCACGACCTATGGTTGAAAAGATATTTCAATTATCTACAACTTTCATTCTGGGAGCTTTCCCAAATTCCCAAATGCAGATAGGGTTATGACCTCCCGAAGTCAAATCACTCGAAAACGTATCTTAAAAATATTGTTTTGGAGGGCTTTCACTTTGATTTGGCTCAAGGGTCCTTCTTGGGTTGTGTTTAACTTCGCATATATTATTCATATAACCTGTCATATGTCCTAAAAAAAATCTCAACATGTGGACCCCACCTCAGCTTATGAATAATCCAACGTACGAAAATACGGGATATAACAGTCTTAGCATGGTGGAAGAAGTACAAGGCAAGTTATCCGGTACTTTCAAGAATGGTTCGAGATATCTTTACGGTTCAAGTATCAACCGTGGCTTCGGAGAACGCATTTAGCCAAGGAAGACAGCAAATTGGAGACCATAGACATTCATTATCCGGCTTTAGCTTGCAAGTACTAGTGTGCATTCGCGATTGGATTAGATCGGAGCGACGCAACCAAAACTTAGAAGCGGAGGAAGGCGAAGAGGAAGAAATTGAAGATTTGATAGCTAGTGGACCGGACCAAATGGAAGACTTTGAAGATATTTCCATGACCGAATATGATGTGGGGGAAATTAACGAAATGGTTCAAAATTGGTGATTTTATTATTCTACTATTTCTGTACAACTCATGTATTATTTGCAAGTTGAAAAAACTACAACTTGCAAATAAATGTTATCCAAGAATGAATAAAATATATGGCTCATTGAGCTTTCTTCTATTTACTTGTGTTCATATTTTTACTTTTATTAAGTTAGGAATATACCTAAAATATACTTAAATTAAAAAATAAAAAGTTATATATTTGAAAAATAACTAAAATATACTTATAATGTATAGTATACTATAAGTATAACTTAAACATATATATATATATATATATATATATAAGCTATATATAACTTAAACATATTTATATATATTAAGTTATATAACCTAAGTATATTGATATATATATATATATATATATAAGTATATTCTTACTATATTTTAGGTATATATATATATAAATATATATGTATGTATATATGTATACGTATATACGAATTTATAAACTTAGAAAAAAATTAAGCTATAAATAACATAAGTTATAATATATAAGTTATAAGTATATATAGTATACTTAAACATATATATATATATATATATATATATATATATATATATAAAAGTATATATAGTATATAACTTAAACATATATCTATATATATATAAGTTATATAACCTAAGTATATTGATATATATACGTCTATTCTTACTATATTTTAGGTATATGTAGTATAACACTATAACTTAAGCATATATGATATAACTTAATATATAAATATGTATACACGTATATTCTGTATTGCTGACTTGCTGTTAGCCTGTGAGTCAGTAAATATTTAAACTTTACTTATAAACTTGTATAACATATGTAAATATACCTACAATATACTAATAAATACTATAATATATATATATATATAGATATATATATATATATATATAATACAAAAAATAAAAAACAAAAAAGGTTTTGGAGACTTTGAACCGGACCGATTCCGGTTTGAGGTTTTAAACTGGTAAACCGGAACCGGTTAAACGGTTCCAATTTTTTAACCAGAAATCGGCCGGTTCCCCAACTGGTTACTGATCCGATTCCGATTAAACCGGTTGACAAGCTTATCTGTTGGTCTCCTTTGCCACTTTATTTAACACAGACGTGATGATGGATCACACTAGCAGAACTAAAAACAGATTGTACATGTCACTGTGTCGGTAGCCATTGGGGGTTATTCCCCAAAAGATGAATGACATTTGATAGTTAAGCATTATTGATTCATAAAATATCTAAAACTGATACGTAAGAGATGACATCATCGTATGTTTAATATATTGGTTATTCCCTACAAGACAAGATATTTCTACAAAATAGTCCTGTAAGGTTTGTCTTTAATGTCCCAGCTCCTCGAGAAAACTCTATTTCCATTTTACAAGGCCGTCAATATTGACTAGGAGAATTTTATACCTAATATAGAAAGTAATGGAAAATTTTATACCTAATATAGAAAGTAATGGAGAATTTTATACCTAATATAGAAAGTAATGGCGCACCCAACTCTGACAGTGGACTCGAGGATTGTTTGTATAGGCTATGCTTATGTCATTCTGGAATGTGGGTCCCGGTATTGCTGTTTTCCAATTTCCCCAGTGACTTGCAAGAAACACAGTACAACATGTGGGCCCATTTGAACTCTTATTTTCACTTGTAACCGTTAAACAATAGTAGTAATAATACATATTTTTAGTTCTCCTTTTCCATAATGCAATTCTTTTTTTCTTTAAAAGGTCCTGTCCTAGGTATTTTTAGTTTACCTTTTCTATAATGCAAATTAATAAAAAAAACTAAAATATAATAGCATCTGAAAAAGTAAAGCATACATTAGCTGATTAAAATGCAAGACTAACGCCCTCACATATTTGAAAATATCATAATTTAAATCGTATGATATATGAGTTTGAATGAAAAAATAATATACATTTATGTTTGTATTAGTTATAAGATGCACATTTCAGTTGGACCTTAAACTAAGCTATTACTTAAGGGGTCAATAGTTTAAGAGATAAGTTATATAGAGAAGGATATTATAGGTATTAGTAAGAATTATAATGCAAAGATCAGTAATATACGGATTCATGTGATGCATGCATTAATAATGCAAATATCGTGTATATATATATATAACTAAAAAAAAGCACGAAATCCTGCATAACTTATGTATTACTCTTATTTATGAGAAAAATAAAGAAGAAGAACCAAACATGATACTAATTAATAGTGAATTTTACATGTTTATACTGATTTTTAGGTGGAAAAGATGAAACATACAAGAAAAAAGGTCTTTAGCAAGGGGAAATCCGGTCGTTAAAGGACTAAATACGGTCGCTATAGGTTAATAACGACCAGAAAAAACCCGGTTGTCACCAGTCATTAAAAGCTCCGTCGTTAAAAGTTAACGATCGGGTTTCAAATCCGGTCATTAAATATCCTTTAGCGATAAGACAAATTCCAGTCGTAAAACCTAACTTTTGGCGACAAAATTTTCCCTTCGCTAGTTGACACACCAATCGTTAAAAACAATTAACTAGTACTACTACTACTACTGATTCGGCTGTTGAAGACATTAACGCCCAACAAATCCAATTGTTACAGGTGCTTTTAATAAAAATTATTGGACACTTGAAAAAATAAATAAATCATCACATTACTGAAAAAATATAAAAATATACACATTCAGATTACATGACATTATATTTGTCAACTCCAAACAAAAGAGAATAAAATTATAGCTTTTACAAATGTGACATTTCTAAACAGATTGTAACAAAACCAAAGTAGATTGCTTCAATTGTTCTGCACTTACTTCAAGGGTAGCAGGCCAGTTCTTTAGAATCCAGCTTGTATATTGTAAATCTTGATCTGTTAAAAGAAGAAAGGTCATCTCAATATAGTAACAAAACTCCTAATAGATAGGCAAGAGAATGTGCAAGCCAAGAGAAAAGGATTCTCTATCTCGTAAAACTCAAGCTCTAGAGTATCAAAATTCTAATTCAAGATTCGCCTGATTGATTGATGTTCAGCTTTTAGTTCCAAGTATGCAACCTCATACATAACTTTATTCCATCAAATTAGAGCAACTAATGAGAAAATCTCCTAAACAGGACCTAAACCACTTTTCATATAGGTTTAGTAATAAAAATATCATGACCTCTGTATTTTATTTAATGAATAGAATAATCATGACTCTTCTACCTTATCCATACTCATTATCTTCACATAGCAACAAATCACAAAACTTTAATAAGTACATCAACTTAAAACAATTAAAAGGTCTTGGTTTCGCATCACAGATTCTGAAGCCTAGGATCAAAAGGAATCGGTAAGAATATGAAATAATGAAACATATTCTATCAGTTGTTTTCAATACTACCAAAAAACTACTGGAGAAACTCTTTACACAGAATATTGGAAACCAGATACTCCTGTTATTAGAAAACGAGTTACTTCTACTAATATGTTTAAGGAATCAGCTTTGGTATAGAAGGCATGTTATTAGAGAACCTGATATAAATTGAATGATATCGAACATCATTTTTCAGTTTTCCAAATCTGAAAAAATTACAAATGGATGTGTTATATACATGAAAAAGGATGAATTACTTTTGTATCCAGAAAATAAATTTGAAATAATAAAAGTAGAGGCATGCTCAAGCAGATGACACAGCAAATAAGATGAAACAACGCACTTTATGTAAAGTGTAGACTATTCTAATCTCTATGGATGAGATTTAATAACAAGAGCCACTTAAAGTAGAAAAGAGAAACACTAAGAAGTAACTAATTATAGAATAACCATAAAAAAACATGTCACCACCAAACTTATCTCAGTCTTCAAATTCTTGACCTATTAAAAGTTTCAAATTTATGTCAGTTTATTAGCAAAGACTAAACTTATGAAAGAAAAAAAGAGAAGACCACAATAATAGGAATTAGTACCAACTATGTACTATGATCCAAAATGCAGTAATGCAGACGGAGTACCAATAGCATAAGAATTTTCTACGATCATGATTCACCTCCATTATTATGTATTGGTAACATAATCCTCAAGTCTTGCTTATGCCAAAATACACCGTACAAATAGGGATAAGAGATAAGCTTACTTCATGAGAATATAATGGAACTCAAATTCAATGCAGAGAACAAGCTATCTCCACATCTTTGATAGCCAGTATAGTCGATGCACTACTATCCAACTAACAGGCTGCAAATTCTCAAAATAAAAAGAATTAAATGTCAACATAGAAGTTGCATCATGGACAAGTATTCTAATATATATAGGCAAAAATATTGAACCTTGCATCTGTCACCATGATGCTCATATTGCAGTAGCAGCGATATTAGGTCATAGAATAGAAGAGAAAGAAAAAAAAAGCAGCAGCAGCAGTGATATCAGAAAAGAGAAAAGAAGAAGAGGAGAAAAAACGCTACAGTAGCAGCGACATAAGATAAAAGAAAAGAATAGAAAGAAAAAAAAATAGCAGCAACGACGATATCAGATACGAGACGAAGAAGAGAAGAGGAGGAGGGGAAGAAGAAGAAATAATCATACCTGTAGCTTGAAGTATAGAACTAGACCAAGGAAGAGAGCAGCAAAACTAGTAAGAAAGTTGAATCCTTTTCTGTTTAAAGTCATCTTTTATTAAAATAAACGAAGCGCATGCTTCTCGCTTCTCCTCCACTTCGATCTTCTTGAGGAGAAGAGTCCCTTCTTTCTACCAGCGTCGCCTCAGCCTTCTGAAGCACAAGCCAGTCTCCTTACCTCAATGATTTAGGCGATGAAGCGAGCACTTTTAATAACACTGAGTTTCACAAGTCCAATATAGCATATCAACTATTTTCTTTACAGATTCTGACAAATCAAATAGAAAATAACTCAACAAATACAATGATATAAGCTCACAAGTATTTCGTTTTCATTTGTAAAAGAATAAAAGGAGAAGGCAAAACAAAAAACTCATGTTTTAAATCCTTATAGTCACAGCTGCCCACATGTGATCCAGCTTATAATCCTCGATGTCCGCCCATTAATGTACGCGCAATGGACACATATTACGATCATTAACTAATATAGCTAAGTGTCTCGCTGAGGCATGATGCTTCCCAACAATTTGATTGTGGTAAAAAGTGATGCTCAACATTACTCCAGCTTTGAGTTATGCACCTGATCGACACTCTCACATTTTTTGCCTTTTAAGGTTTACATGGACCTGCAGATTTCAATTTAAGTCAATAATAAAAAAAGTTCCAGTCTGATAACAACAAAAGTAGATTACAAAATGAGACAATAAAATACTTATTTCGTTTCTCTGAGTGTTTGCATCAGTTCAGCTTCTTGAGAGAGGGAAACATAGTCTTTCTATGGATCAAAACCAGGAGCGTGCAAGACTCTCATTCAGAGCTAGCTCATTCAGATAAGAAGTTGTTGTATTACACTTTTTACTTTTGCCAATCGGAGGTCTTTGTTCAGTATTTACTCTTACTAAACTCAAAGCTCTAAAGCTTTTCCCTTGTCCTCTTGCTAAGGCACCAGGTGGAATGAATGAATGTTTCGCAGCCTTCAAAGTTGATTCCATTTCATACTTTTGAGATTTTGACGGATTCAAGTCAATCTAATCTAACCAAAACACATAGCATTATTAAGCCACACCAGAAAATAATTCAGTACGTTTTCAATAGGAAAAGGGATGCCAAATAGCACTTCGACTATTCCTAATCATGACAACACACTACGACCTTAACTAGAAAATCGAAGTGCCCGACCAGTGAGCTAGCAATTGCTGGATGTTCCGAGAAGGATATGAAAATGGAGATTCATCTGTTGGTTCACTTAGCCGTCCAGGAAAATATGAATTTCATATATGCACAGTGAAAAATTTCGACGAAGCGGTGCCCCGTGACACTGTTTCCCCTAAGGTGGCTCCGCCCCTGCCTACCATAGAATAATAGAATAACTGTTACAAAGGCAAAAATATTAACTGTAAAATACTTTATGTGGAAGTTTCTATTTAAAAAATGAATAGAAAAATCAAGGATGAAGCAGTATAGAAACTTCAACTATTGCCTCCTCTGTCTAGGCAACGTACAGAATACTCCATGTCCTCTTATTTTTTTTGGTTCAATCTGATAATTCGTTCATGATACCAAGAAATATCTGCGAGAGAACAAAACTTCTCCAACTGCATGTTTTCTCCAAATAATTCGAGATTGTGACAGACATGTAGGGAGCATATTACAGAATAACTACAACTAGTAGATGAAATAAAAGTATACGGAATGACCAAAGACTTGAATGACTTTAATCAGCTGCTAAAAACTTTTAACTAAAGGCAGACATGTGAGCAACAAAGAATTTAGTAAGAAAATTTACGGCAAATTGTCAATGGTTCATCTTCTTATGATATATCCTCTCAAGCTAGAACTTCTCCGTTTTGAAACAACACTCAAATACACATGAGTTGGAGAAAGACAGAATAAAAAACACCTCATGTTAACACTGCATTGCAAATGGTTTCCTGAATTGAAAAGCAACTTGGTCTCGTCATTAGAAAGCAACCGAAAGCAAAAAGAACTCAACTGGCAGGGAAGGACTAAATTACGTAATTTAGGTCCACATTCAATTATGAACTCAAAATGTTTGACATGCTTCTACAACTACTAATATTCTATCCACCCTTCACAAGTTCCATAGGTTATTACATTTAACAATTCAAGCTTTACACTAGGATCCTTATTGTTTAAAGTTCGGTTCAAGGTAGTTGCAAAGGCATTCGCTATTAAATTATTTTTTCTCCAGGTTTCAAACTGGTCGATCATAAATAAGTAGATTATAGAACAACAATAACAACATATCCAGTGTAAATAAGCAGACTATGACAATGGAAAATAGCCAAAAACCAACGCTAACAGCCAACCAAAATAGTAGCACAACTCAATCACAAGCAATTCTTCAATGATACAATTACCACAACTACCATATTAGCAGAAACAAAACACCTTCTAATGCCACATCATAGTTGCTATAGACAAAGGATCTGAAATCAATGCCACAATTTAATCCTAATTTTTCTTATTATCACTAATTTCTTCTTTTTTTAAAAAAAAAAAATCGTGAAATGTAGGGTTGTTAAAACGGAGGATGACATGAATTGTAAGAGATGCCCAATTTGGTGAACTACACAACTGAGAAAGTTAAAAAATTACCTCTAATTTGTAAGCTTGTAACTCAATTTTGCTCTTCGCAACAAAAATACTATGATACCTTGATGAGAGAAGAGATGGAAACCTAAAGAGAGCTTCCAAACTAGAATTCTGTAAATATTCGATTCTCCAATTTCACCGATTGCAACTATTCTCGTGTTCTTGACGATCTGTTCTGAAAGAGTTTTTCTTTTTCTTTTGTTTAGGCTTCTGGGTTAGGGTGCCGGGGGGGGGGGGGGGGGGGGGCACAAGATGGTGGGTTGGGGATTATGGCATTCTGTACGTGGGTTGGGGAAAATTGTGGGAAAATCTAGCGCCTTTTTTTGGGTTAATTAATTTTAACGACTGGATATTTTATTCGACTGAATATATATATATATATATATATATATATATATATATATATATATATATATTAATATTCAAATATTGAGCACGTGCACAGCACGGGCTAATCACCTCTAGTATATAGTATACTTATCATTAGCTACGAAAAAGGATGGGTTAGGTTGATTAGTACTTTTGAATATGTTAATATTCAAATATTGGGCCCGTACACAGCACGGGCTAATCACCTCTAGTATATAGTATACTTATCATTAGCTACGAAAAAGGATGGGTTAGGTTGATTAGTACTTTTGGATTAATCTAATTAGGTCTTTTATTTACATAGTGATATATGTTAATATTCAAATATCGGGCCCGTGCACAGCATGAGCTAATCACCTCTAGTATATAGTATACTAATCATTAGCTACGAAAAAAGGATGGGTTAGGTTGATTAGTACTTTTGGATTAATCTAATTAGGTCTTTTATTTACAAATAAATAAATGAGTTCCGCGGTCTCATATGATTTAAATTTTATTCTAGAAGAAAACAAAAACCACACAAAAAAATCAAACACGATAATTCATTAAAGAACGTCTCCAATTAAATTATTTGCTACGGTATCGTAGTTTCTGCTTTCTACGTACTCTTTGTTTGATTAGATTACTTATAGTTTCTGCTTTCTACGTACTCTTTGTTTGATTAGATTACTTTACTTTCAATATTCGTTGCCATGTAAAAGTTTCAAAACGTCTATTAATCATTACAGAGGTGAAGCTGAGAGGAGGAAGAAATGAAAGAACAATTGAAATGAAAGTTATGATCTCATTATTAATTTACACTAATCATGTCGTGGAAGTGACAAAACTAATATAATAACTTGTGTCTTGCATGAAGTAAAATTCTCATTTCTCTCACTCCGTAAGTCAAATTTTGTGATACTATATACTAATTAAAGAAACTAATTTCTTGCTTAACTACTTGGATTCTTAGGTGGAATTAGTCACCAAATGTTTTTTTCCGATTATTTACATTGTGTGGCAAGGGAAAAGAAAAATAAAAGGGCGAAGTTACAGAATGAAAGGAAAGGATCTCATGATCTCCTGTGATTAGTTAGAATTTGAATACAAGAAAATTACATATTTTTATAAAAATTTCCCGATTTTCTTTGTACTTGCTTAAATGATGTTTTATTATGCAAATCGATCCGAGACAGAAATAAAGATGCAAGAGAAAGCAAACAACAATGTCACAAATCCAACACGTTGACGAAACAAATTTTGGGCATCATTGGCGATGGACGAAAGCTGCATAACACTTCATCATACGTTTGGCTTCTTCAGATTCAGGTTTATAAATCTGAAAAGAATGTCCTTCATCAATCTCAACAAACTCCAATTCTCCATTCCACCCACTCTTATTCACCCCTTCAACAAATCGACCCCCAATTTCTATTGGAATTACATAGTCTTTTTTTCCCATACATAACAAAAGTCTTGAACAACCTAGCCCTGATAACGATGGAGCCTTTTCAGAAAATGGGTTAATTAATGGACTATCAATTGGGGATAATAATCCAGACTCTAATGGCGGACAAATATTAACCCAAATTTTATAAGCCAACCCCTCCTCATCAATATCTATATTTCGAATTAAGAAATAAGGATAAGCAAGAATTGATCCAGTAACTTTCACCTCATTATTCAAGCTTTCTTTGCCAGCCCTCATAGTCATATGGTACACTATATTGCCACCAGCACTGTCCCCAACTAAAAACAATTCACTAAAATCACCATAATTTGTTAACCATGAGTCTCTATTATTAATACTGGAGGAGTACTTTTCATTAGCATGCGAAGCGACCCATTGAAGTGCATTCCAACAATCTTCGTAAATAGTTGGTACATCAACTTCTGGGGCTAAGCGGTAATCTACAGAAACAACAATGACGTTTAACTCAGAAGCTAAAGAGTTAACATAACGGTGAATCCAAGTAAAGAAGGCGGATTCGATGCAAAGTCCACCACCGTGGTAATGCACTAAGACGGGGAGTTTTTGGGCATCGGTGGTGTTTTCAGGTAGGTAGAGTCTGGCGGATACGTGGGGTGAGATAGTAACGTCTTTGGAAAAGACACCGTTTGATGGGTTTTCTGGTGAAGGGGGAACGTAAAAAGAACCATGCACGTCGTAGAAACGCTCAATGCGGCCGCTTTTGTATAGCCGGAAGTAATCGTCCACTTCTTTGACTATCTCGTCAGAAGCCATGGTAGTAAGAGAGAATGCTGAAAGTCCTTTTAAAAATAATGCACCATGTTTGCGCAAAACTTTTAAAAGGAAAAAGTAAATTTAGATTAAACTAAAATAATGAGAGCTAAGTATGGGTAGAAACAGACAAATTATAAAAAGTTAAACTTAGCATGGTCACTAACTGTTTGGTAGCAGAAAGCGTCTTGAAATTCATATTATGGAACGACGGATACTAAAGTAGGGGTGGGCGTTCGGTTTTATTCGATTTAGTTATTTCGGGTTTGATTTTTTTAAGGTGGACACCAAACACCGAACCAAACTAGTTCGGTTCGGTTCGATTCTTTCGGTTTTGGTTTTTTAAAGTTCGGCGGTTTCGGTTTTTTCAATTCGGTTTTTTTAATATAATATTAGAAGCGATTCCATTGACACTAATTCATATTCTCAAAAGCAATAAAACATAAAACTGAAAATTGAAATCAAAATCAAACAAACAGGATACACCAGAACAGAAAACTATAATCATGACATAGGATTACTAGGTGTCATATACATACCGTAAGAATAATTAAGAAAACACATAAAGGAAATACATTAATCCTAAAGAGACATCCTAGTTACCTTTCTTTGTTAAAGATATTTGATTTTTTCAATTGAAGTGGAAAATTAGGGATATAAATGCAAAAGAGGACTTATTAAAATTGAGTTTTTTTGCTTTAAACTTAATGGGCCTGCACTATTTTAATTTTTTTGGGTAATGTATTAAATTTCGGTGCGCGTTCGGTTTTATCAAACTTCGATTCGGCTATTTTGGTTTCGGTTTTTTTACGATGGACACCAAACACCGAACCAAACTAATTCGGTTCGGCTCGGTTTGTTGAAGTTTCGGTTCGATTTGATTCGGTTTTTCAGTTTCCGGTAGTTATGCCGAGCCCTATACTAAAGGACTGAGCCACTTGATAGACAAATTATTAGACATCATGCATGATATTGATGGTGAATTATTAATATCGTGAGGATATTGTCCTTATACCAATTAAAATATACCCCCATCCTCCTCACTAACCCCTAGCAATTTCATCATGTTTTGGTTATTATAGGTAGACTTTTGACGTGATTTTGTGTAAAAACTTTATATAATATAAGCTTTTCGAAATTCAAAAATGTTTATTTTTGTTAAGATTTTTGAGAGAAAATAAGCGGCTTTGTGGAGTAACAAATAACAGCTGTTTTTCAGAAGTTAAAAAAATTAATTTTTTCAAAAGTAATTTTTCGAAAGATACTTTTGAAAAAAATATACTTAGAAACTCTTTTAAAAGCTTGGTCAAACATTAATTGCTGCTCAAAAGTGCTTTTTAAACAGATTAGCGAACTCCTTCTCACCAGAAAATATTTTTTTTAAAAAAATACTTTTTAAAATAAGGTGATTAGAAGCTTGGTCAAATAAGCTATAGATTAGATTTAGTTAGCCACACTACTAAAAACAAGCTATTTACCTACGCGGGTTACCGAGGGACAAATTTGATGTCACTATTCCGAGGTACTTTGCCACGGCGTCCCTCGGAAAAGTCAAATATTTTAATTTTTAATTATTTTTTAAAGATACCGAGGGACATCGCTCGGTAAACTATTTGACTTTTTTAAAGTCAACATTTAATTGACTATACCAAGGGACTCTATCGGTACATATTAAAAAATAAATTAAAATTTCTGAGAAAGACCATCGGTAATATAAATATAAATATTTTGAATTTCTTTTTTCCTGTACCGAGGGACACCATCAGTATGTTAATAAAAGATAAATGAAAATTAAATAAAATGTACCGAGGGAGTTTCTCGATAGAGTAGATATAATTATTTTGAGTTTTCTTTTTGAAATTACCAAGGGACATCTCTTGGTAAAAATGTTACACCCCGCACTTTCAGAGCATGAGCATATCACGTACTTCACCGTTGTAATGGAGCATTGGAGACGTCCATGAAGTTTGGAAGGTACAAGTCATGGGAAGTACGTGACAATAGAATAAATGATGAATTATGATCTCGTAAGTCGTAACCAGGAAGGACAACCTTGAGACACAAGAACATGACCATTATTAAGTATCATAAATGATAAATATCATGTATCGGGAGTTTTGGAAGATTCCGGGACCAAGCAAATCAAAGAAAATAAGTTTGTCGAAAATTTGAAAAAAGTTGGCAGAATTAAGGACAGAATTTTGGGTCAACTTTGGAGGGGTATATCTCCAGGCATATTAGGAGTTTTAAGGTGTTTCAAAAGCCTAAAATGAAGTTCGTCGAGTCTAGTTTTCAATGCAATAAACCGCTCATCGATACGACGTCGGAATAGAGAATTATGGACGTTACAAATTCGGCTGACAAAGCAAAAACGCGTGCTACAATACTGCTACAGTAACCGACTTGCTGCAGCACTGCTACAGTAAATTTGACCCTTATAAAAAGGGTAAGAACCCTCTTTTTTCACCAGATTTTAGCCCAGATTTGCCCAGAAAATTCTAGAAAAATTGAAGAGGGAGTGAGGGAATAAAAAAGTAAGCAATTTTCAAGTGACGGAGTATTAATCGAAGCTCGGATAAACGCGTAGATGTGATTCTAGTATGGTTTTGTGGCGGATTCAAGGTGGATAGTGAAGATATCGTTGTTTTAACAAAAACAAGGTATGAATATCTCCTTAGTAATATTACTTTTGGTTTATTTACGAAGATAGAGTGATGAAATGATTGTATAATAAAGTTGTTGGTTGAGAAATTGGACAAACATCGCGTGGAATGTTTTATGAAATATTTTGGTATTGATGATGATGTTGTTGATGTTGGTGCTGTTGTAGTTGTTGTTTTGTTGGTATTGTGATTTCGGGCTAGGCATATAAACAGGGGAGGTGCTGCCCGAATTTAAGCAGATTATAAATGGATTTATTTGAAGGACTAAGACAAGCGTATAACGATGAGTCTAACGATTGTGTGAATCCTCTTAAATGTAGACTCACGAATTCGGACGAATAAGTGTGGATAACTGGAGGTTGAACAAGTATGTTAAGGCTAGTCCCTTTCTTCTAAAGGCATGGTTCCTTTCTTCTGAATCCAATAGGTGTTTTCCAGATGTCCCATGATCCCTTTCTTGATAATCCATAAATGTTTTACAAAATGTCCCTATTTTTCCGAGTCAAAGATTTATGATTCTATAAGCTTTTATGACAACAACAACAGACATGTTTTTACAATGTTAATGACGTTGCTAAAGATGAGAATGTTTAAAAGTCCCAAGCTTATGATTTCAATGTACCCTTCTATGCTAAGGTGTACTGGAATCTACCACCTACAGAAAGAATAAAGTGCAATACAGATGGTGCAAGTAGGGGCAATCCATGCAAAAGTTCTTACAGTTTCTGTTTGAGAGATGATAGAGGGGATTTGATCTATGCTCAAGCTCAGCAGATTCATGACACAACAAATAATGAGGTTGAAGCAACAGCTATTCAGGAGGCTTTGAGGTACTTCATAACCAGACAGATACATCAACTGATTGTGAAAACTAATTCATTGGGCTACTACAGATGATACAAAGACAATGGAAACATCCATGATAACTTTCTAATGTAGTTGAGGAGATTCAAAATACATTGGAGGAATTACAAGGGGATATTGTGCATGTATACAAGAAGACAATCAGTTAGCAGATTTTTTAGCAAACTATGCACTGGGGAACACAAGACTGCTGCAGATCAATTCTTTTGCAGATATACCAACACATGGAAGGAGAATACTCAACATGGTCAAAGCTCAAATTTCAAATTTGAGGATCAAGACTAGAAGAATCACACAGTACCACTCATCCGCTCCATCCTAGTTACACTACAATAAATGTGATATTTAGCTACGAAATTATTAGCGACAACACAAAATTCGTCACTAATTGTTTACTTTTCGTGACAAAAGTTACATTTCGTATTTAAATACATGGATCACAGGCTTTTAGTGACAAAACACAAAATTTCGTAGCAAACGTTTTGTCCGCTAAACTTTCCCGCCAAAAACTGAATTGGCGCCATTTATTGAGTAACATTAGCCACGAATTTCAAGTTATTGGTGACGCATTATTTTGTCACTAATAGTTCACTCAATTATTGACAAATCATTATTTGTCTTAAAATTAGTTACGTTTTGGACACGAAATAATTTCGTCACCAAAAATATGTTGTTACAATAGCGACAAATTGTATTTTGTAGTTAAAAAATTGTAAGCTTTAGCCATAAAATTTTGTATTTAATGGTGGCCTTTAATTTTTGTCACTAATAGTAAATAACTAGTGACACTCATTTTATTGTCTCTAATTAATATGCGATTTAGTGACATCAAAATTTTGTCACAAAATATGCAATGTCTTAAATAGCGACGAGTTCAAATTTGTAGTTGAATAATTCAACTATTTGCTACGAAATAATATTCGTAGTTAAATATAATATGATCTTTGACTACGATTATTTATGGTTATAGGTAACAACTGACAAATATTTTTCAACCGCTCTTCATAGGAAATGGCAAGATGGAATTATAGAATGGTGTGGTAACGCCCAACTACACCTTATGAAAATGCAAATGTCAATATATAATATAATGTGAGCCGGGTTTGTGAATCCACAAACAGAATCTATACAAGGATAAGGTCGACTTGCGAGCCTAGACATTGCAAAGATGTTGAATGTTATGTGGATCTTCATTAACTATTTATTATTAACATGAAAATTGGAAGGAAAAAAAAATCTAAAATTGAAAGCACCAATGAAAGAAATTAAGCAACTAAGTTGCAGTTTGACCATGAATATTTTTTACCATTTTACGGAGTTAAATTTTCGAAAATTTCGTAAGCAGAATTTGAAAAACATCAAAAATTTGTTTTCACTCTTTTCACACCAAATCACTCACAAAAATTCAAAAACAACTCCAATTTGTCTTCAATAGCCAAACACAATTCCAATTTCCAAATACCATTTTTCAATTTGAAAACAAAAGTTATGTTTTTAAATATTCACAACTTTCATGGCCAAACGGGTCCTATGATTTGAAATACATATATTATGATAAGACACTATAATTGTAAAAAAAAAAAAAAGTATACCCCCATAAATGTGCCTGGACACAGCCTAAATACAAACCACCCACACTGGACGACAGTGTTTTAAAAGGCGTGGGGCATGAAGCGGGGCGTTTTACTTAGCACGGGACGAACGTAAGTCCCGAGGCATGCGGCATAAGCCCATGAATCTTTAATTTTAATTAATAACGTAGTACATAATATAATAACAAAAAATTATAAAAAATGCATTAATAATTTTAAAAAATTAAAACCATGATTAAAGAAACTCATAGAAAACAAAACTTCTAACATGATTTTACAAGTATAAATAATGCAATGATATAAAATCTTGAATGAAAATTAATTCTAACATCTTAACTTTCAAACAATAAAATAATCACAATTTCTTAAATTGTATTACTATCATACTATGCAATTTACCTTCCTAATAGAAAATAATCAATAAACTTTATAGTATTATAATTAAAATACCACTCCTTCATGAATAAAAATAAAATTACCAACAAGGGTTGTGGTACAGTGGCTTGTACTACTCTATTCTTAACCAAGAGGTCTCGAGTTCGAGCCCCCTTGGGTACGGAGTCGTCATTGTTAGGGAGTGCTTTGCCCCCCAAAGTGGAATTACTCGGCACGAATTCGGATTTAGTTTGGGCCTCAATGCAGGTACCGAACGCCGGATGAGAAACCAAAAAGAAAAAAATTACTTTCAAATAGTGAAAATAATAAAAATATGATAATTTGAGACATAGGACAAAAACATGAAGACCAATGATAATTGAAGATGTAAAATTCTGTTATGTATTTGTAAAAGAAATGCTAAGTGATATTCACCCTCACGATAGTCTCAAATAATAAATATACAATATTAGGCTTGTTATTTGAGTTACTCCCAATCTTGATGAAAAACTAGTTACGCATCATTCATTTATTAGATATTATGAGGGTCAATAGTGTTCACTAAAGAATTTGACACATAATTTATATAAGAACTGTTAGGCGAGCCCTGAGCGTTAGGTGTTAGGTGCATTTAGGGCGCATGGTCGGGCACTTAAATTGTAAGTCTCACAAAACTAAGCCCCACATGTGATCTCAAGGCATTTTGCTTGTGCCTCGCCCTGGATCAAGCTCCAAAATAACCTTTTAGAACATTGTTGGATGACCCTTCGCCTACGGCCTTGCTTATGGTTTTACTTGCATAAGCTTCTAACCCAAGGCTATATATCACACGGGTTAATTATTTAGTATTCCAATCTTATAATATTCAGATGTGTATTCAAATTTAAGCATATAAATTTCAATGCACATCTAAATTTTAATCAATGAAAAAGGACCTAAATTACCCTTGAACTATTGAATTTGATGAAAAAAATACCCTTCATCCACCTTTGGGGCCTAAAATACCCTTATCGTTAACCTTTGGGCCTAAAATACCCTTATTTTTAAGGACCCATTTCATTTATTACGCGGCACCCTTTGATTGGTTGACAATTTAATTAACTTAAACTAATTAATCTCCCCTTCTAACCCGATCCAACAAATAAAACCTGACCCACCCCAATTAAATCCTCATTCCACCATATCAAAAAAAAAAAAAAAAAACATACAAACCCAGGTCATTACAAACCATATATAAAAAAAAAAAAAAACCACAAACCAATTCCATTACAAATCGTGAACTCAAAGAGAACAAACCATAATTTCTACTCAAATTTGACATGTTAAGCTCAGTAATGTCCACATTCATAACGTTTACTAAAACCTTACTTCATATGGTACACGGGTATGGTAATTGGCTTCAAATAATTTAGATAAAAAATGAACCATCATAATTGAAGCACCAGAATTCATGATTTGTAAAATGAACCATCATAATTACCATATCCGTGTACCATATGAAGTAAGGTTTTAGTAAACATTATGAATGTGGACATCACTGAGCTTAACATGTCAAAATTTGAATAGAAATTATGGCTTGTTCTCTTTGAGTTCACGATTTGTAATGAAATGGGTTCGTGGATTTTTTTTAATATGATTTATAATGACCTGGGTTCGTATGTTTTTTTTTTTTTTTTTGATAAGGTGTAATGGGGATTTAATTGGGGTAGGTCCGGTTTTATTTGTTGGATCAGGTTAAATGGGGGATTAATTAGTTTAAGTTAATTAAATTGTCAACCAATCAAAGGGCACCACGTAATAAATGAAATGTGTCCGTTAAAAATAAAGGTATTTTAGGCCCCAAAGGTTAACGTCAGGGGTAAAGGGTCAATGATATTTTAGGCCCCAAAGGTGGATGGAGGGTATTTTTGCACCAAATTCAATAGTTCAAGGATATTTTAGGCTCTTTTCCGTTTAATCAATTACAACCACATGAGGTCTTATAATGGTCTAAATCGATCTGAATGATTAAAACTTATAACAAAGTCTTATTTCATTAAAATGCAATCCATTAAAAGATTTCTATAAAGATGAACATTTAACTACCACTCAATTCAATTTATACGCTAACCACTACTACCCACAACTCCTCAGCCTTAACCGTTATCACTATCATTAATCACCACAAATAGTTATCACCATCACTTGTCATCATTTATAACCGAAGTAATCACTAGGTTTGCCCTTCAAATGGAGTGGTCTTTAATTTTTTTTCCCCTTCAAATGGGTTGGTCTTTAATTTTTGCCCTTCAAAATCAAACTTATGCCTAGCAGGGCATAAGTTCTTTAAGAGAGCTAACATAACTTGTGGATATTATGATGCATAACTTACGCTCCCCCAGGCATAAGTCGATTTTGAAGTGCAAGAATTAAAGACCACATATTTGAAGGGCAATATTTAAAGACCAACATAAAAGCAACATTTAAAGACCAACACAAAATAGGGACAAAGTGCAAATGACCCTTTATAACCATCATCATCAACCACCATTATAAAAATCAACAATCACTACATGCATCACACCATCAATCTCATCACTATATATCATCAAACACATCTATTAGTCGTCACAACCACAACTAGCTATCACTATCATCTACCACGATTATCAGTTGTCATCAGTAACTGCCACCATCAACCAACATTGTTAATTACTATTGTCATCCACCATTACTAGCTAACTACATACCCACCACCACCCCAATTGGCACCTACAGTCACTACCACTATTTTCCATCGCCACTACCAACCACCATATAATTTTTTAAAAGATATCTTATTAATATAACATTCGATTTATTAGTGGAGTATTTTATATGAATTTTATATTTGTTAATTTTAAAATAAAGATAAGTTTCATATATTCTGATATTATGAAAATTAAACAACCTTAATAAAACATTTTAGTACAAATCTCTAGAGACTAGTTATTTTCAAATGTGATGAAAAATTCGAATATGATCGATCAATAAAGATAAAAAAAATATATCTAGTGAAATATTTGATGATAGAAATTATGAGTGTAGCTCGGTCACATTTTTTGATTTTTTTAAAAAGTTTTGTGCCAAAAAGTTTGGTCATATTCTATCACTATATTTGATAAGAATAATTGCTTATTTATTTGTATATATATATATATATATATATATATATATTCGCAAGAAACAATCCTGTCATGAAATTTATTAATTAATTTTCTATTTCATTTATTTGAGATTTTTATCTACTCATTTTACGATTATCATCATATAAGCCTGATGCGAATACACAAAATCCATCACATGAAATTTGTTCTCATTGCATCAAATTTTGTCCAAAAAATTTCCTGAGTTAAAAGGTGTTGAAATAATTGATAACACAAAATAAAGAGGTAGAAATATAATCTTAATACTAAATGGGAAATCATTAGTCATAAGAGAATTTTTACCCGAAATTATTGGAGGGAAAGTGAAATAACAAAACTTGACTTTCAATTTTTTTTGCCTTCCCTCCAATATTTTTGTGTAAAATTTTCTCTCTCCCCCATTTTCTCCCTATAACCCACCCACAAAATTTTCGTCTGTTTTTATTCATTATATTTTCATTTTTTTTGTATTTACTTTGTGCATCTAGTCTTTTGCTCTAGATCATGTTCAATTCTATGTTAATTCTTATAGTACATATATCAGTCTATTATGATTGATGTTGTAAATTTTGATGGATTAATTTAACGAAGTGACTGTTGAAATAGTATCTATTTATATTTACCCAGAAGAAGGCCGCTATGCTTTATAATTCTAACGGAATCTTCTATTTTTATTAGTACTTGTTAAAGATTACAGGAATATGCACAATAGAGTAACCAATACTTATGAGTACGATGACTATTACAATCACTAATTATTACTTATCAGATTTAGTATTGAAATTTTAAGATATATTTTGTTTAAATCATGATATCAAAAGGTATACAACAAATTAAGTGTTTTCTTCTGTTTACGCAGGTACATGAAAGTGAAATTGATTCAGGAATAAAGTTATTAGATAAGTGAAGCTACGTCGGCGCATGAGAAAGCAACACATCTTTTGTCTGTTTTATTGTATCAATATTCATGTATTTCAATTAGACTTTTTATGTTAATTATAGTTCTTTTTTGTAAATTACACTATATATGGTTTTGTATGATATTTTAGTATTACATTTATTTTTCAATTTTCATTGTTGTAATGTTTGATTTATAAGCTAACTTTAAAAACCGAAATTGACGTGTAATTACTAAGAAACTACATTTAACCATAGATTTTAGTTAGTGTGATTACAAATTGTTAAGTATACACAATTTCTCAAACAATTTTATCAGTAAAATCTTTAATCTTTTGATGATGATTGTTTAGACATTTGAAGACAGTCACATTTTTGTCGCAAAAAAAGCTTCTTTATCAACAGTAAATCATATTGCTACATCATAATTTGCCACAAATTGGTTGCATTTAGTGACAAGAAAATATTTTGTCCCAAAATGGCCTTATTAATATCATAATTATATTTTTAACAACAAATTAACATAATATTTGGTGACAATCGAAATTGTCCCTAATTGATACAATGTCTAGTGACGAATTAGTCTTATCACTAATAGCAACATTTTTAACGTCGCAAAAATAATTTTCAACTACGATTTGTCTTTTAAGACAAAAAAATCTGTCACTAATATAAGGATTTAGAGATGATATTTCCGTCTGTACATAAAGCATATACCTTTTAGTGACGTAATTGCATTCCTTTAACTACAAATTTTGCATAGCTTTAAGGACAATTGACATCGTCATTAATTAAAATTGTAATTAGTGACAAATTATATTTGTGTGTATTAAGACATTTTTAGCGACGACATGATGCTTTTAACTGTAAAATTAATTCTTTTTTATGACAAATAAGTTCATCACAGATACTATGCATTTGGGGACGAAAAAAGATTTCGTAGTTGATAAAACTTTATTTAGCAACGAAACACTAAATTGTCTTTATATACTTTTAGCGACCCACCTTTAGGGACTAATTATCGACGAAATTTTTTTCATCTCACAAAGTTTTTTGTGACGAAATATGATTCTTGAGTGACAAAATGATTTGTCACTGATAATCAAATTTGCTGTAGTGTTATTTTTTCAAATTTGTTAGGATGTTTTGTTCTTTCTTTTCCTTTCTACATTTATTTTCTGTTGAACTTGATTACTTATAATAAAATCCTCTGCTATGATAAATCCTAGCAGGACAAAATTTGCTTTAAAAAAAAGTATATGATTTGGGCAAATTTATTGAGTTTTTCCGGACCCTTAACTTCTATGATGGATTTAATCCGGGATAAAACAATGGATGTTTGGATATTTAGAGGCCCACAGTAACCCCCTCCCAGCACAGACAATGACACAAAACAATGCCACTCACTAGTCTCGTTAAGAAGTGTTGATCATGGACCACAATAGGAACACGATGTAAGAAAATATTTCTTGGGCCTTCCGTCCTCATTCGTCGTGATTGAGCGCAAAGTTTAACAAATAAAAAAAAATTTTTAATTTTTTTGTGATATTAAATTAAAGAGGCGTGTAATGATTTTTATTTAAAATAATTTTGTAATTAAACTTGTTATATTTTAATTGATAATTTACTAAATATAGAATAAATCATTCTTTTCGAAACGTATTAAAAAATAAATCGTCACTTCGTTGTCGCCGAGTCCATGGTATATTAGTGATTCTATTGTTTATGAGGTGCAAACTAAAGGAGATATTTAAACGAAAACTCTTGTCCCAATTGCTGTTCTTTTGTCACGTTGGGAAGTGTTGATCGTGGACTAGAATGGGAACACGATATAAAATCATTTAATATTGAAATTTTTACTCATTATAACTTCTTTTAAGACCTAATTATTAATATTATCTGCCTTTTTATTTAATTATATTTTACTAGCTAATTAACTTTTCTAAATTACAATTGGTAGCTATATAAAAAATACATACTTAAATACATATATCTTTCTCTATTTCAACTCATTACCCATTTCAGATTTTTCTTTTCTCAAAACCTTAAAAAACTTTCTCTCTCCCCTTCTCTCATCTGCGCCGCCATAACCACCACCACCATCTTCTCTCATATGCGCCGCCATAACCACCATCACCACGGCCTGCGTCGCCGAGATGGCGGCATGAAAGGTCCAACTTACCGTACCTGCTGGCGACAGATGACTTGGAGGTGGAGATCTGAAACAGGTGTCATAGATCTGTAATCCGAAACAGATGCCGTAGATGACGTGGATGTGGAGAGATTAGGGTTTTGGTGGTGGTGTAGTCGATTGTAACTGATTTTGAGATGGCGGCGGAAAAGATGACGTGGAGGTGGAGAGATTAGGGTTTTTGGTGGTGGTGGAGTCGATTGTAATTGATTTTGAGATGGCGGCTGAGAAGATGACGTGGAGGTGGAGAGATTAGGGTTTTGGTGGTGGTGGTGTCTCAGATTTGGCCGTGTGTATTTTTTGTATTTTCGTGTGTATTTGTTAAAAGCCAAATACAAATACATTCAAAAAATCTACATCTCACAAATACACTGTTTTTTAATGTATTTGTATTTGTATTTTTTGAGTGTATTTTTAGTGTATTTTGTTAATAGGCAAACACACTGTTTTTGAATGTATTTGTCATGTATTGGAATTTGTTTGTCTTGTATCAGAATGTATTTGTTGAAATCCATTCAAATAAACAAAAATTTGAATGTATTTGGCTTCATATGTAGTTGGAATGTACATAATGTATTTGAAATACATCAAAAAACGCCACTGAAATACATCAAAAAAAAAATCACTAAAATACGTCAAAAAAATCATTGAAATACATAAAAAAAGGAAAAGACACGGAAATACATTATAGCAAAAACAAAATCACTAAAATACATCAAAAATATATATATTAATATCTAATTTAATAGCTCCACCGTTAAAGGCTAAAATCAAGGATCCTGTTTTTTTTTTTTACCGTGTTCTCATGTATTTGTTAGCAACAAGTACACGCGAAAACATACACTATTTTGCCAAAATGTAGCTACAAAAGATAATATTTAAAAGGATAGCTACAAATGGTTGGAAGCTACAATAAGATAGTCATTTGAGTATTTTTACCTTTAATATTAGGATAGGAGTTATATTGCTTTACATATGCTAGGGAGGTTGAAATTAATGCGGAAAGATAATGCTCCATTCTCACCGGATTTTGAAGTGAAAATTAATTGCTTACTTGCCATAAAGCTTATTACCAAGGAAAATATACAATATACTTTTGGTGTTATTAGTTTTTCATAATATTATTATTAAATATTATAAGTACTTCTTATAAGTGAACAAAATTATTTTTAGAGGAAGATAAGCAAATATGTAGATTTCCTAGTGAACGAAAGACATAAACATGCAAAGAATTTGTTAATCTGTGAAGATACGTCCAAAGAAAATCTACGTATCAGGAAAGTGTTGATCATTAATAGAATGGGAACACGATATAAAATTATATTTTTAATAGTAAGGAAATACTCTTTCTTATTATTTTATTAAATAGGATAGAAGAAATATTGCCTTCCATGTGCCGGGAAGGTTGAAGCTAATATAGAGAAAACTATTTAAAGTAATGATAGTTTTAAAATAAAACAAATGGTGATGCCAAATTCTAAGATGCGATCGAGTAAATCAATGAGATGAGCTAAAAATTATGAAGTTTTAGATTCAAATTAACTTTAGCAAAACCAAAAATATTAAGTGGTAACTTTTTTCATTTATTCAAATTTTATAAAGTTACTTGATGTATGAGACTATGAAGGATAATATATGTGTGCTAGTCACTCCTAGATGCTTCGACATTACGATTATACTCTATATATATGGGTTGGAGCTTGAGGTGGTTTCGTCGTTCACCTCCAACTCATGTTGAAAAAAAAACATGGACTCCATATTAAAAAATAGCAATATAAAAAAAAATATGGATCCCATATTAAAAAATCAAACAATATCCATGTAATTCTCAAAGTATCCCCTATTAAGTCAATAATGGTGATTAATTTTTCAAAAGTAATTCTGAATATATTATTATCAAGCTTCATTTTTTAAAAGTTACTATTACACCTGATTACATTTTATAGTTTCATGAGTTATATCTTACCTCACCAACTGTAATTTTATAATCAAATTAATTGAATATTGTTACAACTGAATATTTTTGGCCTCCCAACCCCCCAAACTTTTTTTTTTAACACTTTAGCCCATCCCCCACCCCTATATAAACCCTTATTCATTTTCATTTTAATTCACACCAATTCACTCTTATTCTCTTTCTCTCAAATCTCAATCTCTCAATTATAGTTACTTTGCAATAATTAGCCACAAAGTCTTATTATAGTTTCAACTTTCAATTATTAATTTTGCAATTATAATATTGTTGGTGGAGTTGGTGATTTTGCAACAATCCGGAGTAGCTTTGGTGGATTTGCAATTCTAGCCGCCTTCACTTTGTTGGAAATTAATCCGGCAATTTGGTACTTTCGTTCCAACTCTATCTTTATTTTTCGCAATTTAATTCTAGCAATTTATTTTTCGCAATTTAATTATAGCAATTTAATTTGTTGTAATTTATTTTCTTGTGATTTAAATTAATTCTATTTAATAATGTCAAAGAGATTAAGACGTGGTGCTGGTAGTAGTAGTGGTATTGTTAGGGGTGGGCTTAATGAGGAAACATTTGTGGAAGAAACACCTAATTTAGGTATTGATGTTGGTGGAAATAATCCACTTTTAGGTCATGAGGCAATGCAACAACATTTTACTGACACTTTTAATGAAGATGATGATGATGATGAAACACAACCCCCCCAAAAACCCATAGGAGATACATGTCCTGCACAATCACATACACAAGACAAACCGCCTAGAACTCGTAAGCCAACAACTAAAGTTTGGAAATTTATGACTAAGAATAGGGAAAACCAATCATTATATTCCATCCATATCCCAATTCCATTCATTTAATATCCCTTTGGTGTCATTGACATAACAGATGTCAGCTACATGTACCCTATGTGGACAAGTATTTAGTTTTAAGCAAGGAACTGGTAAGGATGGTGGAACGGGTACACTAAATGCTCATATGAGAACCAAACATATGGATATTTGGGGAGAGCAAACGGGTTCAAATGTGGGGGTATTCAAATGACGATAGACCCACGAACCGGTAGAAATTTTAAGTATGACAAGAAAAAAGAGCGTGTAGAAATAGCTAAAATGGTAGCTTATGTTAGACCCCGTATTTTATACGTCGAGTTATTCGCAAAGGAATCGACGTGAGATAGAAATCTCGGATTTTTAATTTCTAAACTAGAACTAATCGGTTATAAATTTTACTTAGTATAAGAATGTTGTTGGAAATTAGGAACTACTTAATTGTGGTGTTAAGTAAAAATTAGTGGCAACAATGAGCCAAAATGCACCATAACATGCCATGTCCAAAAGATGACTCAAAGTCATCTAAAATAAGGCTATTATGGAAGACAAACAAATATGCATTTAAATGTTGATTCATCCTCTATACTTTCATTATATTTTGGGCAACCAAATTAAAAGGAATAAAGGTGTGAATTTCGGCCAAGGTGGCTGAAAATAAGGCACTCATGTGAGGCATGCATTTGAATATTGAAGGCATCTATTACTTTATGAAAGCATGCATTATTTTATGAAGGCATACAAGTTGGATGAGTCATTGCACATTTAAATATTGACCATTCATCTTGTATGATTACAATGGACAAAGGTTAGTGTATGAATCATCCACTACACATTCAATTGTCTTGTAAACAATTAAATGGAAAGAAGAAGAAAGGAAACAAGGAGTGAGGGTCGGCCACACTTAGCCAAAAGTGAGGGAGAAAGAAATGAAATTTAATGCAAAGTTAATTGAGTGCTCAATGTCATGAGTGGAGCATGTGTTGTGTCCAACTTGTAGGCATCATAATTTAACCAAATAATGACTAAGGAATAAGCCATTACAATTCATTTCAACTTCACAACACAAAGAAAGAAAACTAGAAAACCCTAGAGAGGGAGAGAGAAAGCTCACGGCCAAAGGGCTGATTTTGGAGCTCTTTGTGTGTTGATCAAAAAAATAATTTCTTCAAGCATTTCAACCCTTTAGAAGGTCCCTAGAAACGTGAAGATAGTCATTGGAGCAACAAGAACCATTATCATTTCAATTCACAAACACTAGCCAAGTTGAGAAGTCAAATTGTCAAGGTAAGATCTAACTTTCTTTTTCATGTATTAAGGGTGATGTAGATGAGTAAATATAAGTTGTATGCATAAAATGATGTGTGTTGATGTTGGAACATGATAGTAACCAAGGAGTTATATATGTTGATGTTGAAGTATGGTTGTAACTTGGTGAACATGAATTGCATGCATAAAATCATGAATGTTGGTGTTGGAATGATTATGTGGCCGTAGGGACTGTTTTGGTGGAATTGATGGACTGATTTTCTTTAGTAATTATAATTGTTGCTATCATAGATTGCATGGTAAAAAGAATGAAAAGAATTGGAAGGTTAAAGGTGAAGTTGTGTTAGTATAAAAATAAATTGGAGAAAAGGACAAAAATGGCCCCTTAACTATGATAGTAGGTTCAAAATAGTCCCTTAACTATACACTTAACGGTTTTAGTCCTTTAAGTTTGTTACAAGTTAACAAAAATGGTCCCTTAACTATGAGAGTAGGTTCAAAATAGTCCCTTAACTATGCACTTAATGGTTTTGGTCCTTTAAATTTGCCATAAGTTGACAAAATGGTCCCTTAACTATGAGGGTTGGTTAAAAATAGTCCCTTAAGTATGCACTTAACGGTTTGATAATGTCAGAAAATGATGTCTCGAAACACAAAGACCGACGGACTCTATCGATTAAAACTGAGGGAATCCATCGACTAAATAAAATACACTAGACTTTAGAAATAAATTAGAAATAGCAGAAACTAAAAAAGTTGTCACTACCAAAAACAAGCGAAAAAAATGATGGACGGAAACCGATGGATAAAATTGAGGGACACTATTTTTTTTTTAAATTTTTATTGTTTTTTACTAAAACCAACGGAAGTCCATCGATTATTTTTGAGGAAAAATGCGCAGAAGTCCATCCTATAACCGACTAACGTCCGTCGGTTTTGTCCCGAGTTATTTGACCGATCTAGAGTTCTCACTAATTTTTCCCTTTTTTTCATAGTTCTCGTCAAATCTAACAAACAGAGTTCGATGAATATTTTGTCGAGACTAAAACTGTCAACTTATGGCAAACTTAAAGGACCAAAACCGTTAAGTGCATAGTTAAGGGACTATTTTGAACCTACTCTCATAGTTAAGGGACCGTTTTTGTTAACTTGTAACAAACTTAAAGGACTAAAACCGTTAAGTGCATAGTTAAGGGACTATTTTGAACCTACTATCATAGTTAAGGGACCATTTTTGTCCTTTTCTCAAATAAATTGAATCCATGATTTTATGTGAGTGATGTTGAAGCATAGTTAAGCCGTGTAGTGGACTGTTTTTGTAGAAGTTTGTGAACTGATTTTACTTGATATTTTGATTGTTATTGTCATGAATTTTATGATGGAAATGAAGGTGTTTAATGGTTGGAGTTGGAACTAAAGTCGTTTGTGAGTTGTTGTAAGGATTATAGTGATAATAACGTAGCTTAGTTGCGTATGAATTGATGATGTAGTTGTCATGTGATTGTTGGTCATAACTTACTAAAATTATATGAAAAGAAGACATGAAATAATGTGTAAGAATCATATGTGGTTTGCTTAGTATGTTCGTAAACGTTTGCAAGAATTCCGAACATTGTTATGTTGTCGGTTAGGGACTGTTTTGGACGTGTTGTTGGTTGACTGTTTTGGACGTGTTGTTTTCATTAAGTTGGAAAAAAATAATTATAGTTAAGAGTATACATCATGTTGTCATAGTAATTGGGTAGTTATAGAATCATTTTGATGAAGTATTACGCCTATAGACTAATGAGAATAAAATAGAGGTGTCATAACCGCATGTAAACTATTATCGAATGTTGTAAGGTATGGATTGATTTGAAATCGCATACGGACTGTTTTGACACGTTGTTGTTGTTCTTATTGAACTTGGAAGATTAATGATAATTAAGATTATGCATTGTGTTGTATGTTGGATGGACTGTTATAAAGTTGTTACATGCAAACGTTAAGGCTACGAACTATTAGGAATAACTTGAGAATGTAGTAGCCGTATGTGAATCGTTATTGAATGTTGTGAATGTGGGTTGTTTGGAATGTTGTGTGGGCTGTCCGGGTTGGTATTGAACGTATAATTATTGATGTTGGATTGGTTGTATGTAGTTGGTTTGGATACAAGGGAAAACGTCGTCTAAACATCTAGAAAGGAGTTACTAACGTTAGAATACGTTTTGAATCTCCCCGTAGCTTAACCGTAGTTGTTGGCGTCATAATATAGGTTGAAGTATTATTGGGCAGCGTATACATATTGTGTAGCGAATAAGCGCTAAAGGTATGTGAAGCTAACCCTTCTTTCTTTTTGGCATGATCGTTGTGAAATGAATATACGATATATATATATATATATATATATATATATATATATATATATATATATATATATATATACGATTCCAAAGGAATTCCTATTCCTAGAACCACTAGGATGGCTAATGATCTTGATTCTCATAACTTACATTTTATATATATATTTTGATATGTATATGATTTCAAAGTTCCATTTTGATATAATCCACAGGGACATCCGAAAGGTAAATGATATGACTATTATTGAATTTGCGAACGATGGTTCATGTTGACTATTCTATTGAGTCCTTAAAAACGTTTTGAATTGCATATAGTTTCTCACTACTCTGCTCGTGCATACCTCAATATATCTTTCACCGAGTCCCGGGCCGGGAATGTTATCGTGCACAGCTTCACTGCATTGTTCACCGAGTCCCTCACTAGAGGGTCGGGACACGTTATATGTATATGTATAAGATGATATGATGACATGATGATATGATGATATGATGATACGGTGATGGCGGCCAGGATGGCATATGTTGACTTTATCCACCGAGCCCCTCACTAGAGGGCCGGGACACGTTATATATATATATATATATATATATATATATATATATATATATATATATATATATGCATGATGATGATGATATGATTTTATTTACTGAGTCCCTCACTATAGGGCCGGGACATGTTCTATATACATACGTACAAGATGGTTATCTAATTATGTTACTACGTCTCAAAACGGGTTGAGTATGATATATGATACGGACATGCACGATTTATGTTTCAAAAGCAAGCATCTTGGTATTCTGGATATTGTACTCGTGTTCTGTACTCCTCATTTCAAATATGATCCTGTTTACTGTGTTTCATGCTTTAGATGCTCAGTACATATTTCGTACTGACCCCCTTTCTTCGGGGGGCTGCGTTTCATGCCCGCAGGTACAGATACGCGTTTTGGTGAACCGGCAGCTTAAGACTTCCCTTCTGCTATCTTGAAGAGTTTCGTTGTTCCGGAGCCCAGACTTTGGTATAGATCCTTTTTGATCTAAATATATGCATATGTTGTTTAAGGGTACGACGGGGCCCTGTCCCGTCATATTTTACTGTTGAAACTCTTAGAGGTCTGTGGACATGTGTGTGGGTCGTATTCAGACGTGATCAGTTGTGTGTGTTATCAGTATGCTTATTCTATCATGGTAGCAGCCTCGCCGGCTTACAGATATTATCATGTTGTGGTAGCAGCCTTGTCGGCTTGCATTTATATGTATATTTATGTGACAGTTCCGAGACCATGGTTTGGTCGTTATAAGTGATACGCTCAAATTACACCTATTATTGGTATAACGCGGACGTTGTCAAATATAGTAACCCAACAAGGTTGGGGTCGAATCCCACAGGGAATATGGTGTGAAAAGGTTACTAAAGTCGTAAATGCTAAGTTCTAGGTCTAATATCTTAATCCGATAATGTTGGTAAAAGTTGGGTTTTGTCTATGACTAATTTCTAAACTATTGTTTTGGTGGAAAGTTATGGTAAAAGAAACTAAGGTTGTGTCCCCGTTGGATAGGGTGTATGATCATGAATATTGATCTTGATATACTTGTAATGGATCATTATATGAATGCACTTAATCTCTATGTGAATCTCTACTATTTCCCAATAAATAAAGATTATATCTTTCTATGATTTTCCCAAATATAAGAAAGTGATTATGAAGAACGATTAATCATGCCAAGTAAATTCCTCTTATTCCTAAGTGAATTTATTAAACAAAGTTTAAAGCTTTGAGTTCTTGTTAATTATTCTTACCAACCCTAATTATTTTTTCAAATAAATTTAGGGTTTATGGCTTTAATCAATGTTTGCAACCATTAATTATGAATGAAGAATGAAGAATAACTAAACCCTAATAATCCATTATTTGTATATCAATCACAAAACCAATCACAAAACACCCATCATTGGGTTCACAACCCTAGTAAGGGAATTTAGTTACTCATGACAAAGAACAAGAAATAAGAAATTGAAGAATTCATAATTGCTTACTTTGGAATAAAAAAGGAATTCGTAATACTTGAATTGATGTTTGAGTCTTCAAAAACTAGAGAGAATTAATATCCTAAGTCAAGAGACAAAAATATAATGAATGATGTCTATTAAAAACCCTACAATGGCTATTTATAGGTTTTGGAAATACAAAAGTTTCAGATTTGCGCTTTGGTCCCGTCATGGCGAAATACAGTCCGTAAATCACTTTACGGACCGTAAAATTGGTTTACGCCCAAGTTGGCTGCTCAGTTGTGTGCAACTTCCCCTTTTTGAAATACGGACCATAAAGTGGTTTACGGTCCGTAAACTGCATGGTCGTATTTCAACATCCAATACTTCGACTTTCTGCCAGATGCTCAACTGGTTAAATACGTGATGGAATACGGACCGTAAACTGAAATACGGTCCGTAAACCTAGCTCGTAAACCACCATCTTCTCAGCTTAACTTTCTGGTTCTGTTATCCTTAAACACGACCATGGAATATGGCCCGTATTGTAGAATACGGTCCGTAAACTTCAATTTACGACCATGATCTGCACTTCAACTGTGATTTTGCCCAATCTGTTCCTTTACCTGTAAAACACTAACAAACACGTAAAATCACATCGACTTGCTTAACAACAAGTAAAACTTATAGCCGAAAAGTATCGATTGTGGCGTAAAAATCACGCCACATCAACACCCCCAACTTAAAGTATTTGCTTGTCCTCAAGCAAGACATACCACGCAACGACTCAATCTAACACCTAGATATCACAGAATAAAAATGTCTACATCAGTTTCGCCTCGGAACTTCTGGCATGCATGTTTTCTTTCAACTGACCACCCCAACTGTTTATTGTACAGCAATATTACACACTTTAAGAATGTTATGACTAACCATGACGCTTCAAAACATGACATTACATTATCGAACACATTATCATGCATACAAACACTACTTTCGGCGATCACTTTCGTTTGTTCAATTCTCATCCTTATGCCCTCACATAGACCAAAGAATGTCCCAACACACATATGTACGACAAGAATGGGACGAAGATGAACGAGAAGAGAAAAAACACTCAACACTCACAAAGAAATCATATTCACACATGCAAATACCATAGGCTTGCCCTTATTTTCTGTGTTCTCATCCTAGGCTCGTTCGGTTGTGATCACATTAGGACTTGTTTCGGCTTGTAATATAGGCTTAGGGACGGGTAGGATACTTTTTGGGTATTAGTGACTCACCCTCCTTGACACTACAACATCTCTTTTACCCTGATTCGCCTCGTTTCTTTCCAGCCCCGTCTTTCCTTTAACGTTTTCGACCTCGATGTGGTTTTATTCCTATCCAACTAGAAATTATTTTTGTGTTTCAATTTCCTGGTTTAGTTTTTATATATATATATATATATATATATATATATATATATATATATATATATATATATTATCAACTACCACATCGACTCACTACTAGCAAATTTCACCACCCCCAACCTTTGTTCTCACATCTACTTCACATTTAATGTACCCCCAACTTAGGTGTTTTGCCTCGTCTATTTAGTAACATCAAGGAGGGAACGGGTGCGAAGATGGATAATTTTCACAACGGGTGAGGTTTCATTCGGCTAGCCAAGAAAAAGGGTCAAAAAGGCTCAAAAGGGGAAGACTAGTGATATTCTCAGCTTTTGGTGGGGCTTATTTAGGCAAAGTGACTTTATTAACACAAAGAAAGCCTAAGATCATTTCACAACCAAACTAACTTCCGGATTTCAAACAAGACTAATCGGGCAAGTTCTAGATTATACATGCGTAAACAGAACAAAACTAACAACTCACACACACATCGGCATAAGGATAATCATTTTTACACTTGTGGCCTCCTAAGTAGTCATTCATCACACACAATACCCCAATAATCACAATGTCATATAAAGACTCAATCATGTCAGACAATAACTGTTCTAAGTATGCATTTTTCAAATTTTCTGAGGGGTCCAAAATTTTCAACAAACCACACACATGCCATCAGTTACAAAGTAACACCAAGTAAGTCAAAATTATTCTACTCAACCTAAGCAACATCCTAAACATGCCAGTTTCAACAAAATAACCCCCCGCAGGAAAAGAATTCTGGCAAAGAAAAGTCGAGGGGGTTCCTAAACACATATTTACGCTACCCTACTATCAATAAGTCCCACCCCCAACGAAAAATCAAGCACTGTCTCAGTGCTTCAAATATAAGAACAAGGGAGCGAGAAAATACCTGAATGCTATGAACATCTCATGGCTGGCCCGCTGCATCCGGCGGCTAACTTGAGGACTCTCTAGGTTGGCGCTGCGGCTCAACCAATGACTGAAAGATCGCCTGCTGCAGATCCTTCTTTTCAGTCTTTTTTAATCTCCTGGCCAACTCTTCCGGGTCCTCAGATGACTCACTGACCCTCTTTCCAGTACCCCGAACAAAGGGGTCAGCATCCTCCGTCTCCTTCTCAGAATCAAGCAAATCCAGCACCTTAAACGTAGTAGGCAAAATGGCCCGTGGTGCTGGTGCTGGTGCGGCTACCATCCCGTGCATCTTGAGTGCTTCAAGCTCCTTTTTCAGCTTCTTCAACTCACTCCTTAAAGAACTAGACTCCCCACCGGGTGCGGTCTGCTCTCGAGTCAACAATCTTGCCTCAAAACTGTCTAGTCGAGCCTGATACACCTCGTGCTTTTTGTCAAACTCCGCACGGATCTCTGTGGTTGCCTCAGTGACCAATTGCTGCACTATCCTTGCCACCTTCGGCCTGAATTGTTGCAAGATTTTGTCTACTTGCCTTTCGGTCCGCACCGCTTTGATTGCGATTTGGCTGTAGTTAGCAGGGCTGAAGTGCAGCAACCCCACCTCTGGATCAGCAGGCTCGGCTGTCGCAACAGCAGTGGTGGACCCCAAAGGAGGACCCTGTGTGGCCGGATGTGGTGGTGGAGGTCTTGCCTCCGAAACAGCTAGTGTGGCTGCATCACCCTGTATATCGACAGTAGCTGGGACACCTGTCGTGGGAGCCTCCGGCTCTATCGTGGCAGCACCAAACTCGGAACCTACTAGATCAGTCCCATAGGCACGGCTCGGACTCATCTCTAACTGAGTGTCGTCGTCATCGCCGGACTGATCCGCCTCCCGGTCTTTTTTGCTTATCACCTTATTTTTACGCCAATCCCCTATATGTGCAGCTGTAATGGTACCGTCCCAATCTGGAAGCGGAATTATCCTTGCCTGTCGACACAATGCCGTGATAAGGCACGGAAAGACCATGTTTTGGCTGGGCTTATGTGCCCGCATGTGCAGCTCTTCAGCTATTAACCCGCCAACATCCATCGGGTACCGTGACATGAAGGAGGCAATGGTCACTGCCTGACTGGTGGACAGGGTATTATCTGCCTGGGTTGGCGTGATCCTGTATCGCAGCAATGTCCACCAGAATTTAGCCTCTGTGGACAAACAACTTTTAGTGATCTTTGCTTTCCAATCATTAACCCATTTTTGCTCATGTGGTTCAGATGTGATAGCTGCTGCGGTCCATTTCCTGATGGATTTGTCGTCCTTTCTGTCTTGTTTGTCTAGGAACAAGCGCAGATCAGTAGGAGGCACAAAATCATCTCCAAACAAGACCCTGTTGATGGCTTTGGAGGAAATATCAACCAGGGAGTTCCGAACCGTCACATTTTCCAGCATGGGGATCTGATGCCAAGCAAGACTCGGCTTCTTCATCGACTTCAGGACGGCCCCATATGATGCATAGAACTCCCGCACAATATGTGGAGCATACTCTCCCGGCCCGTGAGTGAATGCATCTAACTTGCAGCCTTTGATGGTATCATCCAGCTGTGCATAAGCTGAAATACCATCGAAAATCAGCTGCCGTTCTTCAAATATTTTCCTCGACGGCTGCCCACCAGTCTCAGATCCGGCCATCCATTGGTCATACAACTCCTTTGACCCCTTTACCGAGAACCGCAGCTTTTCTTCATCCAAATGTTTGGTCCTGACGACCAGCTTACGACCCTTAGGCGGCGTACCATCAACCAGATCACTGCCATCACTAGGCCCTGCTGAGTCACTCTCTGGTGGAGTTTGGATGGCAGCCCCCCTGCTTGATGCTTCCGCGTCAGAATCCCCCTCTTCAGACTGGGAGGTTTCCGACGCAGACTTTGATGGAGTCATGGGAGAGGGCATGGTTGATGTGGTTGCCATTGTGTCTTGGGTGGGCCCCCCCGGACTTTTGGTGGCGGTATGACCTCGGCGTACTCGGATCCTGATTGTTCCCCTTCCGAAGTGGAAGGTTCATCTATCATCCTTGAATCCGAGCGCGCTCTTATTTTCTTGCCTGTGCTGTGGGCCCCCGCTCTCGTTGCTTTTCTTTTTTGACCCATTCCTGCAAAATACACCACAAATTAGTTACCATGGAAAAATCAACAAAAGATAAGAATATATGACTGTGCACAGAATACATGTTCTGTCTGTGGTCGTAAACACAAAAGACGGACCGTAAACTGTTTTACGGTCCGTAAAGCACGTTCGTAAACTGAGCTATCATCTTAGAACATTCTGTCCCTTGTTGAAATCTTAAATACGGACCGTAAACTGGTTTACGGTCCGTAAAGTTAGATCGTAAACTGGGATTCCCTTTGGATTTCATTCTGTCCACTCTACATGCCAAAATACGGACCGTAAAGTGCAATACGGTCCGTAATGTGCAGTCGTAATTCGCACCACAGACAGACACATATTTTGATTTCACAATTTCATATCATATCTCAGTTTCACATTGTGTTGGGGTTTAGGTTACTCAGACTTCACCTATTTTTCTATCAATATTCATAATTCCCGCGAGTGTCAAGCCATTGGTGGGCAGACCAAAAACTTCAAATTTTGAATTTTGGAGTATGGAATGCCCTCCAACCCATTTGGGTGTTATTAACCATTACCCACGAGAATTAAAAAAATAAATTAACGACTCTATCCCCTCACTAGATCATTAACCAAGGTAAATGCATTTAATCTCACAAACCCAGTCTAACAATCACTTACCACCAAGTTCAAGTTCACAGATATAAAAGAAAAATGGAGAACATCAATCATACCTTTGAATGAGGAGTCAGACCACTAGAAGCACAGATTCTAAGAGCACAACTTCAATCACCAAAGAATTTAAACCTAGGGCAGAGGGGAATACGAATTTGTGGTAAGCTGGGTTTAGTTTGTGGGTGGAGGTTGTGTATTTATGGTGGTTAGGAAGATGGAAGGTTTTGGGTGAGTGTGGGGAGCGTGGGAATATGAAGAGGAAGGGAGAATTAATGGTGGGAAAATCGTGGGGAAAGAAAACGTGAAGATGGAGGGAAAGGAATTTGTGGGGTTGCCCTTGGTTTAAACTTGTGGTGCATTTAAATCGCTGGTTTACGACTTCTCATTTTTTTTTAAATAAATCTCTAAATACGGTCCGTAAACTAGTTTACGACCCGTATTTAGAGTGGTTGATGAGGGCAGAACAATGCAATGCCTCATGTTAGTTTACGATGAGGTTTTACGGACCGTATTGTGAAATACGGTCCGTCCTACATGGTCGTAAACTAGCATGTGAATTACAGTGCTCACTGTTTGGTAACAATGTTAAATACGCCCTGATTTACGGCCCGTATTGTGAAATACGGTCCGTAAACTTCAGGCGTATTTTGCAATGTTGCTAACAGTGTCTTGCAACTGAACTTACCTGCTTTTCAGCAGAATGTTTCTGTGATATATTCCTGCACCAAAACGACCATTACCCTATATGTAATAAAAAAAAACAAAAGAAAAATAAACATTACACTTGGGTTTCCTCCCAAGAAGCGCTTGATTTAACGTCGTGGCACGATGGTGGTAACCAATCACTCCTTATCTTGGTATACCAGATCATTGTTCGTTCCGAGGTGTTTCAACCTGTAACGATCAACAACCCTCTTCTCCGAAACCATGCCGTGGTAGTGCTTCAATCTCTGCCCATTCACCTTAAATGTCTGAGTACCATCTCCGGACTTCAATTCAACCGCGCCATGGGGTGAGGCACCTACCACCTCAAACGGGCCAGACCACCTGGATTTAAGTTTGCCAGGTAGCAACTTCAGCCGAGAGTTAAACGGTAATACAGAGTCGCCCTTGTAGAACTCTCGCTTCAGGATCTTCTTGTCATGGTATTGCTTCATCCTTTCTTTATAGAGGGCTGCACTTTCATACGCCTGGTGCCGAAATTCATCCATCTCATTTAATTGGAACAACCGCAGCTTGGTTGCTTCCTCCCAATCCATGTTTAGCTTCTTCAGCGCCCACATAACTTTGTGTTCAAGTTCGACCGGCAAGTGACAAGCTTTCCCGAATACAAGCTTGAAGGGTGATGTCCCAATTGGAGTCTTGAAAGCAGTTCGGTATGCCCATAGAGCATCATCGAGCTTGCGGGCCCAATCAGTTCTATTGGCATTCACTGTCTTTGCTAGAATACTTTTGATCTCCCTGTTGGACACTTCAACCTGTCCACTTGTCTGAAGGTGATAAGGTGTTTCCACCCTATGCTTTACACCATACTTCTCCATCAGTCCCGCGAACGCTTTATTGCAAAAGTGGGATCCACCATCGCTGATTATCGCTCTCGGAGTACCAAAACGAGTAAATATGTTCTTCTTAAGGAACCCCATAACACTCTTGGCCTCATTATTGAGTAAAGCCACCGCTTCCACCCATTTTGACACATAATCCACAACCACCAAGATGTATTTCATTCCACCAGAACTCACAAAAGGTCCCATAAAGTCAATCCCCCAGACATCAAACACTTCCACTTCCATAACAAAATTCATAGGCATCTCTTTCCTTCTGCCGATATTCCCTTGCCTTTGACATTGATCACAGGACCGCACCAGAAGATTAGCATCATGAAAAATAGTCGGCCAGTAATAGCCACACTCAAGTACCTTGGTTGCAGTCCGGTTTCCGCTATGATGACCCCCAACAGGAGAGTCATGGCATGCCTTTAGAATTGCCATCACTTCACTTTCCGGAATACAACGCCGAATGATGTTATCAGCGCATGTGCGGAACAAATAAGGCTCGTCCCAATAGTACTGCCGAGCATCCCGCAAGAATTTCTTCTTTTGGTAAGTTTTGATATCATCGGGAACTATACCTGTTACCAAATAATTGGCAAAATCAGCATACCATGGTGCTACCTCATTTGACACCGCCAACACCCTCTCGTCTGGAAAAGCATCATCTATATCAAGCTCATCAGACGGTCTCCCAGCTTCTTCAAGCCGAGAGAGATGGTCAGCCACCTGGTTTTCAGTGCCCTTTCGGTCTTTTACCTCAAAATCGAACTCTTGCAGCAGTAGCATCCATCTGATCAGTCGCGTCTTTGCTTCCTTCTTTGCCATGAGGTATCTCAAGGCTGCATGATCAGTATAAACCACAACTTTGGACCCCAAGAAGTAGGCCCGAAATTTTTCGAAGGCAAACACAATGGCAAGTAGCTCTTGCTCCGTCACTGTGTAATTCATCTGTGCAGCATTCAGTGTTCTGCTAGCATAATAGATCGGGTGCATAATTTTATTGTGCCTCTGCCCAAGCACAACACCAATCGCAAAACCACTAGCATCACACATCAGTTCGAATGGTAGGGACCAGTCAGGAGCAACAATAATAGGAGCAGTAGTGAGACGCACTTTTAATTCCTCAAACGCCTTCTGGCACTTCTCATCAAACACAAATTAGCCTTTTTTTCAAGAAGCTTGCACAAAGGATTGGCAACTTTAGAGAAATCTTTGATGAAGCGCCTGTAGAACCCAGCATGCCCCAAGAAACTTCGGACACCTTTGATTGAGATAGGTGGAGGAGGTTTGGAGATCACATCAATTTTTGCTTGATCGACCTCGATTCCCTTTTCAGAGATTTTGTGACCGAGGACGATTCCTTCCTTCACCATAAAATGGCATTTCTCCCAGTTCAGCACCAGATTAGTTTCTTCACACCTTTTTAGCACTTGACCCAGATGGCCAAGACAATCATCAAATGAGTCACCCACCACGGAAAAATCATCCATGAACACCTCCAAGAAATCCTCCACCATGTCGGAGAAGATTGACATCATGCACCTCTGAAAGGTCGCTGGTGCATTACACAAACCAAAAGGCATTCGGCTGAATGCAAATGTCCCATAAGGACAAGTGAACGTGGTCTTCTCCTGATCTTCCAGAGCAATGTTGATCTGATTGTAACCCGAATAACCATCAAGGAAACAATAATAAGAACGCCCTGCTAGTCTATCCAACATCTGATCAATGAAGGGCATAGGGAAGTGGTCCTTGCTCGTGGCTGTGTTGAGCTTGCGATAATCCATGCAAACTCTCCAACCGGTGACAGTTCTGGTCGGGATCAACTCATTCTTAGCATTCGGTACAACAGTAATGTCGCCCTTCTTAGGAACACATTGGACCGGGCTCACCCATTTACTATCAACGATCGGGAAAACCACGCCTGCATCTAGCCATTTGATGATTTCTTTCTTGACGACCTCTTGCATATTCTCATTTAGTCGCCTCTGATGCTCTACACTTGGTTTGCTGCCCTCCTCCAACAGAATTTTGTGCTCACAGATCCCAGATGGGATACCTCGAATATCTGTTATGGTCCAACCAATAGCACGCCTATACTCCCTCAATACCTCCAAAAGCTGCACAATCTGCTCCTCAGTCAATGAAGCTGAAACAATCACCGGTAATGTGCTGTCGGGACCAAGAAACTCATATTTCAGGTGTGACGAGAGCTGCTTAAGCTCCAACTTAGGTGGCTCAATGATCGAAGGCTTTGCTGGAGGAGTTGTTGTATTTTACAGATCAAGACTCAGCTTCTTTGGGTGGTATGTGTATGAGCCCAACCCAACAAGTGAGTTAACTATCTCCTCATAGCCTTCCATGTCTTCAGCATCGAAATTCATCAGAATGCCAGCCAAAGCCTCACCCAAGCTCTCTTCTTCCATTTTGAACTCCACTGCATCATCAACTACATCAAACGAATCAATTACCGAAATGCTCTCATAAGCACTTGGTAACTTCATCCCTTTGCTAGCCTGAAAAGTCACTTCTTCATTGTTGACTCGAAACTTGATTTCATTTTTTTTAAAATCCATCAAAGCCCTCTCTGCAGCAAGGAAAGGCCTCCCCAGAATGATAGGAATGTCCCGATCAACAGCACAGTCAAGAATCACAAAGTCAGCGGGCAACAAAAACTCACCAACTCGCACAATCACATCATCAACCACCCCAACAGGTCTTTTGATAGACCTATCAGCCATCTGCAACCTCATCGTAGTCGGCCGTGGCATTCCCAAACCTGATTGCTTATATATAGCAAGGGGCATCAAATTAATACTCGCCCCATTATCACACAAAACGCGAGCAAAGTCATGGTACCCAATAGAACAAGGAATGGTGAACGCCCCAGGATCTCCCTTCTTCTGAACAGTTGTGGTTGAGATAATAGAACTCACAGTGTGAGTCAAACTCACGGTTTCATGTTGAACCGTCTTCTTCTTAGTCAGCAACTCCTTCAAATATTTCGCAAAACCGGGCATCTCCTTGACAACTTCCAAGAAGGGAAAATTCAAAGATAACTGCTTCAGCTGATCATAAAACTTCTCAAACTTAGCATCTTCATTCTTCTTTACCAACCTCTGAGGAAAAGGAGGTTTAGATTTGAAGAGCTGTGTCAAAGGGCGGAGAGCCCCTTTTATTGCCTGCTTGCTTGTGTTCTCAGCTTCCCTCGCCATCTCTGAAATCTCAGCATCCTTCTTGTTAGTAGGAGTCTCATCAGCAATAATGGGTGCTTCAGACTGCACCTCATTCTCTTCATCTATCGGCTCAAGATCAATCACCTTCTCAGCAGCCCCCTGTATTGTTTTACCACTTCTAGTAGTGATGGAAAATGCACGGTCTATACCGCCTCCCCCATTCTTGGGATTTGGAATAGTGTCACTTGGAAGTCCTCCCTTTTTAGGAGGGTGCTGCTCTCTAGAAATATCCCTCATCTGCGACTCAAGCTTCTGAATAGCCGCTGTATGAGAACCCACTGTTTCTGTCAGCCCAGATAAAGTCCTTTCAGACTTAGATTGATTTGCCAGAATCTTCTCAAGCATTGCTTCAACTTTCGAACTACCCTGCTCTGATGACTGCCCTTTCGGTGGTATATAAGGATTGGAACTCTTGTTCCCAAAATTGTTGCTGTTGTTGTAGCTCCCTTGGTTCGCACCACCATATTTATTGTTGTAGTTCCCAGAGTTGTTGTAAGCACCTTGACCTTGCTGAGGTCTCCATTGATTCTGATTTTGATAGCCACCTTGGTAATTCTGTCTTTGATAACTCCCTTGAGAGTTATTAACATAATTGGCATCTTCAACCTGCATGGGTGGCCCATCAAGGAATGGACCATCATGAGCATGGTACATCCCTTTTGGCAAAATTACATCATCCTCACAAACATTTACTTTTTTGATCTGAGATTCATCGAACTTCTTCGTCAGCAAGGAAATATTCGTTGCAAGCTCTGCCAATGTTTGCTGGGTATCCTGATTTTCCTTCACTATATTCTGGAGCATAGCACTACCATATGGTACCACTTCAGCATTGTTTGAGTGCCAAGCCTGATTATGAGTTATTAGCTTGTTAAGTATGGTGGTCACTCGTCGAAAGGTCTTGTTCATAAAACACCCATCAGCTGCATTGTTAGCTACTGACTGTGTCACTGGATCTAACCCTATGTAGAACTTCTCCATCAATATATTTTCCGGAAAACCATGATTAGGGCTCTTCTGCAAATACTCTTTGAACCTCTCTCAGGCTTCATATAGTTGTTCCCCTGGTCGCTGCTTGAATTCATAAATCTTGTCGCGAATCTTAGCCTTCTTGCTAGGGGGGTACCACTTTGTAAGAAAAACAGCTACCATTTCTGCCCATGAAGTAATGGAATTTCGGGGCAGCTTCTCGAACCATGTTCTTGCCTCCCCAGCTAAGGAATATTTGAATAACCTCAACCGAATAGCATCTTGTGGAACATTGTTCTGGATGTGATTAGCACACACATCCACAAAATTCTGCAAATGACGTTGAGGGTCATTCTCGGTAGAGTTCCGAAAGTATCCCTCAAGTTTCAACAGCTGGTATAAAGATGAGTCAATTTTCACTGTAGCAGCTCCAACTCGAGGTTGAACAATAGCAGATGCATAGTCCTCATCTTGCACAAGTTCAGCAAAAATATTCTCATCATCAGATTCATTCGCCTGATTGTTCAACCGATTCACCTGATTACCAGCACGCTGATTCTGCTGATTTTGATTCATGTTCACCTAGTATACACAGAGTAGAAAACAAGGTGTGATGGAATAAGCAAAAGACTTTAATCAAAGCAAACACTATTTAGTAATTTCAAAACCGTATTCCCCGGCAACGGCGCCAAAATTTGATACGCTCAAATTACACCTATTATTGGTATAACACGGACGTTGTCAAATATAGTAACCCAACAAGGTTGGGGTCGAATCCCACAGAGAATATGGTGTGAAAATGTTACTAAAGTCGTAAATGCTAAGTTCTAGGTCTAATATCTTAATCCGATAATGTTGGTAAAAGTTGGGTTTTGTCTATGACTAATTTCTAAACTATTGTTTTGGTGGAAAGTTATGGTAAAAGAAACTAAGGTTGTGTCCCCGTTGGATAGGGTGTATGATCATGGATATTGATCTTGATATACTTGTAATGGATCATTATATGAATGCACTTAATCTCTATGTGAATCTCTACTATTTCCCAATAAATAAAGATTATATCTTTCTATGATTTTCCCAAATATAAGAAAGTGATTATGAAGAACGATTAATCATGCCAAGTAAATTCCTCTTATTCCTAAGTGAATTTATTAAACAAAGTTTAAAGCTTTGAGTTCTTGTTAATTATTCTTACCAACCCTAATTATTTTTCCAAATAAATTTAGGGTTTATGACTTTAATCAATGTTTGCAACCATTAATTATGAATGAAGAATGAAGAATAACTAAACCCTAATAATCCATTATTTGTATATCAATCACAAACCCAATCACAAAACACCCATCATTGGGTCCACAACCCTAGTAAGGGAATTTAGTTACTCATGACAAAGAACAAGAAATAAGAAATTGAAGAATTCATAATTGCTTACTTTGGAATAAAAAAGGAATTCGTAATACTTGAATTGATGTTTGAGTCTTCAAAAACTAGAGAGAATTAATATCCTAAGTCAAGAGACAAAAATATAATGAATGATGTCTATTAAAAACCCTACAATGGCTATTTATAGGTTTTGGAAATACAAAAGTTTCAGATTTGCGCTTTGGTCCCGTCATGGCGAAATACGGTCTGTAAATCACTTTACAGATCGTAAAATTGGTTTACGCCCAAGTTGGCTGCTCAGTTGTGTGCAACTTCCCCTTTTTGAAATACGGACCGTAAAGTGGTTTACGGTCCGTAAACTGCATGGTCGTATTTCAACATCCAATACTTCGACTTTCTGCCAGATGCTCAACTGGTTAAATACGTGATGGAATACGGATCGTAAACTGAAATACGGTCCGTAAACCTAGCTCGTAAACCACCATCTTCTCAGCTTAACTTTCTTGTTCTGTTATCCTTAAACACGACCATGGAATACGGCCCGTATTTTAGAATACGGTCCGTAAACTTCAATTTACGACCATGATCTGCACTTCAACTGTGATTTTTCCCAATCTGTTCCTTTACCTGTAAAACACTAACAAACACGTAAAATCACATCGACTTGCTTAACAACAAGTAAAACTTATAGCCGAAAAGTATCGATTGTGGCGTAAAAATCACGCCACATCAATAAGATCCATATTGAGTTTGTTGTGAAATGAACATATAGCTAAAGAATATGTATACGGGTGTCCAGGTCGGGCACCAGTCACGGCCTACGGGGTTGGGTCGTGACAGCTTATGATTGTTTACCATTTTCCTTTCCCTCAGGTTTGGGGTTTGTTGTTGACACCCAATTTTGTCCCGCCTCTCCTCCGAAATACCTATTTACGCTTCTAATATTTTTGGAAAAATTAAAAAAATATATATTGTATTTTACTATAATTACTAGCCTCTTATCAATACCGGCGTTCATTTTTTCTATTACAGTCACTAGCCATCATTTTATTATTATTATTATTATTACTATTATTTATTACTATTATTATAATTCACAATTTTTATCATTTTGGCATTTTACCAGCTCAGGCACACGCATTGCATGTATCTTTGCATAATTAAATAATAGTGTTTATTTTATTGCGGATTTTTCGAAATATTATTGCACGGCTATTGCAACGCCATTTTTTATCTGAGCATTAAGGATTGCATATTTCATATTGAGCAATATTTTAACACAAGTTGTTTAAACAGGCCTTTTATTTAAATTTAGAAGCCAAACTATTTCGTGCACTCAGTCCGTATTTTTAATTTATCGGACTCCAAATCAAAGTCCGATTAACTCCTAATATTTTTTGGGCTAGCCCATATCTTTTATCTCAATTTTTAGATCAGTCTATGTTTTAATTCACTAGCCCATCCTTTTATTACTCAGTCTAAAAATTGACCCAGTCCATAAATGGATTGGGTCCGACCCATTCCGTTTCAAGATAAGGGAAACCCTAAAAAGGGTTTCCCCTTCATCTTCACTCCCTCCGCCGCGCCCTCTCTCTCCCTCTTTCTCACTGCTCCCCATCGCCACCCCACTCGTTCTCTCTCCTCCATCGCCCTCACCTGCCATCTCCACCGCGTTACCCCCCACGCTTCTGCCATTCTCCGACACCCCTGTTCCCCATGTTCTCTGACGCACCACGCACCTCTGCCGCCTCCACCATACCATGTTCCTCACGCGTCTGACACCCCCACTTCCCCTCTGCTCCACCATACTCTTGTCCCCACTCCTCTTCTCCCTCCGTCATTTGTTCTTCAACCAAGAACCCTATAAATAGGGGGTTTTGAATCGTTTTGAGGGATCTTTTTTTTGCCACGAAAAATTCCCTAAAAACAAAGTGGGAGCAGTTTGAATACCCCCAAAGAAGCTAAGTTCTCAGCCGCACAAACCCCCCTTGAAAATTGGAGTCTTTTAGCCTAAAAATTCCATAGAAACAAAAGCCTTCGTTTTTGTCGCTAAAATCCCCCAAGCAAAATTTTCAATTTTCTCAATCTCTCTTATGTCTGTGAATTGAGTTTTGAAGTGTTTGAGTGTGTATCGAAGGCTTCGCACCCATTTCGCTGCACCCGGAAAAGGTCCATAATTCTCCTTTTACTTCGCATTTTCGTTTCAGTTCTGTTTGGTTCATGCTTGTATATAGCTTTTATTGAATTTTATGGATGATATGTTTAGTCTCTTTTTTGTTTTGGTATGTTAGGAAACTAAAGTAACTGTTGCACTCACGCTTTTCCTTTTGTTCTTTGAGTATGTTGTATTTAGGCCATATTATATGTGTTATAGGTTAATTTAAGTATTGACTAAGCGCATGCCCGCTGAAGTCTGTTCCAAGTATATTTATTCCCTTTAAGTTGTATTTTATTCTTCGCTGAAGTCTGAATATCAAGGTAGAGAAGTGATTTGTGTGTTCGATTTGATATTTTAGAGTCGAATTTGTCGTCGATATTCATTTTCTCTTCATTCCTGCTCATTCTATGTTTCTGAAGTATTTTTCAGCATATCTTAGGTAACTTGATGTTCAGCATTTTCCTTTCTTCGTTTTGAATCACTTCCATGATCTTAGCAAAATGTGTTTCTGTGTGGTTGAATGCTCTTAGATTAAGCATGTTTAAAGTAAGATGAAATGCTAAAATGAAATGTGGCCTGACTTAATGGTCTTAGAGTGTGGTTCCTCCCTGAAGCTGCCTCTTATGTGTTTATTTATGTGGATGTTCCAAATCTTGACTCGAGTTGTTCTCTCAAATGGTTTTCTTGCCTGAAATTTTCCTATATTGGTGCTGTTAAGCTTGAGGTTTGATGGCCACTCTTTAAGTTCATTTTAGGGCATATTGTGTTTAATTGGAATCCTTACTTTCCTGGAAGATACCTTGTAAGGATGTTTGTGTAGATACCTTTTAACAAGCCAGATTTCCTGCTTTTAAAAGTAATAATTTCTTTCTTTAAGTTAGAAATTTATTATAGAGGCATGTTTAACATTTTTAAAAAAAATGAGTGTCAGAGAATCAATTTTCCCTATAGAACTTCTTTAACAATGAGCTTTGAATAAAATAAAAAAAGGATAACTAGTCTTGAGAGTCATGTGTGGTTACTGCTTTAATAATGAGAAATTATCTGAGTAAATGTCTCTGAATCGCTTGGCTTAGCTGTTTGCAGGACTATTTGAAGCTTGCTTGTACTCTTTGTCTATATGTTGTTATGATTCACCTAGCCTTTACACTTAAATGTTTTTGAATTATGTGAGATACCCATGAATTTCCTTTTTTGGTATTTTTGAACCTGCCCATGTTTGTTGTCTTATTTCAGTATACAGTATGTATATTGGGGATCCAGTCTAATGATTTGGACTAGCTTTTAAACGATATGTGTGGTTTGGGCAGAATGTTGTTTACTTCCAAAAGATGTTGTATTATTAATAAGACCTCTATCTTTATTAAGCTTTAAACTGCCTTTTGAGACCCAAAAGACATATCAGTCCCTGTTTTCTAAGTATGAAACTCGTGCCATCTGGCTCGCTGTTAGTTCAACTGTGATTAAGCTTAGTACTTGACTTAGTTGGTCTTATTTGTTGTCTGAATATGCTCCCTGGTAGAAGCCTTAAAATTTCTTTTGGGAACTAAGGTAGAAACCATTTCTTTTGTAAGCATGTTTGAAAGCTGCAGCAAAAGGGCATTGCTATGCCTAATTATTTTAAAATCTAAACTCCTCTTTGGAAGTCTTATATTAGAGGAAGTGTGTTCACTTTGGATGATTGGTTAAAGACATGATTTAGTTAAGAAATCAAATTTTTGATGAAATTAGAGTAAAAGATGAAACCTCAGTATGTCTATTATGCTCTTGACCCCAATGATTTTCTCATTTTTTTAGAAATAACTATGCCCAAGTAGTAAAGTATGGTAAGCACAACTCTAAACATCACCCCTCAGTCTCATTGTTTTCTTTTCTTAATTCCTCAAGTAGTTTATTTGCTCCGTTTTGGCTCAAATAGGTTAGCATGATGAATGAATTTGTGACTTGGGTAAAACTAAAAGAGGCTATTTGTGATTTTAGTCGAATGGAATTATTAGTTACTGGCAGTGGTGATAGTTTTTTATGGTCATCAGTCTGTAGTTTCGATAATAGGAAAAGGATAACTAAAATATACCCGAGTATTATAGGCATCTTTCCTGTTTAGACTTGATATGCGTTGTACATTGCCAGTATACTTAATCTATACTCGGAGCATCTTCACATGAATGAACATGTACTAGCAGGTCCTGTACGTAATGTTACCAATTTCAGTTTGAGTTGTTTAGATTTTGTACGTTTCGTCGCAAGTGTACTTCAGTTGAAGTATGTATATGAATGTATATTGAAGTACGTTCATGAAAAATATATATCCCTATGAATGTGTTAGACATGAAATATACATAGTATATGTGCAATCCATTCTTTTGTTCTTTTAATTTGCGCCATACATTTTAACTTTATTTGTTGATCACATATTAATCCTTTGCTTTCGTTTTTATGCATGACCTTCGCATACGAGTCCGAGGGACTCGTCTTCCGCATTCGATGTTGGGCCAAGGCCCTACGGAACATCATTTCCTCCTTTCTATCCAGTTGTGTCCGCAGCAAAGGAAACAAAATATTGGGCTGTTGGCCCAGGCAAACAGCAACAGATTGCAACAGCCCCCTTAAAAATGGGATGAACTATCCCAGCAGCACTATGGCTATCAGTCCGAAAATGGGCTGAGCCCATTTAAATTATCTCTTCCTCTGTTTATTTTGTGCATATTAATTTGAGCCCATTTAACTCTTTCTTTGTTTTGTTTTATTAGTTTAGATAAATCCTAATGAATTAGTAGATTTAGTTTTAGTAATGGGTAGTTAGTTTAAGAGAGACAAACAATCAATTCCATGTTTCTTCTTTTTATATTAAAGTTATTTATAGTATCCATAATATTTACTTATAGAATAATGGATAGTATAAAATTCATATTTTTCGAATTAAAGGAGTCACATTCTTATTGTCTTAATTTCAAAACATCATTAATATGCAAACATAAATTCGAACATATTTTAAATAACTTTTTCAAGTTTTGAGTCAATCATGCATATTTTTAATTAAGCATAGTTAATAAATGATAATGAAAAGGAGAAAGAAAACTCGCATCTTGTCTATATTCTTAAATTGCAAAATCAATTAATATTTTGCCACTTGAGTTGTTTCAAATATTTATTTAAACATTGCACAAACTCGCGTTTCCTTCTACTTATATATTTCATGCAAATTTTATTTTAAACAACATTATTATTTTAAGCCTTATCAACTTTTATAAATTTTATTTTAAATGGCATTTAAAAAATTTTCTTTTATGCAAATTATTATATTTTTTCTAAATCTTATCTTAAAGCATCATTTTTATATTTCTCCTTAAAAAAGCTAAGCGACATTTCTTTACTCTCTTTTCTTAAAATTTCAAGCATCTTATTTAACATTAATTCATTAACCTAAGTTTGGTCGGGTAACCGTAAGTTAACGGATTCTAAAGGATGCCTAACCCCTTCCCTTTAGGATAATATAGAACCCTTACCTAGAATCATATTAGTTAAGCAGACTATTAACAGAGGTTTAGTTAACTTTACCTTAGTTAATAATTAGGTGTCCTAATTCACCGTAAAATCAATTAGGTGGCGACTCTTTAAAATAAATAATATAGGAATCTCCAATATGTTGTACTCCGCTTCAACCCGGTTAAAATGGGGTATAACAGCTTGGCGACTCCGCTGGGGACATTCTAGGTTCTAACCATAATAAACTTAGGTTAATAATTAAATTATTGGATATTTTGTTGTTTTCTTCATGCTTGCTTTTAATGTTGACTTGTTTGTCTCTTTTATGTTCTTTTAAGTATTTGCTTTATTATGTGAAATTTTCTATGTAATAATATGTTACTACTTTTTTAACTGACATTCCGTTCATATTTCTTCCACTCCTGGAAAACTCACACATATTCACACACTTAAAACGGCTTCGCGGTTCGCGCCCGTGCACTACTAAATTACCCTTTAGTTGGATCGATCTTGTGGATTTAGTCGATCGGCGGTGCAGTCGACAGCCACGGACTTTCCACTCCCAAGTTGTCCGCTTGGGGGAGCCATGTGTCATAGGAAAACAACTCCTAGTTAGCCTAAGATAGAGCTAAGCCAAAACCTTTTAAGGACATGCACGAGCCTAGGAGGCTTAATACCCAAGGTGTATTAAGTCCATTAGTTAACCTCTTCCAAATGTCCGAGTGGGTCTATGACCCCAAGCGACAGTTATCACGTTATGTGCATTGATTTGAAGGATAAACATGTGCGTTATGTGGACCATGTGCTATTTAGGTAGAACTAACCGTTTGTGAACGCAGGTAGCCATAAATCGGTACAACGCGAACATCATGCAAGAATAAGATACAGTTTTAGCTGAGCAAAGAGAGATCTGTGTTAAAGAAGGCATCAAAACGGGAGGAGTTTTGGCTATGTCATACATTATCCAAAATCGACGAAAGATCGGTGAATATATGCAAGCAACCAAGAGGCTCAAGGATGACGAAGGACTTTTCTCATTGTTAATTAGCTTATGAAAGTCAAGTTGTAATAATTTCCTTTGTACCAAGATTTTTAAACTTTGTATGGGTCTTTAATTAATAGCACATTGGATGATATATAATCGTATATTTTATCCTTCAAATTCGCGTTAGGCCTACCTCTGGCATAAATAGGTCCCTGCATATTAGGACGTCTTATCAATGTTTGTATTATAAACTTTGTAAGGCATTTGCTTGCTAAGTGGTTTACTTGGATTTATTTGCAATATGCTTGCTTTTGAATTTATTTGCGATTATCACCTGATGCCAAGCTCATTACTTAAACTTATTTGCAGGCTCTTATTTGAATTTAGTTATTACTTGATATTTACTAACATCATTTTTATTTCAGAAGAAAAGAAAAATTCATATTTGCTTTGCCGCACAATTGCATATTGTTCACTAATTATTTTGCATCACCTTCACTTCAAAAAAAAAAAAAAAAAAAAAAATATTCTGCGGTTAGCGCACTTTAGCCACTCTAGAGCACCTTTAAGATCGTTCGCATTCTTAGCATGACTCCCGACAAATTTCTAATCGTCGGAGGGAATTTCCTAATTTTCGCATACATGAACTAGCCTTGAAAATCCTTAAAGTTAGCTCTTATCATTCCAACTTTGTTTTAATAGGCATTCTCTTATCATTATTTGTTTACTAACTCAAATCTATTAGTGTCGAACAATTTGTCTCGCATCAAACTGCAAATTCTAGAGCTTTTCGTGTCCTTCTTTTACGGGTATGATCTTCGGTCTCAAACGACGGAACATTTGACCCGTTAGCTCCATGCCTCGTAGAATCCATTTTGCACTCGGTTTACGTCATGGAACTTTTACTTTCAAATTCTATCATTTTCAGCATTTATCGTTTCTTAAATTGGTAGATGTCCAAATTTATTGGTACAATCTATCAAATGGCACTTCTCGATATTTGTTCAATTTTTTGCCATCAAGTTGTTCAAGAATGACTGTTCAAGTACCTTGCTTCTGCGGAGTCTTCGCTCAGTCAAACACGTCATTCTCGGTCGCTAAAATTTATCTTCGCGCACCTATTAATTTCAATTTCTAGCATGCAAGTCGAAGGACAATCTCACAGGCCTCTTGTCCTTGACATTTTGCAACCCGCCAGTGCTTCGTAACTCTCGGGTACATTAAATTCAACTGTCTTGCACCCGATCAATCATGATCTTCTCTAAACTAATCTCTTGCATCATTAAAAAAAAAAAACTTTTACACACCAGGCGAACTACGCTTGACCTGATTCCTCGGTGGATACGTAGGCAGCCCACATAGGGACTCGGTCATATTGGGGTAGAATTTTTTTTTCCTATTTGCATGTTACCCGAACTACGTTTGACCTGATTTCCTGTCGGATGCAGGATACGTAGGCAGCCTATATAAGGCTCGGTCTTATTTACTACAAATTTTAATATTCCCCAAACGAAGGAGCATGAAACTGGGACAATTTTGGAATGCAACCCAAGACATTTTTCAAAACATTCTAAAACTGGGGCAATTTTTTTAAAAAAAATATGCTGGAATTGGTAAGAATTAACTCAGAACCAAGCTTTGGCGTTCGATATGAGTCAACCTTTCTCAAATGGCATGTTCTACTCCAATGCAGTTTTCTTTCTTCCGATTCATTCTCAACCGTCAGAGCTAAATAGCTGATGATTCATTGTCGTCCGTTCGTTCCCTTTATATGACTCAAGTCGTCTCTAATCTAGAGCCTGCTTAATTAGATCACTTAAAAATATATATATATATATATATATATATATATATTGTTTATGAAGTTTTTACTTCATGCACTAACATTTTATTTTGTTTATGAAGTTTTACTTTTCTCTTTAAAAGGTTGTCTGGCATTGAACATTGTTTTGGCTGCGAATCTGCATTAAGGACGAGACTACAATGGCAGAGAGATTTGAAGCTTTCAACACCGGTATGCGTTTGGTGCAAGAACAAAACGATAGCAGGGGAAAGGTGGTTCGAAAAAATATTGTAGTCAATCTGGGAAATACCTTAAGCCTTCTTCCTAACACAACCTCAACTTCCAACAACGTTTCCTTAACCATTTCGCCTCACTTAGATCCTACCTATACCATTCCACAAATACCTTCAACCTACACTCCCGATCAAGTAGCAATAATTCTTAATCCTCAATTTTCCATAACCACCGCTCAATTCGAGAAAAGTAAGAAAAACGAACTGGCGATATCCCCATACAGGAGGCCTGGAAAGGAAATCAAGTCGCTTTACCATGAAGATTTGGGAAAAGAACTCCACAATTTGAGGAACGTCATTAATGAAGAGCTATGTTCAAGGAATTTCCAGATTTTGAAGTATGAAGATTTGTGTGTGCATCCAAACGTTGAGCTTCCGTCAGGGTACAAAATACCTAAGTTTAACACTTTCAATGGGAAGGGAGATCTCGTCGCTCATTTAAAGGACTATTGCAGCAGATTAATTGGTATTGGAAATAATGAAGCGTACGAATGAGATTGTTCATTCAAAGTTTATCAGGATCAGCACTCTCTTGGTACACTAAACAAGATTTTAGCAAATGGCTTACGTGGGAAGATATGGCCCGCGGATTTATAAAACAATTCGAGTTTAACAATGGAGGCGATCTGCACATAGCCGATTTGCTCAGAGTAAAGAAAACGCCACATGAGTCTTTCCAAGAATATGCCATACGATGGAGGTTAGAAGCTTCAAAAGTACATCCTCCATTATCCGAGAGGGAATTGATCTCAACCTTCATCCAAATTGAGGAAGACTTATATTATGATAAGTTGCTCGGAGCTTGTGCACACAAATTCTCTGATTTGATTAGGATTGGTAGAGAACTAGAAAATGCCATTCAAGAAGGGAGAATTACAGATAGCTCAGCAACACAATCCGTTCACCAAACCTTCCAAGCAGAGATACTAGGAAATCTGCAAAGTGAAATGAAGGAAAACCAATTTGCTTCCACGACTATGCATCAAGCGCAATGTCATAAAAATCACCAAATTTTTCAATCTTATGCCACCATGCAATGTCCTCGTCAGCAAAACTCCCAGCAAGGCTACCAACAACGGTTTCACCAAGCACAATCAAGCTCTCAATATCAAAAGAAGAGGAAATCCTTCTGCTTCACTACTCTAAATGAACTATTGGCAAATATATTTGAGAGGTTGAGTGCTAAGGGTATTCTACAACCAAAGAAGGGATTTATACCTAAGCATCCACCGCCAAACTTTGATTTATCTAAGAGTTGTGCTTATCACTCAAACATCCAAGGACATGACATTGAAGAATGTCCAGCACTAAGATTTAAGATTCAAAGCATGATTGAAAGTGGCAAGATAAAGCTGCAGCTAGAGCCTTCAGCCGATAATATTGCAAACACAAAGACAACTGTTGTTAAGGGTGATCCATCGAAACTGGCACCAAGGCATTTGAAAATAAAGCGTGCAACAAGTCAAGCTGACTGATAGGGACATCATCTCGACACTCGAGAATATCATCCTCCACATGCCCATCTTTAGGAATAGCCGCTATCTTGTAATCTTTTCTAGACTTTTTAAATGAACTACGGTCGACCTGATTCCTGTTAGTAGCAGGATACGTAGGCGCCCATGTTGGGTCCGGTCTCAATAAATAAAAAAATTCCAATTTCCCCCCCAAGTCGAACTGGAGAAATTTTGCAGACGGCTTATCCCAAGCCATATTCACATAATCAGATTTCTGCAATGGTATAGCAACGAGAAGCACAGATTCAAAGCCAAAGCTTCAATGTTCAACGCAAGGCAACCACTTTCTTTTATACTAACAAATTTCCTTTGAGTAACGCAGAACCGATTTTTAGCTACTCCTCAACGATAATGCACGGCATACGAATCTTAGCATCAAGAAAACCTTACGAAAGTCATGAAGCAAAGGGTGATTCAAGGATGATTCAAAATCAACACAAATTTCGAAACTCATAATTTTCTTTGAGCGCAGGAATTTTATTCATGGAAACATTTTAGCAAGGTGAAATATCACCAAGGCTTCCAGTTGCGGAAGCTGAAGTATGCTTACAGCTTTGCGGGGACTGCGCAGCGAGCGGTTTGGAATCTTCCTATAACACGCACAAATATTATTGCTTTAAATGCCCCGCACTGCATGCACTACTATTTTAAATACCACGCACTGTTGCTTTAAATTCCTCGCACTGCATGCACTATTATTTTTAATACCGCACTGCATGCACTATTATTTTTAATACCGCACTGCATGTACTATTATTTTTTAATACCACGCACTGCATATGCACTATTGCTTTAAACTCCCCGCACTGCAGGCACTACTATTTTAAATACCACGCACTGCATATGCACTATTGCTTTAAATTTCCCGCACTGCATACGCACTACTGCTTTTAAATGTCCCGCACTGCAAAAGCACCGCACCTGCATTGCATTGCATTATTACTTTCAAATGTCCCGCAAAGGCACAACATCATTGTTCGCAAACGCACAGCATTCGGGTTCTTCCGCCCTAAAATAGGATACTTGGGTTCTTCCGCCCTAAAATAGGATGCTTGGGTTCTTCCACCCTAAAATAGGATACTGGGTTCTTCCACCCTAAAATAGGATACTTGGGTTCTTCCACCCTAAAATAGGATACTTGGGTTCTTCCACCCTAAAATAGGATATCGGGTTCTTCCACCCTAAAATAGGATATCGGGTTCTTCCACCCTAAAATAGGATACTCGGGTTCTTCCGTCCTAAAATAGGATACTCGGGTTCTTCCGCCCTAAAATAGGATATTGGGTTCTTCCACCCTAAAATAGGATATTGGGTTCTTCCACCCTAAAATAGGATACTCGGGTTCTTCCACCCTAAAATAGGATGCTTGGGTTCTTCCACCCTAAAATAGGATATCGGGTTTTTCCACCCTAAAATAGGATATCGGGTTCTTCCACCCTAAAATAGGATATCGGGTTCTTCCACCCTAAAATAGGATATCGGGTTTTTCCACCCTAAAATAGGATATCGGGTTCTTCCATCCTAAAATAGGATATCGGGTTCTTCCACCCTAAAATAGGATATCGGGTTCTTCCATCCTAAAATAGGATATCGGGTTCTTCCACCCTAAAATAGGATATCGGGTTCTTTCACCCTAAAATAGGATATCGGGTTCTTCCACCCTAAAATAGGATATCGGGTTCTTCCACCCTAAAATAGGATACTTGGGTTCTTCCACCCTAAAATAGGATATCGGGTTCTTCCACCCTAAAATAGGATATCGGGTTCTTCCACCCTAAAATAGGATATCGGGTTCTTCCACCCTAAAATAGGATACTTGGGTTCTTCCACCCTAAAATAGGACATTTTGGGCTCAACCACCTTTCATATGATGCATGGGCTGCGCACCGCCCTTTGCATCGCTTTCATATATTTCATGGGCTGCGCACCGCCCTTGGAAATCTCTGCATAAGGCCGCGCACCGCCTTTCATGTTGCATGGGCTGTGCACCCCCCTTTTGTAAATTCTGCATAAGGCTGCGCACCGCCTTTTGAAATTTCTGCATAAGACATCGCACCGCACTTGCTTTGCTTTATTATTATTTTTTTTTAATGCCCTGCGTGCGCTCGCAGCCGCATTGCACCGTACTTGCATCGCTTTACTTCAATATTTATTTTACTGACTATTTTTATCTAGTTTAGAGTTTCGCAGGAGTTTTTAGCACAACATGGAACTATTTCTTCGGCAGCGAACTGGGGCAATACGTCGGGAAGGATAAGCAAACTTCCGACAAGGGTCAATGATCTACCTCGAACACTCGGCTTCAATTTCAAATTTTCCGTTCGCATTCCAGCACACTCAATTTTCAGAGTTCTATCACAATACTCAGTGTCATCAAAATTCGACACTGGGACAATATTCTGCGAAGATTCGCATCAAATCGTGATTTGCCAGTCATAGGTGTCGTAGTCATCCCAGAACTACACACGGCCTGATTCTCGTGCAGCCCGAGATATGTAGGCGATTCAGAGACCAGAGTTCGGCCGTAATTTTCTTTACCCTTAGTCCTCCGTAATCCTTTAGCCGGGACAAAATAGGCTACTAAGTCAACGTCTTTGCCCGACAACTCTTTTCATCATTACCGGGCAAAGAGGGACAAGTTGTTGACACCCAATTTTGTCCCGCCTCTCCTCCGAAATACCTATTTACGCTTCTAATATTTTTGGAAAAATTAAAAAAATATATATTGTATTTTACTATAATTACTAGCCTCTTATCAATACCGGCGTTCATTTTTTCTATTACAGTCACTAGCCATCATTTTATTATTATTATTATTATTACTATTATTTATTACTATTATTATAATTCACAATTTTTATCATTTTGGCATTTTACCAGCTCAGGCACACGCATTGCATGTATCTTTGCATAATTAAATAATAGTGTTTATTTTATTGCGGATTTTTCGAAATATTATTGCACGGCTATTGCAACGCCATTTTTTATCTGAGCATTAAGGATTGCATATTTCATATTGAGCAATATTTTAACACAAGTTGTTTAAACAGGCCTTTTATTTAAATTTAGAAGCCAAATTATTTCGTGCACTCAGTCCGTATTTTTAATTTATCGGACTCCAAATCAAAGTCCGATTAACTCCTAATATTTTTTGGGCTAGCCCATATCTTTTATCTCAATTTTTAGATCAGTCTATGTTTTAATTCACTAGCCCATCCTTTTATTACTCAGTCTAAAAATTGACCCAGTCCATAAATGGATTGGGTCCGACCCATTCCGTTTCAAGATAAGGGAAACCCTAAAAAGGGTTTCCCCTTCATCTTCACTCCCTCCGCCGCGCCCTCTCTCTCCCTCTTTCTCACTGCTCCCCCATCGCCACCCCACTCGTTCTCTCTCCTCCATCGCCCTCACCTGCCATCTCCACCGCGTTACCCCCCACGCTTCTGCCATTCTCCGACACCCCTGTTCCCCATGTTCTCTGACGCACCACGCACCTCTGCCGCCTCCACCATACCATGTTCCTCACGCGTCTGACACCCCCACTTCCCCTCTGCTCCACCATACTCTTGTCCCCACTCCTCTTCTCCCTCCGTCATTTGTTCTTCAACCAAGAACCCTATAAATAGGGGGTTTTGAATCGTTTTGAGGGATCTTTTTTTTGCCACGAAAAATTCCCTAAAAACAAAGTGGGAGCAGTTTGAATACCCCCAAAGAAGCTAAGTTCTCAGCCGCACAAACCCCCCTTGAAAATTGGAGTCTTTTAGCCTAAAAATTCCATAGAAACAAAAGCCTTCGTTTTTGTCGCTAAAATCCCCCAAGCAAAATTTTCAATTTTCTCAATCTCTCTTATGTCTGTGAATTGAGTTTTGAAGTGTTTGAGTGTGTATCGAAGGCTTCGCACCCATTTCGCTGCACCCGGAAAAGGTCCATAATTCTCCTTTTACTTCGCATTTTCGTTTCAGTTCTGTTTGGTTCATGCTTGTATATAGCTTTTATTGAATTTTATGGATGATATGTTTAGTCTCTTTTTTGTTTTGGTATGTTAGGAAACTAAAGTAACTGTTGCACTCACGCTTTTCCTTTTGTTCTTTGAGTATGTTGTATTTAGGCCATATTATATGTGTTATAGGTTAATTTAAGTATTGACTAAGCGCATGCCCGCTGAAGTCTGTTCCAAGTATATTTATTCCCTTTAAGTTGTATTTTATTCTTCGCTGAAGTCTGAATATCAAGGTAGAGAAGTGATTTGTGTGTTCGATTTGATATTTTAGAGTCGAATTTGTCGTCGATATTCATTTTCTCTTCATTCCTGCTCATTCTATGTTTCTGAAGTATTTTTCAGCATATCTTAGGTAACTTGATGTTCAGCATTTTCCTTTCTTCGTTTTGAATCACTTCCATGATCTTAGCAAAATGTGTTTCTGTGTGGTTGAATGCTCTTAGATTAAGCATGTTTAAAGTAAGATGAAATGCTAAAATGAAATGTGGCCTGACTTAATGGTCTTAGAGTGTGGTTCCTCCCTGAAGCTGCCTCTTATGTGTTTATTTATGTGGATGTTCCAAATCTTGACTCGAGTTGTTCTCTCAAATGGTTTTCTTGCCTGAAATTTTCCTATATTGGTGCTGTTAAGCTTGAGGTTTGATGGCCACTCTTTAAGTTCATTTTAGGGCATATTGTGTTTAATTGGAATCCTTACTTTCCTGGAAGATACCTTGTAAGGATGTTTGTGTAGATACCTTTTAACAAGCCAGATTTCCTGCTTTTAAAAGTAATAATTTCTTTCTTTAAGTTAGAAATTTATTATAGAGGCATGTTTAACATTTTAAAAAAAAATGAGTGTCAGAGAATCAATTTTCCCTATAAGAACTTCTTTAACAATGAGCTTTGAATAAAATAAAAAAAAGGATAACTAGTCTTGAGAGTCATGTGTGGTTACTGCTTTAATAATGAGAAATTATCTGAGTAAATGTCTCTGAATCGCTTGGCTTAGCTGTTTGCAGGACTATTTGAAGCTTGCTTGTACTCTTTGTCTATATGTTGTTATGATTCACCTAGCCTTTACACTTAAATGTTTTTGAATTATGTGAGATACCCATGAATTTCCTTTTTTGGTATTTTTGAACCTGCCCATGTTTGTTGTCTTATTTCAGTATACAGTATGTATATTGGGGATCCAGTCTAATGATTTGGACTAGCTTTTAAACGATATGTGTGGTTTGGGCAGAATGTTGTTTACTTCCAAAAGATGTTGTATTATTAATAAGACCTCTATCTTTATTAAGCTTTAAACTGCCTTTTGAGACCCAAAAGACATATCAGTCCCTGTTTTCTAAGTATGAAACTCGTGCCATCTGGCTCGCTGTTAGTTCAACTGTGATTAAGCTTAGTACTTGACTTAGTTGGTCTTATTTGTTGTCTGAATATGCTCCCTGGTAGAAGCCTTAAAATTTCTTTTGGGAACTAAGGTAGAAACCATTTCTTTTGTAAGCATGTTTGAAAGCTGCAGCAAAAGGGCATTGCTATGCCTAATTATTTTAAAATCTAAACTCCTCTTTGGAAGTCTTATATTAGAGGAAGTGTGTTCACTTTGGATGATTGGTTAAAGACATGATTTAGTTAAGAAATCAAATTTTTGATGAAATTAGAGTAAAAGATGAAACCTCAGTATGTCTATTATGCTCTTGACCCCAATGATTTTCTCATTTTTTTAGAAATAACTATGCCCAAGTAGTAAAGTATGGTAAGCACAACTCTAAACATCACCCCTCAGTCTCATTGTTTTCTTTTCTTAATTCCTCAAGTAGTTTATTTGCTCCGTTTTGGCTCAAATAGGTTAGCATGATGAATGAATTTGTGACTTGGGTAAAACTAAAAGAGGCTATTTGTGATTTTAGTCGAATGGAATTATTAGTTACTGGCAGTGGTGATAGTTTTTTATGGTCATCAGTCTGTAGTTTCGATAATAGGAAAAGGATAACTAAAATATACCCGAGTATTATAGGCATCTTTCCTGTTTAGACTTGATATGCGTTGTACATTGCCAGTATACTTAATCTATACTCGGAGCATCTTCACATGAATGAACATGTACTAGCAGGTCCTGTACGTAATGTTACCAATTTCAGTTTGAGTTGTTTAGATTTTGTACGTTTCGTCGCAAGTGTACTTCAGTTGAAGTATGTATATGAATGTATATTGAAGTACGTTCATGAAAAATATATATCCCTATGAATGTGTTAGACATGAAATATACATAGTATATGTGCAATCCATTCTTTTGTTCTTTTAATTTGCGCCATACATTTTAACTTTATTTGTTGATCACATATTAATCCTTTGCTTTCGTTTTTATGCATGACCTTCGCATACGAGTCCGAGGGACTCGTCTTCCGCATTCGATGTTGGGCCAAGGCCCTACGGAACATCATTTCCTCCTTTCTATCCAGTTGTGTCCGCAGCAAAGGAAACAAAATATTGGGCTGTTGGCCCAGGCAAACAGCAACAGATTGCAACAGCCCCCTTAAAAATGGGATGAACTATCCCAGCAGCACTATGGCTATCAGTCCGAAAATGGGCTGAGCCCATTTAAATTATCTCTTCCTCTGTTTATTTTGTGCATATTAATTTGAGCCCATTTAACTCTTTCTTTGTTTTGTTTTATTAGTTTAGATAAATCCTAATGAATTAGTAGATTTAGTTTTAGTAATGGGTAGTTAGTTTAAGAGAGACAAACAATCAATTCCATGTTTCTTCTTTTTATATTAAAGTTATTTATAGTATCCATAATATTTACTTATAGAATAATGGATAGTATAAAATTCATATTTTTCGAATTAAAGGAGTCACATTCTTATTGTCTTAATTTCAAAACATCATTAATATGCAAACATAAATTCGAACATATTTTAAATAACTTTTTCAAGTTTTGAGTCAATCATGCATATTTTTAATTAAGCATAGTTAATAAATGATAATGAAAAGGAGAAAGAAAACTCGCATCTTGTCTATATTCTTAAATTGCAAAATCAATTAATATTTTGCCACTTGAGTTGTTTCAAATATTTATTTAAACATTGCACAAACTCGCGTTTCCTTCTACTTATATATTTCATGCAAATTTTATTTTAAACAACATTATTATTTTAAGCCTTATCAACTTTTATAAATTTTATTTTAAATGGCATTTAAAAAATTTTCTTTTATGCAAATTATTATATTTTTTCTAAATCTTATCTTAAAGCATCATTTTTATATTTCTCCTTAAAAAAGCTAAGCGACATTTCTTTACTCTCTTTTCTTAAAATTTCAAGCATCTTATTTAACATTAATTCATTAACCTAAGTTTGGTCGGGTAACCGTAAGTTAACGGATTCTAAAGGATGCCTAACCCCTTCCCTTTAGGATAATATAGAACCCTTACCTAGAATCATATTAGTTAAGCAGACTATTAACAGAGGTTTAGTTAACTTTACCTTAGTTAATAATTAGGTGTCCTAATTCACCGTAAAATCAATTAGGTGGCGACTCTTTAAAATAAATAATATAGGAATCTCCAATATGTTGTACTCCGCTTCAACCCGGTTAAAATGGGGTATAACAGCTTGGCGACTCCGCTGGGGACATTCTAGGTTCTAACCATAATAAACTTAGGTTAATAATTAAATTATTGGATATTTTGTTGTTTTCTTCATGCTTGCTTTTAATGTTGACTTGTTTGTCTCTTTTATGTTCTTTTAAGTATTTGCTTTATTATGTGAAATTTTCTATGTAATAATATGTTACTACTTTTTTAACTGACATTCCGTTCATATTTCTTCCACTCCTGGAAAACTCACACATATTCACACACTTAAAACGGCTTCGCGGTTCGCGCCCGTGCACTACTAAATTACCCTTTAGTTGGATCGATCTTGTGGATTTAGTCGATCGGCGGTGCAGTCGACAGCCACGGACTTTCCACTCCCAAGTTGTCCGCTTGGGGGAGCCATGTGTCATAGGAAAACAACTCCTAGTTAGCCTAAGATAGAGCTAAGCCAAAACCTTTTAAGGACATGCACGAGCCTAGGAGGCTTAATACCCAAGGTGTATTAAGTCCATTAGTTAACCTCTTCCAAATGTCCGAGTGGGTCTATGACCCCAAGCGACAGTTATCACGTTATGTGCATTGATTTGAAGGATAAACATGTGCGTTATGTGGACCATGTGCTATTTAGGTAGAACTAACCGTTTGTGAACGCAGGTAGCCATAAATCGGTACAACGCGAACATCATGCAATAATAAGATACAGTTTTAGCTGAGCAAAGAGAGATCTGTGTTAAAGAAGGCATCAAAACGGGAGGAGTTTTGGCTATGTCATACATTATCCAAAATCGACGAAAGATCGGTGAATATATGCAAGCAACCAAGAGGCTCAAGGATGACGAAGGACTTTTCTCATTGTTAATTAGCTTATGAAAGTCAAGTTGTAATAATTTCCTTTGTACCAAGATTTTTAAACTTTGTATGGGTCTTTAATTAATAGCACATTGGATGATATATAATCGTATATTTTATCCTTCAAATTCGCGTTAGGCCTACCTCTGGCATAAATAGGTCCCTGCATATTAGGACGTCTTATCAATGTTTGTATTATAAACTTTGTAAGGCATTTGCTTGCTAAGTGGTTTACTTGGATTTATTTGCAATATGCTTGCTTTTGAATTTATTTGCGATTATCACCTGATGCCAAGCTCATTACTTAAACTTATTTGCAGGCTCTTATTTGAATTTAGTTATTACTTGATATTTACTAACATCATTTTTATTTCAGAAGAAAAGAAAAATTCATATTTGCTTTGCCGCACAATTGCATATTGTTCACTAATTATTTTGCATCACCTTCACTTCAAAAAAAAAAAAAAAAAAAAATATTCTGCGGTTAGCGCACTTTAGCCACTCTAGAGCACCTTTAAGATCGTTCGCATTCTTAGCATGACTCCCGACAAATTTCTAATCGTCGGAGGGAATTTCCTAATTTTCGCATACATGAACTAGCCTTGAAAATCCTTAAAGTTAGCTCTTATCATTCCAACTTTGTTTTAATAGGCATTCTCTTATCATTATTTGTTTACTAACTCAAATCTATTAGTGTCGAACAATTTGTCTCGCATCAAACTGCAAATTCTAGAGCTTTTCGTGTCCTTCTTTTACGGGTATGATCTTCGGTCTCAAACGACGGAACATTTGACCCGTTAGCTCCATGCCTCGTAGAATCCATTTTGCACTCGGTTTACGTCATGGAACTTTTACTTTCAAATTCTATCATTTTCAGCATTTATCGTTTCTTAAATTGGTAGATGTCCAAATTTATTGGTACAATCTATCAAATGGCACTTCTCGATATTTGTTCAATTTTTTGCCATCAAGTTGTTCAAGAATGACTGTTCAAGTACCTTGCTTCTGCGGAGTCTTCGCTCAGTCAAACACGTCATTCTCGGTCGCTAAAATTTATCTTCGCGCACCTATTAATTTCAATTTCTAGCATGCAAGTCGAAGGACAATCTCACAGGCCTCTTGTCCTTGACATTTTGCAACCCGCCAGTGCTTCGTAACTCTCGGGTACATTAAATTCAACTGTCTTGCACCCGATCAATCATGATCTTCTCTAAACTAATCTCTTGCATCATTAAAAAAAAAAAACTTTTACACACCAGGCGAACTACGCTTGACCTGATTCCTCGGTGGATACGTAGGCAGCCCACATAGGGACTCGGTCATATTGGGGTAGAATTTTTTTTTCCTATTTGCATGTTACCCGAACTACGTTTGACCTGATTTCCTGTCGGATGCAGGATACGTAGGCAGCCTATATAAGGCTCGGTCTTATTTACTACAAATTTTAATATTCCCCAAACGAAGGAGCATGAAACTGGGACAATTTTGGAATGCAACCCAAGACATTTTTCAAAACATTCTAAAACTGGGGCAATTTTTTTAAAAAAAATATGCTGGAATTGGTAAGAATTAACTCAGAACCAAGCTTTGGCGTTCGATATGAGTCAACCTTTCTCAAATGGCATGTTCTACTCCAATGCAGTTTTCTTTCTTCCGATTCATTCTCAACCGTCAGAGCTAAATAGCTGATGATTCATTGTCGTCCGTTCGTTCCCTTTATATGACTCAAGTCGTCTCTAATCTAGAGCCTGCTTAATTAGATCACTTAAAAATATATATATATATATATATATATATATATATTGTTTATGAAGTTTTTACTTCATGCACTAACATTTTATTTTGTTTATGAAGTTTTACTTTTCTCTTTAAAAGGTTGTCTGGCATTGAACATTGTTTTGGCTGCGAATCTGCATTAAGGACGAGACTACAATGGCAGAGAGATTTGAAGCTTTCAACACCGGTATGCGTTTGGTGCAAGAACAAAACGATAGCAGGGGAAAGGTGGTTCGAAAAAATATTGTAGTCAATCTGGGAAATACCTTAAGCCTTCTTCCTAACACAACCTCAACTTCCAACAACGTTTCCTTAACCATTTCGCCTCACTTAGATCCTACCTATACCATTCCACAAATACCTTCAACCTACACTCCCGATCAAGTAGCAATAATTCTTAATCCTCAATTTTCCATAACCACCGCTCAATTCGAGAAAAGTAAGAAAAACGAACTGGCGATATCCCCATACAGGAGGCCTGGAAAGGAAATCAAGTCGCTTTACCATGAAGATTTGGGAAAAGAACTCCACAATTTGAGGAACGTCATTAATGAAGAGCTATGTTCAAGGAATTTCCAGATTTTGAAGTATGAAGATTTGTGTGTGCATCCAAACGTTGAGCTTCCGTCAGGGTACAAAATACCTAAGTTTAACACTTTCAATGGGAAGGGAGATCTCGTCGCTCATTTAAAGGACTATTGCAGCAGATTAATTGGTATTGGAAATAATGAAGCGTACGAATGAGATTGTTCATTCAAAGTTTATCAGGATCAGCACTCTCTTGGTACACTAAACAAGATTTTAGCAAATGGCTTACGTGGGAAGATATGGCCCGCGGATTTATAAAACAATTCGAGTTTAACAATGGAGGCGATCTGCACATAGCCGATTTGCTCAGAGTAAAGAAAACGCCACATGAGTCTTTCCAAGAATATGCCATACGATGGAGGTTAGAAGCTTCAAAAGTACATCCTCCATTATCCGAGAGGGAATTGATCTCAACCTTCATCCAAATTGAGGAAGACTTATATTATGATAAGTTGCTCGGAGCTTGTGCACACAAATTCTCTGATTTGATTAGGATTGGTAGAGAACTAGAAAATGCCATTCAAGAAGGGAGAATTACAGATAGCTCAGCAACACAATCCGTTCACCAAACCTTCCAAGCAGAGATACTAGGAAATCTGCAAAGTGAAATGAAGGAAAACCAATTTGCTTCCACGACTATGCATCAAGCGCAATGTCATAAAAATCACCAAATTTTTCAATCTTATGCCACCATGCAATGTCCTCGTCAGCAAAACTCCCAGCAAGGCTACCAACAACGGTTTCACCAAGCACAATCAAGCTCTCAATATCAAAAGAAGAGGAAATCCTTCTGCTTCACTACTCTAAATGAACTATTGGCAAATATATTTGAGAGGTTGAGTGCTAAGGGTATTCTACAACCAAAGAAGGGATTTATACCTAAGCATCCACCGCCAAACTTTGATTTATCTAAGAGTTGTGCTTATCACTCAAACATCCAAGGACATGACATTGAAGAATGTCCAGCACTAAGATTTAAGATTCAAAGCATGATTGAAAGTGGCAAGATAAAGCTGCAGCTAGAGCCTTCAGCCGATAATATTGCAAACACAAAGACAACTGTTGTTAAGGGTGATCCATCGAAACTGGCACCAAGGCATTTGAAAATAAAGCGTGCAACAAGTCAAGCTGACTGATAGGGACATCATCTCGACACTCGAGAATATCATCCTCCACATGCCCATCTTTAGGAATAGCCGCTATCTTGTAATCTTTTCTAGACTTTTTAAATGAACTACGGTCGACCTGATTCCTGTTAGTAGCAGGATACGTAGGCGCCCATGTTGGGTCCGGTCTCAATAAATAAAAAAATTCCAATTTCCCCCCCAAGTCGAACTGGAGAAATTTTGCAGACGGCTTATCCCAAGCCATATTCACATAATCAGATTTCTGCAATGGTATAGCAACGAGAAGCACAGATTCAAAGCCAAAGCTTCAATGTTCAACGCAAGGCAACCACTTTCTTTTATACTAACAAATTTCCTTTGAGTAACGCAGAACCGATTTTTAGCTACTCCTCAACGATAATGCACGGCATACGAATCTTAGCATCAAGAAAACCTTACGAAAGTCATGAAGCAAAGGGTGATTCAAGGATGATTCAAAATCAACACAAATTTCGAAACTCATAATTTTCTTTGAGCGCAGGAATTTTATTCATGGAAACATTTTAGCAAGGTGAAATATCACCAAGGCTTCCAGTTGCGGAAGCTGAAGTATGCTTACAGCTTTGCGGGGACTGCGCAGCGAGCGGTTTGGAATCTTCCTATAACACGCACAAATATTATTGCTTTAAATGCCCCGCACTGCATGCACTACTATTTTAAATACCACGCACTGTTGCTTTAAATTCCTCGCACTGCATGCACTATTATTTTTAATACCGCACTGCATGCACTATTATTTTTAATACCGCACTGCATGTACTATTATTTTTTAATACCACGCACTGCATATGCACTATTGCTTTAAACTCCCCGCACTGCAGGCACTACTATTTTAAATACCACGCACTGCATATGCACTATTGCTTTAAATTTCCCGCACTGCATACGCACTACTGCTTTTAAATGTCCCGCACTGCAAAAGCACCGCACCTGCATTGCATTGCATTATTACTTTCAAATGTCCCGCAAAGGCACAACATCATTGTTCGCAAACGCACAGCATTCGGGTTCTTCCGCCCTAAAATAGGATACTTGGGTTCTTCCGCCCTAAAATAGGATGCTTGGGTTCTTCCACCCTAAAATAGGATACTGGGTTCTTCCACCCTAAAATAGGATACTTGGGTTCTTCCACCCTAAAATAGGATACTTGGGTTCTTCCACCCTAAAATAGGATATCGGGTTCTTCCACCCTAAAATAGGATATCGGGTTCTTCCACCCTAAAATAGGATACTCGGGTTCTTCCGTCCTAAAATAGGATACTCGGGTTCTTCCGCCCTAAAATAGGATATTGGGTTCTTCCACCCTAAAATAGGATATTGGGTTCTTCCACCCTAAAATAGGATACTCGGGTTCTTCCACCCTAAAATAGGATGCTTGGGTTCTTCCACCCTAAAATAGGATATCGGGTTTTTCCACCCTAAAATAGGATATCGGGTTCTTCCACCCTAAAATAGGATATCGGGTTCTTCCACCCTAAAATAGGATATCGGGTTTTTCCACCCTAAAATAGGATATCGGGTTCTTCCATCCTAAAATAGGATATCGGGTTCTTCCACCCTAAAATAGGATATCGGGTTCTTCCATCCTAAAATAGGATATCGGGTTCTTCCACCCTAAAATAGGATATCGGGTTCTTTCACCCTAAAATAGGATATCGGGTTCTTCCACCCTAAAATAGGATATCGGGTTCTTCCACCCTAAAATAGGATACTTGGGTTCTTCCACCCTAAAATAGGATATCGGGTTCTTCCACCCTAAAATAGGATATCGGGTTCTTCCACCCTAAAATAGGATATCGGGTTCTTCCACCCTAAAATAGGATACTTGGGTTCTTCCACCCTAAAATAGGACATTTTGGGCTCAACCACCTTTCATATGATGCATGGGCTGCGCACCGCCCTTTGCATCGCTTTCATATATTTCATGGGCTGCGCACCGCCCTTGGAAATCTCTGCATAAGGCCGCGCACCGCCTTTCATGTTGCATGGGCTGTGCACCCCCCTTTTGTAAATTCTGCATAAGGCTGCGCACCGCCTTTTGAAATTTCTGCATAAGACATCGCACCGCACTTGCTTTGCTTTATTATTTTTTTTTTTTAATGCCCTGCGTGCGCTCGCAGCCGCATTGCACCGTACTTGCATCGCTTTACTTCAATATTTATTTTACTGACTATTTTTATCTAGTTTAGAGTTTCGCAGGAGTTTTTAGCACAACATGGAACTATTTCTTCGGCAGCGAACTGGGGCAATACGTCGGGAAGGATAAGCAAACTTCCGACAAGGGTCAATGATCTACCTCGAACACTCGGCTTCAATTTCAAATTTTCCGTTCGCATTCCAGCACACTCAATTTTCAGAGTTCTATCACAATACTCAGTGTCATCAAAATTCGACACTGGGACAATATTCTGCGAAGATTCGCATCAAATCGTGATTTGCCAGTCATAGGTGTCGTAGTCATCCCAGAACTACACACGGCCTGATTCTCGTGCAGCCCGAGATATGTAGGCGATTCAGAGACCAGAGTTCGGCCGTAATTTTCTTTACCCTTAGTCCTCCGTAATCCTTTAGCCGGGACAAAATAGGCTACTAAGTCAACGTCTTTGCCCGACAACTCTTTTCATCATTACCGGGCAAAGAGGGACAAGTTGTTGACACCCAATTTTGTCCCGCCTCTCCTCCGAAATACCTATTTACGCTTCTAATATTTTTGGAAAAATTAAAAAAATATATATTGTATTTTACTATAATTACTAGCCTCTTATCAATACCGGCGTTCATTTTTTCTATTACAGTCACTAGCCATCATTTTATTATTATTATTATTATTACTATTATTTATTACTATTATTATAATTCACAATTTTTATCATTTTGGCATTTTACCAGCTCAGGCACACGCATTGCATGTATCTTTGCATAATTAAATAATAGTGTTTATTTTATTGCGGATTTTTCGAAATATTATTGCACGGCTATTGCAACGCCATTTTTTATCTGAGCATTAAGGATTGCATATTTCATATTGAGCAATATTTTAACACAAGTTGTTTAAACAGGCCTTTTATTTAAATTTAGAAGCCAAATTATTTCGTGCACTCAGTCCGTATTTTTAATTTATCGGACTCCAAATCAAAGTCCGATTAACTCCTAATATTTTTTGGGCTAGCCCATATCTTTTATCTCAATTTTTAGATCAGTCTATGTTTTAATTCACTAGCCCATCCTTTTATTACTCAGTCTAAAAATTGACCCAGTCCATAAATGGATTGGGTCCGACCCATTCCGTTTCAAGATAAGGGAAACCCTAAAAAGGGTTTCCCCTTCATCTTCACTCCCTCTGCCGCGCCCTCTCTCTCCCTCTTTCTCACTGCTCCCCCATCGCCACCCCACTCGTTCTCTCTCCTCCATCGCCCTCACCTGCCATCTCCACCGCGTTACCCCCCACGCTTCTGCCATTCTCCGACACCCCTGTTCCCCATGTTCTCTGACGCACCACGCACCTCTGCCGCCTCCACCATACCATGTTCCTCACGCGTCTGACACCCCCACTTCCCCTCTGCTCCACCATACTCTTGTCCCCACTCCTCTTCTCCCTCCGTCATTTGTTCTTCAACCAAGAACCCTATAAATAGGGGGTTTTGAATCGTTTTGAGGGATCTTTTTTTTGCCACGAAAAATTCCCTAAAAACAAAGTGGGAGCAGTTTGAATACCCCCAAAGAAGCTAAGTTCTCAGCCGCACAAACCCCCCTTGAAAATTGGAGTCTTTTAGCCTAAAAATTCCATAGAAACAAAAGCCTTCGTTTTTGTCGCTAAAATCCCCCAAGCAAAATTTTCAATTTTCTCAATCTCTCTTATGTCTGTGAATTGAGTTTTGAAGTGTTTGAGTGTGTATCGAAGGCTTCGCACCCATTTCGCTGCACCCGGAAAAGGTCCATAATTCTCCTTTTACTTCGCATTTTCGTTTCAGTTCTGTTTGGTTCATGCTTGTATATAGCTTTTATTGAATTTTATGGATGATATGTTTAGTCTCTTTTTTGTTTTGGTATGTTAGGAAACTAAAGTAACTGTTGCACTCACGCTTTTCCTTTTGTTCTTTGAGTATGTTGTATTTAGGCCATATTATATGTGTTATAGGTTAATTTAAGTATTGACTAAGCGCATGCCCGCTGAAGTCTGTTCCAAGTATATTTATTCCCTTTAAGTTGTATTTTATTCTTCGCTGAAGTCTGAATATCAAGGTAGAGAAGTGATTTGTGTGTTCGATTTGATATTTTAGAGTCGAATTTGTCGTCGATATTCATTTTCTCTTCATTCCTGCTCATTCTATGTTTCTGAAGTATTTTTCAGCATATCTTAGGTAACTTGATGTTCAGCATTTTCCTTTCTTCGTTTTGAATCACTTCCATGATCTTAGCAAAATGTGTTTCTGTGTGGTTGAATGCTCTTAGATTAAGCATGTTTAAAGTAAGATGAAATGCTAAAATGAAATGTGGCCTGACTTAATGGTCTTAGAGTGTGGTTCCTCCCTGAAGCTGCCTCTTATGTGTTTATTTATGTGGATGTTCCAAATCTTGACTCGAGTTGTTCTCTCAAATGGTTTTCTTGCCTGAAATTTTCCTATATTGGTGCTGTTAAGCTTGAGGTTTGATGGCCACTCTTTAAGTTCATTTTAGGGCATATTGTGTTTAATTGGAATCCTTACTTTCCTGGAAGATACCTTGTAAGGATGTTTGTGTAGATACCTTTTAACAAGCCAGATTTCCTGCTTTTAAAAGTAATAATTTCTTTCTTTAAGTTAGAAATTTATTATAGAGGCATGTTTAACATTTTAAAAAAAAATGAGTGTCAGAGAATCAATTTTCCCTATAAGAACTTCTTTAACAATGAGCTTTGAATAAAATAAAAAAAAGGATAACTAGTCTTGAGAGTCATGTGTGGTTACTGCTTTAATAATGAGAAATTATCTGAGTAAATGTCTCTGAATCGCTTGGCTTAGCTGTTTGCAGGACTATTTGAAGCTTGCTTGTACTCTTTGTCTATATGTTGTTATGATTCACCTAGCCTTTACACTTAAATGTTTTTGAATTATGTGAGATACCCATGAATTTCCTTTTTTGGTATTTTTGAACCTGCCCATGTTTGTTGTCTTATTTCAGTATACAGTATGTATATTGGGGATCCAGTCTAATGATTTGGACTAGCTTTTAAACGATATGTGTGGTTTGGGCAGAATGTTGTTTACTTCCAAAAGATGTTGTATTATTAATAAGACCTCTATCTTTATTAAGCTTTAAACTGCCTTTTGAGACCCAAAAGACATATCAGTCCCTGTTTTCTAAGTATGAAACTCGTGCCATCTGGCTCGCTGTTAGTTCAACTGTGATTAAGCTTAGTACTTGACTTAGTTGGTCTTATTTGTTGTCTGAATATGCTCCCTGGTAGAAGCCTTAAAATTTCTTTTGGGAACTAAGGTAGAAACCATTTCTTTTGTAAGCATGTTTGAAAGCTGCAGCAAAAGGGCATTGCTATGCCTAATTATTTTAAAATCTAAACTCCTCTTTGGAAGTCTTATATTAGAGGAAGTGTGTTCACTTTGGATGATTGGTTAAAGACATGATTTAGTTAAGAAATCAAATTTTTGATGAAATTAGAGTAAAAGATGAAACCTCAGTATGTCTATTATGCTCTTGACCCCAATGATTTTCTCATTTTTTTAGAAATAACTATGCCCAAGTAGTAAAGTATGGTAAGCACAACTCTAAACATCACCCCTCAGTCTCATTGTTTTCTTTTCTTAATTCCTCAAGTAGTTTATTTGCTCCGTTTTGGCTCAAATAGGTTAGCATGATGAATGAATTTGTGACTTGGGTAAAACTAAAAGAGGCTATTTGTGATTTTAGTCGAATGGAATTATTAGTTACTGGCAGTGGTGATAGTTTTTTATGGTCATCAGTCTGTAGTTTCGATAATAGGAAAAGGATAACTAAAATATACCCGAGTATTATAGGCATCTTTCCTGTTTAGACTTGATATGCGTTGTACATTGCCAGTATACTTAATCTATACTCGGAGCATCTTCACATGAATGAACATGTACTAGCAGGTCCTGTACGTAATGTTACCAATTTCAGTTTGAGTTGTTTAGATTTTGTACGTTTCGTCGCAAGTGTACTTCAGTTGAAGTATGTATATGAATGTATATTGAAGTACGTTCATGAAAAATATATATCCCTATGAATGTGTTAGACATGAAATATACATAGTATATGTGCAATCCATTCTTTTGTTCTTTTAATTTGCGCCATACATTTTAACTTTATTTGTTGATCACATATTAATCCTTTGCTTTCGTTTTTATGCATGACCTTCGCATACGAGTCCGAGGGACTCGTCTTCCGCATTCGATGTTGGGCCAAGGCCCTACGGAACATCATTTCCTCCTTTCTATCCAGTTGTGTCCGCAGCAAAGGAAACAAAATATTGGGCTGTTGGCCCAGGCAAACAGCAACAGATTGCAACAGCCCCCTTAAAAATGGGATGAACTATCCCAGCAGCACTATGGCTATCAGTCCGAAAATGGGCTGAGCCCATTTAAATTATCTCTTCCTCTGTTTATTTTGTGCATATTAATTTGAGCCCATTTAACTCTTTCTTTGTTTTGTTTTATTAGTTTAGATAAATCCTAATGAATTAGTAGATTTAGTTTTAGTAATGGGTAGTTAGTTTAAGAGAGACAAACAATCAATTCCATGTTTCTTCTTTTTATATTAAAGTTATTTATAGTATCCATAATATTTACTTATAGAATAATGGATAGTATAAAATTCATATTTTTCGAATTAAAGGAGTCACATTCTTATTGTCTTAATTTCAAAACATCATTAATATGCAAACATAAATTCGAACATATTTTAAATAACTTTTTCAAGTTTTGAGTCAATCATGCATATTTTTAATTAAGCATAGTTAATAAATGATAATGAAAAGGAGAAAGAAAACTCGCATCTTGTCTATATTCTTAAATTGCAAAATCAATTAATATTTTGCCACTTGAGTTGTTTCAAATATTTATTTAAACATTGCACAAACTCGCGTTTCCTTCTACTTATATATTTCATGCAAATTTTATTTTAAACAACATTATTATTTTAAGCCTTATCAACTTTTATAAATTTTATTTTAAATGGCATTTAAAAAATTTTCTTTTATGCAAATTATTATATTTTTTCTAAATCTTATCTTAAAGCATCATTTTTATATTTCTCCTTAAAAAAGCTAAGCGACATTTCTTTACTCTCTTTTCTTAAAATTTCAAGCATCTTATTTAACATTAATTCATTAACCTAAGTTTGGTCGGGTAACCGTAAGTTAACGGATTCTAAAGGATGCCTAACCCCTTCCCTTTAGGATAATATAGAACCCTTACCTAGAATCATATTAGTTAAGCAGACTATTAACAGAGGTTTAGTTAACTTTACCTTAGTTAATAATTAGGTGTCCTAATTCACCGTAAAATCAATTAGGTGGCGACTCTTTAAAATAAATAATATAGGAATCTCCAATATGTTGTACTCTGCTTCAACCCGGTTAAAATGGGGTATAACATTTGTTACTTACATTCAACGTTGTTATAATCCGTTATTTGAAGGTATTCCTAGAAGTACTTGTAGAGCCGATGTTATAGATTTGTTTAAAAAAATATAGATTTTATTTGCGCCATGTATTTAATTCTTTAAATTGTAATGTTTGTCTTACCACTGATTTGGGTTTTAGTCTTAAGAAGTTAAATTTTTTTGCTATTACATGTCATTGGGTTGATGACAACTGGGTTATGCAAAAAAGAATTATAGCTTTTTTATATGATGAAGGAAAAGGTCGTCACGATGGAAAATTTTTAGCGGATTCAATGTCTACTATTATGAGATTTTTTAACATTTATAGAAAAACACTTTGTATTGCTTTAGATAATGCTTCTAATAATACAAAGGCGATAGGTCTTATAAAAAGAGAACTAAACCCTCCGCTAAGAAATATTTTTCATGTAAGATGTAGTTGTCACATTTTAAACTTAATTGTTAAAGATGGTCTTGTGCATTTTGAAGATTCTGTTCAAAAGGTTAGAGATGCGGTTGCGTTTCTTTTTTTGGAATGCTAATAGGGGAAGAATTAGAGATTTTAAGAATGCTTGTGTGGAAAATAACCTTAGACCTAAGAAAATTCAAGTAGAAATTGAGACTAGGTGGAACTACACTTGCATTATGCTACAACAAGCATATGAGTATGGGATTCCCATACAACAAGTTCACAACAAATATAATACTGATAGTGATGATTGGTTAAATTATTCGCATTAGGAAGATGTTAAAGAATGTGTTGACCTCTTACAAAATTTTTATAATGCAACTCTTGCTTTTTTTAGACAATTCTATCCCACGGTAACCGGAATTTTAGCCTACTTAGCGGAAATAGCTAGAGTTTTACAAGAGTATAAATATAAAATCGGTTATCAAGTGGCTATTTTTGAAATGATAATCAAATTTAAGAAGTATTTTTTCCCCATTCCAACTTTATTTATATTGGGTTCTCTTTTAAATCCTTGTTTAAAAGTGTCTTATACTAAAAATTTGGTTAGTCAAATTTATGCATTTTTAGAAATTGAAGAGAGAGTTCAACCATCTTTAGCTGAAGCCGAACTCGCTAGTGATGATGAGTTTAGAAAAGTTTTTACTCATTATTCTAGTTTGGAAGAACGTACTACACCCGTTGCTCCATGCCCTACTACTTCTCAGAGTAGCAAAAAGGGCTTGTCGGGTTTAAAAGTTTTACATTCACAGCTAACTTCTTCTTGTACTGCAAACTTTGATGAATATAACTTTTATTTGATGCAGCCAAATGTGCATATCAAGGAACTAGATGACTTGAACGTCTTTGTCACGACCCGACTAGGGCCGCGACGGGTACCCTGGGCTAACCACCGAGCACCGCTCGTTTCCTCATTCGTCATAACCATTTTACATTTGTTTATCATTCATAATCTCATAATCATAAGACAACCATTTTTCATTTGACAACACAAATAATTTTATATACATGTGCCCCTTAGGCCATCAAAATAACATATACAAATATAACATAGTAATCTTGTGAGACCATCTAACCCACACTACGCGTATACGAGCCTCTACTGACATATTATACATATAGACGGAACAAGACTCCGGCGTGCGCGAAATACATAACGGAACCAAAAGAATAAACATAAGCACCTCCGAACAATGGAGTGCTCTCAATCAGTTGACAGCTACTAAGAATTTGGATCAAGCTCACCTCCCTGTCTACCTGTGGGCATGAACACAGCGTCCGAAGAAAACGGACGTCAGTACGAATATTGTACTGAGTATGAGAGGCATAAACAGTAACAATATATCAATGAAATATGAAGGCATCAATGAGATAAGGAGGCATCAAGAAAGAGCAATCTGTACTGGCAATCAAATATAACTGAAATAATGCATGCTGACTTATTCATAATCATTATCATGATATGTATGTATACATATATAAGCTGGCCGTCCATATAGGTATGGTGTGATAATGTATAAGTTGTCCGTCCATGTAAGAGCGGTGTGATAATCATAGCCTGCGTCCAGGCCTCCCGCGTCCGGGGTATAAGCTGTCCACTATAGTGGTGTGCACGTGCCTGCCCGGCCGACTATAGCGCGACGCGGTGTGAGAAAATACATACATATATATATAAAGCATGCATAAGAGCACAATCAAAAGCCATAACTATATAGGAGTGACGTAAGGTCGGTGGCTTCCGACGTCATTATGGAACATTCATTGACATCCTGCCTCACCTTGAAGGAATTAACATATAAGGTGAGTGTAAGCAATAAATAGCATCATTAACATCATAGGATCATCACAACATGAGTATTGGGATTTCTATACTTTACTCATTACCTTGTGGCTAATTATGGACATAGACTCATATTTTTCGGAACTTAAGGGAACTCATGGATAAAAAGAGAGTCAAGCTATAAGATTCATGCCATAGAAAGAAAGGACTAGCCTCACATACCTTGAACTTTATCTAATGTCCAACGTCTACTTCTTGAGCTCGCAGGTCTAAAATTAAGATAACATAGGCCACAGTTAGATTATCCACATCACTTACTAACCAATCCAAGTACGAATGAAACTTAACAAAATTCGGGCAGCATTTCCCCTGTACACTTAACAATCCTCGAAATTCCAACTTAGCCAAACATCAATAAAAATACCAACAACAACAATACCAAAAATTTCATATCAAACTAGAATTAAATCCATTCTTAAATTACTCCCAAAACAACCCAATATATATTCAGATGCCAATGGTTGTATGCACTTCTTTATTTCCGTATATCCATAATATAACAACAACAATTACAGCCAATCCCCCGATATTCCAACCCACAAAACAGTCCATAACGACCATAAAACAGTCTCCAAAATATCATCGCAAAACAGCCACAAATATTATACCAAACAACTCCAAAATATAGTCACAAAATAGCCACGAAAATTACAAAAAACAACCCTAAAATATTGTCACAAAACAGCCACGAAAAATACATAAAACAACCCCAAAATATTGTCACAATACAGTCATGAAAATTACATAAAACAACCCCAAAATATTGTCACAAAACAACCACGAAAATTACATAAAACAACCCCGAATATCGGCACAAAACAGCCCGGTATACGCTTTGTGTACAATATCTTTATACATTTTATTCTCCCAAATTCAAGAACAACAACTTATCAACAACATCAACAACAATATCAACAATTATTATACATCATAACTCAGATAATTCCATCCATTTAATCCACCTAAAACAGTCCCTTAATCCATAAATCCCAACAAAACAACAAACGAGTTTATAATGTTATTTTCTCCGTTCTAATCCATTAAAACTCTAAATAAACTTGTTAACAATGAAAAATAGACCTTAATCTTACCTTAAGTATGCAGAAACCACTTCCACCCTCTCCTTCGTGGCTGATATTTAGCTCAAATTGAAGGCAACGCGACGTACAACACTTTTCTCTTCATGAGCTTCGCGATTCGGGGCTTAGATTGTGGTCAAAATTTGGTTTCTACTCTACCTCTCCTCTCTCTCTCTATCTCTGAAAATTCTAGAAATTTTGGTCTGAAAAATGAAGCAGAAAGCTGAAAATTTTCATTAAATATCATGGGTAATGGGCCTGACCCGAGTTGGAATCGGATTGAGCCGAATTCACTGTTCAGCTCGACCTTTCTGTCTTAAAATGTTCATATCTCCTTATCCCGATGTCACATGCAGACCCACGACCTATGGTTGGAAAGATATTTCAATTATCTACAACTTTAATTCTGGGAGCTTTCCCAAATTCCCAAATGCAGATAGGGTTATGACCTCCCGAAGTCAAATCACTCGAAAACGTATCTTAAAAATATTGTTTTGGAGGGCTTTCACTTTGATTTGGCTCAAGGGTCCTTCTTGGGTTGTGTCTAACTTTGCATATATTATTCATATAACTTGTCATATGTCCTAAAAAAAATCTCAACATGTGGACTGTTACATCCGACATTTTTGCATATTCGAAAAATTCGAAACAATTTGGCTTGTAATGGACAAGGCCACATTTGGACCTTGCTTGGTACGAATGTGTCGGTTATGAATACATTGGTGTGGAATTACGAAAGGAGGCCAAGGGCAAAGTTGAAATTTTGGAAACTTGTGCCATGAATTACAAAAAAATTAGCCAAGTGGACTAAAAAAAAAAATAAGAGAAACAAGGCCCAACAAGGGAGCCCAACCGGCCATGGTGTGTGAAAATGGCCCAAGTCCATAATTTAATTATGTGATATTATATATATGCATCCCTATCCATAGAACCTTCAAGAAAAATAAAGCAAAGCAAGAACAAAAAAGTGGAGAGGGTTCGGGTGAGAGAGAAAGAGAAAAAAAAAAAAGAAGAAAATTCTTGGAGCTTAATCCTTGGTCCAAAAATTCATTTCTTGTGAAATTATTACCAAGTGCAAGACCCTCTACAAGATGGTGTAAGTATTTTGGCAAGAAAGTGATTTTGTAGCAAGTGGAAAACTTGAAGAAAAGGTGAGAAACAATTCATTTTCTTATGTTATTAAGTTTGGTTTATGTTGTAATATGTAGAATTGAGTAGAGTGTATGGAAATATGGAAGTTTGTAAAGTGGGTATGTTGTTTGAAAGTTGGCCGTGTGTATGCATGAATTGCATGTCCATAATGACTTGAATTTTTGTTGAAATCTAGTGTAGTTATGGTAGAAATTGTATTAGAAATGAAAGTGGAATGAATTAGTGAAAGTTGGAGAATATAGTATGTGGTCGTGTGGTGTGTGTGGATGATGGAGTGTGAATTTAATCTTGTTAGTGTGTTATGGTGAAATGAATGGAAAGATAATAATATTTATTGTCATGGAAAAATGGCTATTAAGTTGTTGTAGGAAAACATGCAACTTTGTTATGGTTTATGTAAAAATGGAAATGAAAGTATCAAGAGGCAAATTATGATTAATGTTGATGAATTTGGAAGATGGAAATGTAATATGAACTTGTAAGTTGAAGGTTAGGAGAATTGGATAAATTGTGGCTTTGATGGAAAGTTTGTATGTTTGTATATCTTATGTATATCTTGTGAGAATGGTATGGTATGCCTCCGCATCGTGTTATAATGACCTTGATGGGTGATGAATATGAAAATGGTAGGATTGGTTTGGAAGTGTAAGGTTGAAATGAAAGATGTTTCGTTATGCCGGAAAGACGGCTAGTAAAGCCATATCGTGTATTATGTTATGCTTGTTGTTGTTATTGATGTTGTTTCTGGGTTGCTGTGTTGATGAACCAAGCCGAGCTAAGTCTCAGGGATGTTATATATATAGGGGAAATGCTGCCGAAATTTCGGTAGGCAAGTATGTAATAAGTTTGGGTTATTGAAAAGCTTGAATTTGACGTTTGGCAAACATGACCATTTGTAGATTCTGGACGAGATTGGAATCGAAGCCAAGCGAGCGTAAGGCGCAATCGAGGTATGTAAAGCTTACCCCTTCATTCTTCGGCATGTTCTGAACATAATAGGCTCGGCCGCGAGCCTTAGATACGACTCTGTTCCTCGGAATTCGAGATGGAAATCCGCTCCAATTCTTTCAGTACGATTGAAACCATTTCCTTATAAAATGTCTTTAAAGTGAACTTTTGTACGAAACCTTCCTAAACGGAGTCGGAGTACTTCCAAATGAGTATGGATGACCTCATAAGGTCTATTATCAGTAATTTACGTATGTCGCCTCGGGTTGGTCCGAGGTGGGCCACGGAGCCCCGATACCTCTTGTATGACCTAAATTGCCTTATTCCTGTTCGTTTTTCAAAAGTAACATCTGGACTATTATCCTGATCATGATATGACTATTTTTGTATAAATCCTACGAAATGGTTTTGGTATCTGGAAATATGATTTCGGTGATAATTTGTCGTGCCTTTCCAAGTAGGATAGAGGCGCGTATTATGAACACTATCCGAATACTCTGATTTGACTCGCCATATGGCCTTCCTCAATTTGATTGGGTCTGTATAATGATCTGTATGTATGTGGTCTCTCATTAATCAGTTCGTGCATGTGCTATGATTCCTTTCACCGGATCCCGGGCCGGTTGATATCGTGCGGATGGGCCGCCGAGTCCCTTGTCAGGGGCCAGGTCCCATGTATGAATTCCGAAGTATGATGTGTTCGGTTCCGGGGTACTGTGGTACATGTCGTTCCCGGTTACCGTGTATATGTTACGAAGTATGATGTGTCCGGTTCCCGGCGTGTAATCTGTCCCCGGGGTTACCGTGGTTATGATATGATGTGTTATGTGACGGAGATGTTCGAAGATATGAAATCTTCTGAAATATGATATGTTGTGGCGCCAAAGGCAGGAGTGGAGACCACGTTCTTGTGCCCTATTATGATTCTGTCCGGTATCCTTCCGTCTGTCTGTCTGAGCTACGACTCTGTCCGGTATATCTCTGTCTGTTCGTTGGATTACGATTCCGTTTGCTATACTTCTGTGCTTCTGATTCAGACCATGATTATGTTTGTTATGTTTCCGCTTTACATGCTCAGTACATATTTCGTACTGACCCCCGGTTCTTCGGGGGCTGCGTTACATGCCCGCAGGTACAGACGCACCTGGAGATACGCCGCCAGTTTAGGGCATCGATTCTGCTGTTTTGGAAGAGCTCCTTTGATCCGGAGCAAATACTTTTGGTATATATCTTCTGTCATCTGTAGACTCTGTATGTATGGTATTTTGGGGGTACGGCGGGGCCCTGTCCCGTCATCTGATTCTGTATGTCTGTAGAGGCCTGTAGATAGATATGTGGGTTACGGGTTTCATCTGTTTAGGTAAGTACGAACGATTTTGTGACTCCGTCTGTATGTTAGCCTCATCGGCTTGTCTGTAAATTTCTGTATGTTAAGGTATGTATATGTTCGCGCGCGCCGCATCTGTATCGGCCTGATTCTGTACACATCTGTTAAAAAAAAATTGTATGGTACGAAATTCTGTTAAGTAGGTATGTATGGGTATCCAATTAGGATACCAGTCGCGGCCCACGGGGTTGGGTCGTGACATGGATCCCACCTCAGCTTATGAATAATCCAACGTACGCAAATACGGGATATAACAGTCTTAGCATGGTGGAAGAAGTACAAGGCAAGTTATCCGGTACTTTCAAGAATGACTCGAGATATCCTTACGGTTCAAGTATCAACCGTGGCTTCGGAGAGCGCATTTAGCCAAGGAAGACAGCAAATTGGAGACCATAGACATTCATTATCCGGCTTTAGCTTGCAAGTACTAGTGTGCATTCGCGATTGGATTAGATCGGAGCGACGCAACCAAAACTTAGAAGCGGAGGAAGGCGAAGAGGAAGAAATTGAAGATTTGATAGCTAGTGGACCGGACCAAATGAAAGACTTTGAAGATATTTCCATGACCGAATATGATGTGGGGGAAATTAACGAAATGGTTCAAAATTGGTGATTTTATTATTCTACTATTTCTGTACAACTTATGTATTATTTGCAAGTTAAAAAAAACTACAACTTGCAAATAAATGTTATCCAAGAATGAATAAAATATATGGCTCATTGAACTTTCTTCTATTTACTTGTGTTCATATTTTTACTTTTATTAAGTTAAGAATATACCTAAAATATACTTAAATTAAAAATAAAAAGTTATATATTTGAAAAATAACTAAAATATACTAAGAATATACTTATAATGTATAGTATACTATAAGTATAACTTAAACATATATATATATATATATATATATATATATATATATATATATATATATATATATATATATATGTATACGTATATACGAATTTATAAACTTAGAAAAAAATTAAGCTATAAATAACATAAGTTATAATATATAAGTTATAAGTATATATAGTATACTTAAACATATATATATATATATATATATATAGTATATAACTTAAACATATATTTATATATTATATAACCTAAGTATATTGATATATATACGTATATTCTTACTATATTTTAGGTATATGTAGTATAACACTATAACTTAAGCATATATGATATAACTTAATATATATATATATATATATATATATACACGTATATTCTGTATTGCTGACTTGCTATTAGCCTGTTAGTCAGTAAATATTTAAACTTTACTTATAAACTTGTATAACATATGTAAATATACCTACAATATACTAATAAATACTATAATATATATATATATATATATATATATATATATATATATATATATATATATATATATATATATAATACAAAAAACAAAAAACAAAAAACAAAAAAGGTTTTGGAGACTTTGAACCGGACCGATTCCGATTTGAGGTTTTAAACTGATAAACCGGAACCGATTAAACGGTTTTAATTTTTTAATCAGAAATTGGCCGATTCCCCAACCGGTTACTGATCCAATTCCGATTAAACCGGTTGACAGGCTTATCTGTTGGTCCTCCTTTTGGTCCTCCTTTGCCACTTTATTTAACACAGACGTGATGATGGATCACACTAGCAGAACTAAAAACAGATTGTACATGTCACTGTGTCGGTAGCCATTGGGGGTTATTCCCCAAAAGATAATGACATTTGATAGTTAAGCATTATTGATTCATAAAATATCTAAAACTGATACGTAAGAGATGACATCATCGTATGTTTAATATATTGGTTATTCCCTACAAGACAAGATATTTCTACAAAATAGTCCTGTAAGGTTTGTCTTTAATGTCTCAGCTCCTCGAGAAAACTCTATTTCCATTTTACAAGGCCGTCAATATTGACTAGGAGAATTTTATACCTAATATAGAAAGTAATGGAGAATTTTATACCTAATATAGAAAGTAATGGCGCACCCAACTCTGACAGTGGACTCGAGGATTGTTTGTATAGGCTATGCTTATGTCATTCTGGAATGTGGGTCCCGGTATTGCTGTTTTCCAATTTCCCCAGTGACTTGCAAGAAACACAGTACAACATGTGGGCCCATTTGAATTCTTATTTTCACTTGTAACCGTTAAACAATAGTAGTAATAATACATAGTTTTAGTTCTCCTTTTCCATAATGCAATTCTTTTTTTCTTTAAAAGGTCCTGTCCTAGGTATTTTTAGTTTCCTTTTCTATAATGCAAATTAATAAAAAAAACTAAAATATAATAGCATCTGAAAAAGTAAAGCATACATTAGCTGATTAAAATGCAAGACTAACGCCCTCACATATTTGAAAATATCATAATTTAAATCGTATGATATATGAGTTTGAATGAAAAAATAATATACATTTATGTTTGTATTAGTTATAAGATGCACATTTCAGTTGGACCTTAAACTAAGCTATTACTTAAGGGGTCAATAGTTTAAGAGATAAGTTATATAGAGAAGGATATTATAGGTATTAGTAAGAATTATAATGCAAAGATCAGTAATATACGGATTCATGTGATGCATGCATTAATAATGCAAATATCGTGTATATATATATATAACTAAAAAAAAGGCACGAAATCCTGCATAACTCATGTATTACTCTTATTTATGAGAAAAATAAAGAAGAAGAACCAAACATGATACTAATTAATAGTGAATTTTACATGTTTATACTGATTTTTAGGTGGAAAAGATGAAACATACAAGAAAAAAGGTCTTTAGCAAGGGGAAATCCGATCGTTAAAGGACTAAATACGGTCGCTATTGGTTAATAACGACCAGAAAAAACCCGGTTATCACCAGTCATTAAAAGCTCCGTCGTTAAAAGTTAACGATCGGGTTTCAAGTCCGGTCATTAAATATCCTTTAGCGACAAGACAAATTCCAGTCGTAAAACCTAACTTTTGGCGACAAAATTTTCCCTTCGCTAGTTGACACACCAATCGTTAAAAACAATTAACTAGTACTACTACTACTACTGATTCGGCTGTTGAAGACATTAACGCCCAACAAATCCAATTGTTACAGGTGCTTTTAATAAAAATTATTGGACACTTGAAAAAATAAATAAATCATCACATTACTGAAAAATATAAAAATATACACATTCAGATTACATGACATTATATTTGTCAACTCCAAACAAAAGAGAATAAAATTATAGCTTTTACAAATGTGACATTTCTAAACAGGTTGTAACAAAACCAAAGTAGATTGCTTCAATTGTTCTGCACTTACTTCAAGGGTAGCAGGCCAGTTCTTTAGAATCCAGCTTGTATATTGTAAATCTTGATCTGTTAAAAGAAGAAAGGTCATCTCAATATAGTAACAAAACTCCTAATAGATAGGCAAGAGAATGTGCAAGCCAAGAGAAAAGGATTCTCTATCTCGTAAAACTCAAGCTCTAGAGTATCAAAATTCTAATTCAAGATTCGCCTGATTGATTGATGTCCAGCTTTTAGTTCCAAGTATGCAACCTCATACATAACTTTATTCCATCAAATTAGAGCAACTAATGAGAAAATCTCCTAAACAGGACCTAAACCACTTTTCATATAGGTTTAGTAATAAAAATATCATGACATCAGTATTTTATTTAAGGAATAGAATAATCATGACTCTTCTACCGTATCCATACTCATTATCTTCACATAGCAACAAATCACAAAACTTTAATAAGTACATCAACTTAAAACAATTAAAAGGTCTTGGTTTCGCATCACAGATTCTGAAGCCTAGGATCAAAAGGAATCGGTAAGAATATGAAATAATGAGACATATTCTATCAGTTGTTTTCAATACTACCAAAAAACTACTGGAGAAACTCTTTACACAGAATATTGGAAACCAGATACTCCTGTTATTAGAAAACGAGTTACTTTTACTAATATGTTTAAGGAATCAGCTTTGGTATAGAAGGCATGTTATTATAGAACCTGATATAAATTGAATGATATCGAACATCATTTTTCAGTTTTCCAAATCTGAAAAAATTACAAATGGATGTGTTATATACATGAAAAAGGATGAATTACTTTTGTATCCAGAAAATAAATTTGAAATAATAAAAGTAGAAGCATGCTCAAGCAGATGACACAACAAATAAGATGAAACAACGCACTTTATGTAAAGTGTAGACTATTCTAATCTCTATGGATGAGATTTAATAACAAGAGCCACTTAAAGTAGAAAAGAGAAACACTAAGAAGTAACTAATTATAGAATAACCATAAAAAAACATGTCACCACCAAACTTATCTCAGTCTTCAAATTCTTGACCTATTAAAAGTTTCAAATTTATGTCAGTTTATTAGCAAAGACTAAACTTATGAAAGAAAAAAAGAGAAGACCACAATAATAGGAATTAGTACCAACTATGTACTATGATCCAAAATGCAGTAATGCAGACGGAGTACCAATAGCATAAGAATTTTCTACGATCATGATTCACCTCCATTATTATGTATTGGTAACATAATCCTCAAGTCTTGCTTATGCCAAAATACACCGTACAAATAGGGATAAGAGATAAGCTTACTTCATGAGAATATAATGGAACTCAAATTCAATGCAGAGAACAAGCTATCTCCACATCTTTGATAGCCAGTATAGTCGATGCACTACTATCCAACTAACAGGCTGCAAATTCTCAAAATAAAAAGAATTAAATGTCAACATAGAAGTTGCATCATGGACAAGTATTCTAATATATATAGGCAAAAATATTGAACCTTGCATCTGTCACCATGATGCTCATATTGCAGTAGCAGCGATATTAGGTCATAGAATAGAAGAGAAAGAAAAAAAAAGCAGCAGCAGCAGTGATATCAGAAAAGAGAAAAGAAGAAGAGGAGAAAAAACGCTACAGTAGCAGCGACATAAGATAAAAGAAAAGAATAGAAAGAAAAAAAAATAGCAGCAACGACGATATCAGATACGAGACGAAGAAGAGAAGAGGAGGAGGGGAAGAAGAAGAAATAATCATACCTGTAGCTTGAAGTATAGAACTAGACCAAGGAAGAGAGCAGCAAAACTAGTAAGAAAGTTGAATCCTTTTCTGTTTAAAGTCATCTTTTATTAAAATAAACGAAGCGCATGCTTCTCGCTTCTCCTCCACTTCGATCTTCTTGAGGAGAAGAGTCCCTTCTTTCTACCAGCGTCGCCTCAGCCTTCTGAAGCACAAGCCAGTCTCCTTACCTCAATGATTTAGGCGATGAAGCGAGCACTTTTAATAACACTGAGTTTCACAAGTCCAATATAGCATATCAACTATTTTCTTTACAGATTCTGACAAATCAAATAGAAAATAACTCAACAAATACAATGATATAAGCTCACAAGTATTTCGTTTTCATTTGTAAAAGAATAAAAGGAGAAGGCAAAACAAAAAACTCATGTTTTAAATCCTTATAGTCACAGCTGCCCACATGTGATCCAGCTTATAATCCTCGATGTCCGCCCATTAATGTACGCGCAATGGACACATATTACGATCATTAACTAATATAGCTAAGTGTCTCGCTGAGGCATGATGCTTCCCAACAATTTGATTGTGGTAAAAAGTGATGCTCAACATTACTCCAGCTTTGAGTTATGCACCTGATCGACACTCTCACATTTTTTGCCTTTTAAGGTTCACATGGACCTGCAGATTTCAATTTAAGTCAATAATAAAAAAAGTTCCAGTCTGATAACAACAAAAGTAGATTACAAAATGAGACAATAAAATACTTATTTCGTTTCTCTGAGTGTTTGCATCAGTTCAGCTTCTTGAGAGAGGGAAACATAGTCTTTCTATGGATCAAAACCAGGAGCGTGCAAGACTCTCATTCAGAGCTAGCTCATTCAGATAAGAAGTTGTTGTATTACACTTTTTACTTTTGCCAATCGGAGGTCTTTGTTCAGTATTTACTCTTACTAAACTCAAAGCTCTAAAGCTTTTCCCTTGTCCTCTTGCTAAGGCACCAGGTGGAATGAATGAATGTTTCGCAGCCTTCAAAGTTGATTCCATTTCATACTTTTGAGATTTTGACGGATTCAAGTCAATCTAATCTAACCAAAACACATAGCATTATTAAGCCACACCAGAAAATAATTCAGTACGTTTTCAATAGGAAAAGGGATGCCAAATAGCACTTCGACTATTCCTAATCATGACAACACACTACGACCTTAACTAGAAAATCGAAGTGCCCGACCAGTGAGCTAGCAATTGCTGGATGTTCCGAGAAGGATATGAAAATGGAGATTCATCTGTTGGTTCACTTAGCCGTCCAGGAAAATATGAATTTCATATATGCACAGTGAAAAATTTCGACGAAGCGGTGCCCCGTGACACTGTTTCCCCTAAGGTGGCTCCGCCCCTGCCTACCATAGAATAATAGAATAACTGTTACAAAGGCAAAAATATTAACTGTAAAATACTTTATGTGGAAGTTTCTATTTAAAAAATGAATAGAAAAATCAAGGATGAAGCAGTATAGAAACTTCAACTATTGCCTCCTCTGTCTAGGCAACGTACAGAATACTCCATGTCCTCTTATTTTTTTTGGTTCAATCTGATAATTCGTTCATGATACCAAGAAATATCTGCGAGAGAACAAAACTTCTCCAACTGCATGTTTTCTCCAAATAATTCGAGATTGTGACAGACATGTAGGGAGCATATTACAGAATAACTACAACTAGTAGATGAAATAAAAGTATACGGAATGACCAAAGACTTGAATGACTTTAATCAGCTGCTAAAAACTTTTAACTAAAGGCAGACATGTGAGCAACAAAGAATTTAGTAAGAAAATTTACGGCAAATTGTCAATGGTTCATCTTCTTATGATATATCCTCTCAAGCTAGAACTTCTCCGTTTTGAAACAACACTCAAATACACATGAGTTGGAGAAAGACAGAATAAAAAACACCTCATGTTAACACTGCATTGCAAATGGTTTCCTGAATTGAAAAGCAACTTGGTCTCGTCATTAGAAAGCAACCGAAAGCAAAAAGAACTCAACTGGCAGGGAAGGACTAAATTACGTAATTTAGGTCCACATTCAATTATGAACTCAAAATGTTTGACATGCTTCTACAACTACTAATATTCTATCCACCCTTCACAAGTTCCATAGGTTATTACATTTAACAATTCAAGCTTTACACTAGGATCCTTATTGTTTAAAGTTCGGTTCAAGGTAGTTGCAAAGGCATTCGCTATTAAATTATTTTTTCTCCAGGTTTCAAACTGGTCGATCATAAATAAGTAGATTATAGAACAACAATAACAACATATCCAGTGTAAATAAGCAGACTATGACAATGGAAAATAGCCAAAAACCAACGCTAACAGCCAACCAAAATAGTAGCACAACTCAATCACAAGCAATTCTTCAATGATACAATTACCACAACTACCATATTAGCAGAAACAAAACACCTTCTAATGCCACATCATAGTTGCTATAGACAAAGGATCTGAAATCAATGCCACAATTTAATCCTAATTTTTCTTATTATCACTAATTTCTTCTTTTTTTAAAAAAAAAAAATCGTGAAATGTAGGGTTGTTAAAACGGAGGATGACATGAATTGTAAGAGATGCCCAATTTGGTGAACTACACAACTGAGAAAGTTAAAAAATTACCTCTAATTTGTAAGCTTGTAACTCAATTTTGCTCTTCGCAACAAAAATACTATGATACCTTGATGAGAGAAGAGATGGAAACCTAAAGAGAGCTTCCAAACTAGAATTCTGTAAATATTCGATTCTCCAATTTCACCGATTGCAACTATTCTCGTGTTCTTGACGATCTGTTCTGAAAGAGTTTTTCTTTTTCTTTTGTTTAGGCTTCTGGGTTAGGGTGCCGGGGGGGGGGGGGGGGGGGCACAAGATGGTGGGTTGGGGATTATGGCATTCTGTACGTGGGTTGGGGAAAATTGTGGGAAAATCTAGCGCCTTTTTTTGGGTTAATTAATTTTAACGACTGGATATTTTATTCGACTGAATATATATATATATATATATATATATATATATATATATATATATATATATATTAATATTCAAATATTGAGCACGTGCACAGCACGGGCTAATCACCTCTAGTATATAGTATACTTATCATTAGCTACGAAAAAGGATGGGTTAGGTTGATTAGTACTTTTGAATATGTTAATATTCAAATATTGGGCCCGTACACAGCACGGGCTAATCACCTCTAGTATATAGTATACTTATCATTAGCTACGAAAAAGGATGGGTTAGGTTGATTAGTACTTTTGGATTAATCTAATTAGGTCTTTTATTTACATAGTGATATATGTTAATATTCAAATATCGGGCCCGTGCACAGCATGAGCTAATCACCTCTAGTATATAGTATACTAATCATTAGCTACGAAAAAAGGATGGGTTAGGTTGATTAGTACTTTTGGATTAATCTAATTAGGTCTTTTATTTACAAATAAATAAATGAGTTCCGCGGTCTCATATGATTTAAATTTTATTCTAGAAGAAAACAAAAACCACACAAAAAAATCAAACACGATAATTCATTAAAGAACGTCTCCAATTAAATTATTTGCTACGGTATCGTAGTTTCTGCTTTCTACGTACTCTTTGTTTGATTAGATTACTTATAGTTTCTGCTTTCTACGTACTCTTTGTTTGATTAGATTACTTTACTTTCAATATTCGTTGCCATGTAAAAGTTTCAAAACGTCTATTAATCATTACAGAGGTGAAGCTGAGAGGAGGAAGAAATGAAAGAACAATTGAAATGAAAGTTATGATCTCATTATTAATTTACACTAATCATGTCGTGGAAGTGACAAAACTAATATAATAACTTGTGTCTTGCATGAAGTAAAATTCTCATTTCTCTCACTCCGTAAGTCAAATTTTGTGATACTATATACTAATTAAAGAAACTAATTTCTTGCTTAACTACTTGGATTCTTAGGTGGAATTAGTCACCAAATGTTTTTTTCCGATTATTTACATTGTGTGGCAAGGGAAAAGAAAAATAAAAGGGCGAAGTTACAGAATGAAAGGAAAGGATCTCATGATCTCCTGTGATTAGTTAGAATTTGAATACAAGAAAATTACATATTTTTATAAAAATTTCCCGATTTTCTTTGTACTTGCTTAAATGATGTTTTATTATGCAAATCGATCCGAGACAGAAATAAAGATGCAAGAGAAAGCAAACAACAATGTCACAAATCCAACACGTTGACGAAACAAATTTTGGGCATCATTGGCGATGGACGAAAGCTGCATAACACTTCATCATACGTTTGGCTTCTTCAGATTCAGGTTTATAAATCTGAAAAGAATGTCCTTCATCAATCTCAACAAACTCCAATTCTCCATTCCACCCACTCTTATTCACCCCTTCAACAAATCGACCCCCAATTTCTATTGGAATTACATAGTCTTTTTTTCCCATACATAACAAAAGTCTTGAACAACCTAGCCCTGATAACGATGGAGCCTTTTCAGAAAATGGGTTAATTAATGGACTATCAATTGGGGATAATAATCCAGACTCTAATGGCGGACAAATATTAACCCAAATTTTATAAGCCAACCCCTCCTCATCAATATCTATATTTCGAATTAAGAAATAAGGATAAGCAAGAATTGATCCAGTAACTTTCACCTCATTATTCAAGCTTTCTTTGCCAGCCCTCATAGTCATATGGTACACTATATTGCCACCAGCACTGTCCCCAACTAAAAACAATTCACTAAAATCACCATAATTTGTTAACCATGAGTCTCTATTATTAATACTGGAGGAGTACTTTTCATTAGCATGCGAAGCGACCCATTGAAGTGCATTCCAACAATCTTCGTAAATAGTTGGTACATCAACTTCTGGGGCTAAGCGGTAATCTACAGAAACAACAATGACGTTTAACTCAGAAGCTAAAGAGTTAACATAACGGTGAATCCAAGTAAAGAAGGCGGATTCGATGCAAAGTCCACCACCGTGGTAATGCACTAAGACGGGGAGTTTTTGGGCATCGGTGGTGTTTTCAGGTAGGTAGAGTCTGGCGGATACGTGGGGTGAGATAGTAACGTCTTTGGAAAAGACACCGTTTGATGGGTTTTCTGGTGAAGGGGGAACGTAAAAAGAACCATGCACGTCGTAGAAACGCTCAATGCGGCCGCTTTTGTATAGCCGGAAGTAATCGTCCACTTCTTTGACTATCTCGTCAGAAGCCATGGTAGTAAGAGAGAATGCTGAAAGTCCTTTTAAAAATAATGCACCATGTTTGCGCAAAACTTTTAAAAGGAAAAAGTAAATTTAGATTAAACTAAAATAATGAGAGCTAAGTATGGGTAGAAACAGACAAATTATAAAAAGTTAAACTTAGCATGGTCACTAACTGTTTGGTAGCAGAAAGCGTCTTGAAATTCATATTATGGAACGACGGATACTAAAGTAGGGGTGGGCGTTCGGTTTTATTCGATTTAGTTATTTCGGGTTTGATTTTTTTAAGGTGGACACCAAACACCGAACCAAACTAGTTCGGTTCGGTTCGATTCTTTCGGTTTTGGTTTTTTAAAGTTCGGCGGTTTCGGTTTTTTCAATTCGGTTTTTTTAATATAATATTAGAAGCGATTCCATTGACACTAATTCATATTCTCAAAAGCAATAAAACATAAAACTGAAAATTGAAATCAAAATCAAACAAACAGGATACACCAGAACAGAAAACTATAATCATGACATAGGATTACTAGGTGTCATATACATACCGTAAGAATAATTAAGAAAACACATAAAGGAAATACATTAATCCTAAAGAGACATCCTAGTTACCTTTCTTTGTTAAAGATATTTGATTTTTTCAATTGAAGTGGAAAATTAGGGATATAAATGCAAAAGAGGACTTATTAAAATTGAGTTTTTTTGCTTTAAACTTAATGGGCCTGCACTATTTTAATTTTTTTGGGTAATGTATTAAATTTCGGTGCGCGTTCGGTTTTATCAAACTTCGATTCGGCTATTTTGGTTTCGGTTTTTTTACGATGGACACCAAACACCGAACCAAACTAATTCGGTTCGGCTCGGTTTGTTGAAGTTTCGGTTCGATTTGATTCGGTTTTTCAGTTTCCGGTAGTTATGCCGAGCCCTATACTAAAGGACTGAGCCACTTGATAGACAAATTATTAGACATCATGCATGATATTGATGGTGAATTATTAATATCGTGAGGATATTGTCCTTATACCAATTAAAATATACCCCCATCCTCCTCACTAACCCCTAGCAATTTCATCATGTTTTGGTTATTATAGGTAGACTTTTGACGTGATTTTGTGTAAAAACTTTATATAATATAAGCTTTTCGAAATTCAAAAATGTTTATTTTCGTTAAGATTTTTGAGAGAAAATAAGCGGCTTTGTGGAGTAACAAATAACAGCTGTTTTTCAGAAGTTAAAAAAATTAATTTTTTCAAAAGTAATTTTTCGAAAGATACTTTTGAAAAAAATATACTTAGAAACTCTTTTAAAAGCTTGGTCAAACATTAATTGCTGCTCAAAAGTGCTTTTTAAACAGATTAGCGAACTCCTTCTCACCAGAAAATATTTTTTTAAAAAAAATACTTTTTAAAATAAGGTGATTAGAAGCTTGGTCAAATAAGCTATAGATTAGATTTAGTTAGCCACACTACTAAAAACAAGCTATTTACCTACGCGGGTTACCGAGGGACAAATTTGATGTCACTATTCCGAGGTACTTTGCCACGGCGTCCCTCGGAAAAGTCAAATATTTTAATTTTTAATTATTTTTTAAAGATACCGAGGGACATCGCTCGGTAAACTATTTGACTTTTTTAAAGTCAACATTTAATTGACTATACCAAGGGACTCTATCGGTACATATTAAAAAATAAATTAAAATTTCTGAGAAAGACCCTCGGTAATATAAATATAAATATTTTGAATTTCTTTTTTCCTGTACCGAGGGACACCATCAGTATGTTAATAAAAGATAAATGAAAATTAAATAAAATGTACCGAGGGAGTTTCTCGATAGAGTAGATATAATTATTTTGAGTTTTCTTTTTGAAATTACCAAGGGACATCTCTTGGTAAAAATGTTACACCCCGCACTTTCAGAGCATGAGCATATCACGTACTTCACCGTTGTAATGGAGCATTGGAGACGTCCATGAAGTTTGGAAGGTACAAGTCATGGGAAGTGCGTGACAATAGAATAAATGATGAATTATGATCTCGTAAGTCGTAACCAGGAAGGACAACCTTGAGACACAAGAACATGACCATTATTAAGTATCATAAATGATAAATATCATGTATCGGGAGTTTTGGAAGATTCCGGGACCAAGCAAATCAAAGAAAATAAGTTTGTCGAAAATTTGAAAAAAGTTGGCAGAATTAAGGACAGAATTTTGGGTCAACTTTGGAGGGGTATATCTCCAGGCATATTAGGAGTTTTAAGGTGTTTCAAAAGCCTAAAATGAAGTTCGTCGAGTCTAGTTTTCAATGCAATAAACCGCTCATCGATACGACGTCGTAATAAAGAATTATGGACGTTACAAATTCGGCTGACAAAGCAGAAACGCGTGCTACAATACTGCTACAGTAACCGACTTGCTGCAGCACTGCTACAGTAAATTTGACCCTTATAAAAAGGGTAAGAACCCTCTTTTTTCACCAGATTTTAGCCCAGATTTGCCCAGAAAATTCTAGAAAAATTGAAGAGGGAGTGAGGGAATAAAAAAGTAAGCAATTTTCAAGTGACGGAGTATTAATCGAAGCTCGGATAAACGCGTAGATGTGATTCTAGTATGGTTTTGCGGCGGATTCAAGGTGGATAGTGAAGATATCGTTGTTTTAACAAAAACAAGGTATGAATATCTCCTTAGTAATATTACTTTTGGTTTATTTACGAAGATAGAGTGATGAAATGATTGTATAATAAAGTTGTTGGTTGAGAAATTGGACAAACATCGCGTGGAATGTTTTATGAAATATTTTGGTATTGATGATGATGTTGTTGATGTTGGTGCTGTTGTAGTTGTTGTTTTGTTGGTATTGTGATTTCGGGCTAGGCATATAAACAGGGGAGGTGCTGCCCGAATTTAAGCAGATTATAAATGGATTTATTTGAAGGACTAAGACAAGCGTATAACGATGAGTCTAACGATTGTGTGAATCCTCTTAAATGTAGACTCACGAATTCGGACGAATAAGTGTGGATAACTGGAGGTTGAACAAGTATGTTAAGGCTAGTCCCTTTCTTCTAAAGGCATGGTTCCTTTCTTCTGAATCCAATAGGTGTTTTCCAGATGTCCCATGATCCCTTTCTTGATAATCCATAAATGTTTTCCAAAATGTCCCTATTTTTCCGAGTCAAAGATTTATGATTCTATAAGCTTTTATGACAACAACAACAGACATGTTTTTACAATGTTAATGACGTTGCTAAAGATGAGAATGTTTCTACGATGATTATGACGATGATGATGATTTCATGTTTAAAAGTCCCAAGCTTATGATTTCAATGTACCCTTCTATGCTAAGGTGTACTGGAATCTACCACCTACAGAAAGAATAAAGTGCAATACAGATGGTGCAAGTAGGGGCAATCCATGCAAAAGTTCTTACAGTTTCTGTTTGAGAGATGATAGAGGGGATTTGATCTATGCTCAAGCTCAGCAGATTCATGACACAACAAATAATGAGGTTGAAGCAACAGCTATTCAGGAGGCTTTGAGGTACTTCATAACCAGACAGATACATCAACTGATTGTGAAAACTAATTCATTGGGCTACTACAGATGATACAAAGACAATGGAAACATCCATGATAACTTTCTAATGTAGTTGAGGAGATTCAAAATACATTGGAGGAATTACAAGGGGATATTGTGCATGTATACAAGAAGACAATCAGTTAGCAGATTTTTTAGCAAACTATGCACTGGGGAACACAAGACTGCTGCAGATCAATTCTTTTGCAGATATACCAACACATGGAAGGAGAATACTCAACATGGTCAAAGCTCAAATTTCAAATTTGAGGATCAAGACTAGAAGAATCACACAGTACCACTCATCCGCTCCATCCTAGTTACACTACAATAAATGTGATATTTAGCTACGAAATTATTAGCGACAACACAAAATTCGTCACTAATTGTTTACTTTTCGTGACAAAAGTTACATTTCGTATTTAAATACATGGATCACAGGCTTTTAGTGACAAAACACAAAATTTCGTAGCAAACGTTTTGTCCGCTAAACTTTCCCGCCAAAAACTGAATTGTCGCCATTTATTGAGTAACATTAGCCACGAATTTCAAGTTATTGGTGACGCATTATTTTGTCACTAATAGTTCACTCAATTATTGACAAATCATTATTTGTCTTAAAATTAGTTACGTTTTGGACACGAAATAATTTCGTCACCAAAAATATGTTGTTACAATAGCGACAAATTGTATTTTGTAGTTAAAAAATTGTAAGCTTTAGCCATAAAATTTTGTATTTAATGGTGGCCTTTAATTTTTGTCACTAATAGTAAATAACTAGTGACACTCATTTTATTGTCTCTAATTAATATGCGATTTAGTGACATCAAAATTTTGTCACAAAATATGCAATGTCTTAAATAGCGACGAGTTCAAATTTGTAGTTGAATAATTCAACTATTTGCTACGAAATAATATTCGTAGTTAAATATAATATGATCTTTGACTACGATTATTTATGGTTATAGGTAACAACTGACAAATATTTTTCAACCGCTCTTCATAGGAAATGGCAAGATGGAATTATAGAATGGTGTGGTAACGCCCAACTACACCTTATGAAAATGCAAATGTCAATATATAATATAATGTGAGCCGGGTTTGTGAATCCACAAACAGAATCTATACAAGGATAAGGTCGACTTGCGAGCCTAGACATTGCAAAGATGTTGAATGTTATGTGGATCTTCATTAACTAATTATTATTAACATGAAAATTGGAAGGAAAAAAAAATCTATAATTGAAAGCACCAATGAAAGAAATTAAGCAACTAAGTTGCAGTTTGACCATGAATATTTTTTACCATTTTACGGAGTTAAATTTTCGAAAATTTCGTAAGCAGAATTTGAAAAACATCAAAAATTTGTTTTCACTCTTTTCACACCAAATCACTCACAAAAATTCAAAAACAACTCCAATTTGTAGTATCGGAATCATGCCTTTAGAAGCTCAATAAAATTATAAGGATCACGAAATTCGTGGACTTCTAGCATTTGCGGAACCAATGATATTATGAGTACGATACAAAGATTTATAACGAAAGGATCATGCCTTTAGAAAGAAGGGGACTAGCCTTAACATACCTGAAAGATAATTTCTCGACTTCCAACTTACTTCCAGTTTTGCAATTCACTTAAGATCATTGATATCCTCGTAATCTACATATAGAACCATTCATACTATTGTTAGAATCATCATCATACGCTCGTCTTAAGCCCTTAATTAAAATCCTTTTAGATTCTGTCGAAATTCGGGCAGCATCTCCCCTGTTTATATGCCTAGCCCGAAATCATAATATCAACAACCAATCAACAACAACAATACCAACATCATCAATACCATCATTCATGCCAATATATCTCCTAAAACATCCCACACGATGTTTTCTAAATTTCTCAACTAACCAACTTGTGATACGACTATTTGAATACTTTATTTCCGTAAAGAAGCCGAAACTAATACTAACAACATCAATAACAACATCCTCAACATCCTACAAGATAAATATATGTATTTTCATCCAAATTTCTCTTCAACCCTCAATCCATAAATCAACAACATCAACACAACACACCATAACCACTATTCTTGAAATTATTCCTTAATTCATATTGATAGAGAAAGAGATTCAACAATTCATACCTTATTTTTATGAAGGTAGCAAACTCTTCACTATTTTCTTGTTCCCAAGCCACTCCAACACCAAACGAAATTATATTCGTGACTACGCGTTGCCCGGACCTCGATTGATATTCCGTAGCTTGAAATTTTACTCAAAATCTTCAATTTTATGTGATGTAAGAGACCCTTTTGTGTGCTGAAAATTCTGGAACTTTTTGGACATTTTTGGATGATGAAAATGGGGGTTTGCCCCTTTTTATAAGGGCTGAGGCGGCGTCACTGTAGCTACAGTACTGTAGCAGTCCTGTTTATGCATCGACAGCTCAGTTTGTAACGTCTATAATTCTCTACTCCGATGTCCTATCGACGAGTGGTTTGTTGCATTAGAGACTAGACTCGCTGAAATTCATTTTAGAATTTTGAAACACCTTAAAACTCCAAATATACATGGAGATATACCCCTCCAAAGTTGACTAGAAATCTGTCCAACATTTCTCAAATTTTCGTCAAACTTATTTTCTTCAATTTGCTTGATCTCGAAATCTTTCGAAACTCCCCATACATGATATTTATCATTTATTATACATGATAATGGCCATGTTCTTGTGTTTCAAAATAGTCTTTCCGATTACGACTTACGAGATCGTAATTCATCTTTTACTTCATTGTTACATACTTCCCATGACTTGTACCCTCCAAAACACCATGGGATGTCTCCGATACTCCATTACAACGGTGATGTACGTGTAATGCTCCTGCTTTGAAAGTGCGGGGTGTAACATTAAATGTTTATGAATTGTTAATTTGTTAAATGTTTATGAATTGTTAATTTGTTATATGTTTATGAATTGTTAATTTGTTAATTATTTATGAATTGTTAATGAATTATTATTTTGTTAACTGATTATTTGTTAAATATTGTTTATGAATTGAAAGAAGTTGATTGGTAATGAATTATTATGTTGTTAACACTTTGTTTGGATGATTGTTATGTATTGTTTTGACATTTATCGTATTGTGTTGTATTGTATAGGACCAAATCAGTGGTTACATAAAATAGGACCTTTCGTCGTTACATAACAATAAAATTAAAGTAGCAATCAAAGCAAACATTTTATTTAAACTAACAACATAATATAATACAATAGGCAACAACCATCCAAACAAGTTGTAAATGATTATGAAATGTTAATCTATATAATTTTAAAAGCGTGAATATATATGTTAAATAAAAAAAGATTATTTTAAAAAGAATAGTTAAAGTTCTTCTTTTCATAAATACATAAGCTAACAAAAAAAATGTAAAGTTTGTAGAAAAATATGTGGTCGACGAATATACTCTTTTAGTTTAATTTTATCGTAGTTGTGTTGGCTATTTAGTCAACTAAAAATATATCACATATTCAAAATAGAGTTCCAAACAAATATTATTGCTGAATTTCGATTCCAAAACTAATTAACTTAACAAGTCTTTGCCATCACATAATTCAAAAATAATTAACTTAAAAATCCTTTCCATCACATATGTGTCCTTACTATCACATATTAAATTTACTGCATATCCCATGTTAATTATTCATAAGATATAATACTACATAATTCACATATTCCCTACAAATTATTAATTAGTTAATATAATTTATCTTTCATTTCAAGAATAATGACTAATTTAGTTTGTACAGACCAGACTCTTTCATGGATCCGAATGTTCCCCCTGGGCCAGATGTTCCCCTTGTGCCCGATGCTCACCTGGGGCCCGATGATCACCCAGAGGCCCGTTGTTCACCCGGGGCCCGTTGATAGATCAGTATTGTCTTTGCAAGACAATCATAGGTCAGAGTTATTATGGGCCGGTACTATAGGGATATCTACTAGGCTCCGTCCCCGTAGGCTGCAGAGAGCGTGGGCTCTTTTACGCGAGCACCCCCCACACCCTCGCGTGTTGGAGATATTATTTCGGGGCGGCATCTACCGTTGCGTGTCCGTTAGTCATGTACAGCATGAGTGGGCGCTCATCACGGCCATGGTTGAGCCGTGGAGGCCAGAGACACATACCTTCCATCTTCGCACTGATGAGGCCACGATTATACTTCAGGATGTGGAAGTCCTCTTTGGGTTGCGGGTAGATGGAGAGCCACTATACACTCGGTACGAGCCTCCTCCTGGTCAGACGTGGGTGACAGAGTTGACTAGGCTCACCCACTTCGTGCCTGATGCCGCGGCCCAAATATCGGGACAGAGTCGGGTTCAGCTTAGTGCACTCTGTACTTATTTGGAGGGTCTGGATCCGGTTGTGGACGGCACCCCGCAGGACGATCGGGCTGCCGTTGATAATGGATGTGCAGCTCCACCGTTGGGAGAACAGGTTGGGCACTTTAGCGGTGGTCGTCCATTTGACTCCCATTGAGCATTACATGCGCTGGTATCATCAGATAACACGCCGATTGATCGGCAACCCAGCTTTGCGTTCTCCTAGGGATGTAGGATACTCAGCACTCGCGGGGCAGTACGAGGCATTGGTAAGTTTATCGTATTTAGATTTATTTAATTGCATTAATTGTTACGTTTTAAAAATAAACTTTTTTTTTCTGTTAAACACAAATGCAACTGGTGGCCGTACTTCGTTTACACATCTTGGGGTTAGAGCATATGCCTTACCCTGGGCTGGCGGGGCTTGCCGCGGAGATGGTACGGATATCCGAGGATGGTATCCGGTAGACAGGCGAGGCTAAGTATCAGGTAGCACCGGGTGCTCCCAGAAGAGGAGCCCGTGATGGCAGAGGACGCCGTGCACGTAGCGGACGCGACACTGCTGCTAGAGGACCTGGTGGTAAAGGACACCATCTGGTAAATGAGGCAGATGAGGCCGATCCCATTCCAGAGGGCGTTCATGGTCTAGTCCATCCGCAGCCGTTCCAGGCCAGTGGCAGCTCAATTGGGGACTCACCTACGTTTACGCCGTCTCTCTTACTTGTTGAGATACCCGGGTCTTCATCACAGCCGAGCCAGAATGCATACATGGAGGAGCGTGATAACGTTGATTGGGCGGCGTTACGCACTTCATTAGCTGATGAGCGGCCTGTGAGGAATTTAGAGGGAGCCAGTATTCTTAACTTCGATGAGTTTTTTTTATCTCGGTTAGTATTTAAAATACTTATTTTTTCCTTTAAAATTATTTATTTTAAACATATATAAGTTACTCATTGTTATACTCCATTTTAAACGGGTTAATTTAGGAGTACAACATATTGGAGATTCCTATTTTGCTTTATTTTAAGGAGTCGCCACCTAATTGATTTTAAGGTGAATTAGGGCACCTAATTGTTAACTAAGGTAAAGCTAACTAAACCCCGTTAATGATCTGCTTAACTTAATTCTAGGTAAGGGTTCTAATTATCCTAAAGGGAAGGGGTTAGGCATCCTATAGGATCCGTAACTACGGTTATCCGGCCAAACTTAGGTTAATTAATTAAGGTTAAAGGTAATGCTTAAATTTTAAGAAAATGACTTATAAATATTGCTGAGGTTTTAAAGGAAAGTATAAATATACTATTTAAACCAACTTGTAGAAAATATAGTAATTTAACACAGTGGAAAACTTTAGATACTTTTCAAAAATAAGATTTATAAATGTGGTTAAGACTTTAAATACAAGGAAGATAATTTATAGGATAAATTGCAGTTAAGATTTAGAAATGCGGTTGAAATTTATAGGATAAAACAAGAAGATTTTAAATACTTTTTAAAATAAAATTCATAAAATGTTGCTAATGTTTTGAAAGAAAAATATAATAATGCTATATAAAAAATAGACTTATAAATATGGCTAAGGCTTTAGATAAAAACGCTATTTAAAATAATACGTGCGTAAATTACGATAATTTGCATATAAGTAAAGAAAATGCAAGTTTGTGCTGCGTTTTTATAAATACTTGAAGTAACTCAAATGGCGAGATATTAATTGATTCTTTTGTGGTCTAGGAGTATAAACTAAATACAAAAATAGCTAATGTGAGTTTCTTTATCCTTTTGTTATTTCTCATTAACTATGCTTAGCTAAAATATGCGTAATTGATTCAAAAAAACTTTAAGAGTTATTTATAAAATATGCTTGAATTTATATTTGCGTATTAGTGATGTTTCGAAATTAAGATAATAAGAATATGACTCCTTTAATTCGAAAATATGAATTTATACTATCAATTATTCTAGAAGTAAATATTATAGATACTATAAATAACTTTAATATAAAAGAAGAAAATGAAGCTTATGAGATTAATTACTAGTTTCCTTTGGATTAACTACCCTTTATACTAAAAGTAACCCACTAATTTCACTAGAATTCGTCTAAGTTAAGAAAATGAAATAAGATAAGGTGTTAGTCATACAAAACAATAAAAAATACACAACAATAAAATAAAGTAGAGGGGAAGAAAATTGAATGGATCTGGCCCATTATTCAGGGCCCAACTGCTGCGAATTAATCATGCTATTGGGCTTTGGCCCAAAAATCGTTTCTTTCTTTTGAAATATAGGCTGCGGACAGAACTGGACAGAGGGGAAAATGATATTTCGTTGGGCCTTGGCCCAACACCGAATGCGGAAGATGAGTCCCTCGGACTCGGATGCGAAGGTCATGCATAAAATAAACGGAGAGAATTAGTATACGATCAATGAATAATGTTGAACACGTAAAATATAAACTCAAACAAATCGATCGTGTATATTCTGTGTGTATTTGAAGTATACTTCATGTATACACACTCATAAGGATGTATAGAAGGTCAATATCGGAAAGCTTTTGCCCCCGCCTTCCCGATGTTGCACAAGTTCCAAGGGATTTCATGAATCCCAGGCATGACTAACACCGGGGAGGGTTCAAGCTTGATCCGTAATGACCAATCTAACCTCCCTATTAATGTATTTTCATGAATATAATTCAAAATACACGGATACACAATCTCACTGCCTTAGCCAGATTAAAGCACTTAAAAGTGTATTGAAAATGTTCAAGGGCATCTCGCGTATTTCAAACAAAAAAAAAAAGGCATACCAAAATAAACACAATGAACAGTTGCAAGTGTGATGATCCTTTAACCATTTTAAACAGAAGGTATAATTTCTCAGAGGTATCAAACATCTACAGGGATTAAAACAATACAAAAAGGCTGGCATTTCTAGTATAGATAGAGGAGATTTAGAATATAGGTTTATGACTTAGTCCGACATGTTAAACTCATTTCTTAAGGGAAAGCAAATACCATATTTTAAGTTAAGTTACCATGACACAAATGGCAAACAAGGCTCAAATAAAACTGTGACCCACAACTAAAGAAGCGCAAAAGGTAAATATGCTTATGCTCAGCTAATATGAAAGAGACATCAAACTGAAACAACATTGCATTTTATATTAGACTACTAAAATATCTCAATGAGCATACATAGTTGTATCAACAGGATTTCTGCTAAACTAGTATGTGGAATAATAGTAGACCTAAACTAACATGTGATATCACGTAAAGGCATAGTCAGGCAAAACCACAGATTAACTGATGCACAACTAGTCAAAGTTGGACCTGTACGACACGACTAAGCAGCTACAGACCTGAACTAATCTGTGGCCAATCATTATTGAGCATACAAACTATACTTAAGCTGCTATAAGCTGAATAGCATATGGTTAATCAAAACAGGATATAAAATGAACCACTACGGAACAAACTAAAAGGGTAAGTACATACACATAATTAGCAAACAACAAACTAATATACAGAACTACTCAAATGAAGAATAAATAAGCAATGTAGACCTAACAAGCACATGATTAACCCAAATTGACACATAACGTAAAACTGAACAACTACAGAACTAGAAACTGGATTAATTTAAGCTTAAACATGCCTAATACAACTAAAAACAACCACAAACAGGAACTAAATCATAACTAACCAAACAAATCACATAAGTAGCTTAAAGCACTCAAACATATACTAAAAATTAACTAATGAAATGTGTATTACCTTCTTCGGGTGCAGCGAAGTGGGGCGAAGGTCTCGATATCCGCTCGAACACCACACTCCAAATTTGTATAGATCCGAATCAATACCCAAGGGGTAAAAGCAAACAGAAATGATTCAGTATATTTTTTATATATCCAGAAAAATTGTGAATGCTAAAGATCGATATTTTCTTAGGGAAATTTGGGCGGCTGAAAACTTCTTTTTTTTTTTAGGAACTTTGTGCGGCTCCGAAGCTGCCCCCAAACCCACTCGACTAGCAACTATTTATAGGGTTTAAATTAGGGTTTGAAAATTTGGGCGGGGTTTTTCTTTGGTCAACAACGTTAGGGCCTTTCTGTCCTCGATCAGAAAACAAGATGAAGAAGACGAATCCTATTCAACTCGTACTACGAAAAATACAAAAAGGGACAGATTCAAACCTACAAGCGGACGAAACCCCCATTAAAATCTTGTACCCGAAAGTGAAAGGGGAATGATAAAGCACAGATTTGAACTCGCAAGAATGACAGAACTCATTAAGGGTTGTTCAGATCGGAGGTCGAGGGGAGAGGAAAACAACAAAAATAAACCCTTCAAACGACAGAAGCTCTGAAGGGCAAAGGATGGGCTAATTAATTTTTTACCCTTAAACGGCCATGCATGGCCTGTGTTCAACGAAAGGGCCTCTGTGATTTGCCCTGTTCGTCGACGAAGAGGGGGGTGAAGAGAGACTGAAGAGAGAGAAAAGGGAAAGAGAAGGGGGGGGGGGGGGGGGGGTGTGCGGCTGAAGAATATGATGAAAACCTAGTTGCTTTTTGTTAAATGACCCGAGTCCGGTCACCAGGTAGTGGGCCGGTTGTTTTAAAATGTTGGGTTTGTTGCTTTAAAATGTTGGGCTGGTATTGGGTTAAAAATGTGGGCTGCGGAATTTAGAGCATGGGCTGGGTAGGTTAAAAATGTGGGCTGTGGAATTTAGAGCATGGGCTGGGTAGGTTAAAAATGTGGGCTGATTTTATGAACTGATCCGAAAATAGCATGAGTTGATTGAGTTCGGATTTGGGTTGATGAATTAAAAATATGGGCTGAATGAAAGAAATAAATTGGCTTTTGAATTTAAGTAAAAGACCTATTTTATATGATTATATATTATCGGGTGCCCAAATATTATTTAATATAAAAGTATGTAATTATTAGTGCTCAGATTAAAAATAAAAATTATATTACGTTGTAATAGCCGTGCAATAATATTTTGAAAGTCAACAGTAAATAAACGCTATTATTTAATTATGCGAAGATAAATGCGATGCGTGTGCATATGGTGGTAAAAGTGCTGACGTGATTATAATGCGAATTATAATAATACTGGTAATGATAATAATAATAATAATAATAATAATAATAATAATAATAATAATAATAATAATAATAATAATAATAATAGTAATGATCATAATAATTGCTAGTGACTGCAATAGGGTAGTGAAACGCGGATATTAATAAAAGCTGATAATTGTAGTAAAATATAACTAATTTTCTTAAATTGCCAAAATATTAGGAGTGTAAATATATATTCGGAGGAGAGGCGGGACAAAATTGGGTGTCAACAACTTGTCCCTCTTTGCCCGGTAATGATGAAAGAATTTTCGGGCAAAGACGTTGACTCAGTAGCCTATTTTGTCCCGGTTAAAGAAAATTTGAGAGGATTATGGCCGAACTCCGGTCTCCGAGTTGCCTACATATCTCGGGTTGTACGAGAATCAGGCCGTGTGTAGTTCTGGGATAACTACGCCACCTTATGAATAATGAATCCCGACTGGTGCGAATCTTTGCAAAATTGTCCCAGTGTCGAATTATGATGACACTGGTATTAAGATAGAACTCGAGAATTCTTAAAATTGAATGTGCTGGAATGCAAGCGGAATATTTGGGGTTAGAGATGAGTGTTCGAGGTAGATCCTTGACCCTTTTCAGGAAGTCTGATTATCCTTCCCAACAATTTGCCCAGTTCGCTGCTGAAGAAATAGTTCCACGTTACGCTAGAGCTCCTGCGAAACTTAAACTCTTGCTGACGAGCTTAACTCAACTTTCAGCAATTGCCCCAGTTCATTGCTTAAGATTATGATCCACGAGTTGATGTGCAAAGCCATTTTAATCTTGCCATTTTCAAAAAGCCACAAGCTAAAAATAATAGTTAGCAATAAAGAAATATATATGTAAATAAGACAGGGTTGAGGAAGTTTATACTTATAACTCATGTTTCGGAAGTTGAACCCACATCGTACTTTGGAGATGTATTGAATTTATGTCTTCCACTTGAAGAAGAAATTAAGTCGACATCCACATTTACATTAACGAAAGCTAAATCCACATCCACGTCTGTTTTTTTTTTTTGGAAAGCTAAAACCATGATGACACCACATTTTTAAGGGGAGCTAATTTATGACCATATTCAAGCCCTTATGTACAAAATCCACTGTGCGTAAATATAAATCCACGTCCTTATCCACGAAATCCATGCCCGCGTCATAAAACTCATGATGTAGAAAAATGAATTCATGTCCTCATACACAAAAATCCACTATGCACAAATATAAATCCACGTCCACGTCCACATTCCACGGTACAAAAATATAAATCCACATCCACTTCCACAAACTTTAAGTGCAAAGAGATAAATCTACTTCCACGTCCACAAAATGTAAAAATAAATCCACGTCCACGAAATTAACTGTGCTGAAATTTAAATCCATGTCTATGCCCCAAAATCCACAATGCAACACATAAATCCATGTCCACCTCTACGAACTTTATAATGTAGAAATATAAATCCACGTCCACATCCACTTCCACAAACTTTAAGTGCAAAGAGATAAATCTAGTTTCACGTCCACAAGATACATAATGTAAAAAATAAATCCACGTCCACGAAATTCACTGTGCTGAAATTTAAATCCACGTCTATGCCCCAAAATCCACAATGCAAAACATAAATCCACGTCCACTTCCACAAACTTTATAATGTAGAAATATAAATCCACGTCCACATCCACATTCCACGGTACAAAAATATAAATCCACATCCACTTCCACAAACTTTAAGTGCAAAGAGATAAATCTACTTCCACGTCCACAAGATCTATAATGTAAAAAATAAATCCACGTCTATGCCCCAAAATCCACAATGCAAAACATAAATTCACGTCCACTTCCCCTAACTTTATAATGTAGAAATATAAATCCACGTCCACATCCACATCCACATCCACGAAGTCATTAGAGCGAAAATGTAAATCCACGTCTACTTTCATAAAATTTATAATGCAAGAAAGATAAATACACGTTCACGTCCACAATGCTCATAATGCAAAAAGATATATCTATGAACACGCCCACAATATCCACAATGTAGAAAATAAATCCACATCCACACAATCCACGATATTGAAATATAAATCCACGTCCGCTCTCACAATTTGTAATGTAGACATGTATATCCACGTTTATGTCCACATCCACAAAACCATTCGTGAAGAGATATAATTCCACATCCTAATCCATGTCCCGTTGTGACGGAAGTTAAATCTACAATTATCCCGACGATTTGACATATGATGCAAGATTTCGATCCTGTCATCTCGTTAAATACCACATTCTAAAAAGAACTTGTTAGCGACTTGAAATAAAAAAATATGTACAAAGTGATGAAAAAATTGAGGAATTTAAACCAATAACAGTGACCATGTTCGTATCCACTTTGAAGAAGGTTAACTCCACGATCATGTGCCCTTGATCTATCGAGAAATACCACGAGCTAAAACAACTGTTAGTGGTAAGAATATGTAAATAGCTGGGTTTGAAAGAATTTACGCTCACAGCCCTTGGTTGAGAAGATAAATTCATGTCCACTGTTGCGATCAAAATTTCATGAAGAGTGGAACAACGTCCACCGTTTAGCGCAAGCTAAATTTACATCCACATTGAAGAATATTTGCCTTTTGAAGAAAGCTAACTCTTTGATCACGTTCATAATTAAAATTTGAAGAAGAGTCGAATATGCGTCACATCCATGTTAATTGAAACCTGTCTCATCAAAGAAAAATTATGAGTTTAAAAGAAAATTGGTTGACTTGTGCATATCGGGGAACTTGGTCCTTAAATTGATTCTTGTCTCGGTTGCCTCCACATTCTTCGATGCTTCACCACATATTTTGCTTTGCCAAGGAGTTTCAGTAATAAGTAATAAAGAACGTCTTACTAAATTAAGAGTAATGAGATTTGGATGACCTCAAAAGGGGATACTTGGTGGCTCTAATAGATAAAATGATTATGAAGACTCGAATTCAAACTTATCAACATTTTAGAAAGACATGGACGAATCTTTATTTAAAGTTGTTGAACATTTAAGACCACTTTTTGTGCTACTTCTAAAAAATTGCCCCAGTTTCCAGTCCTGGAGGCGCTTGGTTCTAAACAATTGAAAAGTGAGAAGTTATAATGAAAGTTTTTAGAAGCGATTTGACCGATTTCAAAAATTTGTCACAGTTTCAAGATACTAGGACACATGAATTTAAACAATGGGAAGACCAAAACTTTATACAAAATCCTTATGTATCTTATAGGGACTAAAATGGTTGGATGAACCAAAGACATTGAAATTTTTAAATAGAAGGGCCGAACCCGCCTTGGGTTGCCTACGTATCCCAAAGGAATCAGGCCAGACGTAGTTCGTGAATAAAAATAAGAACTTTTGAGGTTTTTTTTTTTTAAATAAAAGGAGGGCCGAACCGGATGTGGGTTGCCTTCATATCCAAAAGGAAATCGGGCCACACGTAGTTCAAACCTACAAAACAAAGACACCGAAATATTTTGATAAGAGTGGCCGAACCCGGTATAGGCTGCCTACGTATTCAAAAGGAAATCGGGCCACACGTAGTTCAAACCTACAAAACAATGACACCGAAATATTTTGAAAAGAGTGGCCGAACCCGGTATGGGATGCCTACGTATCCAAAAGGAAATCAGGCCACACGTAGTTCAAACAACAAATGAAAAATACTAAATTATAAAGGCCATAACAAAACATAGAGGCGACATGACAAAAACAAAGATTCTAGATTATGCCTCCGGCCTATTACAAAAGGAATATAAACTTAAACTACTGAAACTCCCGGCGAACCGAGGCTGAGATGCAAATTCAATTCTTCAACTCAGGTCCTGGTTCGGCAGCCCATAAGGTCGGTGTTTTAGCAATGTCCTCATGATCATCTTCATTTTCCACGAACAAGTTCTTGACCCCTTCCACAATATCATCATAGGGAACTTCAGCAGTCAAATCTGAAGTTTTGGAGATGGCAGGTCTTGAGAAAGTTTGATCAATGGTAGGAATGGGTTTTGGCAAGAAAATCTCCTTTCCTTTATTCTTTCGTACTTCCTTCACTTCTTCCTCAGTTGGTTCATATCCCAAACCAAATGTAAACTGTTGTGCAGGGAGAACTACAGGCTCAACCCGCCCATTTAATGTCTTCCCTAACCCAAATCCAGGTTGGTACCCATTTTTCAGCATTTCCTTTGCAACCATGATTGCGGCGCATGACATTTTTGATTCTTGAGTTTGACTTCCTTCACCCATTCTAGTAACATTCACAACCTCCCAAGCATGGTAAGTTGTTCCATCAAACCCTCCTGTTGCCTCAATGAACGGGATAGATTGCTCTCGATAGATGGACATGTCACATTCTTCTTGTATGCATATTTGTTGTTGATCCCACTCAAATTTGAGAGTCTGATGCAAAGTAGATGGCACAGCTCCAGCCAGATGGATCCACGGTCTTCCTAACAACATGTTGTATGTCGTGGAGATATCAAGTACTTGAAAATCCATAATGAACTCAACAGGTCAAATCAGCACGTTTAACTCTATTTCTCCGATAAGACGCCTTTGAGCCCCATCAAATGCTCAAATATTCATATCACTTGTCTTAAGCTCGCTAATATTATATCTGATCTTCTTCAGACTTGTTAGTGGACAAATGTTAAGTCCAGAGCCTCCATCAATCAACACTTTAGACACAAACATATTACGACACTTGACAGTTATATGGAGTGCTTTGTTGTGACTACATCCCTCCGGTGGCAGTTATTCATTATCGAAGCTGATTCGATGACTATCAAGCACGCGCCCAACTATTCCAGCTAACGTCTCACTAGTTGTTTCGACTGGAACATATGCTTCACTCAAAATCTTCAAGAGTGCATTTCTGTGTACATCCGAACTCAAAAGCAAAGAGAGGATAGGAATCTGGGCATTGGTCTTTTTCAACTGCTCTACAACTGAGTATTCGCTGGCCTTAATTTTTCTAAAAAATTCTTCTGCTTCGGCTTCTGTCACAACCCTTTTGGGAGGCACATTGCTTTCTTTAGTTTGCCTCAATCTAGCTAGCTCTTCTGGGGTATAGCACCTTCCGGACCTTGTCATTCCTGATGTCTTAGTCTTGTCAGTAGTTGTTTCCTTTCCTCGACACTCCATCACAGCTTGTTGATAATTCCATGATACGGCTTTGGTATCGAGTACTGGAAACTAATTTGGCGCTTGAACTACCTCCACAGGTGTTGATGAAGCTCCTAATATCTTGACAGGCACAAAACCTCTTACCACTATAGCCGGAAAAGCAACGGCTATAAGACCATGATCTTTCACGCTATTCACAGGCAGTATAAATTTGGCCAGATCGTCATCATTTTCATCTATCCCAATCATATTTATCGAGGCCCCATCATGGGTTGGGAGTAGATTGTTATCCACGTTTGGTGCCGGTTGTTTGACCATGATCTGTTTTGCTTCAATAAGATCTTCAACCTTGTGTTTCAATGCGTAACAACGATCAGTGGAATGATTCGGTTGACTTCTTCTTTAATTTTGTAATTGAGATTCTGTCAGGAGCGATCTCAACATGAAACTTGTAATGATTCACAAAAGCATTTGCCAAGTCATCCCAGGTACGCCATTTGGTTGTATCTTGCTTGGAATACCATTCCAAAGCTTTTCCACTCAAACTCTGATTAAATAGTTTGATTCTTATCCTTTCATTCTTCCCCACACCAATCAACTTTTCACAATAGACCTTCAAATGGAAGAAATGATTTCCCGACCCATCAAAATTTTCAAATTTTGGAATCTTGTAACCTGGTGGTAATTCTACCTCAGGAAATGCACATAATTCTTCATATCTCACGCTTTGGTTACTACCGAATCCACGCAAACTTCTCATAGCATCTTCCAAACTTTTGAGTTTTCTATTTATCATTTCATCATTAACTGCCCTTGCCTCCTTTTCGACTTCGACATAATGATCAACATCTGTGTGACATAGTCCTTGGGTTTGTGTCATGGGTGGAGCTGTGGCATAAGTATATACCGGCATCATGTGCCAGCGGTATGTACTGAGCTTTTGAAGAAGCGGCTATAAACAAAAGAGGAGCATTTTGAATAACTAGGTGGGCAAGGGGTTCGGAATGAGATGGATGAGAAGTAGTAAAATAGTTTGCTTGGTTAAGTTCATCCAAGTTTGGGAATGGAGGTGGCATAGGCAAAGTCTGACGAACCCCATGAGATGGAGTCATGTGTGGCGGAGTTTGAGCCGATTTTGAAGTACTATGCGACTTAGTTCAGCAACTCGTTGCTCCAGACGAGCAATGATCTCCAAATGTGTTTCTGGTTCATTAGAGGATGTGGGATCACTCGTGATCGGTAAACTAAGAGATGGCTCAGATGAAGTGGTTGCATTGATCAAACTTTTCTCCATTTTAGAACGAGTCTTTTTAGTTAACCAGGTGATTAATGATGAGTCAGAGTTTGATTTCTTGGCTTTAGACCGTGTGAAATATGGATGCTCCGCCAGTTCCCCTTTAGCACAAGTCAACCTTTTGTTTTGAAAATAAGTTTAAAAGAAAAAAGATAAAATAAGAAAAGAAAAAAAAAACGAGTCAGTATACGGTAAGGACGTATTATTGCATATAAACACATTATTGCACATAATGCATCGCGTTCTATAATGCAAGGGACCTCTTTATGCCAGAGGTAGGCCTAACGAACATTTGAAGGACAAACATGTCTTTTATGTATCATTCCATAACTCTTCCTAAAACTAATTTACAAGAATAATAAAAATTTATTACATGCCAGTTAATAATACAATTCAAAGTTAATCTAAGATATCTAATACTTCATCTCCACTAATTTCCTTTGGTTGTCTTGAAACCTTCGTCATTAATTGGATGCTCCACGACAACCTGCAACAAAATATTAGTTTTCCCAAAATATTCATCTATAGAGTACTAGGTCCACATATTCCTCACATTTGTCCTTCAAATAATGCACATAAATAGTGAATAGTGTCACTTAGAGTCATAGACTCATTTGTACATTTGGTAAGGTTGACTAATGAACTCAATACACCAAGGGTATTAAGCCTCCTAGGTTTAAAATGATGCATGTCCTTACAAGGTTTTGGTTTTCGCTCTACCCTAGGTAGACTAAGAGTTGGTTTCCTACGACACAAGGCTCCCCCAAGTGGACAACTTGGGAGTGGAAAGTCTGTGGCTGTCGACTGCACCGCCGATCGACTAAATCCACAAGATCGATCCAACTAAAGGGGTAATTTAGTAGTGCACGGCCGCGAACCGCGAAACCGCTTTAAGTGTGTGAATTTGTGTGAATTTTCCAGAAATGGAGGAAGTATGAGCGGAATGCCAATTTAAAGCAAATACATATTACATAGCAAAGGAAAATAAGGAATAAAACAATAAAACATTTAAAAGCATATGAGGCAAAATAAAGAAAACAAACAAAACATCCAACAAAATATTAATTAACCTAAGTTGTTATGGTTAAAAACCTAATGTCCCCAGTGGAGTCGCCAAGCTGTTATACTCCATTTTAAACGGGTTAATTTAGGAATACAACATATTGGAGATTCCTATTTTGCTTTATTTTAAGGAGTCGCCACCTAATTGATTTTAAGGTGAATTAGGGCACCTAATTGTTAACTAAGGTAAAGCTAACTAAACCCCGTTAATGGTCTGCTTAACTTAATTCTAGGTAAGGGTTCTAATTATCCTAAAGGGAAGGGGTTAGGCATCCTATAGGATCCGTAACTACGGTTATCCGGCCAACCTTAGGTTAATTAATTAAGGTTAAAGGTAATGCTTAAATTTTAAGAAAATGACTTATAAATATTGCTGAGGTTTTAAAGGAAAGTATAAATATACTATTTAAACCAACTTGTAGAAAATATAGTAATTTAACACAGAGGAAAACTTTAGATACTTTTCAAAAATAAGATTTATAAATGTGGTTAAGACTTTAAATACAAGGAAGATAATTTATAGGATAAATTGCGGTTAAGATTTGGAAATGCGGTTGAAATTTATAGGATAAAACAAGAAGATTTTACATACTTTTTAAAATAAAATTCATAAAATGTTGCTAAGGTTTTGAAAGAAAAATATAATAGTGCTATATAAAAAATAGACTTATAAATATGGCTAAGGCTTTAGATAAAAACGCTATTTAAAATAATACTTGCGTAAAATACGATAATTTGCATATAAGTAAAGAAAATGCAAGTTTGTGCTGCGTTTTTATAAATACTTGAAGTAACTCAAATGGCGAGATATTAATTGATTCTTTTGTGGTTTAGGAGTATAAACTAAATACAAAAATTGCTAATGTGAGTTTCTTTATCCTTTTGTTATTTCTCATTAACTATGCTTAGCTAAAATATGTGTGATTGATTCAAAAAAACTTTAAGAGTTATTTATAAAATATGCTTGAATTTATATTTGCGTATTCGTGATGTTTTGAAATTAAGATAATAAGAATATGACTCCTTTAATTCGAAAATATGAATTTATACTATCAATTATTCTAGAATTAAATATTATAGATACTATAAATAACTTTAATATAAAAGAAGAAAATGAAGCTTATGGGATTAATTACTAGTTTCCTTTGGATTAACTACCATTTATACTAAAAGTAACCCACTAATTTCACTAGAATTCGTCTAAGTTAAGAAAATGAAATAAGATAAGGTGTTAGTCATACAAAACAATAAAAAATACACAACAATAAAATAAAGTAGAGGGGAAGAAAATTGAATGGATCTGGCCCATTATTCAGGGCCCAACTGCTACGAATTAATCATGCTATTGGGCTTTGGCCCAAAACTCGTTTCTTTCTTTTGAAATATAGGCTGCGGACGGAACTGGACAGAGGGGAAAATGATATTTCGTTGGGCCTTGGCCCAACACCGAATGCGAAAGACGAGTCCCTCGGACTCGGATGCGAAGGTCATGCATAAAATAAAAGGAGAGAATTAGTATACGATCAATGAATAATGTTGAACACGTAAAATATAAACTCAAACAAATCAGCTGATCGTGTATATTCTGTGTGTATTTGAAGTATACTTCATGTATACACACTCATAAGGATGTATAGAAGGTCAATATCGGAAAGCTTTTGCCCCCGCCTTCCCGATGTTGCACAAGTTCCAAGGGATTTCATGAATCCCAAGCATGGCTAACACCGGGGAGGGTTCAAGCTTGATCCGTAATGACCAATCTAACCTCCTTATTAATGTATTTTCATGAATATATTTCAAAATACACGGATACACAACCTCACTGCCTTAGCCAGATTAAAGCACTTATAAGTGTATTGAAAATGTTCCAACCAGTCGGCTATGCTAAACACAGAAATTCAATTCTAGAAACATTGAAAAAGCAGTAACTAGGCTTATCATTACAACATTTATTTCTAAAAAAAAGCAATGGTTCCCTGAGTATAATGTCAACGTTGCATTACAACAGCCAATAATTAACAAAGGACAGGCAAACAAAACAGTAGCACAGGGAACTCTTACTAGCATGAACATGATTCCAAACAAACATAATAGCCAGGAAGATGGGCAGCACAGCAGTGGCAGTCGACTCGCAAATAACACTATGGTAGTTTGCAGGTTTAACAGCAAAATGTTCGGGTTTTAAGCGAAAGATAAACAAAGAGACCTAGGCAACATTTTGAAACTGGTGAGACAAGGACTTTATGCAGTGACATTTGAAACAGGCACTCACAGAAAGAGCATAACCTTCAGCAGACAAACAACCAAATTCGCATACTGGATTCATTTTTAACAGGGCGAATACCAGATTGTTTGGAAACAAAAGAACACATTCAAGGAGAAGGGAGAGGTGCAACATGATCAGATTCGAAAACGCAAAGAAAAGAGGAAGAAAATTCATGGGCATCTCGCGTATTTCAAACAAAACAAAAAAGACATACCAAAATAAACACAATGAACAGTTGCAAGTGTGATGATCCTTTAACCATTTTAAACAGAAGGTATAATTTCTCAGAGGTATCACACATCTACGGGGATTAAAACAATACAAAAAGGATGGCATTTCTAGTATAGATAGAGGAGATTTAGAATATAGGTTTATGACTTAGTCCGACATGTTAAACTCATTTCTTAATTATCAGTTGACCTTAACAACATATTTTAGTCAAATAAGGAAAAGCAAATACCATATTTTAAGTTAAGTTACCATGACACAAATGACAAACAAGGCTCAAATCAAACTGAGACCCACGACTAAAGAAGCGCAAAAGGTAAATATGCTTATGCTCAGCTAATATGAAAGAGACATCAAACTGAAACAACATGGCATTTTATATTAGACTACTAAAATATCTCAATGAGCATACATTGTTGTATCAACAGGATTTTTGGTAAACTAGTATGTGGAATAATAGTAGACCTACACTAACATGTGATATCACGTAAAGGCATAGTCAGGCAAAACCACAGATTAACTGATGCACAACTAGTCAACGTTGAACTTGTACGACACGACTAAGCAGCTACAGACCTGAACTAATCTGTGGCCAATCATTATTGAGCATACAAACTATACTTAAGCTGCTATAAGCTAAATAGCATATGGTTATTCAAAACAGGATATAAAATGAACCACTACGGAACAAACTAAAAAGGTAAGTACATACACATAATTAGCAAACTACAAACTAATATACAGAACTACTCAAATGAAGAATAAATAAGCAATGTAGACCTAACAAGCACATGATTAACCCAAATTGACACATAACGTAAAACTGAACAACTACAGAACTAGAAACTGGATTAATTTAAGCTTAAACATGCCTAATACAACTAAAAACAACCACAAACAGGAACTAAATCATAACTAACCAAACAAATCACATAAGTAGCTTAAAGCACTCAAACATATACTAAAAATTAACTAATGAAAGGTGTATTACCTTCTTCGGGTGCAGCGAAGTGGGGCGAAGGTCTCGATATCCGCTCGAACACCACACTCCAAATTTGTATAGATCCGAATCAATACCCAAGGGGTAAAAGCAAACAGAAATGATTCAGTATATTTTTTATATATCCAGAAAAATTGTGAATGCTAAAGATCGATATTTTCTTAGGGAAATTTGGGCGGCTGAAAACTTCTTTTTTTTTTAGGAACTTTGTGCGGCTCCGAAGCTGCCCCCAAACCCACTCGACTAGCAACTATTTATAGGGTTTAAATTAGGGTTTGAAAATTTGGGCGGGGTTTTTCTTTGGTCAACAACGTTAGGGCCTTTCTGTCCTCGATCAGAAAACAAGATGAAGAAGACGAATCCTATTCAACTCGTACTACGAAAAATACAAAAAGGGACAGATTCAAACCTACAAGCAGACGAAACCCCCATTAAAATCTTGTACCCGAAAGTGAAAGAGGACTGATAAAGCACAGATTTGAACTCGCAAGAATGACAAAACTCATTAAGGTTTGTTCAGATCGGAGGCAGTGGGGAGAGGAAAACAACAAAAATAAACCCTTCAATAGACAGAAGCTCTGAAGGGCAAAGGACGGGCTAATTAATTTTTTACCCTTAAACGGCCATGCATGGCCTGTGTTCAACGAAAGGGCCTCTGTGATTTGCCCTGTTCGTCGACGAAGAGAGGGTGAAGAGAGAGTGAAGAGAGAGAAAAGGGAAAGAGAAAGGGGGGGGGGGGGGGGGGGTGCGGCTGAAGAATATGATGAACCTAGTTTCTTTTTGTTAAATGACCCGGATCGGGTCACCGGCTAGTGGGCCGGTTGTTTTAAAATGCTGGGTTTGTTACTTTAAAATGTTAGGCTGGTATTGGGTTAAAAATGTGGGCTGCGGAATTTAGAGCATGGGCTGGGTATAGGGCTGTGCATGTTAACGGTTAAACCGATAACCCGAACTTATTATTGGGTTATTGGGTTAATGGTTCGGGTTAATGGATTACCGGTTCGGGTACCGGGTGGTATTTTTAGGTTATTGGCTTATTGGGTCGGGTCGCGGGTTGATCATTTTTGTTAACGGGTTACCCGATAACCCGATAACAATTTAATTAATTACACTTTTACTCTTTCATATATATTAAGTCACTTACTAGGGTTACTTCATTTCATTCAAAGCAGTCAAATGCTCTGAAACCAGCCCTCTTTTTCTTGCCTCTTCTTACTTCATTTCATTTCAGATTTTTGCACAATTCCAAAGCAGCAAATGATCTGAAACCAGCCCCTCTTTTTCTTGCCTCTTCTTTGACGATTTTTGCCTCTTTCACGAACAGGTACGTTTTCAATTCTCACTCTTCTATTATGGGGTTTTTGTTGGGGTTGGGAAATTAGGGAAATCACTTCCTTAGAATTGTAAATTTAATGTCTTTTCTTAGTTGGGTTGAGAAATAGTGGGAATTTCTTCTTGTATTGCTTGCAAATTGAGTTTTTGGTTATGGGGTTTTTTTTTTGCTGTTAATGTTGCAAGGTAATAATTTGTGCAATTTCTGTTTTTGGTTGAAGCATTGCTTGCAAAAAGGGTTCTCTACTTAATTTTTGTGTTCTTTCTTTACAATGTAAGATGAATTGTTACACAAAATCCAAATGGAATCTGAACACTTAAGCTCCATTTCATCTTATTCTTTTGGTAGTTTGTTTTATTTTTCACGTAAGAATGCTTCTATATATGTCTACTTTTTCAAGAATGTGCAATAAAAGTATGTAAGCCTTTCCTTCTATTTTATCACAAAAAAACTAATGATTATTTTGTATCTCGTGCAGCTCTATATTCTGCTCTATATAATCGTCATTCTCAGTTTCGACAATTCAATCAGTTTCCGGTAAGTTTCTGATTCTCCTCTTCTTTTCCTTTGTATTTCATTCGAGATAACGAACGTTTGTTTTGTTTTGTGCTATTTGGATTTTTATGTTTTGTTTGCTCGCTATCATCTGTTTGATTTTTTTTTTTTTTGAAAAATCACAATTCACAGTGATACAAACACATGGCTGAAAATATGATAATTGATAAAGTAGTTGGTGAAAGTGGAGCTTCTAACTCAAAAGCAAGTCAAACTCAAACAGTTCAGTCCAAAAAAAGGAAAGAAAGGAGAAAAAGGTCTGTTGCGTGGACTTATTTTGATCGAGTTATTGATCCTGATGGAAATGAGAAGGGTGTATGTAAATTCTGTAAAAAAGAATATTTTGCTGACACAAAAGACCATGGTACAGGGGGAATGCTTGGTCATATACCCAAATGTAAAAATATTCCTCGTAATGTTGATACTAATCAAGCACAATTAGTGTTTAAACCTGTTAAGGTGGGTGACAAGGGTGATGTAGTTGTTGCAGCATGGAAATTTGATCAAGAAACCTGTAGAAAAGCTTTGTGTCGTATGGTAATTATCGATGAACTTCCTTTTAGATTTGTCGAAAAAGAAGGTTTCAAAAATTTTATGAAAGTGGCACAACCTTTTTTCCAGATTCCTTCCCGTACTACTGTCACTCGTGATTGTTTTAATTTTTTTGATGAAGAGAAACAAAAATTGATGATTGAGTTTAAGGAAACACAACAGAGAGTGTGTCTTACTACTGATACTTGGACTTCCTTGCAAAGAATTAATTATATGGCTATTACAGCTCACTGGATTGATAGTAAGTGGAATTGCATAAAAGGATTATCAATTTTTGTCCAATTTCTAGTCATAGAGGTGAAGACATGGCAAAGGCTATTAGTAAGTGTTTGCAGGAGTGGGGGTTACAAAAGATTTTCACTGTTACAGTTGACAATGCTAGTTCAAATGATGTGACAGTGAAAGAGTTGTCTAAGCAATTAACTAAATGGGGGACCAATCTTATGACTGGTACTCACCTTCATGTGAGGTGTATGGCTCATATTATAAATCTTGTTGTTCAAGATGGTATAAAAGAATCAATTGAGTCTATTGAAAGAGTTAGGCAAACAGTGAGATACATTAGGCAGTCTTCTGCTAGGTGGGGGAAGTTTCATGAATGTTGTGAAGATGTAAATCTTGTTAAGAAATCTTTATGCTTAGATGTTCCCACAAGGTGGAATTCCACCTACTTGATGTTGAATAGGGCTATTGAATATGAGGGTGCAATTTCAGATTATGCCGATCGTGATATTGGCTTGTCACATCATCTTGAGTTTATTGATACTATCGATGGAAGTCCTGCAGGTACACTTTTGAATAGTGATTGGGAGAGTGTAAAAAGAATTGCAAAATTTCTTGAAATGTTTTTCAAGCTTACTGAGAAGGTTTCTGGATCACTTTATGTTACATCCAATTTTCATTTTCTTGAAATTTGCCAAGTTGCTGTTTACTTGACAAAATTGACATCACATGAAGATATTGTTTTGGGTGAAATGGCAAAGACGATGAAGCTGAAATTTGATAAATATTGGGGTGCTCCAGAAAAAATGAATAAGATGATTTTTATATCATGTGTTTTGGATCCTCGCTATAAATTTAATTCTCTTAGTTTTGGACTTAAAAAGATGTTTGGGGACAAAGGGCAAGGTATAGAAAAAGATGTGCTAAAGTACATGACTTCATTGTTTAATGAGTATGTGAAGAACGATTCAAAAGATAAAGCTAGTCAACTTTCTTCAATAGAAGTGGCAACTTCTAGTTCAAGGCTCGAACCTATAGGAGAATTTGGTGACTTCTATGAGGAATTATTTAGACATACATCCGGAAGTGGAGGTGCAGATTCTAAGTCAGAGTTAGAAAAATATCTTGCAGAAGATATTGAAATTGGAAGACAAGATTTTAAAATATTGCTTTGGTGGGAAGTTAACTCACCTAGATTCCCCATCCTTTCTGAGATGGCTCGAGATGTGTTAGCTATTCCTATTTCAAGTGTGGCATCCGAATGTGCTTTTAGTACTGGAGGGCGTGTTCTTGATTCGTTTAGGAGTTCATTAACTCCTAAATTGGTACAAGCTCTAGTGTGCCTTCAAGATTGGATTCGGAGTGAACCAACTCCCGTAAGTATTGAGCAAGATTTAGATTCCCTCGAGCAACTTGAAAAAGGTAAGACAAGAACCTTGTATTGATGTAAAATTATAAATAATTTATTTAATATTATTGTTGCTTGACTTGTTAATATAATTCTCTTTAGATATGGCCAATCTTGGAAAAGAACCTTCTGCTGATGACATGTAGAAGTGTAGATTGTTAAGACATGAAACTTTGGTAAGTTAATTATTCAACTCCTATCTTGGATATTACATTTGCTGATTCCAAATATTTTCTCTTCCTTTCTATATTCACTTTGTGATATTGTTTGTAGTTCCTTTTCTCTTTAGGAAGAGAATATGTTACTTTTTTCTTAATCTTTCCAGTGTTGTAGACATTAAGCCATCAACTGATACTTTTTCTGTTTCTATGTAAATTAGGTTTAACCATGCCTCAACTTTGTGGTCCTAAAGCTCGATCACCTGTTTGGGATCACTATGGAAAGCTTGAAGAAAATGATGATGGATGGTGCACCATGCAGTGCATTAATTGTGGTTTTTGTTTTGTTGACTTGACTAGAACTATTAGGACTATGTTTGGATTAATTTTCAGGTTCTTTGGCAGTTTAACTGTTGTTTTTGGTTTTCTGAAATTCTGATGGTGCTAGACAAATTATTGCTAACTACAACACCACTTGCATTAGCTACTTTCAGTTTTGAAGTTATTAATATGGAATGGTAACTTATATTTTATCTGGTGCTAATATGTTTTCAAATGTTGATGGCAGCCTAGCCTTATTAGACTGTATACTTGTGCATTGCTAGATTTTTGGTGTTGTGGTGCTGCATTTTTATGAGATTAAATGGAAGGAGAAATTTACTACATGTTTCCTTTTAGAATTTCATAAGCTTGTTTATTCATGGAGTTGAAGAGAACTGGAAAGCAGAGTAGAAATATTCATACAATTACTGAGAAGCAAATGTCATAGTAAAGAAGGATGCTCCAGGACTGCCTGAAGGTGTTTTGAATATCATATCTGGTTTTGGTTCCATAGCTGGTGCTGCTCTCTGTAGTCATATGGATGTGGATAAGGTACACTTTTTAGTTTTTTTTTTTTCATTCCTTTCTGTGTGAAGATCTCAAATTCGTGACTTTTCAGCTTTTACTTCTTCATATGGTGGAAATCGTTTTGGTTTGAAAGATCCCTCAATTTGATATTATTAGTTTTTCATTCCTTTCTGTCTCATTGGCTGATATGACTGAAGATATCAATTTGAGATATAGCATGACTGTCGCCTTTTTCTTTTAATTAGAATCCAATAAGCTTTGTTTCATTGATGTAAATTGTAGATCCAAATATGATATTAGTTTGTTGATGCCAGCTTGTAGTGTGTTTAATTTATAATTCCAATTTTATAGCCTAATGATGGTGACAAGTCTCAAAACATGTTTATTGAATTGATATATGTGAACTGATCTAATATTATGCTCTTTGTAGGGATATTAATATAATATTCAGAATCTAGAGCTTTTACTTTAGAATCATGTCCTGTATTTGAATTCATTTTTCAGGTGAAGAATAGGTGGGCTGGGAAGACAGTTGTTGATCTCTTTTCTGATGAATTTAAAGGGAGACCTCGTGATTACTATGTATGTTGCTTTTTGTTGTATTTCACGTTTCAGTTTTTCCTTTTAGGCCTAATACATAAATATTAGATAGACATCTCTAACTTGGCCTCAATTGGCAACTAAACACTCCAACTTTGAGATTGCACATCTAGACATCTCAACTCGTTCCCTCGTGGACACCTCAAAATTTTTGGAGGTGTCTAGGTGATCATTTTATAAGTTGTAGTGTTCAACTCTCACAAGGGAGACGAGTTCAGGTGACTAGATGTGCATCTCAAAGTTGGAGTGTTTAGTTGCCAATGGAGGCCAAGTTAGAGATGTTTCTATGTATCATGCCTTCCTTTTATTTTGTTTGTTTGTTTGTCTGTTTTCTGATTTACTTTATATGCTGTCGAATATGCATGTGTTTGTCGTACTTGAATGGTTGCAATTGCGCTGACGTAATGGTTTAATACATGCTTACATTTCTAACAGACTTAACTGCGATTTTCGTTTTTTGAATAAGAAATTATATGAAGTCGAATTATGTGAGTGATGATAGCATATGTTTACAGTTTACCCTGCTCGTCGAGCACATTTTTAGTCATTTATGTAGCTAATGCATCTTCGAATCCTGTGTATAACTGATTTAGATGGACAAAACGTGCCTGTAAAATCTGGACGTATACAAGTTGATGGACAAAACGTGCCTGTTTCATATGTAGTTCAGTCATCACAAAATATTAGTCATTTCTTGCACAGGTTCGTACCGTTCAAGTTTTGGAATCAGACAATTGGTTTATTGACTCTATCCTCCTGCTTGGGTTCTTCTGTGTCAATCCTTTCATAGATTTTGGTTTTCTTGATTTAACACATGTTAATGATAGATCTTAGACTCAGCATCTGCTTTGATATTTTATAATCATGTTTTGCTATGTAATTATGAGAGCATGACTTACAAAAGGCTGTAGGCATGAACCACCAGTGATGTCGTGGGATGTTGAAATACTATGTGAAGAACCAGATGTGCTGACAGTTTGCAAGCCTGCTTCTGTTCCTGTAAGCTAATCATGGTTTTATCTTTATATCTTTGCTTCTTGAGGATATAATCCTGTAAGCCTCCTTCTCTTTTTTGTTGTGTGAAATCTTAACGGTTAAACCGATAACCGAACCGATAACATACAAAAACCGATTAACCGATAACCCATTAACCGATATTTTAACGGTTCTTTAACGGTTTAATATGTCTACAAACCGATAACCAATAAGTTAAACCGATAATTTTGAAACCCGAACCGAACCGACCGATATGCAGGCCTAGCTGGGTAGGTTAAAAATGTGGGCTGATTTGATGAATTGATTCGAAAATAGCATGAGTTGATTGGGTTCGGATTTGGGTTGATGAACTAAAAATATGGGATGAATGATAGAACTAAATTGGCTTCTGAATTTAAGTAAAAGACCTATTTTATATGATTATATATTAACGGGTGCCCAAATATTATTTAATATAAAAGTATGTAATTATTAGTTCTCAAATTAAAAATAAAAATTATATTACGTCGTAATAGTCGTGCAATAATATTTTGAGAGTCAACAGTAAATAAACGCTATTATTTAATTATGCGAAGATAAATGCGATGCGTGTGCGTATGGTGGTAAAAGTGCTGAAATGATTATAATGCGAATTATAATAATACTGGTAATGATAATGATAATAATAATAATAATAATAATAATAATAGTAATGATCATAATAATTGCTAGTGACTGCAATAGGGTAGTGAAACGCGGATATTAATAAAAGTTGATAATCGTAGTAAAATATAACTAATTTTCTTAAATTTCCAAAATATTAGGAGTGTAAATATATATTCGGAGGAGAGGCGGGACAAAATTGGGTGTCAACACTCATTATTTAGTAATATTTTATATTTTAGGATTCGGCGCCAGCGGCTCCACTAGAGCCACCCACTCAGGCATTTTCTCATGGGCCTGCCGAGCCAACGATGTCTTCCCATGTGACTGTCGAGCCACATGTAAGCTTTTAATTAAAATTAGTTTTATTCAATATAAGGTCAATATTTAATATACATATTTGATCATTTAAAGTACTTATTTTAAATATGTATGTTACTTATTATTTCATTTTTTTCATATTTTGGGATTCGACGCCAGTGGGTCCACAGGAGCTGCCCATTCAGGAGCATTCTCATCAGCTTGTCGAGGCAGAGGTGTCTTCTCATGAGACTACCGAGGCGCATGTAAGTTTTTTACTTAAAACTAATTTTATTCAATATAAGGTAAATATTTATTTAATTTTTATAACCTTTACTTGGACTTCGAACAGCATCTCGTCCAGGAGACTACCTCATATTCACCACCACACCCATCTCAGGAGCCTACAGACCCACCTCAGGAGCCTACTCAGGCGCCCGTTGATACACAGATTTGATTAAATAAATAATTTTAATGTATTTAATATAAATAAGAAATGATACTAATATTTATATACTTTTCAGGTTCATCCTTCGGCGCCTGCAGTGGCGACTCCCGACGAGGAAGAGGTCGAGTTTCCAGACCCAGCTCAGCCTGAGGTTCTGAGCGTGCCAGCGGGACTAGATCCCAAGAAGAAGCACGTTCTAGTTAAGGGCGCAAGGGCTAGGGGAAGAGGAGATGATCATGACTTGGAGCGCCCGGTTATTAAGAGGAAAAAGGGCGATGGAGACGATGGCGAGGGCGGTGGGGATGGTATGAGCCTTAGGCCTAAGGATAGTCTCTGGCATACTACATGTGGGACCCATCCTCGATAGTGTATATACATTAGTGTTGTACAATTTATCGTAAATATTATATATTTTTTGCATATTTATAAATATTATCTTAGTCTTTATTATTGTTTATAGTTTCACGTCCTAAATTGATAATAAAAAAAAGTGACACATTCGAAATAAAGTTACACATTAATTTAAAAATAAGACAAAACCCTAAAAGATAAATAACTTAAAGCTAATGACTACAAGTCTTCAAACAAAAAAGGACTTCGAGCACTTTTCAACCACTAAAACGACAATCCAAAGTATTGCGTATTCTTGATGTGTTGAGCCTGTTTTATTAATTGTACAAATATAACTAGAGTTCTATGTAAAATATTGAAGTTCCGGAATCTCAAAGCATGATTAATATACGACTAAACTACGTAAAAAAAGATAAACTACGTAAAAAGGAGTGAAAATGTAATGTTATGGAACTCCTATAGCGCAGTATTTTACTGCGTTATAGGTGAGAGAAACATTTGTGTAGCGCAGTAAAATACTGCGCTATAGCACTTAACGGCTCCGTCTCCGTGAAGTACTATAGCGCAGTATTTTACTGCGCTAAAGGTACTTTTGTAACATTTTTTTTTGTTGGGATATTTTGGTTCAAAATATTTTTTTTGGGGGCATTTTGGTTCCGGACCCCTAAAGGACTGAGCCACTTGATAGACAAATTATTAGACATCATGCATGATTATTGATGGTGAATTATTAATATCGTGAGGATATTGTCCTTATACCAATTAAAATATACCCCCATCCTCCTCACTAACCCCTAGCAATTTCATCACGTTTTGGTTATTATATGTAGACTTTTGACGTGATTTTGTGTGAAAACTTTATATAATACTACCGTCCTTTTTGGCATCGTCAAGATTTTGCCAGAAAATAACAAATAAACAGCATGACACAATTACGGAAAATTTTGAGAACTAAATAATTAGAGCTAGTATGGGTACAAAGGAACAAATTAAAAATGATAAATAAAAAAAAATTGAGCATGATTGATTATCTGTTTGATGGAAAAACACGAGAGACATGAAAGTCATATTATAGTCGAATTGTTGGTGGAAAATTATGAATTATCATTGCTGAAAATAATTTAACTCTCCTCGTCCTCCGCACAAGTTAACCTCAAGCACTCCGAACCACTTTATCATGTTTTAGGTAGAGTTTTGCATGATCTTGTGAAAATGTTATCAATTATACCTCATAATTTTGTTCTATATATATTTATAGATCTTCATAATCCAATCTTATTAGTACCATTTATTCTCTTTTTATATTTTTAATCACGATCATGTTGATGCCAGATATTCAATAATTGAAGCATAAAGATATTAGTCGAATCAAGTTAGGTAGTTGATTTGACGTTTTTGCTTGTCCACAATACCTAATCGATCTCTTAAATGACTCAAAATAGTAGTATATCGATCGAGCCAGATCTTTCATTAGAATAAGAACCAAATACTTTATAACTGTAAATAGTAAATGTTCTTAATAGAAACTAAGACAATTTCCGAGCAACCAAGTACCAACAAGGACTTATTAATTACACTACTTTACGAGCTCTAATATTTCAGGACTTGTGTAATCACTTATGTTGGATGAAAGAAGCAATACGCTTGATCAAATTTTGAGCTTTCTCTTCTTCGGGGTTTTTCATCTGAAAGCAATGACCTTCGCCTTTAAATTCAATGAACTCTAACTCTCCTTTCCACCCACTTTTCTTCGTACCATCGACGAATTTAATCCCAATTTCTCTTGGAATATACTCATCTTTCTCTCCAATACACAAAAACAATCTTGAGCAGGCTAGCCCTGACAAACAAGGAGCCTTCTCAGCAAGTGGATTAATCATGGAACTATTAATTCCAGATTCCGAGGTAGGGGCGATGGCCATCCAAATATTGTACGATACAACTTGCTCAATGTTTTCAATTGGAATCAAGAACCAAGGAAAAGCAAGAATTGAACCATAAATGGGGACATTTTCAATAATACCACCTTCTCTTCCCGCTCTCATGGCCATATTATAAACTATAGTTCCGCCAGCACTATCCCCAGCTATAAACAATTTGTCAAAGTCACCATGGTTTGTTAACCACGGGTCTTTATTAACTAAAGCTGATTTGTCACTAGCATGAGATGCGACCCATTTAAGTGCAGCCCAACAATCTTGGTAAATCGTTGGCACGTCATGCTCTGGGGCTAGCCTGTACTCTATCGAAATTGCAATAGCATTTGATTCAGAAACCAAGATGTTGAGGTAACAATGGTGAACGTGAGAGAACGCGGACCCCACAATTAAACCACCACCATGGTAATACACAAAGATGGGAAGTTTTTGGTTGTTGGTACTAGTGGTGTTTTTTGGGAGGTAGAGTCTAGCAGAAACATGTGGTGAAATTGTGACATCTTTGGATGAGACACCAGTTTGTGGATCTTCAAGCGATGGGGGCACGTAGCTGGATAAGCCTATGCTAGCACTTGTGTCATCACAACGGTCCACTCGACCGTCCTTATAGATACGGAAGAGTGGATAAAGATCAACCACTAAATCATTTACGTTATCAAATGATGAAGCCATATATGGAGTATTACAAGGTGGATAATTAGGAAGTTGATTTGGGTACAAAAACTGGAATCACAGTGGATGTTTATATAATGGAAATTTGGTTGTCTTGTTTTATTTGTCTTAAGTGGTGATCAAAGGACCGGTTGAACCAATAATCAAAAGATTCGTAAACCAGGACTTTCAATGATACTAGAAAAGCTAGCTTCTAGAAGCTATACTCCAATACAAATCTATGTTAGTTAGCAAAATATAAAGCCACAACATTATACTACTGGAGTAAGCGAGATTTCCAACAGCCTTTTTTCGACCAAATAAAGTTATGTAGAAATTTCCAATAGCAATTTTTGACTGATGAAGATTTCTCAAAATATTTCTGGTTGCAAGTCATCGGTAGTACTCCCTTCGTCTCAAGTTATGTGATATAGTTTGACTAGGTACGGAGTTTAGAAAAGAATGGAACACTTTTGAAACTTGTCGTCTAAAACAAGCCATAAATATTTGTGTGGTTGTAAATTATTTCATTAAGGGTTAAAGAGGAAGTTTTAAGTTAAATTATTTCTACATATGAAAATGTATCATCTTTCTGAGGCAGACTAAAAAGAAAAGCGTATCACATAAATTGGGACAGTAGCTAGCAAGTACTCCCTTTGTTTCAATTTCTTTATCTTACTTTCCTTTGTAGTAAGATAAAGAAACTTAGAGTGTGTTTGGTATGGAGGAAAGCATTTTCTAATGTTTTCCAATTTTTTCACGTTTGGTTGGTCAAAATGTCTTGAAAAACATTTTCCCTAGGAAAACAAGTTCCTTGAAAATGAGGAAAATGACCTCCTTAATGGAAGTAGGGAAAACAAGTTGGTGTAACGACCCGTTTGGTCGATATAGTCTTCCCGACATTTTTGCCCTTACCCGAGCATTGATTAGCTCATTTTGACCTGAGGGGACCGTTGGCACGCTTCCCGAGGTGTCTAAACCGGATTCGGGCAACTTTTGTGAAATATAAGCTTAAAGTGAAAAATGGTTGACCCAAAATTGACTTTTGGGTAAACGGACCCTTTTCTGGATTCCGTCATTTCCGAGAGGTCCAGATGATCGTTTAGAACTTGTGTGTGTATTTGGTTCGGTTTCCAATGCACTCGGATGCATTTTGGGACTTGGGTTGGGAAATTGGAATTTAGGCATCGGAGGTTGACTCGCTCAATGAGACCTCCGTTGGGAATTCCGAGGCTACGGACACGTTCGTAGCGTGTTTTTATGTGGGTCTATGTGTATGGTATGTGAGCAGATGACCTCAAGAATTAGTCAGAAAATCGGATCAAATTGTGATACTTGGGGGAGTTTTCTGGTGTAAGCGGCACCGCTAGAGCGATCAAGTGATTTTTGTCCTTACCGCTGAAATGGCACCGCTGGGGCGGTCCCAGTGCCGCTAAAGCGAGTGACGAGCAGTTTGTAAAATTAATGAAGTGTTAAAAGCCCTTAGACCCTCATTATTTCCCATTTTGAAATTAGAGCTTTGGGGAAGAGTTCTTGGAGGTAAATCTTGCTTGTTTCTTTACTCTTCCTTTACTCATTATCATCTTAAATTCCTCTTTCCCTTTAAAAATTCCTTAGTGGTGGAAGTTGAAAGAGGGTTTTGATGAACATTTTCTTTAGCCTTATTAATAATAAAATTCTTGGGGTTTATGTTAGATTTTTATGAATCTAAGCTTATTAATCATATATCTTCCATTTCTAGTGTTGAATTTCAGAATCAAAGAGTTAGAGTTTATACCCAAATTGGAAGTTTTGCTCGAAATCAGAAGTTAGGCTAATCCTTGAGTTAAATCAGCAATTAGTGGTTGGGTTATGATCTTCTAGTGCTTAATTTGATATTTTGCTTCCGAATTTTCCGTTTTGCCCTTGTGGGCCCGTTTTCCCAATTTCTAGGGTTAGAATTGACCTAATTTGAATAGTAGCAATATTAGTATCATTCATCATGATTTCTAATCTAGAATTCGATTATGCTTAGACTACTTTGGTTTTGAGGTTCAGCGGAAAGGTAAGGCAAACGAGTAAGTTGTTGGTGTTGCGGTTCGGCCATCCAGGTAGGTTATGTCCTACCCTTGATGAGACTTCGTATAGCGAAGTTCATATTTAGATTATGTTGTCGGAGACAACATGTAAACCTTCGGGTATGAAGTTGGGTTGGATATTGCCTTAGGTTGGGCCCTGTTTTGTGTTGGGAATAGTTAACCCGTTGTGTTGTGTTTGATTGTTCTATTGTGTTGGCTTGATGCCATGAGTTGTTGATAGATATTGAATTCTGTTTATCGTCTTGACTATGATATTGCTAGCATGCCCACTATTTGTATTTGTGATTCAGATATATTATTGGCATACCCACGATTGGTATTTGTGATTCAGATATATTATTAGCGTACCCACGGTTGGTATTTGTGATTCGGATATATTGTTGGCATACCCACTGTTGGTATTTGTGATTTGGATATATTGTTGGCATGCCCATTGTTGGTACTTGTGAAATTGAGCATGATTGTTGATGTTGATACATGCATTGCACGCACTCTCATTTTCATGATATATGTTGAGATACTGATGACAATGGTAAAACTCTTTTACTTGAGTGATGTGAGATGACCGATATCCGATGTTCATTCCAGAATCGTTGATTGTGTGAAATGGATACTTGATGAAACTCTTTTACTTGAGTGATGTGACATAGCTGATATCCGATGTTCATTCCAGAATCGTTGATTGCATGGACGATATTCGACGTTAGTTTCGGAATCGTTGCTAATGCATAGACTCTACGGGTCCGCCAGGGTGGTGCCCGTGAGAACCTTCCGTGGGCAAAGATCCGAGATCCCGTCTGTTTGTTGGGCAAAGATACGGGACGGGTGGCACTTAGACTTCGCAAGTCATGCTGGGTTGTGCTATCGAGATGCTGGGTTGTGCTACCGAGACGTCGATATTTCCGTCCGGAGTATATGTATACACAGCATTTGCATGGTATTGCATTCATACACTACTGCATTGCATTATGACTTGATTCGAGATGTTTGGTGTTGTATTATGACGTTGGATTGGATATATTCAGACTTGGCACATTTGGGATTAGATGCTTTACATAGGCGATGATGGATACTTGGATTTGATTACATTGATTTATACTTGTTGGTTATCTACTTATCTACTTTATTATCTGAGTTGTGTTAGCTATGCTTAGTCGGCCGATGATGCCTACCAATACTGTTGTTTTGTACTGACCTGCACTTGCTGCATTAATTTATGAATGCAGAGTACCAAGTTGAATCCACTTCTGTGACGCGTGGCTGATAATCGCTTCAACATTATCTTTGAGTCTCCAGGGTGAGCATGGTCGTTCGCTGCCTTGAAGACTTCTCTATCTTTATGTCCTATTCTATTCAGAGACATAGACACTTATATATATATATATATATATATATATATATCGTGAGACTTATGTATTTATTCTATTCCGTTGCTTAATTTCATTCTTTCATGTATTTATTCATTATTGGGTTGAGGGTTCGCTTACCGAAGTGCCCATACGGCTTAGGCAAAATAGGTCGTGACAGTTGGACAAGTAACTTTACAAGTTTATTGTCTCTTCCCCACCCACCCAACACCCCCAACCCCTACCCCTAGACCTTCCTACACCCCGCCATCCTCGAAACCCCACTACCTACCCTCTACACCACCCCTTCCCCCATCCCACCCCACAACCTAACTACCCCTACACCCTCACTACCCACACCCTACTCCAACACTTAACCACCCCCTCTTACCCCCACCCCACCCTACCACTTAACCACTCCCTCCTACCCCCACCCCCACTACCTCCCTCCACACCCCTATAAACACCTACTCCACCCCCTACCACTATCTCAACTAGGCACTTTGTGAAAGTAGTAACTTACAAAAAAAGCAACTTTACAAAAGTAGCCGCTTTTTAAAAACATTACTTGCAAAAAGGAGCTAATTTTCAAATATAATCGTTTTGCAAAAGTAGTCACTTTTAATAAATAGTCACTTTGTGAAAGCAGATACTTTTTAAAAAGGCATAATACATAAATATGTCATCTAACTTGGCTCCAGCTGACAACTATAACCTCAAATTTTGCTAGTACACAAGTAGGCATTTAAACTTTCCAAAAGTCGAACAGTCATACACACACGTCCTTCCCGGCAACTCGCGTGAGATACACCCGAAACCACGCGAGTTAAGTCTCAAATCTGCTGTTTCTAACGGTAAAAAACACAAAAAATGACTAATATACTCTTAATGGTCCTATATTTATCCCCAATTCTCAAATCAAATTTTCTCCTTATTCTCTTCTTCTTATTACTCCAACAACCATTTCTTCACCTTCTTCACGATTTTCTGCCCATTTGTAAATGGAGATGGCATCTCGTTTTTTCTGTCATTGTGGAAAAAAGCCTATAATGAAAATTTCTTGGTCCGTAAACAACCTAGGTCGTTGGTTTCTTGGATTTGAAGATGGTTGGGTAAGGTTTCATTGTAGATGGGTTGTTTTTGTTTAAATTATACTACCCAAGATTCAATTTTTACGGTTCTTTTGTTCTTCTTAAACATGTTGGATGCAACTTTTTTAGGTGGTGTGAATGTGATTATCCTGAACACGCTAGAATTGCTATTTCGGGATTACAAAAGAGGATCAAAAAATAAGATGAAGATTAGGAGGAAGTATCGATTTTTTATGCTCATTGTGGTATTAGCTTGGATTTATAGAGAGTGCTATATGTAGTAGCTGCTAGTATGTTGGTTTTTGGGTAGTTTGGTTGGTTGAAAGAGCTGTTTTAGGGTCTTTTTGCTGGTACCTTTTGAATTGTGGTGCAATCTTGTAGCTCTTTTTGGCTTGGTGGCTGATTATATCTATTGTAATCAAGTTAGTTTATAAGTAAATGATAATGAAAGATTGTAAAATAGTTGTTGCACTTCATATATGTTAGTTTTGCTTGGTTCTGCTTGTTAGATACTATCTGATATCAAACTTAATTCATTTTTGTGTGGGAATTGGTTGCTCAACACATACATTCTTATATAATCTCTTTTCATATGAAAGTCTTACAAAAAAAGAAGGAAGAGCACATAAACTTTTCTTCTCATAGTCTTAAAAGCACACAAAGCTTCAATAAAAGTAGGCATAAAATTATCTTGATAAATCTGCCAATCTAGGCTTCACCAAACACTGTTAAATAGCCAAAAAGCTTCACAAAACATCAAAATAGCCAAAAGGCTAGCCAACACCAAGAAAGTAGCCTAAATGCAAAATACATCAAAATAACCCAAGCATACATCAAAAAGAGCAATTGTTAAATAGTCCAAAGGCAAGTCTAAATGCCAGAAGCATTGTTGAACTTGGGATTTACAAAAAATACATAAAATGAACTTGAACTTGAATTCTTATGGCACCAAACTCTTAGCTTTGGATCTGATTTGCAACTTCTTTCGCTGCTGCATTACTTCAAGTTGGTTCCCAGTGATGGCATCTTTATTTTTCCACCTCAATCCAGGTGGCTTGAATCCAAGATCAATATTTGTTAGTGATGCTTCATTTAATGCTGCCCCACTTGAGATAACTCTTTCACTTGGTCTCTCATGCTGCAAAATTCATAAACATTATACACTTCACATTATACATATGTAAGAAAATTAGCTAATAGATATACATTCATCACTTGTCTTCCAGACTGTGTATCTGTGTAAACACCAAATCCCACATCTCTTGTTCTTTTTCTTCCACTCAAGTAAAACAAAGTTAGAAGTCTAATAATGATTCTAACAAACTGGAAAGAAATAGCAAAATGCTTACTCTTGATTTGCAACCCTTTTTGTTGTGGCCAACTTGATGGCATTTGGAACATGTCATCTTGACTCCATTTTTTGATGCTTTTCACCATTTCTTTTTCCTTGATTCATCCTTGTCTTTTCTTCTACTTCTTGGGGGTCTCCTAGGCATTGGCTTCACTTCAGGGGGCTCCACTATTGGGTTGTTTGTTTGAGGCCACATTATCATATTAGGGATTGGCTGTCAGAAGTACTTATAAGCTTTAAGAAATGTTTCCCTTCTATACCAATTCTCCACATAATTTTCTGGTTCTTCTCCAATATGGTACAACGCACAAACTACATGCTGGCAAGGGATACCCCTCAACTGCCACAACCTGCAACTACATGTCTTCCTATCCATATCAACTATGTGCCTATTTGCCCTTCCTGAGACCACTTTCATGGTTCTAATTTACCTTTAGCTTCCTACCTATATCTTTGTTTTCTTCTAAAACTAGCCTTGCCATGGGTGAAATGTCAGTGATCCAAGTATCAGCAAACTTGATCATACCTCCATGCCTATCCATCATTTTATGTCTAATATCTTCAAGTATACTAATCATAGCTTTGTGTCTAGGAGCAACAATACAAGAATTAAATGTTTCACACGTGTTATTTTCTAGCACATCACATTTGGTTCTTTCACTAAACAAAGACCTACACCAATATTCTTTGTTATAGATAACCAATGACTCACATATGTTTTTACCAAGTTGACTCAAATGTTTAAACTCCTCTGCCAATTTACCTCAAAACTAGCCTTGGCACACCTCCAAAAGGCTCTTCTCCTTGCTTCACCTCTCTATTCCTTTTGCCAGTTTGCCCAAATATGTCTTGCACACATTCTCCTTTCCGCATTAGGAAGTAACTCCTGAACAGGTGATTGAAGACCCTAATAGAAACAAATAATCAGTGTCAAAGACCCAAATCAAAAGTAGTGCAAGAAAATGCCTAAGGAAACTAAAATTTCAGTGATTTACCTCAAAAGCCCAAATCTTTTTCTTAGAAGCATGAAGTGCGAAAACACACCAAATCAAAAGATGCATACATTCAACAGCATCCAATAGGCATTAAACACCACATAGCATAATACAAGAATAACCCCACAATATCCTAATCCACATTCAATAAACCAAGTAACAGGACATAACTAGTGCAAGAAAATGCCTAAGAAAACTAAAATCTTATGTGATTTACCTCAAAAGGTCAAATCTTTACTTAATAACATGAAGTACAACTGAATACCAAATGAAAAAAACGTATACATTCAACAGCAGCCTAAAGACATTAAACACTACATAACATAATACAAGAACAACCCCACATAGAAAAATAAGAAACAATTTCATAATCCATGTTCAATAAGCAATTTATTCCTACACCCAAGCCATAATTAGTGCAAGAACTAGCTAATGATTTCCTAGCCAAATGAAAATGATGCACTACATGTATACCAAAACAGCAAGAACTTCAAGAAAACAAAATGAACCATAAATTTCATTGATTTGAATAATTCCAACTAATGAATTTAAAGAAATATTGAAAGAAGAACAACTGGTTTTGGCAAGTGTGGGGGAGCTGGAAACAGTGGACAACACTAAAAAAAATAGGACCTCACACTTTCAAAAAACTGGACAAAACAGTTCCTAAAAAAATGAAAAGAACTGGCCAAACAGTAAGAAATCATACCTTCTACATGTCAAACATTATTGTTATTCCATCTCCATCACCAAGCTGCAAATCTTGAATGAGATGGTTTAAGAACCAACTCCAAGAGTGTTTAGTTTCTTGGTCAACCACTGCCCAAGCTATTAGATACATTTGTTGGTTTCCTTTTTGTTCTAACAGCCACTAACAATTCTCCTTTACAAACACCCTTCAGAAAACATCCATCCAACCCTATGATCTTCCTAATGTTGACACCTAATTTTTGACCTCCCATAATTTACTTTAATCACCCAGAGTCTTTGAATATTAAGCAGAGTAAAATATGTATTTTTTCAGGAGTCAAAATAATTTTCTAAAATTATTTAGATAATATTTTACCAATTTTATATGATGAAATAATTTCTATAATATTACAAATTAATTTAAGTATTTTCTCAATTATAATACTTTTGCTAAATTAACCAGAAGAGAGGATAATTTGCCATAATTATTCACTTAATTGTCCAAATTGCTAAAATGTCAATTTGCAAAGTATTTTACTCTGTTTAATATAGGGAATATGATTAATTAAGTAAATTAACCATTTTTACCCCTCAATTCTTATTTAATCAAATTATTGGATTTTTATCATAATTAATTAGGTTTTAATTGTAATTGATTCTGAAATTGCCATTAAGCGGTTGTAATTGAAATAATTAGTTATTAGCCAATTATGAAAATAATTTGAACTATCCAAGCTCATGGCTCAATTTAATTAAGGTCTTTTGACAAAACTTATTTATTTTTATTATTATTATTTCTTTTAAATTTGACCAATTAGTTTAAATGTGGTCTTATTTATAAAATATCTAATTAGTGGATATCGTTTTAAATTTGGGCTATTTGTTGAATTTTGCATATTCACCCGCCTATATATATATGATATATACATGAGTATACATGTATACTCATGTATATCATGTGTGTATATATATAATTGTTACGCCCTATTTTGATCGGGTCCAAGATAGTTTGCAACTTCACGGTTCTTCTAACTGGTTTAAAAAGGGTTAGAGTCGCCACCTAATTTTTAAGAGAAATCAGGAAACCTATATGTATTTGTGTGTCTACTCCATTTTTAGTCCACGAAACCTATGAGATTCTAGATAAGAATTTTATTTACCTCGAGGGGAAGGTGTCAAGCATCCCTCAGAGCCTGTCCGAAGACAGTCCTTAAACTTAGTTTAACTGAACACCAGAGAGGGTTATCTATCTGTTTATCATTATTATTACATGTTTTCAAAATGTTATGACTTCATGAAAAGCTACACTAGGTGATAATCTACCAAGTATATACAGTGTATAAAATGTATTTATATCAAGTATTCATAAAGAATGTATAGTAAAAAAGAATATATAAAAGAGTATAAAGAGAGTGTACCTCGTAAGTATAAAAGTGTATCTGTTAGTACAAAGAGTGTATATATATGTTAGTGTAAAGAATGTATAACTATATTAAGAATATATATAAAAAAAAATGTAAGACTATGTAAAAATAAATATATCAAGGATATAAAGAATGTGCGTCTATGTAATATGCGTCTATGTATATTAAAAGAATGTATGTATATTAAACATATAAAGAACATATTTCAAGTGTAAAAGAGTGTACGTCAAACCTAAAATGTATAAAGAATTGTATAACTAGGTATATTAGTGCATAAAGAATGTAAAAATAATGTACGAATATTCATTGGTGTAAAGATTTTGTATAACAAAATTATTCAGAAAAGTGAAGTTTATTTGACTTGTTTCTACCGTTTAGTTAAAAAGAGTTTTTGTTTAATGAATATCCTATCAAAAGAATAAGGAACAAAATAATTGTAAAAAGTATTGGTAAAAAATAAGTATAAGGAATTGTGGATAAAAAATGAGTGAAAATGTGTAATGCCTCTAAAGAATAAAAGATTTGTAAATGGACGACTTAATATTTGCCTAGCGTCAAAATGTGGACTTAACTTAATTAAAATATGTATTAGTGTACACGAAACAATATAAAATGTAAATAGTATTAAGAGTGTATAAAGAATATAAAAAGAAGGATGGACTAGTATTTTTGCCTAATCGTCAAAAGTGTGAATTTATTTAACAAAGTATTTATACCAAGTCAATTTAATCTAGTTATGAAAGTATTGACAGCTTAAGTCTTGCCTAAAGCGAATGACAATTTTAAGTTTAACAAATAAGGCGACAAGTAAATAAATATATCAACCCGTCATTCCAAAAATAAAGTTTCCACTATACTATAAGTTTATGTTTTGTACAGTTATAAAAAAATGCGAAAAGTAAATACAAACAGTGATTCGATGAAGTCTTTGAGTTCCTTCCGAGTGTCGTCTTCGGGATGTATCTCCGGGTACCTGTATAAACACTTAGTAAAAGTGTTAGTAAGAGAATAAATAACTATCGAATGAATTAAATAAATAATGAATAAACTTAAAAAAAAAAAAAAAAAAAACGTCTTTTGTACATGGGAGGCCTTGGAAATCGACGGAAATTTCTTCATCGGCCAAAATGTCGTAATTTTTTTTGGTTCAGACCAGCCACATCATTGAGAAAGAAACAAAATACACAATTTGATGCCCAAAGATGTTTCCCTCCTCTTCTTACTATTTTTTGTTCTAAAAAAAAAGTATATGTATGAATCTGGCTATGTGAGATAAAATTAAAGAGGAGCGCTTGAGAGTGGAAAGAGTTGGGCTGGTTGTTGTCTGTGAACAAATGAAAAGGTGAGAATTTTATTTTTGCTTGAGATCAAAGAGAGGATAAGATGAGAAAGCTTGAAACAAATTAAAGGGATGAAAAAAAGGAGGAAGGGAACGAAAAAATTAATCAAAATGAACTAAAAAAATCTGATCTGTATAAATTATGTAAAGTGTAAATGATAAATGTGCTTGTAATGTGCAAGTGTTTAAAAATTAAAATGCATAGAGCATGAACAATGACTAAAGAATGTGTGTGCAGTAGATGAAATATGAAAACGTAGAGCAAACAAAATAGTAAAATGAATTGAAAGAAGAATCTGTGAGGTTGTGTGTTTGTGTCCCTCTCCCCTTTACTTATAATTTAAAATGACCTCATTTATTATCCAAAAAATAAAAGAATGTCATCCCTTGTCCCCTTTACCCCTTTTAACTCTTGTGTAAAAAATATATTAATCAATGGATGAAGAACTCAACACATCACTTCAAATGTCACCTTTTTAAAAAGTGACAAGACCTTGACTTGATCGAATTCTTGCTCTGTGTTTAAGAATTAATTGCTCTGATTTTTTCTACATTGACGGATTGTACTAAAATATAGTTAACTAATACATGTATAAATAATAATGTAAGTATAAAATATAAATATAAATATTAATGTATAAGATATAAAAATGTACTGCTATAAAATTAAGAAACAATTATTAATTGCACAAAATGTGATAGTATTCGCTGTACATGTGCAAAAATAATGATTCTTGAAAAATGACAATAAATTGATAAAAATCCTAAAATGAGGACAATTATCGATAAATCATCAAAAATGTAAAAAATGTGTAAAAAGTGTACTTCGCGCTCTTTTAATGATCAGGGCTCCCCGAAACATTAATTTTAAGCACGGCGAGCCAAAATTAGGTGTCAACAATAATCGGGGCCCATTTTTTCTTTTAAGAAAAAGTTGAGCCTAGTCCAGCCCAATAAGGCCAGACTCGGCCCAACCCCTTTCATTTACAGCAACAACAACAAGCACAAACATACCCTAAGGTCTCATTTATGCGAAATGTGGAAGAGAGGGGGGTAAACCCTAGCGCCGCCACCCTCTCCTTTCTCTCTCTTCATCACTTTGATGCCTAAAAATGGCAAGTGTACTATGTTTCTTCAGTAATTTGCAAGGTCGAGAAGGAGAAACAATAAATGTTTCCACCTTCTCTCACCTAACGCCACACCAAACAGGGTGCTATCTCGCCTTTTTCACCATTTTTTCTTTATTTTTCTGAGCCTCAAACGGTAATACTATGCAATTCCTTAATTATTTTTGGTTGTTTGTGGATGTGAATCCATGAATCTCATTGGTTCATGAAGAACCAAATGGATCGACCACTTGAGGGTTAAATCTGACCCTTTGTTCGTTTTTGCACTTGATCCTAACCCTACAACATGGGATGTGAGGAGGAAACCCCTAAATGGGGAGTTATCCCACATCGGCTAAACCTAGGGTTTAGGGTTTTCTATTTAAGGGGCCCTATTTCTTTGTTATTAGAACAAGTTTGAGCATATTGAAAATTCAATATACTCATAGAACTCGAAATACTTAAGGTTTCAAAAAATATTTGAGATCTTTAATTTTTCTGAGTTAAGTAAAATTTTAAAGTTTGTTTTCTCTTGTTTTTTGGGTTTTTGTGGCTGGGTTTTGGGATTTGGAGGAGCAAAAGAATCTCCAAGTTCATTCTCGATACAAGGCTGCCCAAAAGAAAGGTAATTCTCCCTTCCTTTTTATTTTTTGTATTTTTTCTTTTTGTTTCCTTGAGTTATCATGTGTTATTAGAGCATGTTAGTTAGTTAGTTAGCTTAAGAGAAAGACCTATTTGTATGCTAGTAATTTTTGATTTAGTTAGTCTTGTATGTTAGTGTAACTAAGCATATCTTTCTGGGTTAATTCAGTAGTTAGATAATGTGTATGTATGCCAGTTAATTTGGTTTTCTAAAAATGTTGGCTATGTGATGTTTAGTCTAATCTGTATCAAGTACACTTATGGGTGTTAGCCTTGGTTTCGTTGTTAAGCATGTCTCAAGTATCATCTCTATCTTAACCTGTCCTGATTGAATTTATGCCTATGTCAGCAAGCTCAGTTTATCTAACATGCTTATATTAGTTTTAGTATGCTTAGTTATGTAGTTGATTAAATTTGCTTAAGCTGAGCATGTTTAGTCCAACTTGATTCATCATAATATGTTGATTTAGTCTGGATAAGCATATTTGTGTTAGCTCACGCATGATGTTTGGTTTAAGTTAATCATGTTTATATGCCAGTTTAGCTCAGTTTGTACAACATACTTGTGTTAGCTTAATCTGCCTATTTTAAGAATGAAGTTTCAGGTTGTTTAATTGAGTATGTTTAGCCTAATTTGGTTCTTTAGTTTAAATTGTTCACATGTTGGTCTTTCCAATCATGCTCATGTCAGATTAAATTAGTCAAGCAAGATAGTTAGTTCATTTAAGTACCCTTAAGTGTTAGTTTAGTTTGGTTAACCAAGTTAGATGTTTATCCATTTTGCTCTTATGTTGAATTAGTCCTTTCAGTTATGCATATTCATGTGATAGCTCAGTTTGTTAAGTTGAACCTGTTTTGCATGAAATGTAGATATTTGAATTGGTAATAATGGTATGGTCAAGACACGTTATTCCTAAATCTTGCTGTTTTACTCCAGTTTCTATTTCCTTGGTCATCTGAGCATGTGATTTGATCTTGGACTGTGTTAGATGTAGTTCTTACTTTGGTTTAAATGGGACAGTAACCCTATGAATTGTTTGAGTGCAGTGGTATTAAAAGTCTCAGCCTGTTGAAATCATGTTCTTATTTTGCTGAAGTAAATCCTGTTCAAAATGTGCAAACCTTTGCTTCCTAACATTGCTTGCTAAGATAAACTGATGAGATGCTGGTTTAAAGTCATACTTTGGCCTAGAAATTTGCTAAGTGTGTGAACCTGGTTAATTCTTATATATTTGATTGACTGTTTTGCTTACTTATATTTAAGGGATTGGTCTATTCTGATCTGAATACACATTAGCATATCTGTAAATCTTTGTGTTTTGACACCATGATTAGCATATAAATTGATGTGTATCCTTGAAGCATGCCTGTACTTGTCCAATGTTTAAGTTTGGGACCTATGTTTTGACACTTTAACGGACCTATGTTTTGACACTTTAAACTATCTTTGTGCTATGTTGTGTACTGTCCATTGCCATAAGATATCAATAGTAAAAATAGAACCCTCATGTCTGCTAAACTTGAAGCTATATTCTTGGAAGAGGATATTTATTTGGCTTAGTAAGATAAATCAGACCTTTGTGTGTCTCTTAATGACTCTATGGCCAAACTACGAAGCTTGTACCCTGGACTTACTATTGGTTGTGGTGTTATAAGCCTTAGATTATACCTCAAGCATGTTAAATTTAGTTTCAGTATCTGAGAATCCTTATTAATGATCTGTGGAGACTTGAAATGACATAAGAAGTCTTTTGGTGATTAAGCTAGTTAAATAACTTTGTGTATGACTCTGTATGCTTGCCTCATTATTTGGTATGCCTACTTTGCCTATATCTGTGTCTGAACTGAGTAAAAAAATACAGAATTAAACGAAATCTGAAGCTAGCATGTTTATATTCTGAGTTTATCCCTAGTGTAAAGACCTCATTGCCTCATGTTGTACCGTAAACATGTCCTGTTTTAGCTAAAAAAGGGACCATGTACATCATTTGAATAATTATCCTGCATGTTACTAATTTGATTCCTGCCTGCATAAAACACATGAGTGTTAGATGCCTTTGCTTGATTTATCCTTTGTTGTTCTCTTCTTTTGTATGACTTTCTGCATAGTATACAGAGGGATATACCCAGATATACAAGGTATATCCAGTTATATATATATATATACCCAAGTCTATAGAGGCTGGTATATCTAGTATATCGTAGGTATATCATTCATGTGAGTCTATAAATATTGATCTATTGTTGAATTTCGTTTTGAGTTTGGGCCTGTTTTCTTTTTATCTTGTTGTTGGGCTCCCCTCTATATGTTGAGTTTGCGGTATTTGGGCCTGTACGGTTTAGTTTTGGCGAGATGATCCATCTGGGTTTTGAATCTTCTAGTTGCGATTGATTTGGGCCTGAGATTTCCATAAAGTATTTCATGTTTCTTTTTGTATGTATGTGTATTTGGTCTGTGTTTTATTTTGCTTACTCAAACATTTGATACCTTAGTTTAAATGCTTAGACCCTTGCTAATCCTTACCCTTTTTATGTTCCATGTGATCCAACACTGGGCCATTCGGGCCACTCACTGCATTTGAACCTTGTTGGGCCAGAGGCCCAACAACCCTTTCTTCATCGAGTCTGTATGGCAAGGGAAGCTAATATTGTCTTGAAGGCTCAGCTATGGGTGAAAATAGCAAAATGGTGGGCTTAGGTAGGCCCACCAACCTAAATTCCTTCTTTTATATTCATATTCACGTGAAAAATATATTTGTAAATACTTGATAATTATTGAAACCCATGTGAATGTTAGAACTTAGAGAACACATAGTATTTTAGGGAAGTCACCTCAAACATCTTTAAACTTAATCCTTCTTAAAACTCATGAGACTTGAATCACTTAATTTAATATGGTTAAGTTTTAAACTGGTTTAATGACAAGGTTAAATGATCTTCAAAAAATGGTTGGGTAGTAATTTTTGGCCTTTTGTCCTTTTAATTGAAATTTGATAAATGTTTTGTTTTGGTCCTTAAGCCCGTAATTAAGTGGAACTGCCTAAATGGGTCTCTAAAAACTGAATCTGAGTTAGCACAAAAACTGATTTCAAAATGCGTTGTAAAAATGATAAGAGGTAACTTTAAAAAGCTGGGTTAATCAATAAAAGAGGTACCAAATTTGGATATTTTCAGAACTTTAAAGAACGGGTTTTGGGCATGAGATGAGTTTTGGATAGCCTGAAAATTGCACTTGGATGTAATTCTGGAAAAAGGAAAGATCTTTGGGCCCGAAAGCCCAACACTAAATTTGGGCCGAAAAAACGGACTTATTGGACCAAACTTGAGAGCGAAATGGATTTGGGCCTAGAATATAAACTAACAACTTGTGGTTTCCTTTATGTATATAAGTACAAAGCGGAGATATACTCCATATTTTCATATGTACGTATAAAAACCCATAAGTACTAAATCCATTTTGTTAGGACTAGAATAGTAGCGACTCTACTTGGGAGAAATTCGGAGTGTGTCCTAGTCTGGCAACAAAGTGAGTTGAACACTTATGCGAATTTTCTAAACCAAAACCCCTTTTATAAGGGAACTTTTTGCCGAATTTTTTCTTGAAATTATGATATGAATAAAAAAATGATATTTTGCGGAAAATTAAATATTTTTAAACAAATAAGTACATTAATCACACATTGAAGCTCGTAGGTTAATCGTATTCTACGAATCTTTAATACTAGGGTGCGTAAAACTTTCTCAGGGGATCACCAAAATCCTTACCTTGAACTTTGGTCCAAAAGATTTTTACTTATTTTGAAAAAATCTTTAAACCCAATTTTCATAGTTTTCCATAATAAATTAGGTGGCGACTCTAAAAATTACTAAAATTCAACTAGAGCACCAACAACCTCGTAGTAACTTTTATGCCTTAACCCACGTAAAAGAAGCGAACCATAACACCTACAACCTTCTAGCCATCCATTCTTCAATGCAACAAAGCAAACATAGAAATATTTGAACAAGTGTTTGTCAAGTTCTGTTTCATTATCAGTTCTCACCCAACAAGAAATCCCAGGATTTGTATTCTTAATCATATCTACGTAGTCTAACAACCTTGAAAACTCAAGCTTCCAATCACCCATGAACTTACTAATAACTTGCATTTTGGCCCTATAACAGACTGATCTTCCCACATGTAACCCCCAATGCAGCCTTAGTTCCTCTTGAATCTTATGAACTCTAATGTCAGGCTGAGATATTATTCTATCCTGCATCTTACTAGCAACATATTTGGCTGTGCATAATTGAACCTTCTCTTGAATAGCATAGTCAGCCACTGCTTTCCTAAACTCTTTTGCACTTGCAAATATCATACCCAATTCAAAGAAAGAAATTGCAGCAAAATCATCATACCTTAGCTTTTTACTTTTTCTTCTTGAAGGTAAATCAACACCTAGTTGTGCTAGAACATCTAGCTCTTCATCACTATCTTCACTTGGTTCATCTGATGAATCAATGTACTTTTCATCACCACACAATCTACCAGCAATTTTTTTTTCCTTATTCTTGAAAATATCTTCAAATCCCCTATCTATTCTAGCTTCTCCAAGCTCAACCTCTTGAGGCTTACAAGGTTTTTTGCCTTTATTTTTTGGCTTGGCAGGTTCATTTGTCTTTTGTTGCCTAAGAAGTTTTCTAAAACTTCTCAATTCTTCATCAACTTCACTGTCATCCTCATCTGGAACACCATTTAAATCATCCTCTCCAAAGTTAAGATATTACTATCTTCTATTTCAACTTGTTGTTCAACTTCTGCTGCTTCATTGAAGGTCTCATTTATACCCTCCTCAAGTTGTGAAACCCTAAAGCTATCCCCCAATTCTTCATTATTTTTTCCACCAACCGGTGGTCCCAAAACAATGCCAGCAGTGGGCCCCCCTTCTTCAATATTCACATGTTTCAGATACAACCTAAAAATTAACCCAGTCTTCAATTCTTTAACACAATTATATAGTTGGCTGTCAGTTTCTAACAAAAAATATTTATGGGTAGTAGGATCTTCAACATAAAAAGCTTCAACTTCATCATACCCAATGTCTTTTGCATAAGATTTCATTTCAGTCAAAGAGATTGCTCCAATTTCGACACATATCGACCTTTATAAAAATTACCACCATGGTGAAAAATAGTAATAATATGGTCACCCATGTGACCAAATCTGTGAAAAGGATAAAAAATTAAATTCAATATTCCCTTCACATTCCCAGACCCCACGTTGTGGGATTTCACTGGGTTGTTGTTGTTGTATTCCCTTCACATATAAAAAGCCCTAGCCTTTACAAAAAATTATCGAAAACACCATTTCAAAAGGGACAAAGTAAAGCTTCAACAAAATATACATACCTCGGCTAAATTGAGGGAGAAGAATGGATAAATCGTCAAGTCCTTAAAGCTTCAACTATCTTGAACAATTTTGAGCCAAATTGAAGAGATTAATCACTGATTTTTGTGTTCAAATCGCATCAATTTGGGGCTTAGGGTTTTCACTCATTTTCTTTTTACAAAATGAACGGGTTAAAAGATTTAACCCCTTTTCATTTTTTTTTAGTCTAATCTACGTATAAATTAGTTGGCGACCTTTGATAGGGCACTAATCCACGTAGGACGTGGTTGCACTACACGCATGTGACCTGCCAGAATTATGTGTATGGGTGTTCAACTTTTGGCAAGTTTAAGTGCTTACTTGTGCACTAGCAAAGTTTGAGGTCATAGTTGTCAGCTGGAGCCAAGTTAGATGACATATTTATGTGTCATGCCTTTTAAAAAATAGTCATTTTTTAAAAGTAGCCAATTTTCATAAATAGTCATTTTGTGAAAGTAGTTACTTTTAAAAACTAACTACCTTGCAAAAGTAGCCATTTTTTAAAGTAGGCTCTTTGTCAAAGTATTAAAATGGCCTTTAAAATAGCCTCTTTGTGAAAGTATTAAAATAACCATTTTATTAATGTACCCTTTATAAGATAGTGTCCACTTTTGGAAAGTAGCCATTTTTTAAAAAGTGACACATAAATGGCTTTTTTGTAAATTGGTCATTTTCTGAAAAATGACAAAAAGTTGCTATGTTTACAAATTTGCATTTTCGGTCGTTTTGCAAGAAACACATTTTTGCAAAAATTATCATTTTTTGACACTTTTCAAAAATTGGTCATTTTTTAAATTGGCAATTTTTTGAAAAATGACAAAAAGTTGCTATTTTTTCAAATTTGTATTTTCGGTCGTTTTGCAAGAAATACTTTTTTGCAAAAATAGCCATTTTATGTCACTTTTCAAAAAATGGTTGTTTTTGTAAATTGACCCTTTTTTGAAAAATGAAAAAAAGTTGCTACTTTTGCAAATTTTCATTTTCGGTCGTTTTGCAAGAAATATTTTTTTGCAAAAATAACCATTTTATGTCACTTTTCAAAAAATGGTTGTTTTTCAAAAAATTGTTTTCCACATCCAACCAAACACAAGAAAATAAGTAGGAAAATCACTTGTTTTCCAAAAAATCATTTTCTAGGAAAACATTTTCCATCATACCAAACACACCCTTAGTACTATATCTCGGGCGAATGCCAGTGTTGATGGAAATTCCAATTCATGGGCGAATGCGACTTTTGAACCCACACCAATTCATGGAAATTCCGAATGCCAATGTTGATAATATAGTTAAATAATACGTAATTTAAATAAATAATTATCGATGGCTATTTGTCTGAAATTAGTTAGATAAATATTTTTTTTTCTTACCCCTCCCCCCAGGAGCTGGTTGCTCAGATGTTTTTTGTTTTGCTCTCTTGGTGACTCGGACTCATAATCTTCGGGTTGGAGGTGAAGTGTGTTTACGATCTGAACAACCACTCTTGTCATTAGATAAATAAACGAATTATTATTTAATTAATAATTTCGAGTTGTTGAAAGGTATGCAGCCCTCTTGAATTATTTGTGTTAATGCATGTTAACGTATAGTGGTAATTCCATATTCCAAGCACAAAATGAGTATTTGCCATTTAAATGGTTTGGTCTTTACTTTTTGCCCTACAAATGGGCTGGTCTTTAATTTTTGGGACAAAGATATAAATGTTCATCTTGAAATTAATGATACCAGATGACCCAAGAAGCTTAAAAGATATTTTTTAGCCTTTTCATAATAATTTTATTTCGTAGCCTTTTTTCAACTAATTCTATTACATGTATAGAAACTGTATCATTGTTGTATAGAAAATGTATGATCACTACTATGAGCCTGTTTGGATGGGCTTATGTTTATAAGCTGTTTGCAGCTTATAAGTTAAAAAAAAATAAGTTGAGGTAGTCTAACTCATTTTTTTTGGCTTATAAGCTGTTTTCAGCTTATAAGCTGCTTTAGATAAGCTAAGTCAAATGGGCCCAATTATTTTTTTGAGCTTATTTTAAGTACAAAATGACTTTAAGCTGGTCAGCCAAACACTCAAAAAAGCTGAAAACAGCTTATAAGCAACTTATAAGCCAATCCAAACGGGCTCTATATATGTATAAAAAATTTATCATACATATAGAAACTGTATCATTATTATATAAAATATGTATTCATACAATATGTGTATTAAAAATGTATCATTGTTATATACTTTATGTATAATAAATACATAATCAATGTATACTCACTAATTATACACATTTATACAATTATTATGCACATATTATATATGTTTTAGAGATTTTTTTGGAAGGAACATAGTCCACTTGCTTGCTGCTACGTCGACGCCCCGACTCCGTCCCCAAACCGGCCACCTTCGGAAGCTTCAAAAATGGACTAGGTAGAAGCTAGATGTGGAAAGGCCACGGTAACAAGGAATCCAAATATAGTTCACAGTGGAGCTTGTGCGGATTTTCCTGGTCTAGCACCACCGTTTTGTTCCTGTACATGTGTTTCTAGAAGGTGCTACAAATGTGGAGGTGGATGGGAATCATCATGCTGTACCCACCTCCTCATCTGAGTATCACTTCTGTTGTCACTGACACGTGTATGTTTTGATGATTGACAAAGTGAATGAACTAGGAATATGTTTAACCTCAATAATAGAGGCGAGACCATGTGAATGGACCAGGTGCTTGAATCAGGCGCATGAACATGTTCCAGCTCAGAGTCCTGCTGTTACTAGAACTTTTGAATTAAAAGATTCTGAGGTAAGAACTTGCCGGACAAGCTATAGGATTTTTTGCCATATATATATCTATATATAGAAGCTGCATGACGCGCTAGAAGCTAAGGCAACTCAAACCGTAATTCTCTTATTGGGCCTCATGGGTTTGCATTCAGCTGATTACTGCACATCAAAAACTATATATATCTATCTAAGCCCTCTCTTAAAGACCTTAGGCACTCACTTCCAGAGAAAAAATAGAATTCGAGCAAATATAGTCAAAACAATATTTGTGAGTTCTGATTCCTGAAAATTACACTACATATATAGGATCAAATTTTTATTTTATGTATATATAAATGTTTGGCCCTCTTAACACAAATCAAAAACCTTAGTTGAGTGCTAAAGGGGGTTCAAATTTCCATAGAGCACTAAGATTTTATACTCCTCACCACAATTTCTTTGATTTTTTGACCCTTTAACAATAATCCTGCCTTCGCCCACCGCGCCTAACAACCGTTAAAAGTTGAGGAGCTAAATGGATGTTACTCTTGACATAATACATACGTTATTCAATTGCAACACGAGCTTCAATGTGTTTCTCGTCTTCCGGGAATATCAAGTTACTTACAGTTCATGCTTTAGCTTTATATTCATTTGTTTCTTTTCATATACTTGTGCTTAATTAGCCGTCCTTATTTGTTCTCAAAGGCTCCATTTGGATCTTTTTTATTTATTTATAGATCTTGACGTTGCCCAAAAGTATCATTAATTATCTTCAAGATCGCCCATTTGGGTGATAGTTTAGTTTAAATTTTGACGTTATATTTCAGTTTATGTAACAATGTTACTATGCGGATGTTAAATAGGTTCTTTCTTTTATCATATTTTTATTAAATAATTTTAATTATTTTGAATGGTTTATATTATGACTTATACCATTTTTTATGTAGTTTTTAAATATTAAAATGTCATTTTTAAAAAATTTAAACATTTATGTCTAAATTCACACTAAATGTAAGTACTTTGACCTTGCCATACCCACATCACATGCATGAACGGTGGGAATATTATTTATTTTCAAAGTCTCCCATCTGGGTCATTAAATATATCTTTTTGCATTAAAAATCATAACGTTACCCAAAAGCCAAAGGGATTCTTTAACTATAGAAAAGCAAGTGTATAGAGATTTTTTTTTTTTTCAACGTGTGTATATAGAGAATTTGATCCTAAATTACGGCGATTTAATTGTGATAATATTCATAGTAATAAACCATACCACCATTCTGATATTTTGTAACGACCACGGCTTCCGACGACAATGATGAGATAGTCACAGATTTATATCCCTTCTACCGACTCTATAAAAGCGGCCGTGTTGAGCGTTTCTACGACGTTCCAGGTTATTACTATGTTGAGCCATCGCCATACCACCCCTCTAACAGCGTTTTCTCCAAAGATGTCAGCATTTCACCCCACGTATCCGCTAGACTCTATCTTCCTGCAGAGAATACCACCAATGCCCAAAAACTCCCCGTGTTAATATATTACCACGGTGGAGGGCTTGTCAAAGACTCGGCCACCTTCAATCCGATTCATGATTACGTCAACTCTTTAGCCTCCGAGCTAAATGTTGTCGTTGTTTCTGTAGAGTACCGCTTAGCCCCTGAAGTTGATGTGCCAACAATTTACAAAGATTGTTGGACTGCACTGCAATGGGTCTCTTCGCATGTTGACCATGAAAAATCAACCATAGTTAACAAAGACTCATGGTTAGCAAACTATGGTGATTTTTGTAGAGTGTTCTTAGCCGGGGACAGTGCTGGTGGACATTTAGTGTACCACATGACCATGAGGGCTGGCAAAGATGTCTTGAATAATATGAAAATCACTGGATCAATTCTTGCGTATCCTTATTTCTTGTTCCCAAATCTAGACATTGATGAAGAGGGTTTTGCTTATAGGATTTGGGTCAGCATTTGTCCACCACTGGAGTCTGGGCTATCATCCCCAATTGATAGTCCGTTCATTAACCCACTTTCTGAAAAGGCTCCGTCTTTATCTGGGCTAGCATGCTCAAGAATTTTGGTGTGTGGGGGTAAGAAAGATGAAATTATTCCATTAAGAATCGTGGATCGATTTGTTGAAGGCGTAAAGGAGAATGGATGGGATGGAGAATTGGAGTATCTTGAAGTTGATGATGGACATGCATTTCAGATTTTTAAACCTGAATCTGAGGAAGCTAAACGTATGATGAAGCGTTATGCTGACTTCATCTATCACAAGTGATAATATGAATTATCCATGTTTATGAGAATGTTGTTGGATTGATTCTACTCATCCAATGAGTTACCCAATGAAATGGGATTATTGGTTTCAGACTATTTACATTATTAGTTTTGTGTACGTGCATTACATGTGTGTCTCGCGCGTCAATCAATAAAATAAGAATAAAGTTATTGAAAAGTAGCAATTAACGTCAAAATAAATGCTACATTTTCTTGAACAATGTAAATGAATATTGTACCTAGCCTGGCAGTTCTTTACAAAAGATATTGTTAGTTTATGTTCTCTGTCGTTTTGGCTGCTTTATCATGATAATTTTTTCTGTTGTCGATACTGATAATCCTCTTGAAAGTAAAATATATTCATATGTTCATGGGAGAAACAATATTGCGACAAATTCACTCCAACTTTTAGTATAACTTGACAATGTGATTTATTTAGTATCATTCCAAATCACAAATATATTAGAATCAATAGCTACCTCTTCTAAATTTTGATCAGGAACGATTTGCACTTTCATGTATAATAAGAAAATACAGATCTTAACGTATCAAGTTTATAAAATAAGTACTTCATGTAAAAAAATAAAATTAAGCGACTTAATTTTTTCAAGTACAAGTATTATAAAAGAGACTGGTAAAAAATGAGAAACGTGCTATTGTTCTTTATAACAGTATAACTTATGTACATAAATATCTTTTTTGTTCATTTAAAGTTTATCAACATTATTGGTATACCACCATGTGGACCTCTTCTTCCATGAAGTTTTTGCCTAGTGTCTTATTCAAAAGTTGGAGGCGTAATTTCCCAAATCTTACGGGGGTTATCATTTTTCAACCCTAAAGGTGGAGTGAGTAATTACAATTTATAGGTTCGCAATTATATATGTGTGGACAATGAAATTTTATACATTAAATTCAACATATATTAGTTCAAATAAATTGTGGGCTAATATAATTGGATTAATTATTTAAGTCTAATTAATATGGATTTAGTTAAAAAAATTACAGCCCATAACTACCTCTAAGACTTATTTATTAGTAATAGCTATCTTTTTTTTAAAATTATTTTTGGTAGCTTAATTATTTATCCAATTACCATCTATAACTTGTTTTTGTAACTGCAGTGTATTTCCCTAAAAATAGGGTACCTCTCTCCCATTTACCCACAATTTTTTTTTCAAATATTTTTCTTACCCACAATTTTTTTTTTCAAATATTTTTCTCTCACATCTTCAATTCACAACCATATTTTACTCTCATTATTCTTCACCATAATTAGCACGATTTCTTCTTCTTCTTCTTCCTTATCAGTTACCCAATCTCTACAGTTAACTAATTTTCGTTATGTTATTTGTTGTATTTCTCTTCAATTGTTCATAAATTTCATCGTCTTTACCTTTACTTTTCATTCATTTTTTTTTTTTTTTAAATTTCAGCCATTATTAGAGTATCTTCAACAAGCTCTAACTCTCCATTTTAATGGCGGATATTGATACTCCAAGCAAAAATACAGTAGTGGCAACAAGAAAAGCAGTGGAGGATCTCCAGCCAATGGTCGAAGCTCAGCCATAATAATTCGTTGGCTAAATCTCCATGGATAAGCCGAAATAAGAGGAAAATCCTTCTTATGTTTGCTAATTATGTGGTGTTGTTTATCTTATGAGTGATGAAGAATAGTATTGATTATAGCAATATGATATTGTAGCATCATTTAGGAGCAAGAGAATAGGTTGTTGTTGTAGAAACACCATTGATGAGAATTGTGGAGCTTCATGCCCACCAAGTGTTTGATAAAATGTTTCAGTATATTTCAGTGTATTTCTGTGTATCAACAAACAGTATATCTAATTTTCAGTATATTTCAATGCATTATTTCACTGTATTTAAATGTATTTATCTTTTTTTTTTTTGGTGTAGAGCCTATTTTTATTCCACTTTGTTTTCACGATTTTTGTATTTCGCTGTATTTCAATGTATTTCTAATTTATGAAATAGTTTATGATATATTTCATTGTATTCCATTGTATATACGGATACTAAAACTTTATATTTCTTAAACAATCAACCATATTTCATTGTATTCCGGCGTATATTTTTCTATATTTGGAAGTTTTCACATCGTTAGTGGTTTTTGAATTCAAAAAGTTTTGATTGTGATAAAAGTTGAGAGAGATTCGTGAGCTGTTAGGGAATGCATGAAATATGGTTGATTTAATTTAACTTACCATTTAAAAAGAAAAAGAAGAATCTGTTAAAAAAATATAGCCTATTTTTACTCAACCTGATTTTGTATTTCCGTGTATTTTACTGTATTTCAAAAAATCTGTTCCATAAATAGCTCCCTGATTTCACTGGAGCGTGTTTACTGTTCACTGTATTTCTCTATATTTCAAAAAAATAGAAATACACGCGTTTTTAAAGAAAAGTAGCTACGCTTGGTAATTTTGCATTTTATAGTTATATCTAGTTAGAAGCCAATAAAAGATAGTTATTTATGTAAGTTTCACTTTAATTAATGATTCAATTTTGTCGGGCTAGTCCATTGATTTAGGTCACAAATGATGAGCCCACTTTGTCAAACCCAAGATGTCATCTTATCCCAGAGGCCTAAATTGGTGCCACTTGTCAAATGACGTGGCACGCCAAGTCAAATGAAGGAGCCAATAGGATCATGCCACGTGTCAAAATGATGCAACATGCGTAGTCAGATCAAAGTCCAATGAAGATGCGCCACGTGTATAAGTGACATGTTCTGGCCACATATGGCCATGTCACTTCATTCTGATAGGCCGAGAGGAATCTGTTCTTATCAAAACTCCTCTATCCTACAACTATAAATAGGGGCTTCATAATTCAGAAAAAGGAGAAATTCTAACAAGAAGCCAGAGAGCTCGTGGATCAAACGCTGCAGATTTCTCTACAAGCTAAAAGCATTCAAGCACTCAAGTATTTCTCTAGAAGTTTTAGAGATCAAGACGAAGATTCAAGATCAAGCTTCAAGCTCCTGAATCTAAGTACAAGTTCAAGATCAAGGCCGCCATATTCAAGTTCAAGCTCAAAAGCCCTTGAATTTATTAACGAAAGGACGAATAAGAGGATTCCTAGAGATTGTGACACTCATATTTGAAATCAAATACAACGATTGTTGCGATATTTTCTTGTCTTGATTGTTATTTTTTCGACGTGAATTTTATTGTCTACAATATGTTTAATGAATTTTCTAATGTAAATACACAATCTAAACAAAAACGTTAAGGAGATGAAGCAAAAAAAGAAAAAAGAAATTACTCTACCTCCGCTACCTACAACCCTTAAAAGTTAAGGAGGAGATAAAGTACAAGGTACTGTACAAATAATTTCTGTCAATACATATACCTTATTTGGTTATAACTAGTCTTGTGAATCCCGTGCTGAGCCCTGGCCCAAGATCAATGTAGAAAACTCAATAATAGTTTAATTAGAAAAAAGATAATTTGATGTATTGTAAACTAACATAGCTGGAAGTATTTAAAATAATTCCTAACTGACTACATGAGTGGTCGACCATTGTGTTTTGCTTCTTCTTCATAGTGATTCAAAGAAATCCATTATTTTTCAGCTAAGATTTTGATAAGTAAAAGGATCCTTTTAATTCTTCATCACAAATTCTTGCATCATTTTCTTAAAAAGATATCATATTGATATCCGTAAAAGCCTATGTTCAGCTAATCTAAAATGGTTTAAGAGTTAGAAAAGATAAATAACAAAATTAAACTTCAAAAATTACAAAATTATTAAAAAGGTTAAAAGTTATTAAAAATAGGTTAAAGAGCCGATCACTTAGCAGACACAATTTACATCTCTCTCCTTTTTACTGTCCTTCGAATCCCCCCCCCCCCCCCCCCCCCAAACCCCCCATACACATTTCCTCCACTTAATTAAGAACATTGACTAAACCTTAATTTTTTTTTCAAAGATCCTAATATATTAATTCTTGAAAAGCTTTGATACTATAATATACTAAAAGCTATTGCACCAGAAAAAACTAAGATTCAATGCAAAATCTCAACAACAAAAAAATTGGTAAAAGGACTGGTGGTTTACATATGCACGATTAGTAAAAATCATGTTTTATGAACTATAAACTACTTTTTACAAAAAAAAAAAAAAAGGAATAATAATATATAATTTGGTTCAAGAAAAAAATATCAAACCATACATTTATTCTTCTGTTGTGAAATTGGTGAATTTACTTGTAAATAATGATAAATTTTAAATTTTAAAAATTGACACTTTAAAATGATATTAATATATGCTAATCCTAATTAAATCATACAAAATATGAAAAACTGCTACTTTTCTTAATTTAAACTTTTTTTTCTTTTCAAAAGATGCATGCGGGGAAATGACATTTCTTTTCCATTCTTTTATTAAAGTTTAAGTGGAATATTATTTTGATAATTTACGTCATAATAATATTATAACTATGCTATTAGTCCAAGAATGTTAGGATCAACTAAAGTTTAATAAGTAAATCATGCCTCAATACAACGACGTACCTAATAATATTGTTCCTTCCAGCTTTTATTTTTCTGAAGGATCAATTTTGATTTTCTTTACTATACAAAATTATGTTAAAATATCATACCTAATTTATATTTTCAAAATAAAAAGATTATTAAGAGATTAGATCAGGATAAATCTAACTATAATCATAAAATTTACAAAGTGAAAATATCATTTACAAAGTTCTCTCTCAATACCAAATGAGCTCTTCAAAGTTACTATTCTCTATGTACAATTAATGTGGCACACTTTTCTTTTTAGTTTGTCAAAAAAAGAGTGTCACTTTTCTACATTTAGAAACAATTTAACTTTATGAAGTGAATTACAACCACACTAATATCTAAAATTTGTTCTGGACCACAAATTTTAAAAGTCTCAAACTCCCTGCTCACAAATGTGTTAAACTTTGTGTCTAGTCAAACGGTGCCACATAAATTGGGGTAGAGGGAGTACTATTATTTATTTATCTTTATGGATAGTTGATTCTTTTAGATGACATCATTAATATTCACAACTTTTTAAGCATTTTCAAGGGTCTCAAACTTTACTATATTTACCAAATTGAATGTGGCAACCTAAGTAATAAAGGAATAAAGTATGGCTAAATATATGACAAGAAAAGTTATGGTACATATTTCACTTACAAAAAGTTGAACAAAGGGGCCATGTACAATATTACCAAAAAAGGTTTGGAAGTATCTTGATTTATTTGTAATATAGTTTGGTATATCATGCAATAAATTATAACAAGTATAATGGTAGATTTGGAAGAGAAAATCCTTTTAGTTAGCAAACACACAAGTAAATGGTTGAGATCCAACTAAGGACTACAAAATCTTTGCATTGTCCCTTATTATATATAGTAAATACGGGCTTCAACGTGCATGTTTCTCGTCTTTCGATATCAAATTACGTGCTAGCTTAACTTTATACTCCTTCTGTCTCCATGTATGTGATATAGTTTGAATGTTCAAGTAGTTTAAAAAAAGAAAGGAAGACTTTTGAAAGATATAGTCTAAAATAAGTCAGATATTTGTGTGGCCGTAAATCATTTCATTAAGTGTAGAAGGGGAAGTTTTAAGTTAAATTATTTTTAAATATAGATATGTATCATTCTTTTTTAGACAGATTAAAAAGAAAAGTATATCACATAAATTGAGACAGAGGGAGTATTCATTTGTTTCTTTACATGTACAATTGTACTAATTTGGTCTCCTTATTTATTCGCAAAAGGCTCCATTGGGTCATGTTATTTTTATTTATTTTAAGACCTTGGTGTAACCGAAACTCTTTTTTTATTTTATTTTATTTTTTTATCTTCAAGATATATTAGCCCATTTGGGTCATAGTTTATTTTTCATTTAAAATTTTTGACGTTACCCATAATGAATTCATGCCATCATCATCATCACCATTGAACCAATTGGGAAATGTAGAAATGCAGTGAACGAGAGAGAAGAACTTCACCAACCGACTCTGATTCAATTAGTATGCAAAAGAATGAGTTCATCTATGCTTTACATTCTGCCTAGCTAAGCTACTTATATACAATTAGCAGTTAATTACCAGTAACAAACTTGAGCCGTAAGACAACTGGCTAACTAAATCTAATCTATAGCTTATTTGACCAAGCTTCTAATCACCTTATTTTAAAAAGTATTTTTTTAAAAAAATATATTTTCTGGTGAGAAGGAGTTCGCTAATCAATTTAAAAAACACTTTTGAGCAGCAATTAAAGTTTGACCAAGCTTTTAAAAGAGTTTCTAAGTATATTTTTTTCAAAAGTATCCTTCGAAAAATTACTTTTGAAAAAATCTATTTTTTTAGCTTCTGAAAAACAGCTGTTATTTGTTACTCCACAAAGACACTTATTTTCTCTCAAAATATTAACGAAAATAAACATTTTTTGATTTGGAAAAGCTTGGCCAAACAGGCTATGCAATTTGATCCTCTAGCTTGTACAGTGTACAGTTTTATCCATGATCTCTAATAGATACTGTTCAATAACCAAAGGCTCAATACTCCGGACCCGGAACTTTTTTAACCCAAAAAATAACTTTTGGAACCAAACTAACCCTTTTAAAAAATAAAGAATCAAACTAGGCTTTACGCACAAAACCTGTGCGTGAAAGGACCAAACTGTAACTTTTTGAGTTTCGTCCTTTCACGCACAGATTCTGTGCGTGAAAGGGGGTATTTTTTTTTTCTTTTTTTAAGCTATCAAAATCACGTTTTTTTCATACTTTGGGCAAAGATTAGTCATGTTTCAAAACCCTGAAATATCAATATTTTATATAGAACTTAATATATTTTTTTGCGTACAATAACGTCGGCTCATTACATCAAGTATACCTAAACATTTGGATCGTCGTTTTAGGGGTTGTAAAGTGCCCCGAAGTAAGTTTTGTTTGCTTGGAAACTTGTCATCTTTAGATCTAAGTGTCATATTTTATAGGGTTTTGATTTAAGTGTTTTGAAATAAAAATATTATATTAAAAAATAATTCATCCAATACGAGAGGTTCAATCAAGGTATAATATATCTCATTCAATGCTCCCACCAACGTTTGATCCCATGTTATTGGCATAAAAAAGAAATAAGTAAAAAAGAGAGGCTACACCACCAAGCCAAATTGCTAAAAGCAGCAAAGTAGACACTTTTGATTTTTTATAATGTTCACTAATGCTATCTAACTCGTTTTTATAAATTGAATTTCGAACCTCGAAATTGACATTCAAAACATCATTACCACGGGATTAGCATCTCGAAAGAGATTTTTTATCATTAGATTTTTACTAAAGAAGAATGAAACTTTTGCACAAATTTGGGGCAAAATTCAAATTGAACGGGATAACGGGCGTTTTTTGGAAAATCGGCTCAGCCAAACCTCCTTGTGGCAGTTTGTCCGCGAAGATCTCGAAAAAATACCCTAGGTAAAAAAAAAATTCGCGTAAATCGGACATCCGAGCGCAAAGTTATGACCATTTAAAGTTTCAACAATTTACAACTAGTTTTCTACCTAAGCTCCTGTCCTTATTTTTATTTACGTGAGTGAAGAGGCATATGTATACTTGATGTAATGAGCCGATATTATTGTACGCTAAAAAAATATTAAGTTCTATATAAAATATTTATATTCCGACGTTTTCAAACGTGACTAATCTTCAGTCAAAGTACGAAAAAAACTTAAAGATAACAAGTTTCCAAACTTACTTCGAGGCACTTTACAACCCCTAAAACGACGATCCAAACATATATGTATACTTGATGTAATGAGCCGACATTATTTTACGCTAAAAAAAAATGAAGTTCTATATAAAATATTTATATTCCGGTGTTTTGAAATGTGACTAATCTTCGGTCAAAGTACGGAAAAAAGCTTAATTTTGAGTTTGATTTCCAAAGAACAAAGATGACAAGTTTCCAAGCAAACAAAACTTACTTCGGGGATCTCTACAACCCCTAAAACGACGATCCAAACGTTTAGGTATACTTGATGTAATGAGCCGATGTTATTGTACGCAAAAAAATATATTAAGTTCTATATAAAATATTGATATTTCGGGGTTTTGAAACATGACTAATCTTTGCCTAAAGTATGAAAAAAACGTGATTTTGATAGCTTAAAAAAAGAAAAAAAAAAAGTACCCCCTTTTACGTACATAATCTGTGCATGAAAGGACCAAACTCAAAAAGTTACAGTTTGGTCCTTTCACGCACAGATTTTGTGCGTGAAGCCTAGTTTGGTTCTAAAAATTATTTTTTGGGTTTAAAAAGTTCCGGGCTCCAATACTCCTTTATTTCAGTTTATGTAACAATATTACTATACGGGTGTTAAAGAGGTTCTTTCTTATATCATGTTTCTTTTTTTTTTTTCCAATTGTATACTATTATGTCTTATAAGTATTGTTTGAGTCAAAATTCGTATTTTACCCAAATAGTTGAATTTATTTTAAGGTTAACCACAATTGGTAGTAATTTGATGTTAGAATTAACACACGCAAGTTATTTAAAGATAAATAATGAGTAAGTAAATAAAAGGAAAAAGTAAACTTATGCCAATTGTAGATGAACAACAGTAATGGATTTCTTCGTTCCCTAAAAATGAATAAGAACTTGATGATAAAATAATAATGATAATGATAATAGTAATAAGCAGAGAATAATCAGTAATTGTATATTTTTCAGTCAGTATTGGATGCCTCAATATACAAGTGCAGATCCTATTTATAGGTATATGGTCCTATATGGGATTCTTCCCGTTGTACGTCTGTAACGGCAATCATTAATTATTGAATTAATGATTGTCATTTAATTCCTTGATTCTGGCCGTTAGAAACTGTTTTGCCGTTACTGTATCAATGCTATTTAATGCGCAATCAAGAGGGTTTTGTGTGTTGCTTCCGTTGATGCTCTCTTCGCTGACCACATCGTCGGTGTCAGCTGCCTTTCCGTAAATGCTTTATTCGGCATTACCATATGATTTCTCTACGTCATTGTATAAACTGACACGTGTCGACTACATGTTGATCCTTGTGTTAGCTGCGATTTTTGCCCATACAGATAGTCCCTCAATTTTTCGGGTTCATCACAAAGATGTTCCCGAGAAATTGTCTTGCCGATTCTTATCAACCTTCCCTTGATTAGTCATTTGAATCTTCTTATTGTGGAATAGGAAACGTTGTAACTGATGTTAGATCGTGGCCCACTGACATGATGGGTATGTGGCATAATCGCAGAAGTTGAAAAGACTTGCATTAAATGACGAAGTCAGACGTGGGGCACGTGGCCGTTACCGTGCCCTTCATTTTCTCGTCGTTTCCCAAGGTAATGATGGCGGTTTTACCTTCTCTACAAAAGTTCAAATTTTACATTTTCATTATTTCATCTCAAATTTTCCGCTCCATAACTCTCAACTTCAAATTCCTTTTCAACTTCCTCAATTTCTTCAATTTTTAATCATGTCTTCTCCTTCATCTTCTCAAAATATTTCCTCAGAAAAGATCGTCATTGTTGAAGCCTTTCCTTCCCATGTGGGTGCTGAAATCCCTAAGAATAGAATGCCTCCCAAAAATTTATGGGTGATGCTATCGCTACTGCTGTTGTTCCCAGGTCTTCATCTTCATCAACTTCTGATGTTGGTGATGATGAAACTGATATGGTTAATGTGAATCTGCCTTCTGTTGATAGTGTGATTCTGAAGAATCCTTCACATACTACAGATCTAAAGATTTCTCTTCCAAAAGGCGATAACCGTGATATTTCTGAGCTGGACGGAGAAAGAATGGCTTTAGTTTCTTCAATTATTTCTCAGGTTACTGAGGAGTCTCTTGATTCTGTCCGGGAAAGGTGTCACTTGACAAACCCTAATCTCGATATCATAGTTTCAGGAAAGGATATACCCGCAACTACTCATCTTCCCGTATATTCAGCGGTGTAACACACGCAAGTTATTTAAATATAAATAAGGAATAAGTAAATAAAAGGAAAAAGGAAACTTATGCCAATTGTAGATGAACAACAGTAATAGATTTCTTCGTTGCCCCAGAATGAATAAGAACTTGATGATAAAATAATAATAATAATAATAATAATAATAATAATAATAATAATAATAATAATAATGATAATAACAACAATAATAATAATAATGATAATAGTAATAAGTAGAGGATAATCAGTAATTGTATATTTTTCAGTCAGTATTGGATGCCACTGTCACACCTCAACCTTGGGGGTGTGGCCGGCACCTGGCACCCGAAGGGCCGAGCGAACCGACTGTGATATCTAAACTCTGTAACGTGAATCATAGGCCGACGAGGTCGCTGAATAACAATAGTAAGAAGTATATCATAACAACTTGCAAGCAGAAAAGGCCCAACAACACATATATGCATAACTAGGGCCGACAAGGCTACAACCAAGAAAGACAACTAGTCAGAAGGCCGGCAAGGCCAAACACAATACCTGGACACTGACTGATAGTCTGTAAGCCCCTAAGAGCACTAATATGCATCAACTGGTCGGGACGGTGTCCCCGACGTACCCAATAGCCATACTCATAATATATATATACATGCATGTGTTGACACCCAATTTTGCCCCTCTTTTATTCCAATTAATAAATCAATATCTTATTTTTTACCCTTACTTTATTATAATTTATACTACTATATTAATATTGTTAATACGTCGTACATCACTACTTACTTATTATATATAACTTAGGTAATATTTTTACTCTATTATTACTTTGCTCATATTTTATATATTAACGTTAATTATGGAATTTACTATTATCGTTATTATTATTGTTATTACTACATAACATATTTGATCTAATTTAGAAGCCAAAAGAAACACAAGGAAAAAGATATTTCAATCCCAAAATTCGGACCACAACAACCCATATTTTACACCCAAATTGGCCCAACACCCACAACAGCCCACTATTTTATTCAGCCAAAACCTAATCCCTTCTAAACCAGAGAGACGCCGCTCTTTCTCTTCTTTTCTCTCTCTCGCTCAGCTTCTCTCCTCTCCTTCCACTTCTAGCAAAGAACCGAAACCCCTTTCGCCATTACAGACTGGACACCCCATTTTCGTGCAACATTTTTTCCTTCCACTTCCAGCAAAGAACCAAAACCCCCCTTTCGCCATTACAGACTTTGACATCCCATTTTCGTGCAAATGCTCCCCTCTCGCCTCTTCAACGGTTTGGTCAACATAAATGGCCAAAACGTTTCTGAAATTTCTGAAAAGGAAGCAGCTATTAGGGATTCGAATTTGAATTCAAACGATTCCTTGAACTTTATTTGGAGCCAAGAATCTCGAATTCGAGAGAAACTCTAGTGATATTTTACTATAAAATGGCCATAGTCTTCAGCCGAGGAAAAAAAAAAGGAGCATAAAAAGATAGCCTCACTCTAAAAAAAACAGAACGTATTACTCTATTTTCACTTTCCCAGTTTGAAACTTTAGCTACTTTAGTCGGGTTCGGGTTCGTTTGAGTTCGAGCATAGATCCGAGGCCTCAACGCCCTTGTTCACTGCACCACGAACAGGTAAAATTTGATGCATTTTGACTTACTGGTCTGTTAGAATTCCGTTAGTATAGATAATCATGTTGTGATGTCCTGATTATTACCGTTTCACTCAAATCTGGGCTTATGGGTACTGTCTGGATTCGTTTAGATACTGTCGCATTTTATACGCTTGTTATTGTTGTATGACCTCGTTCTAGTATATGTGTGTCTATTTTTTTTATATAACGTTTTAGATTAAATTCTAAGTAGGAAGTTATGTGATTGTCATTTTGTTCGGTCTAATCAGTTTTAGCATAAGCTTAGGTGTTTGTTTGGTTTCAGTTTTCCGTGAATTTGCGTGTACTATGTGTTGGTTAAAATGGGATTTGCAAATGATTTGTGTTCAGTGTGGCGTCCTGTCGTTCCCATCCTCATCTCTGTTTCTTCCCTATGCTTAACCAACAAGTCCTGAAATCCCTTAAAATGTTTCATACTCAGATGTTGGTTTGTTAGTAGTTAACTTTGATTCTATCCCTCTCAAAACTATTTTTTGTGTTCTGTTGAAAGCAGTTAATGAATGCCTAGAGTCCTATTTGCATGAAATACATTAACAGTACAGTCGGGTCTTAATCATGAAGTTGTTATCCGACATTAGCCTAGACCTTAAATGAACTAAAAGATTGTTGCATTCGTTGAAAGTGTTATGAAGGACGGTTGCACTGATAGTGCCGGTCGTTGCAGTTGTGCTTCTTCCTGCTATCTTTTCTCGTTTTTTTGTTTGGTTAGTCATACCCTGTTGGCTGTGGCATTTGATGTTTGTTTAGTTTAGTGTCATCATGTTGGCTGTGGCATTTGATGTTTGTTTAGTTCTTGTCCCTGTCTAAACACAAATTCACACACTTAAAGCGGATCCGCGGTTCGCGGCCGTACACTACAAAATCACCCTTTAGTTGGATTGATCTTGTGGATTTAGTCGATCGGCGGTGCAGTCGACAGCCACAGACTTTCCACTCCCAAGTTGTCCACTTGGGAGAACCTTGCGTCATAAGAAACCAACTCTTAGTCAGCCTAAGATAGAGCTAAACCAAACACCCTTTATTAGGAGCATACATTTCATAACCTAGGAGGTTTAATTCCCTTGGTGTATTAAACCCATTAGATGACTTTACCCAAACGCCCAAGTGGGTTCACGACCCCGAGTGACAATAATCATACTTTATGTGCATGCTTGAAGGATAAATTGTGCCTAAATATTGACTGTTTGCTTTAATTAATTAAACTTTAGGAGGGAGGGAATGACTAACGTTTCTATGACAGGTATGGATTTACATTGGAGTACGTCTGTGATCAACAATTGACGAAGACTAAGGACGTCACAAAATGGAGCTGAAAGTTAGACATAGGAAATTGCATTTACTTTACTTAGATTAGGAAATATTTTATGTTGCACTCATTTGATATGTAATAATATTACATTACTTTTGTACTTTATTTTGGGAAATAGAATTTGTTTAATTAATCAAAGCAATGGGATGACGTATTATGGCACACTTTACCCTTCAAACAAACGTTAGGCCTACCTCTGGCACAAAGAGGTCACATGCATATTAGGACGCGTTATTGTTTGATATACTCGTTTACATTTGTTTGACAACTTGTTTGACTTTATTTGATGAATTATTTGCTACATGACTTGCTTGACTCTACGTGATCATGACTTTACCTAGATATGTTAATGAGACTAACATCATTTGCATGTTTCTTTTCTTTATTCCCAAAAACTTGATTCGTGTTGACACTCGAGCTGGCCGACCACCCGTACCTCACAAGGTCAAAAACGTCATCGTTACCTCGGCGCAGTTGGGTTGTTCAAGGAAAGAAAATTATTATGTCTAATCCAGCCGCACCTATTTCAACCGGTTTGGAAAACATCTTGATCTCTAGTGATCCTCCCGAGACTTCCGAACATAGAACCACTATTCAACATGACGAACATATCGCCCGCCTGACTCAAGAGATTGAGGACCTACGTGGCGAACTAAATCGGGTTAGGGACTTGACCAACTTATTCGTCACACTCCAAAGTCCACCTCGTGAACCCAGAAATGTCGCACCAAATCCACCTCGTTTTCCATCACTCGAATCTATAGTTCCTGAACATTTTCCTCCTCGAAATAATACACCTACCAACAACAACTTTCCTTCAATCACCCTCGCAAATCCACCAAATCCATCATCCGTCTATATCCCTCCACAAAGCCAACCACCCACCTATACTACCTATGCTACTCCTAATCCACCACCCGTCAACCCACCAAATCAATCACTAGTTCACACTCCTTATATTCCTTTACCTTCCAACACTAATCCACTACCTACAACTACTTCTCTAAACCCACCAAACCTACCACCTACCATCTATAACGCACCACTTCCAGTCCATAACACTCCCACCGTCCAAACTTATCCAACCCAGCATATACAAGAGGAATATTTTGTCACTCCTAATGCACAATATGTTCCTCCGGTATATGCAGCGGAAACACAAGCCTTCACCAACCCAGTAACGGTCAAGTTCCAACCCGAGGTAGATCAATACGAGGAAATGGAAAAGGATGCAAAAGCAGGGGCAGATAACATATTGCTAAAAGAGATCCACAGCCTCAAAGAGGCAATGAGAAACCTTCAAGTTGCCAGGGGAAGCAAGAGTGTAGAATATGAGGATCTGTGTGTTCAACCTGACGTTGACTTACCCGCAGGCTACAAACCGCCGAAATTTGATACTTTCAATGGAACCGGCGATCCCCATACACACTTAAGGGCTTACTGTGACAAGCTGGTTGGAGTAGGTAGAGATCAGAACATAAGGATGAAGCTATTCATCAGAAGCTTATCTGGTGAGGCCCTTACTTGGTATACACAACGGACGTCCGTAAATGGTGTGGTTGGAGTGACATGGCCCAAGACTTTATGGATCGATTCAATTTCAACACCGACATCACACCAGACAGGGTCTACATGACCAAGTTAACCAAGAAGTCAACTGAGTCGTTTCGCGAGTATGCGTTACGCTGGAGGTCGGAAGCAGCCCGGGTACAACCCCCGATGAATGACAGAGAAATGACTGCTACCTTCATTAAATGCCAGGATGGCATATACTATGAGAAAATGATAGGCATGATGGGGCAGAAATTCACAGAAGTCGTCAGAATGGGAGAAGCCCTAGAAGAAGGAATCAAATCGGGAAAAATCCAGGATCTTACGGCTTTGCAAGCTGTAAACAAAGCTATTCAATCTGGTTCTATCAGCGGGGATAAAAAAAAAAGATGTCGCTGCAGTCATGAATGTCCAAGGACATAAGCCGAGCCAAGCCATTACATACTTTAACCATCAGCCACAACCTTTCTACCCTTACCAATACGCTGAGCCCTACCAAGCTCCACTATCTCCTTACCCTGTCTATAACGCCCAAGCAAATCACTACCAACCCCGAGCACCTCACTATCAAAACCCACGTCCTTACCAATCCGTTCAAGCTACAACTCACCAAAATCGACCACATACCACACATAAAGCCCGTCCAAACCCTGACATAAAAAATGTCCGTAATTACACTCGGTTCGCTGAACCCTTGGCTCAATTGTTTGAAAGACTGAAAGTTGCAGGTGTGATACAACCAATTAAAGGGAAAATTCCCGATCCCATTCCAAGATGGTTTGATGGCTCCAAGCGTTGTGCATTCCATTCTGGAGTTGCTGGGCACGACACTGAGGATTGCTACGGGCTCAAAAACAAAATTGAAGCCTTAATTAAGGAAGGAGCGATCCAACTTACTCCGTCCCTGGTTCGCCGGGAGTCTTGGTAGATTGAACATGTAGTGAACTTTTTGAGATAGCGCGATTTTAAAATTGAGGCTTAAATCGTACTCTAAAACTTTTGTTGCTTTGCCTCATATTTTGGAAGCTTAAATTGCAAAAAACTATGAATGCATTTCTGATTTTCTTTAATCACCTATTATTGTCATTTTCTACCTTATTTATCAAATCTGCCAACTCTATGATTGTGACACAAAATGAACGAATGAATAACATACATCTCAAGAGAATAACAAAGAAATTAGAGGATAAGACAAGATTCCATTTGAAAGAAAATGAAATAGCCGATAGGTGATGACATAGACTTGAAAGCTAGCAATTCAAGAAGAAATCGAAGGACGACATTAGGTTATACAGCCTAGTTTGCAACCTTTCCTTTAACAATCAATACAAACTACGCTGACCTGATTCCCGTGGTGGTATACACAGGCAGCCCACATAGGGTTCGGTTGCATTATAACTGAAAATCCAAAAAATCCTTATACAAGGAGAACTACACATGGCCTGATTCCCTCGGCGGGATTCACAGACTTTCGACACACGGGTCAGTCATATTTAGGTAGAAGTCTAACAAACCTTTTACCATTTACATAACAAAACTACGCTGACCAGATTCCCTTGGTGGGATACGTAGGCAATCCGCATCGGGTTCGGTCCCTTTATTAGAAAATTTCAAACCATTTTTAGGAACCTTACGAACTACGTTCTGACCTGATTCCCTTGGAGGGATACGTAGACAACCTATATAAGGTTCAGTCACACCATAACATAAGTTTAGTATACGCTCACGAGGCCAAAACTGGGGCATATTTTGAAAGACTAGACAAGAGAAGAGTTGGACATCGATAGGATTAAGGCTACCACACAGGAAATAGCATAGACAAATGACTTTTCAATCGTTTCAGAAGTGTCACAATCTGAAGTTGGCAGAAATATTTTACAATTTACATACATATATATATATCTTTCCTTACATACATACATTTACATATATATATATATATATATATATATATATATATATATATATATATATATATATATATATATATATATATATTTCACAACTTATATACATATAGTTACATTTCCTTATACATATACTTACATACCTACCTTTCAAATGAAATACTCTCTTTCAATTGTTTGACTACTGTTCATCTACCGAGGCTTGAACGGAAATCACAAGATCCAAACGAACAAGACGAATGGAGTGCCAACAACGTCAAGCTTCGAGTCAACACGAATCAACTTCCCCCTCCCAGACTAAGAATTTTTCTTTGAGTGCAGGAACCTGAAACCGCGAGGTCAACATTCAAGTCTATCAATCATGGCCGAAAAGCATCATTTGGCTCATTATGGCCTCGCCTCAAAAGCCAAATGGCTTTATTTCCAACTTTATCTTTAATTTTATTTTTTATCACAATAACTTTATGACTTTATTAACAAATATACCTGTTTTGTAGGTTCACGAGATTGAAGACGAATTAAATCAGGATTACATGTCATTAGTTTGGCCTGTCACGATACCGTCAACATCATCAACTAAACGGCTATGTTATCACTTTACTCCATACTTTATCAATTATTTTATCATTCACTTTACCTACTTTAACCACTTTACCCTAAACTTTACAGGAATCAGCATTAAATCTCCGAAGACAACCGGAGGCCTCATTTGGCTATTCAGCCTCTTCCACATTAGCCAAACGGCTACACCATCACTTTACTTTACCAATTACTTTATCATTTACTTTACCAACTTTAACGACTTTATCCTGAACTTTACAGGGATTATCATTAAGTCTCCGAAGACAACCGGGGGCATCATTCGGCTATACAGCCTCATATGCATAAGCCAGACGGCTACACTATGACTTTACTCTCTACTTTATCATTCACTTTACCAACTTTAACGACTTTACCCTGAACTTTACAGGAATTATCATTAAGCCTCCGAAAACAACCGGAGACATCATCCACTTTACGACTTTACCCCGGACTTTACGGGAATCTGCATCAAAGCCTCTGAAGACAACTGGAGACATCATCCATTTTACGACTTTACCCCGGACTTTACGGGAATCTTCATCAAGTCTCCGAAGACAACCGGAGATATCATATGGCTATACAGCCTCATTTTCATAAGCCAGACGGCTGCATTTTTACTTCACTTTCTACTTCATCAATTACCTCATCATTCACTTTAATAACTTTACCTTAATTTCACAGATATCGTCAAGTCCCCATAACAACTAGAGACATCACATGGCTACACAGCCTCACCTGCATAAGCCAAACGACTATACACTTACTTTACTCTTTCCTTTATCACTTTACTTCATCATCTATTTTACCTACTTTAACGACTTTACCTTAAATTCCGTAGACATCATTTATCATCGAGTCCCGGAGGACAGCCGGAGGCCTTATTATTATCATTAAAGTCTCCACATACAACTGGAGATATTATTACATCCTCGGCATACACATCACACATTCATTCAAGTCTCTGAAGACAACCAGAGACTACATTTGGACACACGGCCTCATTATAAGCCACATGGCTTCATCCCCATTTTCACACTCATATTTATTGTCATCTTTAAATTCTTTATAAGTTTCATATTTTCAACTTTACCCCATAATATTTTAATGATTCTGACATGAATTTCAGTTTTGACAGAAAATACAATCTACAGAGACACAGCACAACGTGGAACTTTATCTTACGTAGTGAACTGGGGCAAAAATGCTGAAGAGGAATATCTAACTCACAAGAAAAGGTCACAGATCTACTCTCGAACTCAACTCCGCCTAAGTCCACAAACATGTGGTATGTGGGTTATCCAAAAATTTTCTTTCATATCCACCGTTAAAACTTTATTCAATCAACTCTTTTCACAATCCTGTAGCTTTTCTATATCCCAGTCTCACCATAATTCAACACTGGGGCAAAGCGTAGCGTCGGTATTGATCCACTTCTTTCGAACTATGTACAACTTGCTTCTCACAAAACCCGAGATGTAGGCAACTCGAGACTGGGTTCGGCCATAACTCCTTTCACCCCATAATATTTTCCACCAGTTCTCCTAAACCGTATTTTCTCAAGTTCTTCCGAGTTCGTATTCGTTGGTCGAAACAAAATTAGCTACTACGTCAACTTCTTCTCCCGAAAACTTTTACATCGTCTCCGGTCGAAGAGGGGCATCTGTTAACACCCAATTTTGCCCCTCCTTTATTCCAATTAATAAATCAATATCTTATTTTTTACCCTTACTTTATTATAATTTATACTACTATATTAATATTGTTAATAAGTCGTACATCGCTACTTACTTATTATATAAAACCCCCCTTTCGCCATTACAGACTTTGACATCCCATTTCCGTGCAAATGCTCCCCTCTCGCCTCTTCAACGGTTTGGTCAACATAAATGGCCAAAACGTTTTTGAAATTTTTGAAAAGGAAGCAGCTTTTAGGGATTCAAATTTGAATTCAAACGGCTCCTTGAACTTTATTTGGAGCCAAGAATCTCGAATTCGAGAGAAACTCTAGTGATATTTTAATATAAAATGGCCATAATCTTCAGCCGAGGAAAAAAAAGGAGCATAAAAAGATAGCCTCACTCTAAAAAAAACAGAACGTATTACTCTATTTTCACTTTCCCAGTTTAAAACTTTAGCTACTTTAATCGGGTTCGGGTTCGTTCGAGTTCGAGCATAGATCCGAGGCCTCAACGCCCTTGTTCACTGCACCACGAACAGGTAAAATTTGATGCATTTCGACTTACTGTTCTGTTAGAATTCCGTTATTATAGAAAATCATGTTGTGATGTCCTGATTATTACCGTTTCACTCAAATCTAGGCTTATGGGTACTGTCTGGATTCGTTTAGATACTGTCGCATTTTATACGCTTGTTATTGTGTATGACCTCGTTCTAGTATATGTGTGTCTATTTTTTTTATATAACGTTTTAGATTAAATTCTAAGTAGGAAGTTATGTGATTGTCATTTTGTTCGGTCTAATCAGTTTTAGCATAAGCTTAGGTGTTTGTTTGGTTTCAGTTTTCCGTGAATTTGCGTGTACTATGTGTTGGTTAAAATGGGATTTGCAAATGATTTGTGTTCAGTGTGGCGTCCTGTCGTTCCCATCCTCATCTCTGTTTCTTCCCTATGCTTAACCAACCAGTCCTGAAATCCCTCAAAATGTTTCATACTCGGATGTTGGTTTGTTAGTAGTTAACTTTGATTCTACCCCTCTCAAAACTATTTTTTGCGTTCTGTTGAAAGCAGTTAATGAATGCCTAGAGTTTTGTATGCATGAAATACATTAACAGTACAGTCGGGTCTTAATCATGAAGTTGTTATCCTACATTAGCCTAGACCTTAAATGAACTAAAAGATTGTTGCATTCGTCGAAAGTGTTATGAAGGACGGTTGCACTGATAGTGCCGGTCGTTGCGGTTGTGCTTCTTCCTGCTATCTTTTCTCATTTTTTTTGTTTGGTTAGTCATACCCTGTTGGCTGTGGCATTTGATGTTTGTTTAGTTTAGTGTCATCATGTTGGTTATGGTATTTAAGTTCTTGTCCCTGTCTAAACTTAGCCACTATCATGTTTTGTTTCCCTTTCTAGTCTAGTTCAGTTCTGTTCTATTTTCGAATTCTTGTAGATTAACTATATTTTAGTTTAGTTTCTGCTTTAGTATGTAAATCAGTTGCTGAAGTTTTTTTTTTTTTTTTTTGTATTGGCTCTCGTATGTTCAGTATACCTGAGTAATGCTTAGACTATTTTAAATAGGAGTTTATAATTGGAAGTCAACACTGCATATTAACATGAATTCGCTTGGGCATTTGCAAAATGTATTGTTCTCTGTTTTAATCATTAAGTTATGAATTGCCACACTTAGTAAGTATTTTATGGAGTCCAGAATTGCTATCTTCTGCCCTTGTACTAGCAGCCTGAATTGGACAATTCCTCTTTCTGCCTAATTGCTAAAAGATCCAACATATATGAGGAATACTAAATATGATGCGTTGCTTGGTGTGTTCACTACTCTTCAGTTGCTGACCTTTTAAATAAATCCACTGTTTTAACAAGGAAATATACCCAGATATACATAGTACATACGTCACTGATCTGTCCCTTTTTTTTTAATTTATCCCCTTCTTTTGAATTCATATTATACATGTCTAGCCCTATTTATTGATTATATACTAACTCCTTTCCTTTCATTTTTTTTATGCATGATCATCTCGCATACGAGTCCCTTGGACTCGTCATCCTCCGCACTCGGTGTTGGGCCAAAGCCCAACAAAATCTTCTTCTCAAGTCAGCCCCAAACCGCACCCTGCAGAAAAAGAAAAGGACGTCGGGCCAAAGCCCATGTGGCATGGATATAAGGCAGCAGCCTTAAAATGGGCCGAGCCTACTTATACATACATGTTTTTCGTTACTTTATTTTTGCACATCTATCTGCTTGCTTTTCACTTTATTTGCATTGGAATGACTTGATCTCTAATTATGTGTGTTCTAGTAGAAGAAACTAGCAATACAAAGAAGAATAAGACTCCCTTTGTTCTTTATTATCATTCTCTAGTACTAAAGATACATCTAAAATGTAGAATCAACAAACAAAATATGTTTACTGAACTCACATGCATACCAAAAATATATGTTTACCGAAAAACATAGCGATACAAAAAATATGAACCAACACCAAATTCACATGCATTACTACTTTGAAATCGCATTCTGCCTCTTGAATCTCCACAACATATTTTAGTCACGGTCTTTAACTTTTAATACCAATCCCCATCCTTAGTTTAAATCAATTACCTTATAGGTTAATGCATAAATTATTTTTTACAACTTACACTTAGCCTAATTAAATTTGAGTCCGGTCGGATTAACCATTATTAATGGAATTTAGAGGATGCCTAATACCTTCTCTCTAGATTAATTGAACCCTTACCTAGAATCTTAAGTTAGTAGACCTTAAAACGGAGTTAACTTTAGAAGATAAATTTAATAAACTTTAGGTGTCCTAATTCACCATAAGTAATTAGGTGGCGACTCCCTAACTTTAAATAACCCCGGAATTACCGGAATGTTATAAACTATTTTGACTTCGGTTAAAATAGAGTATAACAACATGCATCTTATTTAATGACTTTGACCAGCAACTCCGGAGAATAGAGTGTGAACATCCCTGATGAACTCTGATACCCTATTGAGAAAGGTACACCAATCCGTCTACCGCACCTGTGGGCATGATCACAGCGCACAAAATGCGTCAGTACGAAAGATGTACCGAGTATGTAAAACGATAAGCATAAACCTAACATAAGCATAAGAGATACAGATAACTTGGGAAAAGATGTAGAGACAACCTGAAACTCTGAACGAGGCCACTGAGGGCGACCATAATCATGATATAGATGTAAATGCATGCCCGTAAAATCATTCCTCATTGTGGAGGCATTTATCATATAACAATAATAAATCCCTTTGTGGGGTGAGCTTATCATCATAACATCATTTCTGCCCAACTGATCAGTGGCAATGCACAGCTACGTGCCTACCTTGCCATCTACAACACGGCTCGGTAAAGAAAGAAATACATCTAGGTGCACAGCTACGTGCCTACCTGGCCACCTACAACACAGCTCGGTAAAGAAAGAAACATGTCTAGGTGCACATATAAGTGCTTACCCGGTCGACTATAGCGCGGCTCGATAATGAAAATAAATACATATATATAAGTGCAATGAAAGACTGACCTCAGAAGAAATATCATGGAAAGAGTCGGAATGACCTATCGTCGTTATCCTCCGACTATCATTATTGTCGCTACCTTTATCATTATTTGATCATTAGGCCAAAGAAGTAAAAGTACAAAGAAACATCTTGTTATGAATTATTCACGAAGCCAAAGTTAGCCAAACTCTTATGAAATATGATCGACACAACTTTTATTGGAAAGAGTGTGCCAACGAGAGGTTCGTCACCTTGGAGCAATAGACAAGAAGGTAATGATTAACTCAATTAAAGGAAGTACAATCAACTCAACTTTGATGTGAAGAGTACCATAACTAATATTTAAAAAAAAAAAAAAAATTCTGCATTTTATTCATCTTCCAGCAAATTACACAATGATCTGAGGGAGCTTACAAAAAGTGATTTACTCTTCCCTTTTCAGCTTAAGGTTAATACCATAACTAATATCATTCTTCATTCAATAAACAAGAGGGATACGAAATGTGAAAGTTAATTCAAGACAAGCTATTCATGAGAAAAGGGTAAGCTTAACCATTTTGGGACATAATCGACACAAGTTGAACGGAAAGTCTTTTAATTGATAGCCAAAAGGAGATGTGGACCATAATTTGGTACAAGTCATAGATGAGTATGTGTCAGCTCAATTATCATGGAACGTGATCGATCCAAGTTAGCGGAACAACTTTTCAATTAAAGGTCATTTGAAATCTAGTCATGCCACAAAGAGAATAGAAAGCCCTACATACCTCGTCGATAGAGTTGTATACATTTTCCCGAGTCCTCAACTTGCCGAATTTTGACGAAACTCATGCTTCTTTGATTCATTCACCCTCCAAATCTTCCGCCACTTACTAATATTATATATAGACTCTTGACTCTTAGAATTTTTGTTGGTTTTGGACAACTGGGATCAACTTCCAGGATAGAAAAGGGCGATCCATCTATTTGTTATAACATATCTTCCTGCCAGTCCTATTTCTTTTCCTCGCCACTCCTACTGAAAACATCATCTACAAATTTCACATGCGCATTAGCACAAGTCTCCAAGTATAACTTAAGTGATCGTCACACAAGCCCCCATATTAAAACACCGACCTTTACTCTCTGTCAAGGTCTGCGATGCCACCTGCGGCTCCGCACGTTCTGCCTGCGTCTTACAGGTGGTGTCCTGGTGGTCGCAGGTTGTGTCGGCCTGCGCTTCGATACGGAACTTCCGTCAAAACTTGCTTCTGATGTTCCTACAAACCTAAGACTTTCCCGAGATAATTTAACTATTCCGACTTATAGATTCCTATTATGGTAATAGCATTACTTTATATTCATAGAGTCATCGACTTTATTTTGCATCGCTCCTCTTTCACTCACTTTTATCGAGTCGTTGGCCATTCTCTCTCATTCTTCCTTCACTTATTGTTACCATAATGTCCTCCATCTATGGGTAATTCCTTATAATTCAAATCCACAACAGAGAAGCGATACTATTCTCAACATAAAGAAGGCTATCAACAAGCCAACGAACGGTGAGCCTGCTTTAACATAGTTTTATGGAATTAATCCCTTCTAACTCCCTTTTAAAATTTGTTTTACACTATCAACCCACGCATGAATACATATACGTCACATTCCCAGCCACTCAATATAACAAACTCGCTCAACATACACACACGATACAACTATCAGTTCAAGTACACCATTTATCCGTTTCTCCCATCTTAGATTTATGACATCATCGAATCACACATACAAAAAGGAAAGGAGATCTTACTTTGGAACATCTTCCACAATACCAAATCACAACCTAACAATATGTTTTACGACTCTGTACAATAAAAATAAGCTCAACCTGTCAAGTTGTCATATAATACCCGTTTATAACACAACTTCATCTATTCCTTTAACTTACGACTTGTATTAACTATATACATCTCAAAATATTACGTAATCTCATCAACAGTTGGATATAAATTTTCAAATCTCGACAAGTCAAGGCAGCCCAAATACAATACAAACAACTTCAACAGTTAGGTTTAAGAATTTTGATCATTGCCTCGTATGTTATTACCGAGGACATACTTTAGATACTCATACTAGCTCATCAAAAATCATAGACAAAAGATCATACCTTGACTGCCTTTGTTCAACTCCTTACCTCTTTACTTCACTACAAGGTAACTTCCAAAGCTCTTGGATTCACATTAGAGGATGGAAAGCAACTAATACCTTTTTCCAGCGTCCTTGTTCAGTTTCTCTTAACCGTACTTTCCTTTCAGATCAGCATTACTGAAAAGGAAATCAAGGTGACAAATAGAAGTTTAAATACTTGTGACTCCGCTCTAATCGCACGATCTAGATTTCAAGGAAGGTAACAACCTAAATGCCCTGTAGACTCCTGATTATAAATGTGGCGCGCTACATATCCATAATCACGACTCTACTAGACACGGCTTACAAACACCCCTAGGACAGACCTGCTCTGATACCAAGTTTGTCACACCCCAACCTTGGGGGTGTGGCCGGCACCCGGCACCCGGCACCCGAAGGGCCGAGCGAACCAACTGTGATATCTAAACTCTGTAACGTGAATTCTAGGCCGACGAAGCCGCTGAATAACAACAGTAAGAAGTATATCATAACAACCTGCAAGCAGAAAAGTCCCAACAACACATATATGCATAACTAGGGCCGACAAGGCCACAACCAAGAAAGACAACTAGTCAGAAGGTCGGCAAGGCCAAACACAATACCTGGACACTGACTGATAGTTTGTAAGCCTCTAAGAGCACTAATATGCATCAACTAGTCGGGACGGTGGCCCCGACGTACCCAATAGCCATACTCATAATATATATATACATGCATGCATCCTATTTAATGACTCTGATCAGCAACTCCGGAGAATGGAGTGTGAACATCCCTGCTGAACTCTGATATCCTACTGAGAAAGGTACACCAATCCGTTTATCGTACCTGTGGGCATGATCATAGCGCACAAAATGCGTCAGTACGAAAGATGTACCGAGTATGTAAGGCGGTAAGCATAAACAAAACATAAGCATAAGAGATACATATAACTTGGGAAAATATGTAGAGACAACCTGAAACTTTGAACGAGGCCACTGAGGGCGACCATAATCATGATATAGATGTAAATGCATGCCCGTAAAATCATTCCTCACTGTGGAGGCATATATCATATCATATCATATAACAATAATAAATCCCTCTGTGGGGTGAGCTCATCATCATAACATCATTTTTGCCCAACTGATCAGTGGCAATGCACAGCTTCGTGCCTACCCGGCCGCCTACAACACGGCTCGGTAAAGAAAGAAATACATCTAGATGCATAGCTACGTGCCTACCCGGCCGCCTACAACACATCTCGGTAAAGAAAGAAACATGTCTAGGTGCACATATAAGTGCCTACCCGGTCGACTATTGCACGGCTCGATAATGAAAATAAATACATATATATAAGTGCAATGAAAGACTGACCTCAGAAGAAATATCATGGAAAGAGTCGGAGTGACCTGTCGTCGTTATCCTCCGACTATCATTATTGTCGCTACGTTTATCATTATTTGATCATTAGGCCAAAGAAGTAAAAGTACAAGGAAACATCTTGTTATGAATTATTCACGAAACCAAAGTTAGCCAAACTCTTATGAAATATGATCGACACAACTTTTATCGGAAAGAGTGTGCCAACGAGAGGTTCGTCACCTTGGATCAATAGACAAGAAGATAAAGATTAACTCAATTAAAGGAAGTACAATCAACTCAACTTTGATGTGAAAAGTACCATAACTAATATCATTCTTCATTCGATAAACAAAAGGGATACGAAATGTGAAAGGTACTTCAATACAAGCTATTCATGAGAAAAGGGTAAGCTTAACCATTTTGGGACATAATCGACACAAGTTGAACGAAAAGTCTTTTAATCAATAGCTAAAAGGAGATGTGGACCATAATTTGGTACAAGTCATAGATGAGTATGTGTCAGCTCAATTACAATGGAACGCGATCGATCCAAGTTAGTGGAACAACTTTTCAATGAAAGGTCATTTGAAATCTAGTCATGTCACAAAGAGAATAGAAAGCCCTACATACCTCGTCGATAGAGTTGTATACATTTCTCCGAGTCCTCGAACGTCTTAGGAATGATTTTCTACACAATACAGACTATTCAAGATCAAAACCAAGGTCATAGCTTATATAAATCTTCATTTAGACATTTAATCGAGCAACTCGTGGGCGTCAATTTATAGGACTTTTTGTAGCGTAATTTCCTCGTAAAACACTACCAAATTCTACTTTTCTACTCCTCCTCGTCAATACAATACAATCCATATCAACACAGATCCAAACAACACGTTAAAACCACATAAAACAGTCCAACTATCAAGCCAAGTCCATAAGAGTTTACAAGAATTGTCAAAGCTTATTCTATGGGGTTTTCACCAAATTGTAGAAGTTCAAAGAGATCAAAAGGAAGTTAAAATATACCTTAGATGATCAAAATCACTCCAAACTCCAAGTTACTTCAAGGTGAAGTCCTTATCCAAGAAGCAAATTAGCGAAAAAATCACAATTCCGTAGTTGTCATGTTGTTCTTCATGTTAAAGTTGATAGATTTGCTCTTGGTTTGGGTTGAGATTGATGGAGGATTAATTGGAGAGGTTTTGAGAGTTTTACAGGTCATGTATGGTGAGGAAATGGAGAAAAAAATCGTGAAGAGGGGTCTTTTATATAACTTAAAGTGAGCAGCCACCGACCTTGGTCACTGTTCCCACGGCAGTTTGCGTCCTTGGACGAAAATGCGAATATCTCTCTACTCCGACGTCGTATCGATGAACGGTAAAATGATCTGGAAACTAGACTCGTAGACCTTCGATTTGGTAGGTGGATCACCCCGTAACTCCAAGTAGATAGAGAGAAAAGCTCCGAGACATCTGACCTAAATTTCAGTGAAATTTACAAACTTAACTTGCGACGCCCTTTGTCGACTTTCGTATTACAACTCGTTTGACTTCCAAACTTAACAAGAGACCATATTACAGTTCAAATACTTCATATCATTACTTGCTTAGCATGTGGAGCACTCCTAATCTCACCTAAAAGTACAAGTTATCGTATTCCCAACTTGCCGACTTTTGACGAAACTCATGCTTCTTTGATTCATTCACCCTCCAAATCTTCCGTCACTTGCTAATATTATTTATAGACTCTCGACTCTTAGAATTTTTGTTGGTTTTAGACAACGGGGATCAACTTCCAGGATAGAAAAGGGCGATCCATCTATTTGTTTGACTAATTTTTTTAATTAAAACTGATAAAATAAGTGTCATAATAGAAACGACTACGGTGTCACATTGCAATCTTAGTGGAGATTCTTAACTTATACATATCAACTTGCATCTTCCTCTGTTCAGAGATAGAAAAAGTTGTACAAAGAGAAAAGGTAATAAGACAAAAGGCGATTTGGCCTAGTGACAAATATGTCAGGATACATTTCATGCTTGCTTGAATAGTAGTAATGAGACTTCCCAATATTCTATCTAATCTAACTATTTAGAAGAGCCGGTTGGGCTCCTTTTTCGTCGTCCAACCGGCTCCTTATTCGTTGTCCGTTCCATGTTAAAAAAAATAAAAAAATTAGGCTTCATATTAAACACTAACCAGTATTAAAAATAAAAAAATAAAAAGAGAAGAAAAAAAGTGAAACCCATCACATTCAAACTCACGGGAAAAAAAAAGTGGACCCCATATTAACAAAATCAAGCAAAGAAAATCAAACAATTAAACCAATAATGATGGATTCATTGCCACATGCGTATCAACCCATTAGTGGGAGCAAATGAAATTATTGTACAGCAACATACTTAAAATACTTATATATTAAAATAAGATAGAATTTAATTACTTTTTCATTTTTTTCCTTACTCTAATAAATGTGAAAAGAGATTAATGTCATAAAAGAAAAAATACTATTAAATGGAGATCAAATAATTAATAAGGTAAGTGGAACCCACCACATCCAAACTCACAGGAAAAAAAAGTGAACCCCATATTAACAAAATCAAACAAAGAAAATCAAACAATTAAATCAATAATGATGGATTCATTGCCACATGCGTATCAACCCATTAGTGGGAGCAAATGAAATTATTGTACAACAACATACTTAAAATACTTATCTATTAAAATAAGATAGAATTTAATTACTTTTTCATTTTTTCCTTACTCTAATAAATGTGAAAAGAGATTAATGTCATAAAAGAAAAAATACTATTAAATGGAGATCAAATAATTAATAAGGTAAATTAGTGAAATTATAATTCTAATTGACGTTTCCTTAAAAAATCGTGTAAAAAACAACATGACAAGTAAAATGAGTTAAACAAAAAATATTTATTAAAAATTAAAAAATAGAAGTTCTTTATAGACCCATATTAAACACCAACCAGTATTAAAAAAAAATTGGGCTCCATATTAAACACCAACTAGTATTAAAAAAAAAAAGTGGAACCCACCACATCCCAACTCACGGGAAAAAAAAAGTGGACCCCATATTAACAAAATCAAGCAATATTAAAAAAAAGTGAATCCCATATTAAAAAAACAAACAACGTTAAAAAAAAGTGCTTAGAAAATCAAACAATTAAATCAATAATGATGGATTCATTGCCACATGCGTTTCAACCCATTAGTGGGAGCAAATGAAATTATTGTATAGCAACATACTTAAAATACTTATATATTAAAATAAGATAGAATTTAATTACTTTTTTATTTTTTCCTTACTCTAATAAATGTGAAAAGAGATTAATGTCATAAAAGAAAAAATACTATTAAATGGAGATCAAATAATTAATAAGGTAAAGTAGTGAAATTATAATTCTAATTGATGTTTCCTTAAAAAATCGTGTAAAAAACAACATGATAAGTAAATGAGTTAAACAAAAAATATTTATTAAAAATTATAAAAAAAAAAAGGCAACGTCAAAAAAAAAAAAAAACATGCACCCCATATATTAAAAAATCAAACAATATTCATGTAATTCCCAAAGTATCCCCATCAAGTCAATAATAGTGGATTCATTGCCACATGCATATTAACCCATTAGTGGGAGCAAACGAAATTATTGCAAGCAAAAAACATGGACCCCATATTATTACTTTTCTTCAAAATATTTAATTTTTGTATTTGCTTCCGCCATGTCATTTATTTGTTATGTTTACTAAAATAAATATATTTAAAATTTATATATTTAAAAAATAAGATACAATTTAATTACTTTTTTATTTTTACTCTTACTCTAATAAATGTGAAAAGAGATTAGTATCAAATGAAGATCAAATAATGAATAAGGTAAATTAGTCAAATTATAATTCTAATTCACGTTTCCTTAAAAAACCATGCAAAAGACAACATGACAACTAAAATGAGCTAAACCGAGAATATTTACCAAAAATTAAAAAATAGCATTTCTTCGTTTAAATAGAAAATTAATTTCTATACTTTGTTTCGTTTTAAACATGTAAAATTAATTTAATAATTTGAATTAGAATTATCCAAATCAAAATTTGATAAAAAAATAATAAGTATTTTACACCTTTAAATTAATCGAATTAAAATTGAAAGTATCAACTGATGCTTAAATATTGCTATTATTTTATCTCAAAGAGAGGAAAATAGTTTTCTTTTAAACGATTCTTCTCTTTTAAAAAGTATTAATAAATTTTCGCAGCAAACATGAATATAATAAAGTTTTAGATACGGAGCACAAACTACAATGTTATATTAATCGTATTTTGAACGCAGTGTGTGTGTATATATATATATATTATCACTATTTAAACACAACTACATATGCATAGATACACTATAATCTGAAGTATTGGGCCCGTGCGCAACACGGGCATAGGCCATCTAGTCATACTAAGAATAGCTAGGATCTTCACAAGAAGATGACATTCATTGAATGAGAAATTAAAAAAAACAAATTGGACAATCGAGTGATTGAGTAACTTCTCTATTTTTCTGAGTATATATTTGTTTTTATTACAATGAGTTACTGGCCTTTCTTTTAGCTAATTTTATGTTTTTATTACTAATTTCGATTAGAAAATATATAGAAACAGAAGAAAAGGTATGCGGTGCTATTTTTTCTTTCCTCCCTTTTTCTTGCTTCACTTTTTCGTCTTTTCTCTCTTTTTTCCTTTTTTAACTTTTCTTCTGACTTGTTAATTTTCTCATTTTTGCAAAACTACAGCTGCCCTTTACAGTTTACATCTTACTGGATCTCATCCATCATTCAAATTAACCAAGCAAATCCCTTTATTTACTTCAAAATTTCTTACAAAAATAATATTTATGATTCCGATTCTTCTTTGAGATGGATAATGTTACTGCTTCAACATCTCATCACTTTCTCCAACAAATTGAGCACAGAGGATTAACTCTTGAATAACTATTTGTATTTATGTATTACATTAAACTGACCTACGAAGGAGTGTTGTGAAACCTCCTTTTGACTAACTTTCATAAATATTTGAGAATTTTGTTGTAGAATTAACTTTAGATGCATAAAAATAGCTTTTATTTCAGCTACTTGTTAAAAACAACGGAAAAGGCCAAAATTACCCCTGAACTTTGAAAAATAGTTCATTCATACCCTTCGTTATACTTTAGGGCCAATTATACCCTTACAGTTATACTATGGGGTCAATTATACCCTTCTGTCTAACTGTTGCCACGTGGCATCATCCCAGCCCTTCAAAATTATTTTACCCTCAAATAATTTTTTACTCACTAAAATAACTCAATCCGACCCGAAATTTTTTTTTTCAGCAAAAATAATATGGATAATTTTTCCAGAAAAAAATATAAAAATTATCCGTATTATTTTTGCTGAAAAAAAAAATTCGGGTCGGATTGAGTTATTTTAGTGAGTAAAAAATTATGAGGGTAAAATAATTTTGAAGGGCTGGGATGATGCCACGTGGCAACAGTTAGACAGAAGGGTATAATTGACCCCATAGTATAACTGTAAAGGTATAATTGACCCTAAAGTATAACGAAGGGTATGGATAAACTATTTTTCAAAGTTCAGGGGTAATTTTGGCCCTTTTCCGTAAAAACAATCTATAACTCCCTTCTCCTATTTGCCAAAATTTCCAAAAGAAAATTCATAACATGTTGCAAAATCAATTTCTACATATGCAAGAAGGAAGAATATACTCAAATCACCGTCATAACAAAAAAACACCAAACATGTTAGTTTAATATATTCAAATTCCTATGACAGACGAAAAGGATTATATCAAATGGTTATCACTCAAAATTCACCATAACAAAAAATAATAAATAAATAAAAACCACACCTTAACGAAAAAATGTCTTTCAAATTCCTCTTTTTGCATATTCATATCAAGAATCCATTCCAGAGGAAATAATAAGTAAACGGGTATCATTCAAAACTCATCACTATAAAGTATAATCCCAAATGTCAACTATTCAACATTTCAACTACTATATGCTTGTTATACATATAAATTCAATTTTGACAATATTCAAGAGGGGGAAAAAAATATCAAATCGATATTAATGAAAATTCGCCTTCATCTCAAATCTACACTCCCCCGCACCCACCCAAAAAGAAAAAGAAGAGATAGAAATTCACCTCATGCTCATGTCAATGGAAAGAGAAGAAAGCTACAATTACAGAGAATTCAAGATCATACAGGTACATGGCTGGACACTGAAGAGGAGATTGCGCAGGAAGCAATCAGATTTTTCTCAGACCAATTCAAAGAGGAAAATATCCCTACAGATTTCTCTATGCCTGATAAGATTCCTAAAATGGTTACAGAAGAACAAAATCAACAACTCTATGAAATGCCAGATGAAGCAGAGGTGAAAGAGCAGTTTTTTATTTAAATGGAGACAGTGTAGGGGGTCCTGATGGTTTCACAGGAAGATTTTTCCAAGCTTGTTGAGAAATTATTGCAAATGACTTGGTGACCATGGTGAGATCATTCTTCTGTGGGCATGAACTCCCAAGATATGTAACTTGTACCAATTTGGTTTTGATACCAAAGAAGAAAGAAATTAATACATTTTCTGATATGAGGCCAATCAGCTTGAGTAACATCACTAGCAAAGTTATCTCAAGAATCATTCATGAAAGACTGATATATCTGCTGCCTGAGATCATTTCACCTCAGCAATCAGGATTTGTTAAAGGCAGGAGTATTGTAGAAAACATTCTGTTGGCTCAGGAAATTGTACATGATATTAGGATTAGAGAAAAGCCTGCAAATGTTGTCATTAAGCTTGACATGGAAAAGGCTTATGACAGGGTATCATGGTTATTTCTAACTAAAGTCTTGAGGAGAATGGGGTTCGGTGAATTTACTATTGATATGGTGTTTAGAGTTATATCAAATAATTGGTATTCCTTTCTGATTAATGGGCAACCTCATGGATTTTTCAAATCATCTAGAGGAGTAAAGCAAGGAGATCCACTGTCCCCTACTTTATTCATTTTGGCTGCAGAATGTTTGTCTAGGGCTCTCAATGCACTGCATACTGAGGCAGAGTACAAGGAATATGGGATGCCAAAATGGATTCCATATGTCAATCATTTGGCATATGCATATGATACTATCATTTTCACCTCTGCTAATGAACAGTCTGTGAGATTAGTGATGAAGACTTTGAGTAATTATGAGAAGGTGAGTGGTCAGAAGATCAACAAGCAGAAAAATGTTGTTTATATGCATCATTTGACATCTCATAACATTAAGGAGCTGGTATTTTCTGTCACTCAGATTCCTAAAAAGGATTTTCCATTCACATATTTGGGTGTACCAATTTACTATGGGAGAAGAAGGAACATTCACTATAAGGAGATAATAGAAAAGATTCAGAATAGACTGAGCTCATGGACTGGTAAGCTGTTATCTATTGGAGGAAGGACAACACTGATTAAACATGTTTTACAGAGCATGCCTATACACCTACTATCCGCTTGTGACCCTCCTAGTGCTATACTTGCTCAGTTTCATAGATTGTTTGCTAAGTTATTTTGGAGCAACTCTGTGGGAAATTCAAGTAAGCACTGGGCAACTTGGACAACCTTATGTCACCCACAAGAAGAAGGTGGCATGGGGTTCAGAAGCCTACAAGATATATCTAAAGCCCTCTTTGCTAAACTGTGGTGGAACATGAGAACCAAACAATCCTTATGGAGAACTTTCATGAGTAATAAGTACTTAAAGAAGTTTCATGTTGTGATAGCCCCTAGCGAATCAGGTATTTATGTGTGGAAGAAGATGATTAAATACCGAGATGAGATGGAACATGAGATATGGTGGAAGCTTCAACAAGGTAATTCTTATTTTTGGTTTGATAATTGGACAGGACTGGGAGCCCTATACCATATTACTCCACCAGATTTTGAGTGTGATCCCACAATCATCCTTATAAAAGAAACTGCAGAAGTGGGGCAATGGGATGAACAGTTGCTAAGAAGAATCCTTCCTGAGGATCTAGCAGACCATATTGTGCAGAACATTAATCCACCAAATGAAAATGGCCAAGCAGATAAGGCTTTCTGGAAATTAGATTCGAGGGGGAAATTCACAGTTGGGTCTGCATTTCAATTGCTCAGACAAAGAAAAGACCCCAGTAATTTGTATAAGCAGATGTGGATTAAAGGACTACCAATAAAGATATCTTTTTTTATTTGGAGATTTTGGAAGTTCAAGCTACCACTGGATGATAAGTTGAAGAAATGGGGACACCAATTCCCTTCCAGATGCTATTGTTGTCAACATCCAGAAGTGGAAGATACCTCCCATGTCTTTTTACACTCACCAACAGCTCAAGCCATCTGGAAGTATTTTTGTGGACCAGTGGGAATAAATACTGAGAATTTGCAAGTTACCCAAATAATTAACAGATGGTGGGATATGCCTAGTAGACTACATGTCAAATGCATCAACCAAGTTGTCCCTGCTATTATTATTTGGGAACTGGAAGAGGAGAAACACTATGAGACATGAAGGGAAGGTGTCAATCACAAAACTCATTTACCAGGTGATGCATACTTTGATTCAATTCATGAAGGTGAGAAGGAAAAATTTTAGGTATGCACCATATAATTGGAGTGTGATTGTTGAGGCATTACAGAGATATTCTCCAAAGATAAGAGTAACACCAGTGACTTGGAGAACTCCAGATATTGGATGGATAAAAGTCAATACTGATGGAGCCTCAAGAGGAAACCCGGGTAGGAGTTCATGGGCCTTTTGTGTAAGGGATGAAAGGGGAGATGTGATACAAGCACATGCCAGAGAAATAGAGGATCTTCAAAGCACCAACACCGAGGCAGAGGCCCTAGCCATTTTACAGGCTCTCAGGTATTTAAAAGACAATCAATGAGATCAAATAAGAATAGAGACAGATTCACTTTTGCTGAAGAACTCTATTCAAAGGACATGGGAAATTCCTTGGCAAATCATTACTATGGTGGAAGAAATTTAGAGAATAAGTGAGGAAAAAGTGGTAGTGATAGAGCATATTTATAGGGAAGGAAACAAATTAGCAGATCACTTAGCTAATTTAGCTTTGGACACAGGGGACATACAATTCAATTCCTTTCATGACATGGAGAGCCACTGTAAAAGAATTGTGAACAGTGACAAATTACAGCTGCCCTATCTAAGAATTAGATCATGTTAAGGAGACTCAATATAGGGGGAAGGTGGGAGAAAAGGAGGTCCTCACACTCAAATCCTTTGGGAGGAGAATGTGAAGGATTTGGTTTACACTAACTGTTTGCTAATGGTTGCAGGTACACAAACTAACATAAATGGAGGATTTTTAATTCAACAGGTACCACAGAACAACCACACCGAAGGAATACCAACAAGCAGCGAAACACAGTATAATCAGGATGTTGAGAAGTTTTACCAGCATAAATTGCAACTGGTTGGAGGCACTTTTGACAAATGACATGAAGTGGAATTACTGCTCTTAATGATTGAGCACATGGAACACAACAGACCTCTTGAGTACACATGGGCATACAGTTTCTATTTAGTGGTTGTTTCTTAGTTGGTGGTATTAGCACCCCGGGATGCTCATCCTACTGAGAACTGGTCATTAGTTAGAAAATGTACTGCCTTGGTGCATATAGAGGGCCAAATATAGAGCATGTGAGATATAGAAACAAAAGTTCTTTATGGAGCAATTATTTCAAATTCCATTCTATTAGTAATTTTTTTAACAATTTGTAATATCAAATTAAGACAATTATAAGTCTTAATTTGATCATTAGTTTAAATTTTTTATTTTTCATTAGCCTTTTTGGCTATAGTTGTACAGACTTCTGAATTTTTTGATAAAATTTATAAAATTAGCCCTAGGCCAAAAGCCTAGTGGACTTTAATTTTTTTTTAAAAAAAACCTATATAAGTCAACCTCTCTTTCTACATTACTGTAATATATATCAGCATAGCATGGATAGGTATAGACAAAGAAGGAAGAGCATATATATGCAAAAGAAATATTAAATTAAAAGATAATTACTCCTAAAATTTAATGCAAAGTAACCGCAAGAGTTATTATTTTTTGCAAAAAAAAAAAAAAAAAAATTAACGTTACCAAATAACCCCAAGCCTTATCATGGGACAAGTGAGGGATGGCTCAGTGGTTAAGCACCTCCACCCACGACCGGTAGGTCCTGGGTTCGAGTCACACTGGAGGGGAAGTGTGGAAACACTATAAATCCTCCTAAAATGGGAGGGGAAAAAAAAAAAAAAAAGCCTTATCATGGGGAGTTATAGGGAGTGGAAAGATGAAGAAACATTTACATTCAATAGGCATTGATTATCCAGTTCAATTAGAGCATTAAGACATAATTTCTTCTCGTTAATATCCACCTTGAAAGCAAAAAATAACCCAAAATAAGAAAATTAATTGGAGAAAAGACAAAAAAAAAAAAGGAGAAAAAAATGAATGGAATTCTTGACCATCGGGAGGTATCACATCATCTTTTTTATTACATCACCTTTTTTATGTGCAGCTTTATTATATATGTAAATTGTGGTTGGCCAGGTACTCCGGCAAGCGACTTGGATTTTTGTGTCGTGACAGTGCGCGAACATGTTAGTGCATTATAACTTTTGTGTTGTTTTTCTTCAAATCGTCCTTTTTTGCTTTTGCAATTGCTTGGTCTTTTATTGCAAAATAAAACATGTTTGTTAGCGGCAAAGAAAAAGATGACTTTTTGCCTTCCAAAAATTAGTTTTGTATAAGTTGCTTATAAGATATTTTCAGTTTTTTTGAGTGTTTGGCTGACCAGCTTAAAGTCATTTTGTGCTTAAAATAAGCTTAAAAAAATAATTGGGCCCATTTAACTTAGCTTATCTAAAGCAGCTTATAAATCAAAAAAAAAAGTTAGACTATCCCAACACTGTTTGCAGCTTGTAAGCATAAGCCCATCCAAACAGGCTCTAAGTAAGTACTGTTTTATATGAATGCGATATGAGATGATTTGATTTGAGAATGAAACAAGGAAGTAGATTTGAAAAGGAAGCCACCATAGTCGCTATGGACTTAATTTGCAGCTTTTGAGAAATTTTAACGACTTTTGGGTATTTTCATCACTATGTTATGCACACTATTGGAGGTGACCCATCATTAAAACAAAATTTTCCTAATTAATCAAAGCTGTTCTAATCTTACATCCAAGTGGTATATGAGTAATTGGAGAACTTTTGGATGGAATTGGACTCTAGTATATGTGTTAGAAAACGTATGAATTGGATTTTATCGGATAACCTGATATTCATGAGATGGAATTGGACTCTAGTGTAAGTGAATGTAATTAATTGAATGATAGACACTTCATACATGAAATTTTATTTTTTTAATAAAAGGAGGAATACTCCATACACTAGATTAATTCATTTAAACTGCATGCCATTCATTTCCATGAGGGGAGAGATCAACGCAGGAAAATAAAAATATTTTATTTTGCAATATGAAACTGAACAATTGCTCTGAAACAGAAACAACAGAAGATTATTTTTTCATACCACTAGCGAAAGATGAAATCAGCATAACATTTCATCATACGTTTAGCTGCGGCGGATTCAGGTTTATAAACCTGAAAGGCATGTCCATCATCAACTTCAAGATACTCCAATTCTCCATTCCATCCACTTTCCTTCACACCTTCAACAAATCGTAACCCAATTCCTAAAGGAATAATATCATCTTTTTTCCCCAAACATACCAAAATTCTCGAACAACCTAGCCCAGATAAAGACGGAGCCTTTTCAGAAAGTGGGTTAATTAATGGACTATCAATTGGGGATAATAACCTAGACTCTAGTGGTGGACATATATGGACCCAAATCTTATTAGCCAAACCCTCTTCATCAATATCAATATTTGGGAACAAGAAATAAGGATAAGCAAATATTGATCCAGTAACTTTCACCTCATTATTCAATCTTTCTTTTGCGGCCCTCATAGTCATGTGGTACGCTAAATTCCCACCAGCACTGTCCCCAGCTAAAAACACACTATTAAAATCACCATGGTTTATTAACCATGAGTCTTTGTTAACTATGGTTGATTTTTCATCGTCAGCATGAAAAGCGACCCATTGAAGTGCAGTCCAACAATCTTCATAAATTGTGGGCACATCGACTTCTGGGGCTAAGCGGTACTCTACAGAAACAACAACGACATTTAGCTCAGAGGCTAAAGAGTTAACGTAACGGTGAATCCAAGTAAAGAAAGCGGATTCTATGACAAGTCCACCACCGTGGTAATACACTAAGACGGGGAGTTTTTGGACGTTGGTGGTGTTTTCAGGAAGGTAGATTCTGGCGGATACGTGGGGTGAGATAGTGACATCTTTGGAGAAAGCGCCAGAAGTTGGATTTTCGGGCGATGGTGGGACGTAGAAAGAACCATGCACGTCGTAGAAACGCTCAACGCGGCCACTTTTGTAGAGTCTGAAGTAGTCAGCCACTTCTTTGACTACCTCGTCGGAAGCCATGGTAGTTAAGCTAAACTGAGTCACAGATTTGGCGAATTGAATGGTCCGGATAGGTTATTAAATAATAGGGGTGAAAGCAATACTTTAACAACCAACCAAACCACTAGGATTTTTTTCAAAACTAATAATGATAGTTGGGTATGGGTACAATTACAAAAAAGCAAATTGATGAGCAGTTAAGCTTGCATAGTCACTAATTGTTTTGGTAGCAGAAAACGAGTCTTGAAATTCACACTATTTTAGAACGATAGATAAAAAACTTTATAAAGTACTGAGCCAATTTCGCATATTTTGAGGGGCATATTTCATTCTTTTACGTCTTTTAATCAATTAATTCGGTTAGCTGGGAATTTCAGTTAAAATAAAAGTATATTTAGACTAACTAATAAAGGTAAGGACATATGTGAACTAAATTCTGAACGAAAGGCATACCGCACAATTCCTAATACTTAAAAAGCATATTAAATTGAATCTTTTAGGTAAATTCAATAATTGAACAAGATATTTGTCAAATCATGTTAGGCAGTTGATTTGACGTCTTTGTTTGTCCTCAGTTTAATATCTCAATGATCCAAAATAGTATATATGGATGAGAAAATGATCGAAATAGTCCTCAAGGTATGGGGATTGAATAATTTTAATCATTTATATATGTCACCTAACTAAAATAGTCTTTAATGTATAAAAAAAGTGATTACTTTAATTTTTCATATATACCAAGTAACTGAAATAATCTTTAATGAAATATTACTTAATGTATTGAAAAAATGATCATTTTATCAGCAACTCACATGAGGGAAGCAAAAACTACCCTTTCCCTCCGGCCACCATTGCTTGCGCTTGCAACAATGGAGTATACATTTTGTTGCTTTCCTTGTAACATAGTTTTCATTCTTGTAGAAAGAGACTTAGCCGGTTCATGGTTTCAAAGCCAAAAACATACGTGAATTATTAGTACAAGAGTTTCAATTCAAGGTAGCAAAAGTTGACCTTTCTTCTCATCGTATAAGGTTATGGCAGAAAGGTTTCGCTTCAATTTCTTATGTTTTTATACAACTCACGTGAGTTGCTGGTTAAACATAACAAATTTTCTTACTTGCAGCATTACTTTTAAGGTTTAGTACTAAAATGATTATTTTTTTCATACATTAAGAACTATTTTGGTTATGTAGTATATATGAAGAGCTAAAATGATCATTTTTCATACATTAAGACCCATTTTGATAATTTGAATCACGTGGTCTTAAATTAAAGATGCATATAATGTATCAAAATGTCCTTTGAATTCTGTATTTTAATTTAAACAGGTCATGTAGAATGTTAGAATTAATGAGTTATTAATATAGTAAGTGTTATTAATATAGTAAGTGATCTTCCTTTTTAAATAGACTAAAAAGAGAGTAGGACATGTAAAGTGAAAGAAATGGAGTATTATTTGAAAATCAATAGGTAGTTGACTATAAAGGTAATACTTATATATATTCCTACGTATAAATTTATGCGGGTATTAATTATGTGAGGAAAGAAAAGTGAAATCAAATTTGCGTATAAAAATGTTATTCTTGCATTGTTTTTACTCTGCTTTTTGACTTTAAGATGGCCGAAAATGACATCTGATCATGATATAAATCAAGATAAAGAGAATTGTCGTAACAAGCAAAAAGGGTGTTAATATAGTAAGTGTATGATGTCTAATGTAGCAACCCCTCTCATCACTTAAGTCGCGGATAAAAGAAGCAAAACGCTTGATCAAATCTCGAGATTTATGAACCTCAGGATTAAGCAATTGAAAGCAGTGACCTTCATCTTTGTTTACCCCGAATTTGAATAATTAATTAAATTTATGAGTGAGGTATAGGATATGTGGTTGTGCCTTGAATCTATTTGACAAAGAAAAGAAATATACGAATATACTATGAAAAAGCGACTGATGATCGGTGATGTATTGTAGATTTGTATGTTTACTAACATATGAGTGTTACTAGATTGAATATATTTAAGAGATGAACACAGCAAATGAGGGCCGAAATCAGATATTTGAGAGAGAGATTTATATGATTTTGCTATTACAAGAGTTATTGATATGAGGAAGTCAACCCCTTAAAAGTGGGCAATGACCCTTATTTATAGTGTTGCCTCATGGGCTCCATACAATAAGAGAAAACTAAAAATAAAGAAAAACTCTGACTTGGATTAGGTTGGGTTAGGTTGGCCGTACGGTCTGACACCTGTACGATTGGCAGTTGAGCATGGCAGGACGCTATCGACGCGTGGCAATCGCGCAACGGATCTCCCGGACCAACGGCCACGAATAAACGGACTAACGGCCACGACCAAACGGACCAACGGCAACGACCAACTCGGCCATGAAGAAACCTGATCAAATGATGCCCTTCCTTGGCTTCGGTCCAAGCGTTCCTCCGGTTCGGAACGAAAGTCCTCGTGCATGTTCTTGTCCCCTTCTTTCTTCGGTTCCTAGTCTCACCGGTTTAACGCGTATCCGATTTTTATCGTATACAGCTAGTCCCCACACTTCCCGGACCGTAGATTTATCGGAGTAACGGGAAGTGGATGCATCAAGAAATCAGCGACTCCGTTTGTCCGTTGTTATCTTCTCATTTTGGCGGGAACAGTTGCGTCACGTCCCCTTTTCATGGCCACATGTCTTATTCTGGATGGTCAACTCTGACAACCGCCGTAACACACGTCGCTTCAGGTCATTCCTCATTAATTATGGGACACGTGGCTCCCCCTGGTTGGCTGGCATCGGTAACCGTTCCGCTCCCATGCCTATATAAGGCTCTTCACCTCTCCATTCAAACATTTTCGACTATTCCATTTTCTCTCTCTTCTGAAGTTCTTCACTTCTCCACTTCTCATCTTTTAACTCTCATTATTTGTTGATTCGCTGTTTGTACTACGCAAAAAGGAAACGATTTTACCAACTTCTTCAATAGTTGCTGTTCTGCGTTGCTGCTTCTTCCTCTCGTTCTTCACCCCTCTTTTGGAATTCTCTGACTGTTTCCTTTACCCTTTTAACTTCCTTTTCGCATTATCCCAATCTCTCTATCCCATATTTTCAAATGTCTGCCAATACTGAAACCACTTCCCATGATGTCCCCTCGGTTTCTTCTCAAGGAATCGAGCCACCTTCTCCAGTTAAGGCAAAGAGCACCTACGAGCCCACTGCCTCGGACATCATACCGGCCAAGCCTAATTTCAACAAGGATTTTGAGGTTGAAAAGCCTTCTTCGGTATCCGATAGAGGATTTGACGTGAGACGATATCCCTCATCCATTACCGAGGGAAAGCTCGACTTAGTCCGAGCCGATTGCGGGTGGGACACCCGTCCAGTTCAAGTTTTCGCCCCCGGGCCAAGCGAATCAGTCACCAACCATCGGGAAGGTTTCTTATACGTGTATACTTACCCATTCACTCTCAAGCTCGACCCCCCGGTTAATCCGGTCATCTTAGACATGTGCCGGACCTATAATGTGACCCTGACACAGATTGGTCCGATCGTTTGGAGGGTTGTGGCCTGCCATCGGTTGCTGGCCAATTAATGCTGGGAAGGAGCTCATGCTGGCACACCTAATATGCATATATTCCCCGAGGTTGTTCTGGGGTGGCGTAATAAAACTCGCAAAACGTAGCCGGAATCCATTTTTCTCAAAAATGGACGAAGATAGAGACAGGGTCTGGTTGGAGCGATATGTCCGGGTACGGACCTCAGACATCATCCCGGACGACTACATGACTTTCCCGGAAAGGTGGAATAATAATCGTAAGTCTGCGTCCTTTTAATAATTGCTTGCGTGCTTTGTTGAACTGCAGCTTATCCACCTTCTCACTACTCTTCTTATCTATGTTAGCCGTGGGTTGGATTCCTCCGGTCGTTCGGGATCTAAAAGAATGGGTCGCTGCTCTCCTCGGCCAACATGCCCACGACGATCGGTCGTCGGGTCACCTGTCACGTGGCCGGTGGGTCGCCCAGAACCATGGTAATACCCGATTTATATCCGTATTCATTGCATCTTCTATCTTTTAATAACATGTTCAATTTTCAGGTTAACCTAAGGGCTCGGTGGATCCAAGGCCGGCGCCAGCAGCAGAACCAGCAACGTCGGCACCCGAGTTTGATTCGGCGGGTGCCTCTCGTATCCTTGCTGCCGCCGCCAAGAGAAAATGGCCCTCAGACAAAGGGCAGAAACCAAAGAAACGGGCGAGGAGCGTCGTTAGGACTTTGAGGGATGAGGCAGAGCCCGAGCTCCTCGTTCGAAGTATTAGTGCGGCCCCTTCCGTGGCTGCCATTCCGGAGGAGGGTATCATCGCTTCACCCCTTCCTTCAGCCGGGGAAAGACCTTCGGTCCCGGCATTACCCACAGGTGTGGAAGAAATTCTTTATCCGACTCCTCTACGGTCGATTGAATTCATCGATATTTCAGGTAAAGCTTCTTCCGAGGAAACCCCCTAACAAAGGACAAAGAGATTCGGAGGGAGGGGGACAGCTGCTGCTGAAGCTGTTCAAAGAGCTGGGCTGGTCCCGGAGACCGAAGTCCCTACGGATGTGGGTCCGCTGCCCGATTATGAAGCTGCTATGACTATGGAGACCCCTGCTTTTGCTGAAGATGCTGAGGCCGTTCTGAGTTCTCCGACTCCGGCTTCAAGGTCAGATGAGTTTGAGGACATGTTCTCGAGCACTCTTCCCGCTACCGGCGAGGCTGCTAGATTCGGAAATCTCCCGATCCCTCGGGTAACGAGGGCGGCTAGCCGGACCTCCGAATCTGGTGCCAGGGACAGCTTGGTGCGCATCTTTCCGGCCCCAAGTGTGGAGCCGAGGAGGACAAGATCGGCTACGATCACCGTCCCCGAGGATTGCAGCTTTCTTTCTCGCCCGGTGGGCATAACAAGCTATCTGAGGCCTCTTGTCTCGGACTCCGACAAGCGAAAGATGAACGGGGTCTCTTGGCAGTGCCTCATTAACGAGGGTATGCACGCGGGCAACCGGGTAAGTTTATTAGCCATCCTTGCATAATTTCACCGAGAATTTTAGTCTCATTTGTTCAAGTTTTTAACTTACTTCATTTGCAGAGTGTGGTGCTCGTCAACGAGGCCTTCGTTCGTGCCCAGCAAGAGGTGGACGATCTCAAGGGCCAGCTGGATGCCCAAAGCCGAGAGACCGAGAAGTTTTTGCATCTTCTGCGGGTGAAGGAGGATGAGTTGAATCAAACAGTTACTCTTTCCAACCTCCGACCCGAGCTCGACGCAACAAAGGCCACGAATCGTCAGTTAAAGGGTAAGCTGGCCGTGATGGCCGAATATAATCGGAGTCTTGAAGCTGACAAGATCGGCCTTAGCCGAGACAATACTAATTTATCCTCAAGGTTCGGTGAGTTTGAAACCATCGTCTCTCAACTCTGGGAGGAGCTGGACTCTGTCAAGTCCGATGCTACAAGCATGGCCGAGAGGCATCGGCAGCTCGAATTCGAGAAATCCCAGTACAAAGAGCGCATGAGGGTGCTCGAGGAGAAGGCGAAAAAAAGGGGCCAGATATGTGTTGATCTAAGGGCCAAGCTCGAAGAGATAGCTGATGCCAATGACACTCTCAAGGCCGAGCTCGAGTCGGCCATCCAAATGCAGAATGTCCTCAGAGAGGCTCAGGATGTTTTGGTGGCAAATTTAGCCCAGGCCGAGGCCGATTTGGAAGAGGCTCTGAAGAGCGTGGAGGCCGCCGAGGCTCATGCTACTATTGCTGCCGAATATGAGAAATGGAAGTCTCGGAGGATCACCCTCGAGCAAGCCGAGCACGTCTTTACGGATCTTCCGGCCTTGATTCTCGAGGCTAAAAGAGTCGAGGAAGAGGCTAAGGGTGCCCTCCGGTCTGACTCCGACGACTCTAAGCGGACAGTGTCCGAAGCCTCCGGATCCAGCCATGCCGGATAGATTAGGGCCTGTAATTAGCCTTTTTACTTTTTTGCCTTTGTAGGGGTCTCCGATGTAAAATCCTTTATATAAATAGAATATGTATTTTCCTTGACTCTTTACTTTGTTTGAATTTTTGTTGTGACTTCCGACCGAATTGCCGGTCTGCTTTAAAGAATCATTATTTCTAACTATGCTTGAATATCGGCTTATTACTTCATCCAGTACATTTTGTCCGAGAATTTTATTGAGTTTTTGCCCGTGGGACTTATTTTATGCTTTGTGAATTCGGACGTCTCCGAATCACGACGGGCATTTTTAGGGCCAAAATTTTTCGACTATTTTTTATCTTTTAGGGCCGGTATTTTTCGGCTATTTTTATCTTTTAGGGCCGATATTTTTCAGACACATGAATTTCAACCTTAGCTAGATTTTGATGTAAAAGTCCCCATTCGTGGGATTATTGACTTTGGCTCGGATCACTATGACTTTGCTGCCTTTGTCGAATTTCAACAATAGTGCCCGGTATCGGGTATATGAATGAGGTAGTGCCGAAATACGGCAGTAATCATCGGGGTAAAGTGCTTTACTAGTAAGACATCTTGAGATAGTGTTATCCAAACTTTCGATAATTTTTGCATTGCAAGTATTTATATAGCAAATACTAAATGGACACGATTCATTCTGATCGTTTGGTCCTTACATCGGAACCTAATGCAGAAGGTCCGGTTCTTGGTTTTGCCGTAGCAAATGTTGCGTGGACACGATTCATTCTGATCGTTTTGGTCCTTACATCGAAACCTGATATTTTAGGTCCGGTTTTGCTTGTTGAGGTCCTCCGATTTTCGCTAATTGGGGTAAACTTCGAAGTGGGTATTATAGTCCCCTAACGCTCATCCGAGTTGCAAGATCGGGTGAGCGCTATTGAGTCCCCACTCGTAGGGTGCGACCCCGAGTATCCGGACGTTTGTCCTTTATCTTCGTCGAGTAACACGTTGTACTTGTTGCCTCATTGAAAACCTTGTCGGAAAACCCATTTTGGGACAAAACCGTACTAAGGAAAAGAGTGCAACACGTGTTTTCAGATTTAGATTCTTTTCTTTGCCCGGTACTTGACTCCCTGCAAAAAAGAGGTCAAAATAGAAAAACACGGGAATCCATACCTTAGCAGTAGTATCTTTTCAGATGAGCCACATTCTAGTTATTGCGCAACCGTTGCCCGTCCATGGACTCCAGATGGTACGATCCTTTGCCCGTTACCTCGGTTATCTTGTACGGTCCTTCCCAGTTCGGACCCAATTTTTCTTCGTTGGGGTTCTTGGTGTTCAAGGTAACCTTTCGAAGCACCAAGTCCCCAACTTGGAAATGACAAAAATGGGCTCTCCGATTGTAGTACCTTTCCACAATCTGTTTCTGGGCAGCAATGCGCACCAACGCGTTTTTGCGAAGTTCATCCGTGAGGTCGAGTTTTACGGCCATGGCCTCCTCGTTCGACTCCCCGGTCGTATATCTGAACCGAAGGTTCGGTTCACCAACTTCCATGAGGATAAGGGCTTCAGCCCCGTAGACCAACGAGAAAGGAGTTTCCCCCATGCTTGATTTCGATGTGGTTCTGTAAGCCCACAACATCTCCGGTAATATTTCCCTCCAGTGATGCTTTGATGCTTCAAGTCTTTTCCTCAGATTTTGGATTGTTGTCTTGTTCGTGGATTCCGCCTGTCCGTTTGCACACGGGTGATACGGGGTTGATACAATTTTCTTGATCTTCAATCCCTCAAGAAAATCATTGACTTTGCCACCCACGAACTGGGGTCCGTTATCATAGGTTATCTCAGCAGGGATGCCGAAGCGATAGATGATGTGGTCCCATATGAAGTCAATGACTTCCTTCTCTCTGATTTTTTCAAAGGCCTGCGCTTCAACCCACTTAGAGAAATAATCAGTCATAAACAGAATGAAACGGGCTTTACCTGGTGCCCATGGTAATGGACCGACAATGTCCATTCCTCACTTCATGAAAGGCCAAGGTGAAACCACCAAATGCAGCAACTCCCCGGGCTGGTGAATCATCCGAGCATGTCTCTGACACCCGTCACATTTCTGGACAAAATTTTTCGAGTCTTCGTCCATCCGGTTCCAGTAATAACCGGCCCTGATGATCTTTCGGACCAGAGCTTCAGCACCGGAGTGGTTGCCACAGGTTCCTTCGTGCACCTCTCTCAACACATACTCCGTCTCTCCGGGACCCAAACACTTAGCAAGGGGGCTGAAGAAAGATCGTCAATACAATTGGCCGTCTACCAAGCAGAAACGCGCAGCCTTGGTCCTTAATGACCGTGATTCTTTTGGGTCATCCGGGAGCTTTCCATCATGCAAGTAGTCGATGTACGTGTTGCGCCAATCCCAAGTTAAACCCATTGTGTTTATTTTGGCATGTCCGTTTTCTATCGCTGTGTTCAACAAGTGCACCGTAGTCCCGGGGTTGATTTCTTCCCCTTCGATCGAGGATCTCAAATTTGCCAATGTACCGGCTTCGTTGTTCTGCTCCCTTGGTATATGCTGCATGGTCCATTCTTTAAACCGATGTAGTATCACTTGGATTTTTTCAAGATACCTCCACATCCGTTCGTCCTTGACCTCGGAGACGTCGTTCACCTGGTTTATGACCAAGAGCGAATCACACTTTACCTCAATTATTTCGGCCCCCATACTTCGGGCCAATTCCAAACCTGCAATCATAGCCTCATACTCGGCTTCATTGTTAGTCAATTTAGCAGTTCTAATAGACTGTCGAACGGCGTCCCCGGCCGGGGTTCTAAGGATGATTCCTAGCCCGGAACCTTTGAGGTTCGAGGCTCTGTTCGTATGTAGTGACCAAATACCCGAGGCTCTCCCCGAGGTTAGCAGAAGCTCTTTCTCAACCTCGGGGGCCATAGCCGGGGTGAAATCTGCCACAAAATCGGCCAAGATCTGGGACTTGATTGCCGTTCGAGGTTTGTACTCGATATCATATCCGCTAATTTCGACGGCCCACTTAGTTAGTCTACCCGATAATTCCGGTTTATGCATGATGTTTTTCAGGGGGTAAGTAGTTACTACACATATTGGATGGCATTGAAAGTAGGGTTTAAACTTTCTAGAAGCACTTACCAATGCCAATGCCAATTTTTTCAAGTGGGGATAACGGGTCTCCGCATCCCCCAGAGTTCTACTTACATAATAGATAGGGAATTGCGTACCTGATTCTTCTCGGATCAAAATGCCACTTACCGCTACCTCGGAGACAGCAAGGTAGAGAAAAAGCGGCTCGTCCGCCTTTGGCGTGTGCAACAGCGGGGGGCTAGACAAGTATCTCTTCAATTCTTGGAAAGCTCTTTGGCACTCCGGTGTCCAAACGAAGTCGTTCTTCTTCCTTAGTAAGGAGAAGAAACGATGACTCTTGTCTGAAGACCTCGATATGAAGCGACTCAACGCCGCTATCCTTCCAGTGAGCCTCTGTACTCCTTTGACGTTATTCACCACCTCGATATCCTCGATGGCCTTGATCTTGTCCGGGTTGATTTCGATCCCCCGGTTTGACACCATGAAGCCCAAAAATTTGCCGGACCTTACCCCGAAGACACATTTTTCCGGGTTGAGCTTTATGTTATACTTGCGGAGTACGTCGAAGGTTTCCTGCAAATGTTATAAATGGTCCTCTGTTTCCAGGGACTTGACCATCATGTCGTCAATATAAACTTCTATTGTTTTCCCTATTTGTTCTTCGAACATCTCATTAACTAGGCGTTGGTAAGTTGCACCGGCATTTTTTAGTCCAAAAGGCATGACATTATAACAGTAAGTCCCATATCGGGTAATGAAGGATGTTTTCTCTTGATCCTCCGGGTGCATCCGAATCTGGTTATACCCGAAGTAGGCATCGAGAAAACATAACATCTCATGCCCGGCCGTCGCATCGATCATTCTATCGATGTGAGGCAACGGGAATGAATCCTTTGGGCATGCTTTATTTAAATCCTTGTAATCAACACACATTCAAAATTTATTACCTTTCTTGGGCACCACTGCTGTTACACCTCGGAAAAGTCCCCGTACATCTACAAGGAATAGACCAACGAAGGGTATGAGTGTGGGGTGTTTTACTAAGTAAGCGGTGATGATTCATGAATTTTTGGAAATGAAAAAGTTATGGAATTTTACCCAGCACAGTGGTCGTGAAGTGGTATACGGCCCGTAAAGTGATTTACGGACCGTAAATCACCATCGTCCTCCAGCCTTTCAAATTCAACTTTCTGTTGAGTGTCGTAATGGTTAAATACGACTTGGTATACGGCCCGTAAACTGGTTTACGGACCGTAAACCTCGATCGTAAACTACCATATCATCAGCCAACCTTTCTGTTTTTGAACATGCTTAAAGACGACCACACAATACGGCTCGTAAACTAGTTTACGGCTCGTAAACTGTGGTTTACGACCACTGTTCACCCTGACGACTGATCATTAAAAGTCATCTTTTGTGATTAATATAAGTGATCTCTTATTCAATTAATTTCATATTTCACCTACACAACTCAAAAATGCTCTAGAACTCTCTCCACACCTTCTCCATCAGGATTCAAGAAAAACCAAAGGAAAATCAAGATCATCAACACCAAATCTAAGCAAAAAGGTGTATGAAACCTAGTTGGAAGTCACCTTCTTCAAGAAAACCCAAGAAAGGTGAAGTAGGGTTTTGGTGCAAAAGGAAGAGTTTCACTCTAAGCTTGTTCCACCACTATCCAAGGTAAGTTCATGACTTTATTACGTTGTTTAAGGTATTGGAAAGCTTAGATACTTGAAATGTAGAAGAACATAGAAAATGAACCCTTATTGAGTGAAAAGTGCCATAGTGGAATGATAGTTGAGTGGAATCATGAAGGTTAATATGCTATGATTATAAATACGTTATAAATGACGTATAGACCATGGAATAAGTGTGAAGTGAGTAAAATTATGATGATAAGCAAAAACCATAAAATGTGGGGAAATTAGAGGAAAATGGTGGATTTTACTTAAGGTATATAAATAATGATTGTTGCTTGCAATATCACGAGTGTGGTTGTATATGATTAGGAGTTGAAATAGAATGGGGAAAAGGTGGTAGAAACAAAGGAAATGCCGCCTAATTTTCTCTAGAGATAACGACGCATTCTTATGGTCGATTAACTAATGTTAATACGATTCTCTCGTGAAGGTTACAATGTGACTTTGAAGGAAGACAAGTGAACGATAGCATAGCTAAACGACCAGGTATGTGAGGCCATCCCTTTCTTTCCAATGGCATGAATATTATAGAATAAGTTTCTTTTCCTCCTCATGGGTTCATGTATCCCGAAAAGCTAATAGCCTATATCCCTACATGTCTATATAAGATAAGAAATATGATATGATGATGCCATGTTGACTATGATGTCCTTTGTTGCTTACACTCACCTTATGTACTAATTCCTTTAAGGTGAGGCAGAATGTCGATAATTGCTCCATAATGAAATCGGGGTCTCACGACCTTACGTCACCCCGATAGAGTATAAATGATCTTGAGCCCTATGCATGCATTATGTTGAGATAAGCATATTTTTGACAAACATATTATTATAAGTATTTTATAAAGAGCATGTCATGATTGCATTACACCGCGCCTAGTTGGTCGGGCAGTCACCGCTACGGCGGGCAGCTACACGAATACACCACGACCTTCGGGCGTGGGCAGACACCACTAGTGGGCGGCATGAGATGGTACCCCGGACGCGGGAGGCCTGGATGCGGGCTTATATTATTGATTATCACACCGTTCCGGTAAGGGCGGGCAGCTTGCATTTCATGCATACATGATTTGATGACGAGTATGAGTAAGACAATATATATCACTTCTCTTATGATTATTGTTCAGATTCAGATGTTCATATTGATGTTCTCCTTATATTATTGTTGTTCTCCTTCATTGTTTATGCCTCTCATACTCAGTACAACATTCGTACTGACGTCCTTTTCTTTGGACGTCGTGTTCATGCCCACAGGTAGACAGGGAGGCGAGCTCGATCCAGATTCATAGGAGCTATCAGTGGATTGAAAGCACTCCATCGCCCGGAGGTGCTTATGAGCATTCTTTGGCATATGTATATATTTTGGGCACGACGGAGTCTTGTTCCGTCTATTTGTATAGTATGTCAGTAGAGGCTCGTAGATGCGCAGTGTGGGTAGTATGGTCTCACATTTTTCATGTACATGTGCACTTATTATTTTGATATACTAAAGATCTCTATATAGACATAAAAGTATTTATGTTTTCATATAAACTATGATTTGTTTCCATGATTTGAGCATAAATATGATAAGAAGGGCATTAATCGAGTGAGATGAGTAATAGAGCGAGCGGTGCTCGGTGGCTAGCCCCGGGTACCCGTCGCGGCCCCTAGCTGGGTCGTGACAACTACCACGTTAGCTAGCCAGTCCGGGTACTTTAACTCCCGAATAGAACTTATTTTTAAAAGCTTTGTTACCTCGTTTTTTACAAAGGCGTGTTTTGCTTTCGCCATGGGCCTTCTCTTCTGCTTCACCGGGGGAAACTTCCCGTCTAAGCTGAGCTTGTGAGTTGCTACTTCTGGTGATATACCTGTCATATCTATATGGGACCATGCGAAGCAATCTGTGTTAGCTCGAAGAATTTCAATTAACTTGTTCCTGAGCTCTGGGGTTAACCCCGTGCCTAGGTATACCTTTCTGTCCGGTAGGTATTCGAACAAGATGATCTGATCCAGCTCCTCTACTGTCGACTTGGTTGCATCCGAGTCATCCGGCATGACGAATGATCTGGGTACATCGAAATCATCCCCTTCATACCCCGGGTCCAAACCCTTGTGCTTTGATTGCTATTTGGTGTTCGCTCCTCCGGTTAGATCCTCTTCCTCGTGAACCGATTTTATTGGCTCAGGTGTCGCTTCCTCGACCGCGAACATCTCCCTTGCAGCGGGTTGTTCACCTCGGATGGTTTTTATCCCTTCCGGGGTTGGGAATTTCAACAGCTGATGCAATGTTGAGGGCACAGCCCTCATGCTATGTATCCAAGGTCTACCCAGCAATGCATTATACTTCATGTCCCCTTCGATTACATAGAACACCGTTTGCTGGATAGTGCCATCGATGTTCACCGGCAACGAGATTTCCCCCTTTGTGATTTCGCTCGCCATGTTGAACCTGCTAAGTACCCGGGCTACCGGTACGATCTGATCGAGCAGCCCTAGCTGTTCGACCATTCTCCACCGGATGATGTTGGCCGAGCTACCTGGGTCAATCAAAATACATTTAACCTGAGTTTTAAAGATAAGTACAGAAATTACCAATGCATCATTGTGCGGTTGAATGATGCCTTTTGCATCCTCGTTGCTGAAAGAGATGGAACCCTCCGGTAAATAATCCCGGCTGGCGTTTTTCGCGAACAACAGAAACCTTGGCCCGTTTCATCACCGGCCCTCGAGAGGCATCGGTACCCCCAACTATCATGTTGATTATATGCTGGGGTTCTACTGGCTCGGCCCTTCGATGAGCCTCCCTTTCCTTGTAGTGGCTTTTGGCTCGTTCACTCAGCAATTCTCGGAGATAACCATTCTTCAGTAACCGGGCTACCTCCTCTCTTAGCTGGCGACAATCCTCGGTTCTGTGACCATGGGTTCCATGTTATTCACACACCATGCTCGGGTCCCGTTAGCCCGGATCCGACCTTAAAGGTCTTGGCCATCTTACGTCCGGGACACGGCCAATAGCTGAGACGAGGCCCGAGGTACTGACGTTGAAGTTGTACTCCGATATCTTTGGCAAATCCTTGTTGCCGGCAGAGCTTCCGGCATCGCTCCTGAATGAGAGACCCCGGGTGACTGTTCGACGGGCGCTCGACCCATTTATTACCCCGACCAGAGAAATGGCTTGGGCTAACCCTTGATTTCTCCGACCTAAAGCTTGTCTTCTCCGAATGGGAGTATGGACGATACCTTTCCCTCGACGAATCGACCTTCGTTTCGTAGCCTTTCCTTGGTCTCTCAAAACTTTTGTTCACATTTATTGGCCCCGGGAGAAGCTCGAATTGATCATCCTCCACTTGAATCTTTGACTCGTACCGGTTATGGACATCAGCCCATGTCACAGCCTCGTACTCCAGCAAGCTTTCCTTTAATTTGAACGAAGCCGTTGAGCTCTGAACATTGAGCCCCTTTGTGAAAGCTTGTGCAGCCCATTCTTCTGGAACCGGGGGGAGTTCCATCCGTTCCCTTTGGAATCGGTTGACGAATTCACGCAGTAACTCGTCGTCTCTTTGGGCTATACGGTAAATGTCGGCCTTACGGGCCTGCACCTTTTTGGCACCGGCGTGAGCTTTGATGAAGGCATCGGCGAGCATTTCGAAAGAGGTGATCGAATGCTCGGGCAGATGGTCGTACCATGTCAATGCTGCTTTTGACAGAGTTTCCCCGAACCTTTTCGGCAATACCGATTCAATTTCGTCCTCCTCCATATCATTGCCTTTTATAGCACATGTGTATGAGGTCACGTGTTCGAGTGGGTCCATTGTGCCGTCATATTTCTAGATATCCGGCATCTTGAACCTCTTCGGGATTAGTTTTGGAGATGCACTCGGAGGAAAAGGCCTTTGGATGTACCTCTTCGAATCTGGCCCTTTCAGTAAAGGCGGGGCCCTCTAGATTTGGCCTACCCGAGAGTTGTATGTTTCGACCCTCTTCTCGGTCGAGTCTACCCGTTTTGCCAAAGTTTCGAGCATTCTCAGAACCTTGGTGGAGGACCCAGCTCCTGACCCATCGCTCTTAACCATCCGTGCCTCATTTCTTTTGGGTTCAGCAACACCCTTTGCCTCCTCCGAGGTCGTTTTATCCCCTCCGTTCTGCAACCGGGCTATTGTCATTCCCTGTTCGGCAATCGCCGCTCTCTGTTCCTGTAACATTTCAAAAATTAAACGTAAGTCAATATTATCATTTGGGGCTTCCGGTTCTTTCCGGCCCTGAGTCCGGGATAAAGTAATCGAATTGTGGGTATTTAAAGGGTCGGTAGCCGGTTGGGCGGCATTCTCCTGGTCCACGGTGTTTTGATAGTTGAGGCCCTCCCTCGAATTAACGGGGCTAGGATCAACGGGGTTTGGTAATCCTCGTGGACCGTTGCCTTCGTTTTCGGCCATGACTCATTGTTGTTGACGTGACCAGATTGCCCACTGTCAGCCATTTAGTCCGTTTTTTCAGTGACGAACAGAAGATGTTTTCGATTTTTATAGGTAAGGTAGAGATCAAGATAAAAGACCACTATTATCCTAGCCCCACGGTGGGCGCCAAACTGTTTACCCCGAATTTGGATAATCAATTAAATTTGTGAGTGAGGTATAGGATATGTGGTTGTGCCTTGAATCTATTTGACAAAGAAAAGAAATATACGAATATACTATGAAAAAGCGACTGATGATCGGTGATGTACTGTAGATTTGTATGTTTACTAACATATGAGTGTTACTAGATTGAATATATTTAAGAGATGAACACAGCAAATGAGGGCCGAAATCAGATATTTGAGAGAGAGATTTATATGATTTTGCTATTACAAGAATTATTGATATGAGGAAGCCAACCCTTTAAAAGTGGGCAATGACCCTTATTTATAGTGTTGCCTCATGGGCTCCATACAATAAGAGAAAACTAAAAATAAAGAAAAACTCTTACTTGGATTAGGTTGGGTTAGGTTGGCCGTACGGTCTGACACCCGTACGATTGGCAGTTGAGCATGGCAGGACGCTATCGACGCGTGGCAATCGCGCAACGGATCTCCCGGACCAACGACCACGAATAAACGGACTAACGGCCACGACCAAACTGATCAACGGCAACAACCAACTCGGCCGTGAAGAAACCGGATCAAATGATGCCCTTCCTTGGCATTTTTCTCAACCAAATACAATTGGAGAAATTCTTCTTTTCATTTTTGTTTACAAAAGCTGAAACTATACTGGTACTAGTGAATATTTTTAAGTTTTGTAAAACCAGAAAGATACTCTAGATACTGCTCATGACGAGGATGAGGAGTATATAGTCAAAATACCAATTAGCCAGTAGTCTAATGAGGTTACTAGCTGCACACCAAATTGATCTTCTTGACTTCAATAGAGCAACAAAGCCACTTATAATATTTTTCTATTGGACAAATGGCGATTTTAGTCCCTCAGTTATTAGCTTATTATGATTTTGCTCCTTGTATTATTAGACTAAGCACATTTAACTTTTAATTAAATAAAGTGTGCAATTTTAGTCCTTATACCTAACCTTGAAGTTAACACCGTTAACTTTTTCGTCAAACTTCTTCTTTACGTCTCTTTTCTTCGAATCTATAAAATAATTTGAAATCGAACACCCAAAATATTAGTGGATGAACAAAAAATAAGAAGAGATTGAATCACAAAACATCTACAATTAGCAAATTCATTTTCCATAAGTAAGACGTAAATGGAAAGAATTGCAAGGGCAACGTTTTTGGTTGTTAATCCAAGCCATGGATACTAAACTGTAACTTATCAATCGCCTTAATTGATCTTGTAGTTTGAATCACAACTTTGCCATTTGTTCTTGTTTCTAGACTTTCAAGGGTAAGAAAATTTCTAAAGTTTGATCACTTCTAAAAAAGTTTTAGATTATAAATTTTGAAAAGTTCGAATGATGGTATGAGAAGCAGATCTAAGTGTCGTTTCACGATCGACCACCTCCATTAATATGCCGACACTGCATAATGATTTCATAACATGTGTGGACTCTTTTGAGAAGGGTTTTAAAAAAACGCATTGAATTTTTGGTTGCCAATGAGTTTTTTTTATGTGATTTGTTGTTGTTGTTGTGTATTAGGTTATACCCAGACAACTTCCCGAAGCATTATCGATGAATTCACATGGAAGATTGATTCGGATTAAAGTGCGGAGAGATTGTTTAAGAAGAAAAAAAGAGTCAAAAGTTAACGGTGTTAACTTTAAGTTAGGTATAAGGACTAAAATTACACACACTATTTAATTAAAGGTCAAATGTACTTAGTCTAATAACACAAGGATTAAAATCATAATAAGCTAATAACATAAGGACTAAAACCGTCATTTTCCCTTTTCTATTATATATATGTGGCAAAGGAGTACGAACACAGCATTGACAAATTGTACAAAAAAACTGTCTGAGTTGTACACTAAATTTGGACTTATTTCAATTGCACTTGGTTTCTTTCCTTTTTTTTTTTCCAGTTGTGGGTCCACTTCATTTAACAAGTACTACTACTTGGTTTGCCACCTATTCTCTGTACACGTGTATTCCACTTTTACGTTATCATATTTCTTTACTTCTACACTTCATTTTATTACTCTATTATAGAAAGCACATGAAATTGTACTCTAAGCAGGACTAACATGTGTACATTTCGGAAGTTTAACATTAATTCTACCTATTGTGTGCTTTTTAAGTCCCCACGTGTCTGCAGTGTCTCAATTGTCCTTTCATTTCCTTCATTTGGCATATAGTCCCTCTGTCTCAATTTATGTGTCTAAGTTTGACTAGAGACGGAGTTTAAGAAATAAAGATAGACTTTTGAATCTTGTGGTTCTAAATTAAAAATGTGTATAATATAATAAAATACCATTTGAATCTTGTGATTATAAACTTGACATGTAGGATATTTGAATTTCAACTTACTAAATATAAAAAGAGGCGGACATAACCAAAGTAAGACAAATTTTTTAACAACAATTAAGAAATTAAGGGGGAAAATAAGAGGAAAAGAAACAAAATATGGAGACTCATTAAGGAGAATCGTTGTATCCTTTGCAAAATATACAAACCATGAAGACTAACTAAAGTGAGTAATGCCTTTCTTCTTCAGTATTCTAGTGGTCTCTCAACCTTTCTTCTACTTCTCTGGTCTTCCCTCGCTCGATCTGATTTTTCTCTAGGCTATTTAGTGGTTCATATAGTTGGTACTCTGAATTTGAGATTTTCTTTTAATTTTTCCTGTTTAAATTAGTGTTCTGCTATTAATTTTGGTGAGTTTAATCTACAAATTTCTTTGTTAATTAGATCTAACGCAGTGTCTCAATTGTCTTTTCATTTTCTTCATTTGGCATACACTCCCTCTGCCTCAATTTAAGTGTCTAAGTTTGACTAGACACGGAGTTTAAGAAATAAAGATAGACTTTTGAATCTTGTGGTTCTAAATTAAAAATGTGTATAATATAATAAAATATCCTTTGAATCTTGTGATTATAAACTTTTGTGAAAACAGCATGTATATTCTAATGTATATTAGGTATATTCTTGTATATCACGTAGTGGAGGTTATTAGAGTTAGCTAGGATTGTGATCATTAGGTTGTTATATGGTTTTGAGTGCAATGATCACGTGTATGCCAGCTGTAGTACAGTTGGACTAACTACTCTACAAATATCTCATTTCCCTCCATTGTGTAATTCAATTCAATACAAGTGAATAAGAAAATCTTCTCTCTACTCTATCTCTCTCAACTGCCTCTCCATGGTCGAGTGCATAGCTTGATCATGGATTCCATTTGATTAATTAACATGGTATCAGAGCAATGATCACTCGATCAACACTGCGCAAATCAAAACTCCATTGGAGAGTATAATTGGAAGCTTAAAACAAAGGAAAATGGGAGAAGAAGTCACGACAGTCACCATTGATCATTATCATCCACTTTACTTACAATCCTCAGATGTACCAGGTATGGTAGTAATACCAACTAAACTTACAGGTCCAAAAAAATACATATTGTGGAGTAGATCCATGAAACTAGCATTAAGAGGAAAAGAAAAATTAGGATTCATAAATGGAAACTGTGTTAAAAGTGTCTATAAAGGCAAAGGAGACTTAGACGAACTGTGGGACAAGTGTGATGCTATAGTGTTATCATGGATAGGAAGTACAGTTTCAATGAGTTGATACCAAGTATCATCTATGCTGAAAGTGCTAAGAAGGTATGGGATGAGTTTAAGGAGAGATTTGGCAAATCTAATCTTACTAGGATCTATCATATATGGACTGATATAGTGAATTTGAAGCAAGGAAATGACACAATAACTGCCTACTATTCTAAGATGAAGAAACTCTGGGATGACTTGGATGTGATTGTGCCTTTGCCCTCATGCTGTGATGAATCCAAGCATTATACAGATCACCTTAAAGCTCAAAGGCTAATACAGTTTTTGATGGGATTGAATGAAAGTTATAGCAACATAAGGAGCAACTTATTAGCAAAAGGAAATGATGTCACAGTAAATGAAGCTTATGCAGTAGCAACACAAGAATAAAGTCAAAGAGATTTAGGAGTGGTAGATACTGCTCATAGAGAGGCTTTAACTATGTTAGCAGGAAGGAATTAAGGGAATAGGTACAGGAGAGAAGCAACACAATCAGGATATTCTGGTCCACCTTGTGGAGAATGTGGTTACAAAGGACACAGAACCAAAGATTGTTATAGATTGGTTGGATATCCTGCAAACTTCAAAAGCAAAAAGAAACAAGGACAATCTAGTGACTTCAAGACCTATGCAAACTCAACCACCATTGATGGACATGTAAGAGAGCCTAGCAGCTCACAACATAAAACTGATGGTTTGTTCACTCTACAACAATATCAGGAGGTGCTGAACAAGTTGGATGAATTAGGAACTGAGAAGTGTGTGTCTAACATGGCATGTATAACTTTTTTATTGTCTAATGCAGTAGCATATGAATGGATAGTGGATTCAGGAGCATCACATCACATAACACCTTGTAAAGAACTACTGCATGCACTTAGAAACCTTTCTGCCCAGAAAGGTAATCAAGTACAAATACCTACATGTGGGAAATCTCACATAGAAATACAGGAAATGCTATGATCTTAGAAGGACAAAAGATTCAATATGTGTTACATGTACCAGATTTCAAATTTAACTTGCTCTCAGTGTCTAAACTCACCAAGAAACTATGTTGTGCAGTAATATTTTTGCCTGATTTCTGTGTGTTTCAGGAATCTTCAATGGCAAGGTTATGGGGATTGGTAGAGAAAGAGATGGTTTGTACATATTGCAGGAGTCAAGACAAATAAGTGCACATGCAGCTGATAGTGCAGTCATTCCCAATAAAGAAGGAGTCCTATGGCATATGAGGTTGGGACATCCTTCAGGAGGTGCAATGAAGCATATTCCATCATTAAAGTCTAAAGTAGAGTTTGATGTTCAGGGTAGGTGTGAAGTATGTCCTTTGTCCAAACAGCATAGACTGAAATTTCCTTTAAGTAAGCATAACACTGTTGCTTGTTTTCAAATTGTGCATGCTTATCTTTGAGGACCATATAAGAAGGCAACTTATGATAGTAAACATTACTTTGTGACTCTAGTAGATGATTACAACAGATATACTTGGATTTGCCTTATAAATTCAAAACAAGAAGTGTTTAGTGTTCTGTCAGATTTCATAAATTTGATAAAGAATTAGTTTGGTTGCATCATTAAAACACTTAGGTCCGATAATGGCACAGAGTTTTTTAGCTCTAATTGTGTAAATTTATTTGCTAAGCATGGCATTATTCATCAGAGTAATTGTCCATATACACCTCAGCAAAATGGAACAGTAGAAAGGAAACATATGCATATCTTAGAAGTTGCTAGAGCCTTAAGATTCCAAAGTGGAGTTCCAATAAGTTTCTAGGGTGACTGTGTGAGGACCGCTGTATATTTGATCAACAAACTTCGTACATTAGTCCTAGATGGGAAGAGTCCATATGAGAAGCTTCTTGGAAAGGAACCGAGCATTGAACACTTAAGAGTGTTTGGATGCCTGTGTTATGCAAGTCAGCTGCCAAAAGGAGACAAGTTTGATCCAAGGGCTAGAAAGTCTGTCCTAGTTGGTTATTCTGAGACTCAGAAGAGATATAAGCTATTTGATCTCAGCATTAAGGCTATCTTCATCAATAGAGATGTGACTTTTAGGGAATCCTTTTTCCCTTTTAAGGAAGACTCTATCTCTAGAATAGATGACATGTTCCTGCTCCATCATGAAAAAGTTGTTGAAGTAAGGGGGCCTAACTCTGATGGTGATACTGATAATACTTCTCCAATTTTTCATGAAGAGATGGTATAAGCACCATCCACATATCAGGATGATGTTGTGCCAGCTCTTGATACTAACAATGTTGAAAATGATGGTTCATTTGAGGTAGGAGAAATGGTGAATGAAGAACAGTCTCATACAACACATGAAGAGGTAGAGGAAGAGGAATCAATAGAACCCATACTGCATGCAGCAACATGAAGAAGTTGATGCACAAATGCCAATATTGGAAGAAGAACATGGCAGACCTGCCAGAACTGTCAAACCACCCATCTGGCATAGAGACTATATGGTGATATCTCAACACAACAGTCATTGTGCATATCTTATTTCTGAACATATATCATACTCACATTTATCATCAACCTATCTGACATATTTGAAGTGTTTTTCTAGCACTGTTGAGCCCAGGAACTTTCATGAAGCTTCAAAGGAAAAGCTGTGGATAGAGGCAATACAGAAAGAGATTGAAGTACTGGAGGATAACAACACTTGGAAACTGGTGGAGTTGCCACCAGGAAAGCAAACTATTGGATCCGAGTGGGTATACAAAGTGAAGTTGATGGCTAATGGAGAGGTGGATAAGTACAAAGCAAGGCTGGTAGCTAAAGATTACACAGAAAGAGAAGGTTTGGATTATCATGAAATCTTCTCACCAGTAGCCAAAATGGTCATAGTAAGAACAGTGATCAGCATAGCAGCATCACATGATTGGGAACTATTTCAAATGGATGTAAACAATGCTTTTCTCCAATTAGATTTGGAAGAGGAAGTATATATGTCCTTGCCTCAGGGTTTTCAAAGACAAGGGGAGAATAAAGTGTGCAGACTTTTGAAATCACTATATGGGCTAAAACAGGCTTCAAGGCAATGGAACATCAAGTTAACTTCTGCATTACTACATGCTGAATACACACAAAGTTTCCATGATCATTCATTATTCACCAAAAAAAGAGGAAGTGAGATTGTCATCATCTTGGTATATGTTGATGATATACTGATAACAGGAAACAACTCTAGCTTGGTGGATGAGACAAAGAAATACTTGCATGGCCAATTCAAAGTCAAATATCTAGGAGTACTAAAATACTTCCTTAGAATAGAGGTGATGAGATCAAAGCATGGGATACTGCTCAATCAGAGAAAGTATACACTAGAGTTAATTTCAGAGCTGGGACTTAGTGGAGCAAAGCCAGCTTTCACACCATTAGAAGCAAATATTAAGTTGACTTCAGTTGAGTATAATGCAACATGTGACAAGGAAGATGATCCAACAAAAAGAAAGATGGATGATCCAGCATTGGAAGACATAGGAAAATATCAGAAGTTAGTAGGGAAGCTGATTTAGTTGACCATTACAAAACCAGATATTTGCTTTGTTGGACAGGTTTTAAGTCAGTTTATGCAGATGCCAAAGAAGTCTCATTGGGATGCAGCATTAAGGGTAGTGAGATATGTCAAGAGATCACCAGGGTTAGGCATACTATTGAGAAGAAATCCTATTGAAGAGATGACAATCTTCTGTGACTCAGACTGGGCATCATGTCCTAACACTAGGAGATCAGTAACAGGATTTGTTGTGCAACTTGGACATTCACTAATCTCCTGGAAGTCCAAGAAGCAACATACAATAAGTAGAAGCACAACTGAAGCTGAGTATAGAAGCATGGCTTCAGCGGTTTCTGAGATTGTTTGGTTAACAGGTTTGCTAAAGGACTTGGAGGTTGATGTAAAGCTTCCCATAAAGGTATATTGTGATAGCTAAGCTGCTATACAAATAGCAGGGAATCCCATATTTCATGAACGAACGAAGCACATTGAAATTGATTGTCATTTTGTAAGGGAAAGTTCAAAGATGGAACCATCTTGCCAACCTATGTCAATACCAAAATGCAGTTGGTTGATCTACTTACAAAAGGTCTAGGAGTATCACAACATCACATACTCTTGTCCAATCTGGGAGTGATAGATGTGTTTCACCTACCGGCTTGAAAGGGAGTGTGAAAACAACATGTATATTATGATATATATTAGGTATATTCTTGTATATCACGTAGTGGAGGTTATTAGAGTTAGTTAGGATTGTGATCATTAGGTTGTTATATGGTTTTGAGTGCAATGATCACGTGTATGCCAGCTGTAGTACAGCTGGACTAACTACTCTACAAATATCTCATTTCCCTCCATTGTGTAATTCAATTCAATACAAGTGAATAAGAAAATCTTCTTTCTACTCTATCTCTCTCAACTGCCTCTCCATGTCGAGTGCATAGCTTGATCATGGATTCCATTTGATTAATTAACAACTTGACATATAGGATATTTGAATTGTTAACTTACTAAATATAAAAAAAAGGCGGACATAACCAAAATAAGACAGATTTTAACAACAATTGAGAAATTAAGAGGAAAAATAAGAGGAAAAGAAACAAAATATGGAGACTCACTAAAGAGAATCGCTGTATCCTTTGCAAAATATGCAAACCATAAAGACTAACTAAATAAATAACCAAATTAATTATGTTGGGCCCCGTACATTGCACGGGCATAGTTTGCTAGTATAGTACTATTACTTATTGCACCAATGCTTACAAAGTTGGTGACAGAAAACGTTACACACAAGTTCATTTCTAATTCTGCCAACATCCAAAAGACATGCGTTTGCCTCCAATGCATGTTTGATAATCAAAGCCATCATATAGTGGAACCATAGTCAATCTTGTTTTTTCCATAACAATTATCAAAACAATACAGGACTACGGAAAAGTCTGCCGCCACGATAATGAACTAAGACGGGGAGTTTTTGGGCGTATGTGGCGTTATAGAGCCAGTGGCGGATGTAAAGCATAGTATACGGATTCACGGATACCAGTAGCTTTTTTGTAGACCCATTATATTTTATTGAGAAATTTACAAAAATATATATAAATAGGTGACTAACCCAAGTTATTATTGCATATTAATTTGAAATCGCTAGAGAAACCAATAAACTCAAAGTCTAAATCCTTCTCTGGATAGAGCCTGGCGGAGACATGGGATGAGATAGTGACATCTTTGAAGAAAGCACGGGAAGATGAGTTTCCTGGCAATAGCGGAACGTTGAATTAAGGAGCCATGTACATAGACCCAGGGGCGGATTTAGAGCATGAGGAGAGTCTTCACCCGAACACTCTCGCCAAAAAATTACATTGTATATATAGGGTAGATTTTCTGTGTTTATGTACACATAGTAACTTTACACTACAAGAAAATAGGTAATTTGCGGAGGTTAAAAGTTACAATTCGCGGAGATTTTAGCCTCCACTAGTTGCTAGAAGAGGTTAAAACCTCCGCGAATTGGAACTTTCAACCTCCGCAAATTACCCCTTCTTTTGTAGTTCTGAATACCCTGAACAAATGCAAAAGGTTAGCTCAAGTGGTCGAGGGTGTTCAAAATTGTCTCTAGTGTACTAGGTTCAATTTCCAGGACAACATTATTTTTAATATTTAGCTTTCGTTGTTTTTTCCGAACCCTCCTAAGTGAAAATCCTGAATCCGCCACTGCGTAGACCGTAGTAGAAACGCTTAATACGACGTCTTTTGTGGAGCCGGAAGTAGTCGTGCACTTCTTTGACTTCTTCATTATCGGACGAAGCTAAGCCATGATGTATAGAGAAATTTTACATGGAGTATATTATGGATTATTATCATATAGGGATAATAAAAGAGGGGTGAAAGCAGCAGTGAATTGAACCAATTTAGATTATAGGATCCAACTATATAATTTATGTTGAGGACCCATATGTTATGGATTTACATACTCTACAACAACATACACTTGCATGCATTAAAATGTATTGACTTAGAGCGAAATTGAGTTGTTTTCTATATTAGGCAAAACTCTAGATTGCGTGGAACTCGTGTTTGTTGACACCCAATTTTGACCCTCCTTTCTTCTAATTAATTTCCTTGAGCTCCTAAATTATTAACAAACTAAATATCTTATTTTCACCCTTACTTTATTACAATTGCTATTACTCTATTACTATTGTTAAGTATTGTTACCTGAGTAATACATTGCAACTTACTTATTACATATTAATCATGAAATTAACCTAGATAAAATTTCTACTTTATTATTAGATTACCTATATATTTATAGTTTCTCTATTGTTAGTAAATTTATAACATTAAATTATAGCTTATTACTATTAATTATTAATTGCGTGATTATTCCTTATATTTCCCAAGTTGTTATTATAAACTATAAAGAAGCTCAAAGTAAATTAATTTGAAGAAAGAAAGACCATAAAATTCGGCCTTGTGGTAGCCTAAATAAGGTCCAAGTCTTCTTAATTAAATTCAGCCCACGTGAATTGACTTGGTCCATCAAACCAACCCATCTGGACTCAAACAACAAGCCCATAAATGATCTTTTCAGCAAATTTTGGAGATTTAATCTCAGCCGTGTGATTCACTTTGATCCGACAGTGCTATATCCTTTGCTCTTAACTAATTTTTTATCAGACCTAGTAGTTGAGACTCTCTCTAATCTAATCAGCTGCTACATGCCACTTTCTCTCTTCTTCTATTTTTAACAAAAAGCCATGCTCCTTCCGTCTCTAACTCAGACATTGCCTCTCCATTTCTGTGAAATCTCTTGCTTTAACGTCTAAAATTTCAGAAGTTCACTTTTCAAGATCAAGAACCAACAACACTCTCTCAAAGAAAATATTCACGGCTTTGACTTCAAACTGCTTTTTTTTAATTCAAATCTGCCCGCCCAAAAGAAACTCTAGAGTTTCAACTTCACCTATTGTTATATCCCGTATTTTTGTACATTGGAATATTTTTAAGCCCATCGAGATAAGTTTAAGGACAAGATTATTTATGGATATGAGACAAGGACTTTTAATCCCCGATTTTAATAAGTGCACTACTTGCTTGCAAATTTCTATTAGTATAGAAATATTAGTGGAGATTAGGGATTAATTAACCATGATTAGACTATTAAGTGGGGATTAGTGATTAATTATGATTAATTAGCCTAAATTAGACTGCCAAGTGGGCCCCACTAAGACATGGCTGAATATGATTGGCTCATGGATAATGACATGTTAATGGGACACATGTCATGTGGCTGGACACTTGTCAACTTAGAGGGCAGCATACAAATAGCTAATGGATGACTCATTATTCATTTCTTTCATACACAAAGTGAATTAAGAGAGAGAAGCTCTCATCTTCACCAAGTGAAGTAGAGAGAGGAGCTCTCGGCCATGGCATCCACCACATCCCCCAAATGAAAAAGGAAGAGAACTATAAATCCCTATGGTGTTCTAGTGATTCAAGAAGGCAGCCATGGCTGCCAAAGCTCACGGCCAGCCCAAGAAATTAAAAGGAACAAGAATTTTGATTCCATAAAAGTATTCTAAATGTTCCAAGGAGGCAGCAAGATTAGAAATTAAAGTTGAAGAAGGTGAAGTGGGCAAATGGTGCAAGTTATTGTAGGGCTGTCTTAATTAAATTGAGGTAGGATTTCTTCTTGTTGTAATGTAATTGGAGTTAATGATATTGTAATTGAGAGATTAATTGGTATTAAGTGGAATTGGAAGTAAGAAAATTGCATGATTAGTGTTGGTGTTGAAATGGACAGAATTGGAGTGTTTAAATTAGATTGGGTTGATTGTTGTTGTTGTTGTTATTATTGTATGGATTATGTGTTAAAAGTGAAGGAATTGTATATGTTAGTGTTAAGATTCCGTTGGGCCAAGTTGGGGCTGTTCTAATCTAGTAATGGTGGGTTAATTTTAAATTAGTGTTGTCGTTGTTGTTGTCATTGGTTATATGATGAAAGTGAAGGAATTTGATATTTAAAGTTATAATTGCATTGCATTGAGAACGATCTGGTTTGGTTGTGTTGTTGTTCTTGTTGAATTGGAGGACTAAGTTCTTGTTGAATTGAAGGACTAAGAGTAGTTAAGGCTATGTATTGTGTTGTTGTTGTTGTTATTGTTGGACTATTATAAGGTCATTCGATGAAATGCTGTGGCTATAGATTATTAAGAGTAACTTGAATATGTCATAGTCGTTATGTTAAAGATTATGGAATGTCGTAATATGTGGGCTGATTGGAATGTCATGCGGGCTGTTCGGAGTGTTCTCGAAACTTGTCTTGATTAGTCTCAATATAGTACTTAAACGTGTGGTTATGGATGTTGATTTGGTTGTTTTATAGTTGGCTTGAATATAAGGGAAACGCCGTCTAATTTTCTAGAAATGAGCTACTAACGTTGGCATACGTTTTGAACCTTCCCGTAGCTTAACCATAGCTCTTGACGTCTTAATATTGGTTGAGATACTTCGGGCAGCGTATACGTATTGTGTCTCGGATAAGCGTTAAAGGTATGTAAAGCTATCCCTTCTTTCTTTTGGCATGTCTTAGATATAAGTGACATATGATATGAGCTTTGGGGTAATTCTATTCATAAGTTTTGAGTGTGATTCATGATCCTTATTCACTTCTTGATGTTAGAATTCTTAAGGTAATTGAGCTATTGCCTCTCAAGTCTTCTATACATTGGATAGTAGTTGGTATGTAAAAGCTCCTATTCTTAGAGACTCTACGTTATCTTGATATAGGTCTATGATTCCTGAGGCTTTATTTGATATAGTCCATAGTGACATTTAAAGGGTACTCAACATGACTATCGCCTTTGATACTCGAGTGTTAGTTATTCTACTTATTTTATTGAGTCTCGGATGATGATTTAGTTTCATATGGTTGCTCATGATATTCTACTCGTGCATACTGTTATTGTATCATTCACCGAGTCCCGGGCCACGTATGTATTCGTGCACAGTTTCACTGCATTGTTCACCGAGTCCCTCACTAGAGGGCCGGGTACGGTATATGTATATGATGATATGATTATGGCACCGAGTCCCATGATGGGCCGGGTATGGTATATGTGTACACGACTTTATTCACCGAGTCCCATAATGAGCCGGGTATGGTATATGATAATGATATGCATGATTTTGCTTCGTGAGGCACAGGTACAGTGATTTCTTGATTATCATACTTGTCTCCTGGAATCTCTACTTTAGTTATGATCTTCCTTAATGTATTTCATGCTTTATATACTCAGTACATGTCTCGTACTGACTCCCTTTCTTCGGGGGGCTGCGTTTCATGCCCGCAGGTGCAGATACTCGCTTTGGTGATCCTCCAGCTTAGGACTTCTACTCAACTGTCTTGGAATGCTCCATTGTTCCGGAGCGTAGAATTTTGGGTACAGATCCTTTTGATGTATATATATGTTTATCCAGGGGTACGGCAGGGCCCTGTCCCGTCATATGTCATTGTTGATACTCTTAGAGGTCTGTAGACATATGTATGGGTTGTGTATAAGTTTGATCAGTTGTGTCTATACGATGTGCTATGGATATTGATATGTTGTGGCAGCCTTGTTGGCTTGCGTATGATATTGATATGGGCTTGCGTATGATATTGATATGTAGTGGCAACCTTGTCGGCTTGCGTATCATATTATGTTTTGATTAGCTGTGACTCCTCAGGAGACAGGTTATCTGAGTATGTGTATATATGATGACGTTATGAACCTTTGGAGTTCCTTTGCAAGTTTCCATATTGATTTTAGCTTAAGTTTGACTAAGTATAACAGGTACGTATATGAGTGTCCAGGTCGGGCACTAGTCATGGCCCACGGGGTTGGGTCGTGACAAAAGTGGTATCAGAGCAGTTCATCCTCAGAGTGTCTACAGATCGTGGCTAGTAGAGTCTTGTTTATCGGTGTATTGTGCACCACATCAATAAACAGGAAGCTACAGGACATTTAGGATGTTACCTTTCTTTCATATCTAAGATCGTGCGATAGAGCCAAGCCATAGGAAATGAGATTCCTTATACTAACCCTTGATTTTAGCAGAAGAACGACATAGACAGAAGAAAGTGACTGATGATATTGGAAGTTACAAAGTACGCAGGTAAGCAACGGTACCAAAGATGTATGTCGGGTAAGGTATTTGAAATACGATTTAAATGTAAAGTTGAAGATTGAAAGGGAAAGTAAACAGGAAAGTGTAACAGGTGCAGTTTGAATTGGACATACGAGGTAAGTCCATCATTTTCATACTGTTGTTGATATTGGGAGCCCTGTGTGACTGTGATATGATATATATATATATATATATATATATATATATATATATATATATATATATATATATATATATATATATATATATATATATATATATATATATGTTGGCCCTGTGAGGCATTGTTGGTATTTCCTGCGTGCAGGTTTTTGAGATAGTAAGAAATACAGAGGAAACTCTGCCAAAATTTTCCTAGAAATAAAAAGAGAATGAGATATAGGTTTGTAATATGTCCTGAAAGGTCGTGTCGGTAGTAATGATAGGATTTGACTAAGTTGTGAGTACGGCTGACCTTGATAAATAAGTTAACTGCTGAATTGATGGTAATAGCAATTAGGAGGTCGATATCAATAAAAAAAAGGAATTTGAATTTGGAAAGGGCTTGTGATACTAAGAGATGATTTAGAAATGGCTAGCAAATCTCGATAGAATGTTATATTAAGGTACCGACTGAATTAATAAGCAGGGATAAATTATGACGAGTTTATAGTTAAAAGAAGTAATAGTATGATTAAGATAAGAGTACAGAGGAAAAAGAATTGTGATGCATGAGAATGTATTGGTAAGACAGCTTGTGAGGTATTAAAGGATAAGATTGACTGGGAAAGGTAAAAGGTTAAGTATGCTTACTCCACAAGGTGTAATTAACCCATAATAGGAATCGCGAATAAGGTTAAGAAGTGTTACACTATGGGATCGAATACGAACAGGATATAATGTGAATATAATGAGGATTGTTATGAAAATAAATAAAGCCTAGTGAGGAAGTGGCCAAAGATATGACGTGATCTATGTGACTAGAATATAAAGGTAAGTGTGAAACGGAAAAGCGAGCTATAGAACGAATAAGAAAGACTTATCAAGTTCTGTAGGGAAAGACTTAGAGTAAAGGTTATATGATAACGGAAATGATAGCGAGTACAAGAAAAGAATGAGTAATTGAAAGGAGGAAATAAGAAGGAAGCGAGATAACAGTGTGGTAACAGGTCATGACATGTGTAGCCGAGGACACGAGTACTATAAGTGACGGAACTGTGAAAGACCAAGTTATAGAAAAATGAGCAACGACGTAGAATGACTGCTAGGAAATGACTGGTATGATAAGAATAAACAGGGATGAACAGAATACGTTTTGAAAATAAGAAAGGGGTTATGCACAAGTGATGTTTTCCGAAGGATACAGAAGTAGCATACGATTCCTCGTGCACAGAATAAAAGATAGACATAGACGGGAGAAATGATAAGGAAATTCTAAAGGAAGTACCCAAGATAGACGTAATAAATTGAGTATGAGTGTAAAATAAAAGGGAAATATATAGCTACGGACTTAAAGGTGTAGTGCGACGATAAGGTGATAAGATAAGATTATCATTAAGATGAACTTGATATGATTTTGAGTAAGTTAGGAGTCAGTACTGAGCACACAACAAGGATAAAAGGGCATAAGGCATAAAGGAGTACTGCGTGTATACGACTTCACCTCAGAAATAGTGGAATCCTTAAAGGACAAAGACAGTAGGCTTGAGGAGCAAATGATGTATTGTTAATTTATTAAAGGAAACAGATTATATAGGTTGGGATAAAGATAATGTTACAAGAGAACTTTGGACACTTATCATCAGAATATAGGTGCTACCTAATTGAGATTGGAACGACTACAAGTACTAATTAATTATTGATTGAAGTGAGTGGAATGTGGCCTTGGATGAGTTGCTACATTGGTCGCATTACTCGAGTACATATTATCAGGTGAGACTTTGTACTATATATAGGTAGGTCCTCGTTGCTTCATGATTTTGTTAAGGTTTCGTACGTAGATAATCAAGTTATAAATTATAAAGAAAGACATGGATATGGTACAGTATGCCAAGCGAATTGGAAAAAGGCGATCGGATGAATTTAAGATTGGAAACGGGGACATAGAGCAGAATATAAACAGATAATGGTATAAGTACAACCTCAAAAGGGGGGAAGCGGGTGGAAGCATAGTAAGTATAAATGGAAACAATTGACACTACAATATATTTGATATGGATACCTAAACTTCAAGTGAGATCCCATGCCAAAACAAGTTGGTAAGATCTGAAAGCCAGCGATAAACGAATAGTAGTCAGGATAGTATTTGAGATGGTGCGGAGAAGAACCTGCAAAGATCCGGAATGATGTGGCATTACAAGTGGGTGCTTATAAAAAATAAAGAATACGACGGAAGAATGTTAACGAGTAACTTAAGGGATATTATAAAAGATAGCAATGCTATACTAGATTAAAGGCTAACATGTTGGCAATAGAATTGTGCGCTAATGATGTTACTACTTATAAGTAGCAAAAGGAAGGGACAGAAAATCTCCTATAACCATATGAGAAAATTCAAAGGATGAATCAAGGGAAAGGAGTATGACGAGATAGGCTAAGAGCGAGTTTTAGTACGGATGAGATACATAAAGCAGAATGAACCTGGAGAAGGAAAGACTATGACTAAGATTGGATATACTTTATGCAAGTTGTACAAGAATAGTTATACAACCTGCAAATATTTGTATACTAAGAATGAGACCAAGTGAGTACTTGATAAGAAGAGTAAGGATTTAGTAATAACAATGTAGTTGTGATATTTTAGGTACATTAAGGAAAGATGTAAATATGGTTTAAGCTAAATTACCGAGATAGAATTAATACTGAGGGCAAATAGGACATGACCATGGTTGAGTCGAAGGTTTATCCCGATACCGATTGTAAGATAAGAGAGGAGAAGGCAAGGTAAAGCATGAAGACTAGTGAGACGACGCTAAGGTATTTCTGGGGATACTTTGAGCACCTACGCATATTCTTGTAAAGATTGCAATAGGGCGCATGATAGGAGAACTAAGAGCAAAATCTGAGTAAAGAGGCAATAGAAGAGTTTGAATTAAAGATAAAGAAATGACGCGAGATAATGTGCCTAGAGTGTTACAAGTTGGGTTAAGGGAATTATAAAATGGTTCAAGCGAGACGATCAGAACTAGCTGGTTACTAGAAGGTAGTGAATTTATATGTCAAATCAAAAAAAAAATCAGAATTATACCAGTTAATGATAGACAGAGCACAGAGCAGCTATGTAAAGTTATTATATGAGGGAACTCCAACGCTACTCGGTAGCCAACTCTAAGGATTGAGATTAAGAGTTAAAAAGTAGAGTGATAGTTAAAGTCCGTTAAAGAAATCGAGAAGTAATACATGAGGCTGAAGATTCCAAACTATGGACTTCATTACAGGCTTACCTCGCACTCCACGAAAGTATGACTCAATATGGGTTATTGTGAATAGGCTGACAAAATCAGCCCATTTTCTTCCAGTCAGGACTACTTATTTAGCTGAGGACTATGCAAAATTACATATCTAGGAGATAGTAAGACTTCACGGGGTTCCTACATCTATTATATCGGACAGAGGAGCTCAGTTTACAGCTAACTTCTGGAGATCATTCCAGAAAGGATTGGGGACACAGGTGAGTCTTAGCACAGCATTTCACCCTCAGGCCGACAGGCAGGCCGAGCGTACTATTCAGATGCTAGGATATAAGTTGCGAGCCTGTATTAATGACTTCATAGATAGCTGGGACAATCATTTGCCACTTATTGAGTTTGCTTATAATAATAGCTACCATTCTAGTATCCACATGGCACCGTACGAAGCTTTGTATGGCAGGAAGTGCAGGTCACCTATTGGTTGGTTCGATATTGGCAAGGCTAAGTTAATCGACCTAGATATGATTCAGCAAGCTGTTGACAAAGTGAAGTTTATTCAGGAAAGGTTATTAGCAGCCCAGAGTCGACAGAAGTCATATGCATATAATTGACGTTGACACTTAGAGTTCCAGATTGGTGATTGGGTATTCCTGAAGGTGTCACCCATGAAGGGTGTAATGAGATTCGACAAGTGAGGGAAGCTTAGTCCGAGGTACATTGGGCCTTATCAGATTATTCATAGGGTAGGCAAGGTTGCCTATAAGTTAGACCTACAATCTGATTTGGAAGCAGTGCAACCAGTCTTTCACGTATCGATGCTTCGCAAATGTATTGGTGACCCTTCTAGAGTATTATGTCCAGGTAACGGAGGAATTGTCTTACGAGAAAAACCCTATAGTTATACTTGATCGTCAAGTGAGAAAGTTGCATCCTAACTCAGACATTGCCTCTCCATTTCTGTGAAATCTCTTGCTTTAACGTCTAAAATTTCAGAAGTTCACTTTTCAAGATCAAGAACCAACAACACTCTCTCAGAGAAAATATTCACGGGTTTGACTTCAAACTGCCTTTTTTTAATTCAAATCTGCCCGCCCAAAAGAAACTCTAGAGTTTCAACTTCACCTATTGTTATATCCCGTATTTTTGTACATTGGAATATTTTTAAGCCAATCGAGATAAGTTTTAGGACAAGATTATTTATGGATATGAGACAAGGACTTTTAATCCCTGATTTTAATAAGTGCACGACTTGCTTGCAAATTTCTATTAGTATATAAATATTAGTGGAGATTAGGGATTAATTAACCATGATTAGACTATTAAGTGGGGATTAGTGATTAATTATGATTAATTAGCCTAAATTAGACCGCTAAGTGGGCCCCACTAAGACATGGTTGAATATGATTGGCTCATGGATAATGACATGTTAATGGGACACATGTCATGTGGCTGGACACTTGTCAACTTAGAGGGCAGCATACAAATAGCTAATGGATGACTCATTATTCATTTCTTTCATCCACAAAGTGAATTAAGAGAGAGAGAAGCTCTCATCTTCACCAAGTGAAGTAGAGAGAGGAGCTCTCGGCCATGGCTATGGCAGCAGCTCCAAGCTCTCGGCCATGGCATCCACCACCAACCCCAAATGAAAAAAGAAGAGAACTATAAATCCCTATGGTGTTCTAGTGATTCAAGGAGGCAGCCATGGCTGCCAAAGCTCACGGCCAGCCCAAGAAATTAAAAGGAACAAGAATTTTGATTCCATAAAAGTATTCTAAATGTTCCAAGGAGGCAGCAAGATTAGAAGTTAAAGTTGAAGAAGGTGAAGTGGGCAAATGGTGCAAGTTATTGTAGGGTTGTCTTAATTAAATTGAGGTAGGATTTCTTCCTGTTGTAATGTAATTAGAGTTAATGATATTGTTGTTGTTATTATTGTATGGATTATGTGTTAAAAGTGAAGGAATTGTATATGTTAGTGTTAAGATTTCGTTGGGCCATGTTGGGGCTGTTCTAATCTAGTAATGGTGGGTTAATTTTAAATTAGTGTTGTCGTTGTTGTTGTCATTAGTTATATGATGAAAGTGAAGGAATTTGATATTTAAAGTTATAATTGTATTGCATTGAGAACGATCTGGTTTGGTTGTGTTGTTGTTCTTGTTGAATTGGAGGACTAAGTTCTTGTTGAATTGAAGGACTAAGAGTAGTTAAGGCTATGTATTGTGTTGTTGTTGTTATTGTTGGACTATTATAAGGTCATTCGATGAAATGCTGTGGCTATAGATTATTAAGAGTAACTTGAATATGTCATAGTCGTTATGTTAAAGATTATGGAATATCGTAATATGTGGGCTGATTGGAATGTCATGCGGGCTGTTCGGAGTGTTCTCGAAACTTGTCTTGATTAGTCTCAATATAGTACTTAAACGTGTGGTTATGGATGTTGATTTGGTTGTTTTATAGTTGGCTTGAATATAAGGGAAACGCCGTCTAATTTTCTAGAAATGAGCTACTAACGTTGGAATACGTTTTGAACCTTCCCGTAGCTTAACCATAGCTCTTGACGTCTTAATATTGGTTGAGATACTTCGGGCAGCGTATACGTATTGTGTCTCGGATAAGCGTTAAAGGTATGTAAAGCTATCCCTTCTTTCTTTTGGCATGTCTTAGATATAAGTGACATATGATATGAGCTTTGGGGTAATTCTATTCATAAGTTTTGAGTGTGATTCATGATCCTTATTCACTTCTTGATGTTAGAATTCTTAAGGTAATTGAGCTATTGCCTCTCAAGTCTTCTATACGTTGGATAATAGTCGGTATGTAAAAGCTCCTATTCTTAGAGACTCTACGATGACTAATGTCCTTGACTTCCATAAGCTATTTCATATTATCTTGATATAGGTCTATGATTCCTGAGGCTCTATTTGATATAGTCCATAGTGACATTTAAAGGGTACTCAACATGACTATCGCCTTTGATACTCGAGTGTTAGTTATTCTACTTATTCTATTGAGTCTCAGATGATAATTTAGTTGCATATGGTTGCTCATGATATTCTACTCGTGCATACTGTTATTGTATCATTCACCGAGTCCCGGGCCGGGTATGTATTCGTGCACAGTTTCACTGCATTGTTCACCGAGTCCCCTCACTAGAGGGCCGGGTACGGTATATGTATATGATGATATGATGATACGATGATATGATGATATGATTATGGCACCGAGTCCCATGATGGGCCGGGTATGGTATACGTGTACACGACTTTATTCACCGAGTCCCATAATGGGCCGGGTATGGTATATGATAATGATATGCATGATTTTGCTTCGTGAGGCACATGTACAGTGATTTCTTGATTATCATACTTGTCTCCTGGAATCTCTACTTCAGTTATGATCTTCCGTAATGTATTTCATACTTTACGTACTCAGTACATATCTCGTACTGACCCTCTTTCTTTGGGGGGCTGCGTTTCATGCCCGCATGTGCAGATACTCGCTTTGGTGATCCTCCAGCTTAGGACTTCTACTCAGCTGTCTTGGAGTGCTCCATTGTTCTGGAGCCTAGAATTTTGGGTACAGATCCTTTTGATGTATATATATATGTTTATCCAGGGGTACGGCAGGGCCCTGTCCCGTCATATGTCATTGTTGATACTCTTAGAGCTCTGTAGACATATGTGTGGGTTGTGTATAATTTTGTTCAGTTGTGTCTATACGATGTGCTATGGATATTGAAATGTTGTGGCAGCCTTGTTGGCTTGCGTATGATATTGATATGTTGTGGCAGCCTTGTCGGCTTGAGTATGATATTGATATGTAGTGGCAGCCTTGTCGGCTTGCGTATCATATTATGTTTTGATTAGCTGTGACTCCTCAGGAGACAGGTTATCTGAGTATGTGTATATATGATGACGTTATGAACCTTTGGAGTTCCTTTACAAGTTTCCATATTGATTTTAGCTTCAGTTTGACTAAGTATAACAGGTACGTATATGAGTGTCCAGGTCGGGCACTAGTCATGGCCACGGGGTTGGGTCGTGACACCTATAAATACTACCTTAAATCCTCAGCCGAAACCAGGTTTTAACATCTGTGAACACCACCACACCAAATACAATCTCTACACATTTTGAACTCTAAGAACCTTAAATTTTTGGAGTTCCTCTTTCTGTCTCGGTCGGAATTTAACCGTGACAGTGATTTTAGAACTCATTTGTGTCTAGTTTCGAATTTGTTCATAACGAGATAGTAGATTCGAGGCCTGACGTCCCGTTCATTGCACCCATAAGAGGTAAATCCGACCTCATTTCTGATAATTTCTCTTTAATGAAATCATTGAGAGTGTTTAAAAGTTCATGCTTTAGTTAACTTATTCTCAGTCCGAGGTTTGGTTTGTCAACATGTTGTGCTTGGTGCCGTATTTTCATGTATTAAAAAACGTTTTTATTGATTTATCTTATTATAAAATCTGCCACGATGTTTTGACTTTGAGTGTTGTTCTAACTTTGTTTTGCCATTGAAACATTATTTGATATGCTAGTTTAACCATTGCGGCATAACTTTAAATGGTTGTTGAGTTCTTCTTGTAACTTAAAAGCTTTTAGCGACAAAGCATCTTTAGCTTATTCCAATATAGGTAGTCTTTAATAAAAATATCATTCTTATGAGTATTTGAAACTCAAACTTAGATTGGAGTCTAAATAAGAACTATTTGTTAGCAAGAATCATGTGTTACGTTATCTTCTGCATGCCAAAATCGTTTGATGCTAACTGTTTGTGCCTATATATATTGTCTATGTGCTAAATCATGGAATTTTGTTATTACTCGCATGTTTTTATAAGAAAGATCCGTCTAACGACCGTCGAGTAAGCTGGAAATATTACCTACAGAATATTGGCTTGCCCATGTTATGATATTACATAAAAGTGTTCTTAAAATCCGAGTCATGTGTTGGTTATTTGGAATTATTTCCGTGTCATTCCTTTTGTATTGATAATGCAGATTACCCTTGCTAATTCATGTTTTATCCCTTATTTTGCCTTGCATGAACAATGGAGCCAAAGAGTCTCGTTTCGAGACTCGACGTCGTCGCTAGACTGGAACTCGCATTTACAGTCTTCATCCATTTCTCGCCCTCCCTCAAAGCTCATCCAAACGTAAAATGGAAAGAGCTCAAGAAGAAATTCGAATATGCATCCGCGTCTTCGTTAATCTCTCCCTCTCTGGAGAACCATCGAACTATTGTTGCATCTTTATATATGTTAAATATTTTGTCATTATGTGCTAACTGTTCTATTTCCATATATTGATGCCCGTATAGAGGACCGACCTTCGAACATTCAGACTCTTAAGGGGAGCTGCTGGGATACTGATATAGGAAGCTTTAGTATTATCTTTATGGTTAATCAAAATCGATTTTGCAAAGAGTCCGGTTGAATTAGTTTTACTTGGAAGCGACCTGAACTGCGTAATCGGAATAGAACTTGAATTCATTTTCTTAAAAACCAGTTTTGTCTCCTTCAAATGAAAAGCAAGTAGAGTTTTTTTTGGAATTGAGTTTCAGCCACGTCAAAAATAATGTTTTTGTCAACTATTTTCTTAAAATACTTTCGTTATATGCTTCTAAAGTAAGTTGTGAGTCCAACATTTTTTTTAAAGTCAAAGGCCAACTTCTGTACGTCCATTTTATATCAAATGTTATCTTAATTTCACTTCAGATATTTTAATCTTACTTTCTTGAATCCGAACAGTGTTCTGATAGTCATCCTCTTCTTAATTCATTTAAAGTTTGTAAATGTTTATAAGTAAAGTACTTGCCTGCTTGTTTCTCAAACACTTAGCCTTTTTAATTTACTCTAAGTCCGGTCGGTTAACCATTGTTAATGGATCTTAAAGAATGCTTAATACCTTCCCTTTAGATTAATTGAACCCTTACCTAGAATCTTTTGGTTTCGTAGACCTTTAAACGGAGTTAACTTTGGACGTTCACTTTAATTAACTTTAGGTGTCCTAATTCACCATACTAATTAGGTGGCGACTCCTTTACTTCAATTAACTCCGGAATTACCGAAATGTTGTAAATCATTTTAACTCTGGTTAAAATGGGGTATAACAGTGTTTTGGAGTGCAACTAAGTTGTTTCCTACACGTAGCTCCAACACTTTCCTTCCATTATTTTTATCCATTAATTGGCTATTGTACTCACATTGCTTGATTGCAAACCATCTTTTTAACATTTTAATTAATCACTTTTACCAACTTAGGACTTATAAATCAATCTTTTTATTTATTATTTTTGTAAGAGTGTCAGCTCAAGACTTCAGGAATCGCTAAGATAGTCGGGGCGTAATACAATTTAGGACATGGAGCATAACGTCTTGTGATTTACATGATGATTTTCATGATTATGACGAAAGAATATATATTCCTAACAGTTGTAGAACAAAGTGGTCTATCATATGCCGGTGCCACAACCTATTTATCGGTATGAAATGATGCAAGAAAATTTTGAAAAATAGGAGTATGTTTTTCTTAATTTGGTGGAGCCTGACGAATCCCTTACGTGTGAGTCAGAGATATTGAAAAATGCTATTGGGAAACAAACGACGACTAGGGTTAGATATCGAAATACCATATTCTTTGCATCTTCTAGAGGATGTAGAAAATATTTTGGACATTGTGATAAATGTTATTAATCGACCGATAACACAAATCGTGGTTCTTGAGGACATGGATGAATGCACTTTGGCTTAAGCTATCACTATTAAAAAAACGGAAAAAACCGATGATGAAAACCGATGGACTGCGTCGGTTTTTTCAATGAAACCGACGGGAAACCGACCTTTTACGATCCGTCGGTTTACATAGCCTCGCTTTTTGAAAACCGACGGACCACGTCGGTTTTTTCCAACGGACTGCGTCGGTTATGTGGTCCGTCAGGTTTTATACAATAATTTTAAAAAATTTAAAAAACCGACGGACAAAGTCGGTTTTTTTTTATTTCTGATTTATTATGTTATATAAAAACAATATATATTTTATGGAAAAACCGACGCACGACGTCGGTTTTTATTTAAATTTTTTTATTTTAAATACAAAAACGACACAGTGCGTCGGTTTTTTCATAAAATTTCAGAATTATTTTCCAGAAAACCGATGGACTGAGTCGGTTTTCTGGAAAATTTCCAAAATTAATTTCCAGAATACCGACGGACTGCGTCGGTTTTTTGGAAAATTTCCTACATTCAATTCCTCCATTTTCTGCAGCCACACCTGCACAGAAACCAGTACCAAAAGCAGCTCAAAACTAGCATTAAAATGCTCCAAATCAATTCTAAAAGAGCTACAACACATAAAATCACCCTAAGTAATAATAAAACACATCAAACACTATCTAAACACATCAAATACGATCTAAATAGACCTTCAAAGTTTAGAAATATTTAAATGTCCATCCAAAAGTACCATTAAATAGTTTTAACACAATCTCTTTGCTTCATAGTAACTCTTAGGTATGTCGAATTCCGGACTAACTAGTTCCCCTACAAGCTTAATCATTGAGTCCATAGCAGCTTCAGCAACAGTCCAATCTGATTTGATGTTAATCATTCTAACTGCAACAGACAACTTAGAATGGTGACTCCCTACCTAAAGTGGACGACTAGCCTCTTCTAATTCTTGATAGAAGCGCATTGCTTCTTCATTAGGAGGTTCCTCAAAATTTTGCTCAGGTTCAAACCCAGACTGTATGCCAAAAACATCATTAACCATATCATTAACTCTATCATATTGAACATGACTATATTCCTGCGACACACTACTTTCACCGACAACCAATTCTAACTTTGAATTCTCAATAATAATTCTAACTTTAATAACTTATGAATTCTAACTTTAATTCTAAAAATTGAAAAGTAAATCTAGAGAAATAAAATCTACATTTTAGTATTGAGGTTATAGAAATACTATAACTTAACAATTCTAACTTGGAAAAGCACAATCCTAACTAATTCTAACTTTGAATTCTCAATAACAATTCTAACTTTAATAACTTATGGATTCTAACTTTAATTCGAAAAATTGAAAAGTAAATCTAGTCAAATAAAATCTACATTTTAGTTTTGAGGTTATAGAAATATTATAACTTAATAATTCTAACATAACTTAATAATTCTAACTTTGAAAAGCACAATTCCAACCAATTCTAAAAATTGAAAAGTAAATCTAGAGAAATAAAATCTACATTTTAGTATTGAGGTTATAGAAATACTATAACTTAACAATTCTAACTTTGAAAAACACAATCTCAACCAATTCTAACTTTGAATTCTCAATAACAATTCTAACTTTAATAACTTATGGATTCTAACTTTAATTCTAAAAATTGAAAAGTAAATCTAGTCAAATAAAGTCTACATTTTAGTTTTGAGGTTATAGAAATATTATAACTTAATAATTCTAACTTTGAAAAGCACAATTCCAATCAATTCTAAAAATTGAAAAGTAAATCTAGAGAAATAAAATCTACATTTTAGTATTGAGGTTATAGAAATACTATAACTTAACAATTCTAACTTTGAAAAGCACAATCTCAACCAATTCTAACTTTGAATTCTCAACAACAATTCTAACTTTAATAATTTATGGATTCTAACTCTAATTCTTAAAATTGAAAAGTAAATCTAGTCAAATAAAGTCTACATTTTAGTTTTGAGGTTATAGAAATATTATAACTTAATAATTCTAACATAACTTAATAATTCTAACTTTGAAAAGCACAATTCCAATCAATTCTAAAAATTAAAAAGTTAATCTAGAGAAATAAAATCTACATTTTAGTATTGAGGTTATAGAAATACTATAACTTAACAATTCTAACTTTGAAAAGCACAATCCCAACCAATTCTAACTTTGAATTCTCAATAACATTTCTAACTTTAATAACTTATGGATTCTAACTTTAATTCTAAAAATTGAAAAATAAATCTAGTCAAATAAAGTCTACATTTTAGTTTTGAGGTTATAGAAATATTATAACTTAAAAATTCTAACATAACTTAATAATTCTAACTTTGAAAAGCACAATTCCAACCAATTCTAAATATTAAAAAGTAAATCTAGAGAAATAAAATCTACATTTTAGTATTGAGGTTATAGAAATACTATAACTTAACAATTCTAACTTTGAAAAGCACAATATCAACCAATTCTAACTTTGAATTTTCAATAACAATTCTAACTTTAATAACTTATGGATTCTAACTTTAATTCTAAAAATTGAAAAGTAAATCTAGTCAAATAAAGTCTACATTTTAGTTTTGAGGTTATAGAAATATTATAACTTAATAATTCTAACATAACTTAATAATTCTAACTTTGAAAAGCACAATTCCAATCAATTCTAAAAATCGAAAAGTAAATCTAGAGAAATAAAATCTACATTTTAGTATTGAGGTTATAGAAATACTATAACTTAACAATTCTAACTTTGAAAAGCACAATCTCAACCAATTCTAATTTGGAATGATCAATAACAATTCTAATAACTTATGGAATTCTAACAAAAAGCACAATCCAAAAAAAAATACTAGTCAAATAATTAAAATATACATTTTTGCACATATTCAACATCAATAATATTACAAAGAATGATAACTAAGCTAACACAAATACATTGACAAAGAACATGAAATATAGCACAATCTCAAGCCAAAAAAAAAAATGACAACTAAACTAGTCAAATAAAATTTACATTTTTTTCACAAATTCAACATTAATAACAATGCAAATGATGTTTAACAAAGCTAAATAGATTAGCATTAGGCTTAAAATCTACAAATAAAACTAAAATTGAAAGAATTTTAAAAGCCCTAATTTAAGAGAAACTAACCTCAATTAATTAACTTCAAAACGGGTCTGGGGTTGGTGGGGACGGGCTGCGCAGGCGGCGGCGCTGGGCGGCGAGGAAATGGGCGGCGGGGCTGGGCAGCGGGTAGCTAGGGTTTGAGGGGAATGGGAGTTTAATTGGGAAGAGGAGAAGAAATGGGTATGAAAACCCGTCTGGAATGTTTTTAAAGAAAAACCGCCGGACAAAACCGACCCTGTCCGTCGGTTTTTCCCGCACGTTTGACCAGATTTGACCCAAAAATAAAAAATAAAAAAAAAAGGAAACCAACCCTGTCCGTCGGTTTCCTATAAAAAAATTGTTTATTATTTTTTTAAAAAACAAATTGAATTGCATATTATTTAAAATATTTTTAAAAATAAAACTGACGTCGTCCGTCGGTTTTATATTAATTATTATTATTATTATTTTTTAATAAAACCGACATGGGACGTTGGTTTTCTAATTAAAATAATTAAAAAAATTAGAAATGTAAAAAACCGACGCAGGGAGTCGGTTTTCCGTCAGTTTTTTGTCCGTCGATTTCTGGCAGTTTTTTAGTAGTGTATGTCATCTGACATTGCTTCGTTGGAAAAGTTTGAAAAATATAATGTATATAAAATCAATATGTAAAAGCAGATTGTTGTCAATAAAATTCGCATCAAGAAAATAATAATCAAGACAGGAAAATATCACAACAATTGTTGTATTTGATTTCAGAATATGAGTGTTACAATCTTATAAATCCTTTGATGAAGCCCCTTTTCAATAATAAATTCAAGGGCTGTTGAGCTTGATCTTGAACTTGACGGGTTTGATCTTGACTTGTACTTGAATTCAAGGGCTATTGAGCTTGATCTTGAATCTGGTGGTCTTGATCTTGAACTTGTACTTGGATTCAAGGCTTGAAGCTTGATCTTGAATCTTCGTCTGGATCTCTAGAACTTCTAGAGAAATACTTGAATGCTTGAATGCTTTTAGCTTGTAGAGAAATCTGCGGCGTTTGATCCATGAGCTCTCTCTGGCTTCTTGTTAAAATTTCTGTCTCTTTTCTGAATTATGAGACCCCTATTTATAGTTGTAGGATGGAAGAGTTGTGATAAGGACAGACTTCTTTCGACCAATCAGATTTAAACTGACATATCGATATTTGATTGGACGAAACATGTCACTTGTACACGTGGCACATCTTCATTGGCCTTTGATTTGACTAGGTATGCTGCATCATTTTGACATGTGGCATGATCCTATTGGATCCTTCGTTTGACTTGGTGTGCCACGTCATTTGACAAGTGACACCAATTTGGACCTCTTGGATAAGATGATATCTTGGGCTTGACAAAGTGGGCTCATCATTTATAGCCTAATTAAATGGGCTAGCCCAATGCATTTGAATTCCTCTAATTAAATCCATATTTATTGGACCTAAATAATTAACCCAATTATATTAGCCCATAATTTAATTATTTGGAATAATACATTTTGAATTTACTATAATCCGAATTTCTTACGGATTTAAATTCAATAAAATTTCGTTATCTATAAATGCCTCCTACTTCAAGACTTATCGAGATATAGACTTGTCGATCCTCAAAAGATCAGTCTTGAAATATTATTGAAGCATAATTCGAAATTCGGGTCAAATTTAAACTGAGAATTATCCATGCAATTAATTACCACATATTAACAGTGCAAATGGCTTATACTTCAATGACCATTTGTCATGAATAGAGACAAGGTTATGCATACGTTTGGAAAACATTTTTTTTAACATTTCTTATTGGGAAGGAAATTCTTTTCATTGTAATCATGCTGCATGAATTACATCTAAATCTTGCATTCTCCACGAAGCTCATGTGTAATTACATTAGGTCGGTAATTGCACTCCTAATTTCTCTATAACTCAAATTGTAGGAGACAATTTTAATTGGTAGCCACGTACCAATATTGTCGCCATTTGCTGACCCAATTCGTGTAGGAGACATATTTTTGGTAGACGCCTTTTGAGGTCTACAAATACCTGCTTGCTCCTCATTATTTTACCATAAAAAATATTGTGTGTGCTCCTCCGCAATAAGTTTAGAACCCGACTTGCAAGCATCAAAGTTCGAGGTAATTTTTTTTCTTTCATTTTGCGTTTTTCTTTTATCGTCTTTCTTCTCCCCCCCCCCCCCCCCCCCTCCCCACCCGTTTTTTTTGGCCAAACGACAATGATGAGTTCTTGTTCAAGGGAATGACCCATGCATGAAGAAGGTAATTTTAAGGCGCAAAGGGATGGATACTCGTCCCCGCCTTAAGAATTTAGGGAGTTCATTTGTCAAGGTCTTTGTACCTATGGATACACGCCCAAGTCTGCTACTAATAACTTCTCTTGTCCTTTGCAGCTTGAAGAGATGGTTTACTTCAGACACTACACTTCCCCATCCACCAAACTTAGGTATCTCGTAGTTGAGACTGAAGATGGCGTGGAGCAAACTAGATTCTTCATTCATACCATACTAGCTGGGCGGTATGTGAGTCTGTGGCCTTCTTTGAGGAATCCGCTTCATATGGCAAATTGGACCTCAGAGAAAACCCAAAATTCTAATTGATCATCCAAGATGTGGTCCCTCCAAGCATCGAACCATCGTCATGCAAACATTGCATCCGCGCTACCGTGCTTAGCTCGTCGCATAATTCAAGGAGAGATACGCTGGGGAGACACCGTAATGATCGAGGGAGAGTATCATCACATTCCAGGGTATTGGGAATGGGCTGAATATATACTTGGGAGGAGTCAAGAAATCTTGGGTACGGCTCAGATTTACGACACCGTTTATGCTTTACTTTTTACTTACGATCGCAATTCAGATATTCTGCAAGCATTTTGTGAAGCTTGGTGCCCCAAGACGAATACACTCCTTACATCAGTTGGGGAATTATCCATTTCCCTTTGGGACTTACATGTTCTTAGAGGCTTACCTATTTGGGGTTTTCTTTATGAAAAAGTGGTTCCTAAGGCCAAGGAACTCACAGGATTAGACCAAAGAAGAACAAGATATGTTTCTTGAGCTTGTGAATATTTGTTCGCAGCCTTCCGTCATCTCCGGGGTGTCGACCAAGAAGTATCATTGAGCAAGTGGATAAAATTTTGGTGCAAGAAACCTTGAAGGTATGAATCCGCTCCACTAAGGAAGGAAAAGAAATCTGCTCGCCTCAAATCGACACATAATCCTACTGGGGCTTTACCTGATACAACAACATGGTCAAACACGGAAGACGCGGTATTTTCCAAGCTTGGGGTGACGTATGACAAAAGAGATGAACATATTTAGCAGCTTTCTTGTCTTGTTGGTTGTGCGCTTTCGTCTTCCCAAATGAGAAAAGTGATTTCATTCGTCCAGGGACTTTTAAGATGGCAAGCATGATGGCAAGTGGACGGAAGGTCGGCCTTGCTATTCCAGTTTTGGCAAGTATCTACAATGGCTTGAATAATATTTTGTCTTCCTCGCAACTTGATCAAATTAAAGTCTGCTTTCCTATTCATTATGTTTATGGTTGGTTTGCCCATTATTTTAAAACTCATTATCCGCTTACACATGGACCATCTATTCCCAAGATGGTAGCATACTCAGGGGAAGGTGGTGCAAGGTATTTTGACAAAAGTGATGCGAGAAGACGCATTCATGGTGGGGAAAGCGCGACTTGGACATCAACTATGTTGAATAATTCTCACCCTTACTATTATGTAGATGGTGCTAGAGCGCCAAAGCTAGAGTCGAGCTACTTTATGAGTATCCGTTTTAACTATCTCCCTTTGAGGTGTGATAATTCATTCATCATCGAGCCATATAGTCCACATCGCTTCAGTCATCAATTCAGGTTTTATCAAAACAAGCCTGGTATTTTAGGGAATGATGTTCGCGATGTGTCTTTAGATGAAGGGCTCATGTTTTGGAGGATTTTCACGATGGATCGATCTATGCCGCGAGCACTTTTTCCTTCAATCACTTCCAATATGAAGACACTCTTTTCAGCTGACTAGTGGAAGAAGACGCATGGGGATTTCCTTGACAATCACTTACAGACTTTAATAAATGTTGTTGGGCCAATTGCTACCGCACTCTTTGCGGACTCAGATGAAGTATGTGCAAATGAAGTCCCCAATACTAACATCCCTTGTGCTTCAAATGCTAAGTTGTCTGGGCAGCACCAAGGAAAGGAAGCTCAATTGCCTTCAAATGTTTTAGGAGAAAAGTCCCTTGCTCAAGTTGTCTATTCTTCCAAAAGGCTATCCCAAGACGGGAGCGAGAGTAGCAATGGAGATCGTAACTTTAAGAGAGTGAAAGCACGTCCAAGAGGCTTGGAAGATACTAAATCTCCCGTGGTTGAAATCTCTGACAGCATTGGTAGCCCTTCGAAAACTATGACCGCTCCTATCAAAGAGGTATGATAAAATAAACTTTTAGTTTACCAAGTATACCTCAGTGACCTTTACTAATTGTTTGCCTTTCTTATGCAGTCGAATGGTGCCAGAGTATTGAAACGAGAAGGGTCACAAGATAGTAGTGAGTCTATATCTAGTCCGGACTTAATGAAACCACCTTCTACAGCTAGAGAAGGAAAAGATTCAACTTCCCTTCCTCGTGATGGAGTTAGAGAAAGATTGAGTTCTAATATACACAAGCGTCCAGAAACTTCAGTGTCCGTGTTTGATGGAAAGAAGGTTTTCCTAGACCATCAAAAGAAGTTTATCTCTACTCTTTGGGATGTGATTTAGGGTAAGCTCTTGAGAAGTGATGTAGACTGCGCTTCGTCTCTTGAAGATGAGATTCGAGTGATCCTCGAAGAGATGGATGGCAAGGATGTGGATGTTTCCCCTTTGAGGAAATTATTGAACTCCTTCTTTGAGTTTACCGCTTTATATGACCAGGCACGATCAACTCTACATGATAAGGATGTGGAAGCTGCAAGAAAAGAGTCGTTTATAGTAGCTAGATAGCGTCTTTCGAATGCTATGCTTGAAGAATACGAAAAAGTTGCAGAAGTATCCTCTATCCATCAATCCCTATATAAGGTGAAGGAGAAGATAGAAAAGCTGCAAAAAAAAGGAGAAAGATCTAGAAGCCCTCTAAGAAGCCACCGAGAAAGAAGTTGAAGAAGCCAAATTAGGAGCCTCGACTGCTAGAAATGAGTTCGATACATGCTTTGACGTAGACTTGTTGAATGCTGATGACTTGATTGATTTGGAGCAGAAGAAGGAACGTCTAGAAGCTATGCGCCAAGACTTAATCAATTATAAATTATGTTTAGATTAGTCTATAGGAACATTTTTTTTCACTTGCTCTCCTTTTGCTTTCTTGCATTTGATTAGTCGATGTTCTTAACAGTAATAAAAGCTTCTCGCATTTTGCTTTATACTGCAATTCTCCTTGATATCTCTTTTGTGCTTCAACATCAAGGATCATTTACTCGTTTCGTTGCACATTGCCGTTGTATTAGGCTTTGCTTTCTCTTAAATGTTGTTGTTCATGTCTCGAAGTTCTTGTGGGCGACTTTACATGCTGAAACATCGATAATTTCAGATTCGCGCAGTTTCGCCAAAAAAAATTCATATCTCGATGTAGGAACGTTGAAATCACAAGCCGCCAAATTCTCAAGAAACTAGACTTAGGAATCTAACATGTATCCAAAAATCAAAGTCAAAAAACATCTGAATCATCCCAGATAAATTCAGGAATTTGGCTTTACATGCTGAATCGCCAATATTTTCCAGATTCAAGCAGTTACGCCAAAAAATTCATATCTCAATGTAGGAGCGTTGAAACCACGAGCCGCAAAATTATCAAGAAACTAGACTTAGGAATCTAACATGTATCCAAAAATCAAAGTCAACAACATCTGAATCATCCCAGATAAATCCAGGAAGTTGGCTTTACATGCTGAAATGCCGATATTTTCAGATTCGAGCAGTTACACCAAAAAATTCATATCTCGATGTAGGAGCGTTCAAATCACGAGCCGCAAAATTCTCAAGAAACTATACTTATGAATATAACATGTATCCAAAAATCAAAGTCAACAAAAATCGGAATCATCCCAGATAAATCCAGGAAGTTGGCTTTACATGCTGAAACGTCGATATTTTCAGATTCAAGCAGTTTCGCCAAAAAAATTCATATCTCAATGTAGGAACGTTGAAATCACGAGCCGCCAAATTCTAAGGAAACTAGACTTAGGAATATAACATGTACCCAAAAATAAAAGTCGGAAACCTCTAGGTCGTCCCAGATAAATTCGGGAAGTCCACCATAGATTTGTTTTCGTTCCTACTTGAAAACTTGGTGGATTTAAAGAATTGAACTGGAAGGCTTACTGGAATTTAAGACTTCAACTTGCAGTCATGGTGAATTTAAAACTTCAGCTTGAGGACTGGCAGATTTGAAGACTTCACCTTGCAGATGTGATGGCTTTGGACTTCAACTTGAAGAGCTGGCGGATTTGATGCCTTCAACTTGAAACCGACAGATTTGCAGACTTCAACTTGTTCATCTGACCACTTGCCAAGAGATTACAGTCATTCCATTAGAGAAACCCGTTTGTCCTGGAGATTTGCCCTCATTGGACTATTGATATTTAGTGAAAGTTCAAATTGCAACAAAAGGATGCTTGTATGTACAATCTCCAGGTGCCTTATCAAACGGATTTCATTCCATCATACTTTACAACACATAGAGTGACGTATTTTTTTTAACTCACGAGACTGAGCTTAGAATAAAACTCTAAGCGGCCTACGTACCTCGGTGAAGAGGATCAAGTCATTCCGTAGTTCAGAAAAATGAGTTTTTTTTTGTGTCCTAACTTTTGCCTAGGCCGCCTCTTGCGAGATTTTCAACCTAGCGGACATTTTTTTTTGGGCCGTGCACAGTTTATATATACTCTTGTGGGCTAGGAGTTACATGCATTTTATGTTCGTGCCTTAAGGAGCATCATCTTGCCTCAACGATAGTACTTCTTCAAGAACTTTGCATTAATAGGACTGATCCTCATGCCATCCGCATCAACAAGCTTGTAAGCACCACTCGAATATGCTTCTACGATATATGGCCCATCCCATTTTGAGGTAAATTTGCCCCCAGACTTATGGGAAATAATGATGGGTCTTCTTACTGCAAGGACTTGATCCCCAACTTGGAAGGACCTCAAGCGAACCTTTTTGTTGAAGGCACGAGATAGACGGGCTTGATAACATTCAAGCTTTTGTTGAGCCTCCAACCTTTTCTCATCAAGTGCTTATAACTCTGCAAGACGCAATCGAGCATTTTCCTCTTCGGTGAGCCCTTCAAGAATAGCAAGTCGTAGAGAAGGTATTTGGCACTCAAGTGGTAGGACTGCTTCAACTCCATAAGCAAGCGAGTATGGGGTTACTTGCGTTGATGTGCGGTAAGTAGTCCTATATGCCCACAAATCTTCTTCCATTCGTTCATGCCAATCTCGTTTGGACTTAGAGAGAACCTTCTTCAAAAAGTTACACAGAGTCTTATTGAACGCTTCAGCTAGACTGTTGGAGGCAGCATGATACATAGAAGATTTACGCTCCTTAAAGCCGAAGAGATTACAAATCTTATTCATTAATTTGTTATCAAATAGCTTGCCATTGTCCGTTATTATGTAACGAGGAATGCCGAAACGGTAGATGATATTTACTCGTATGAAGTTCGCAACATTCTCCGTCTTCACTTCTTTAAGAGTGAAAGCTTCAGCCCATTTTGAGAAGTAGTCGGTTGCAGCCAAGATGTACAAATGTCCACCAGAAGATTTCGGCAATGGACCAACGACATCTAACCCCTAAGCGTCAAATGGCCAAGATGCGACGGTCGGGTGTAATGCTTCGGGCGACTGATGCATAAAATTCGCATGAAACTGAAAAGCTTTGCATCTTCGAGCATAGTCCAAGCAATCTTTCACCATCGTTGGCCAATAATATCTCATCCTTTTTATGTGGAAGTGGAGCTTTGGTCCAGATTGATGTGATCAACATACTCCTGAATGTGCTTCTTCCAAAGCTTGGACTCCTTCATCCTTCCCCAAACATCGCAAAAGTACTACCTCAAAAGATCTTATATATAAAGTATCCTTATAGTAAAGGAATAGAGGTGCAGCACGACGAATTTCAGTTTTTCTTCTTGAGACTTCTGGCAGTATCCCATAACTCAAGTAGTCAATGATGGGTTGCTGCCAGTCTTCCTTCGTAGCTTTAGAGACAGCTACGAGATGCTCAAACTCATTTTTCGCGCCTTCAACCTCATTTGGCGGAGGTACTACCCATTTTTGGCAGATAGTCACTTGTGTTTGATCTGGCAGAGTAAGCGCTGAAGCTAGAGCAGCTAAAGCATCGACTTTCTTATCCTCTTTCCTAGAAACGTGCTGAAGATTCACATTACCAAGCCATCCTATCAGCTTCTGAGCATAACCATGATAGGGGAGTAATTCGGGTTTTTTGACTTCGTAGCTTCCCAAGAGTTGATTGATCACCAACTGAATGTCACCAAAGACTTGCAACTGCAACTGCAACTGCAACTGCTTCATGTCGACAGCCATTTCAAGTCCAAGTATTAGCGCTTGATATTCAGCGACATTGTGTCAAAGTAAAGGAGTATGGTAGAACTTCTCCCTGCATAGTAACAAACACCACACCAGCACCAGCTCCATAAAGTTGTGCAGTACCATTAAAGTATATTTTCCACAAAGATTGAATTTCAACGACCATTACATCTTCGTCGGGAAGTTCATCAGTTAGCTCCCAATCATCAGGTATCGGGTGATCCGCTAAGAAGTCCGCCAATGCCTGTCCTTTTACAGCCTTTTGAGGGATGTATGTAATCTCAAATTGTTGAAACTGGAGGTACCACCTTGCTAGTCGATCACTGAGGACTGGTTTTGACATCACAAACTTGATGGGATTTGCTCTGGAAATAAGGTTAACACTATGAGCTTTAAAGTAGTGCTTCAACTTTTGAATCGAGAAGACTAGCGCCAAACACAACTTTTCAATTGGCATGTAATTAAGCTCATTTGGTGTCATCATTCTGCTTAAGTAGTAAAGAGAATTTTCTTTCCCTTCACTATTTTCTTGGGCCAACAATGCTCCAACCGACCATTCCTGTGCTGAAATGTATAGTATCAATGGTTTTCCTGGTATAGGGGCTACTAGAACTGGAGGCTTCATTAAATATGACTTGATATTCTCCAAGGCATTAGTACATGCTTCGTCCCACTTGAGAGGGGCGCCCTTCTTCATGAGACGACTGAATGGTTGGCACCTTTCAGCTAAATTCGAAATGAATCGCCTAATGTATGCTAGCTTCCCTTGTAGACTTTTTAACTCATGAATATTTTGAGGCTCGGGCATTTTCAAAACCACATCAACTTTGGCTTGATCTATTTTGATTCCTCGATGTCGAACAATGAAACCAAGGAATTTTCCAGAAGTAACTCCAAAGGCACATTTCGATGGATTCATTCGAAATTGATATCTCCGAAGTCGCTCAAACACCATTCTCAGGTCCTGCAAGTGTTCGCTCCTCTTTCTTGATTTTACCACCAAATCGTCTACATAACATTCTACATTTTTGTGAAGCAAATCATCAAAGATATTCTGCATAGCCCTTTGGTATGTGGCACCAGCATTTTTCACACCGAAAGACATCACTTTGTAACAATAAATACCCTTGGGTGTACGAAATGCAGTAAGCTCTTTATCTTTTGGCGCCATGCGAATTTGGTTATAGCCGGATGAACCGTTCATGAAAGACATTGCTTCATAACTAGTGGTAGCATCAATCATCAACTCTGGGATGGGAAGCGGGAAATCATCTTTAGGGCATGCATTGTTAAGATCCCTAAAGTCAACACAAACTCGAATTTGGCCAGTCTTCTTCTTCACGGGAACGATACTCTAAATCTATGTAGGGTATTTAACTTCACGAATAAAGCCAGCTTTAATGAGTTTGTTGACTTCATTTTCGATTGAAGGAACCAAAGCTGGTCTGAAATGCCTTTGGGCCTGCTTAACAGGACGAGAACCATTCTTGACTGTCAGATGATGGACTGCTACTTTGGGATCTAATCCAAGCATTTCTTTATAACTCCAAGCAAAAACGTCCCTATATTGTTTGAGTATTCCCATGTAAGTGTCTTCTTCATCAGCTGTTAGAAAATCACTTAGGTAGGTGGTCCTTGGGTCTTCATCAGTACCAACATTAGCTTCTTTCAAGGAGTCTACTGTGGTTTTCACCCCTTCTTCAAGTTCTGGAGAAGCATCTCTAGTATCTTCATCCTCTTGAGGATCACCATCATTGAAAGATATGTGGTAACACGAGGAGATGTCCTCTAACATCTTGGCAACCTCCATCTGAAATGAGACATCTTGATCACTTTGTGCAGTAATATTATATGAAGAGCCTACACTTTCCTCATCTTCGTCACGCTCCTTGGTATACACCATAGTATGAGACTTTGCATTTAGTACCTCCCCGCATAAAACCACAAGGTTTGTTTGTCGCCTCATTCTAGAAGGAATCAAACTTTGTATATCCTTCTGGGTTCTAGGAGAAGCGAGCATTTTCATGCTTTGATAATTTCTGTGGAACTTGTTCTTCTCCTTCTTCTTCTTCATCTTCAACGGCCCTAATATCTCAAACACAGAAGCATTTGCGGCCGAATTTCCAAGACGATCAAACACGGAAGGCCTTTTGTTGGGAGCAATAGACTCATCTTCCACAGTGATGTAGTTGGTACTTGCCATCCTTATGGATATGCGAACTGGCGGAGGTTGTTTGTATCCCAAACGTTCGCGTGATTGTATCATGGTAGCTTCTGATGGAAATTTTCCTAACTTTGACGGCTCATTGGGGTTGTACCCAGCCTTGATGAATAACTTGTAAGCATTTGGATCAAAGCCTTCATTTGTACGTTTTGTAAGGAGTGCCATATTTTTCGGCGGATTCTGAGCCATAAAGTCTCCAAGTAGCTTTGAGGATAAAGTTATCGCGTCAATTCGTCTGATAGGAAGAGTTAGCCCCCCCCCCCCCAGCATATTTCCTTGAGCTTCATATGGTTGACCTTCTTTTTTCTTCAACTTTGGAACATAGCAGAGCACGGGAGTTGTCTTCTTCTTCCGCTTCTGACACGATGTTCCTTTATTCGGACTGAAGTGCGGTACCTCAGCACTAACTTTAGCTTTTCCAATAGTCTCATCAGCTATTTTAGTTGCGATCTTCTCACTCGTGGTCGTTGCGATGTTATCGACTTTTACTTCTCTCATAATATAGTTCTTCAAGTAGAACTTCGCATCGACGAAGTGTGACTCTGCTTCAGTAAATGTCTTATCATTAGTAACTATCTTCTTTTCGACGCTACCTTTGAGATACTTCAAACATTGATAGTCGGAGGATGGGACAACTTTTTTCTCGTGTATCCATAGCCTGCCAAGCAACATGTTCTACGAAGTCTTTGCGTCAATGACATGCATCCATGCACTTGATTGCAAATCTTTGATGGTGATATCTAATTTGATAGCACCTATGGCTCGTTGCCCCCCTTAATTGAATCTTTGTATCATCAAGCGGCTTTCAGAAAGTTCTTCAGTTGTGATGCCAAGTTCCTTCTTTGTGCGAATAGGAAGAATGTTAACTCCAGATCCATCATCTATCAATATTCTGATTATCCTCTTCTCGAGAGCATAACCCACCATGTACAGAGGACGATTGTGTAGTGTTTCACCAAGTAGAAGATCGTCATCCGTGAATGTGATTCTTGTATCACATGCGTGAATCTCTTGGAAAGAAGATTCAACAGGATTTTCAGATGATGATAGAGACAGTGTTGAGAAGCTTTCATCCTTTGCTTCTTCTTTATCAGTATTGAAGCATGATGCCTCATGTTGTCTCGAGCAGTCTTATTGCAGAACCAACTTGGTAGGAATTCCTCTAAAGTCACGGGACATCGTGGTTTCTGGTGGTAGTTTACCTCCACTTTTGCTCTCTTCAGATGCTCAACTGATTTTTGCTTCCGTGGTCTTCTAACCATCCACTTTCTAGTTGGCTGTTTAGATAGTTCTTTTTGTGGACTTGTTTTAAGGCGTCTCCGCCTAGACACCAGAATCCAACCTCCATCATCGGTTACATCAACTTGGGTTTTATCTTCCTCCAATGGTCCTTTCTCATGCTCTTCAAAGCTGCGTATCTGGATCGGATAGAGAGAACCAAAGGTGATAGAGACTTGATTTGAACTCTCCTTCTCATCGTCAACCACAATCTTGTTTTCATTAGCCAACTGCATAACTTTGTCCTTGAAGACAAAGCACTTCTCAAGAGGGTGACCCACAAGTCGATAATACTTACAATAGTTCGGGTCGTTTGTTTTTCCAACTTCATTGGGCTGCTTCATCTCTAGTAACTCAATGAGTTTCCGCTCAAGTAGTTCATCAAAAATTTTAGGGACATCAGAATCCAGGAAGGGGTATTCTCTTTCTTGCATCTCCTTCAAGGTCGACTTTCGGGTTTTGTTGTCTTGGAAGGAAGTTGCTTTCATACTTTGTTTCTTGCTCACCTTCGTAGTAAACTTTACAGGCGAGACATTGACGTTCATGGATTCTTTGTTGTCACTCTTGGGAATGAACTTGCTCCATTTCTTGGGTTCCTGCTTGTTCTTTCCTTTACAAGGGTCGTAGACAGGCATTACTTCACTCCCAGTGGAAGACATGCTCAACTCCATATCATGAGCACGAATAGCTAGTTCTTCAAAAGACGTTGGCTTAATTCCTTGAAAGATGTAGTGAAAGCCCCAATGCATTCCTTGGATACACATCTCTATCACAGAAGCTTCGCTGAGCCTATCTTTGCAGTTTAGACTTGCATTTCTCCATCGATTGATGAAATCGATAACTGGTTCGCTCTTCCTCTGGTGAGTGCTTGTAAGTTCGACCATGCTCACAGTACGTCTTGTGCTGTAAAATAGATTGAGAAACTCCTGTTCTAGTTTCTCCCAACTATCGATAGAATTGAGGGAGCGGACGAACTGCTTGACAAGATAGTCTCCATAAGTCCCAGTGTTGCTACATGTTTCAACAAAATGTGCAACATGTTCCTTTGGATTTCCTTTGCCTTCAAATTGTTGAAATTTGGGAGGTTAATAACCGGCGGGCATCTTGAAGCTATCAATTCTTGTAGTGTACAGCTTTCAGTAAGTAAAAGAAGACTTGGCAGCAACTTCGTACTTATCCTTAATAGTCCCTTCAATGAACTCCTTTTGTCGGTCGAGCAGAATCATCCCTTCAAAAGAAACTGGAATTTCCTTGGTAGACGTTACTTGTTTTGAATGAGGTTCAGTCTCCAATGCTTCTGGACCCTTCCCAGATGCGTGGTTGGATTCTCCTTCCATTAATACATCCATCTTGTCCATTAACTTCTCAATCTGAGCGTCTTGATTTTGCACATGCTTGGCCAAGCCATCAATCACCTTTGTCAAGTTTGCTAGTGTCTCCTCTATTGATGAAGCGTTAGTTACCATTGCTTGCATGATTGTTGGGGATGTTGGAGAATAGCATGGATTATCACAAAAGTTGATCTTTGATTGGCTTACTTCATGTGGTGTGAGGGGAGAGGATCCGTCACTTGAAGTATCATCATCTTCCTTCATAGCAGAGTTCTTGGATCTAGGGAGATCATGTCACGCCCCGAACCTGGGCCTGGACGTAACACGGCACCCGGTGCCTGACTGCATGTGACCGAGCGAACCAACTGGCTGACTGAATCAACATGTGATATCAAAACATAACTAATTTATAAAATAAAACTAACACATGCTGATTAACTAAAAGTCTCACTGAAATATCATAATGCGGAAATACTTAGACAATCTGAACATATCTGAAAGTAGCCAACATGGCTAAACCAAACAACTAAGCGACTGCCAACAAGGCTAACATAATAAATATCTGGTTGTCTGAACTGTGTCTATGAAGCCTCTAAGAGTACTGAATAATAGAGCTGTCTATAAACTGAAATAACTGGATAGCTGACAACGCCCCGAAGGAATTTGGGGCTCACCAGTAGCTGATACGTGCACTCCTAAATAGTTGAGTCGTTAACCTGTATATAGTTGCCTGCATCGCGAGATGCAGGCCCCCAAGTAATACAAAGGGACATCAGTACATTTGAATTGTACTGGTATGTAAAGCAACTGAAGCAATAAAATACTGGAACTGAAACTGAAACTGAACTAAACAGGAAAGCAAGAAGCTGAAGTACTCCCTGTTCTGGATGAAGAATCACCTGTAAAACTGTAATATAACTGTGTCCTAGGGCCCAAATAATGTGCACAAAAACTGTGGCCTCTGGCCCAAGCAATACGTATGCATAAACTGTGGCCTAGGGCCCAAAAACTGGCATACTCCATCTTAATGACTTAACTCTACTCACACTGTAAATCTTAGGACAACCCCCTTTGACAACTCTTAAAGGCTATTCTTCTGTAGTTTGCTCTCTTACGGCTTAGCTGATTTCTTCTTCCACTAATCACTCTACTCTGAACTTAACTTAAGCCCTTGGTTTCTAACACACATTCGGATGTATCCGAACTGTCACCCACTTAAGATGTTCATCTAACTAAGGAAATCAAATCATACTTCTACTAGTTCTGCTGAAATTGCTAATGCATTGTATCTACTCAAAACTTACTTACTATTTTTCTGTTAATCACCTGCTAGCTTCATATTTTCTTATTTTGCTCTGAATAACCTAAGTTATTTCTAACTCTCCCTCGTCATCTGATGCTATTCTATGGTTATATACTATCTTTTCTGAACTATGGATCACACTTAACAAACTGTCATCTATCTTATACGAAAGATTGGAACAACTAAACCCAAACTTTCTATACACTTCAAAATCGTATCAGACTATACACATCAGGGATAAACACTTACTCATATAGCTTAATCGAGAACTATCACATCTTCTTATCTCATAATAATAATTACTTCTTATAGTAACTTACAACCATCGTACTCTCTAACTCTGATCTGACTAACTTAAACAAACTAAAATCATTCCCGAAAATTTAATATCATCTGCTCATGGTTCTTATTTCATACATACCTCTTTTATTAACAGACATAGTTCGTACGAAAATCTCATCTGTGGTGATAACTGGGGATGCCTGTTTGTTCTGACTACCTGTTGAAACATCCAAGCAGTCTTCACTGAGAACTAAAATATCAGGCTTAGCTGTATTACAACCTGACTGGGCTTGATAATTAAGAGGGGCCACCGAAACACATATCAAGGCACAAACGGTACACCCCTTTGGTGTCTCATATAACACCTGTTACACATGAGATTCTGAAAACTTCTGTGGCTCACACGGGTATGTCACTGAGAGGCTGGTGCTCTTAAAATCTATTTCTAGCTAAACTGACCTTTTTGATCATATCTAGACCTCAAGACTAGTGCACTAGCTGCAGATGGAGTGGGTCCTGATGACCTCCGGTAGAAAACTGTCTGCCACCACCTCCTTGAGATCCTTCATGATTTATGTTTCCTGTAGACTTAGCTGCTTTTCTAATTTCTCTAATATCCTCTCCCTATTGTATTCCATTCTCCTTTCTCAAGAACATCATTATCATTCAACCTACCATTCATTCTACTACACCCCTTCTCGGGCAACTTATATTATATTCCACTTTCAATAGCACTTGAAGTCTCATTCGTTACCAGTAAGTACTGCACAATTGTACCCCCTATGGCTAAATATCCTTACTTGGACCTTAAATTATCTGTTCGTCGCCTGCGAATTCGAAACGTATGTAATTTGATTGGAAGAGAAGGTTACTTATTACTCTAAGACATGGCACGATCTAGAGTAGAATGAAATGAGACAATCCTGAATGTCTTGGTGGTCAACTGTTTATATGTGTGGGGCCCTCACACATATAAAAGAGACCCCGCTGGACACGGCTTCATAGACTCCCTAAGACACTTGAACCTAATGCTCTGATACCAAGCTTTGTCACGCCCCAAACCTGGGCCTGGACGTAACACGGCACCCGGTGCCTGACTGCATGTGACCGAGCGAACCAACTGGCTGACTGAATCAACATGTGATATCAAAACATAACTAATTTATAAAATAAAACTAACACATGCTGATTAACTAAAAGTCTCACTGAAATATCATAATGCGGAAATACTTAGACAATCTGAACATATCTGAAAGTAGCCAACATGGCTAAACCAAACAACTAAGCGACTGCCAACAAGGCTAACATAATAAATATCTGGTTGTCTGAACTGTGTCTATGAAGCCTCTAAGAGTACTGAATAATAGAGTTGTCTATAAACTGAAATAACTGGATAGCTGACAACGCCCCGAAGGAATTTGGGGCTCACCAGTAGCTGATACGTGCACTCCTAAATAGCTGAGTCGTTAACCTGTATATCGTTGCCTGCATCGCGAGATGCAGACCCCCAAGCAATACAAAGGGACATCAGTACATTTGAATTGTACGGGTATGTAAAGCAACTGAAGCAATAAAATACTGGAACTGAAACTGAAACTGAACTAAACAGGAAAGCAAGAAGCTGCAGTACTCCCTGGTCTGGATGAAGAATCACCTGTAAAACTGTAATATAACTATGGCCTAGGGCCCAAATAATGTGCACAAAAACTGTGGCCTCTGGCCCAAGCAATACGTATGCATAAACTGTGGCCTAGGGCCCAAAAATACAGATACATGTGTTCAACATTAACAATTTACAAAACTGAGACTGGCTATAGCTGATAGCATGATAACTGTCTCTGATTATGGGACTCTTGCAAATAACTGGTTATACACTGACTGAGACTCATGTGATAATAATGCATAAGTCCATAAAGATTACGTGCTGAGTTCATGATGTTCAAAGTGACAACCATGAACGAATTCTGTAACTGCAACACTAGAAGATAACAGTTCTATATCATATCATGAAACTAGGGCTAACTATATTCTGAGTCAAATTGCTGACAAGTATGAAGAATGAGGCGTAGGGAGAATCATGAACATTCCCTAACGTAGATAGTTAGCCTCACATACCTTAATTCCAGCCTTTGAGCGTAATACAATGTTCGTCACCCCTTTCAACTTTGATCTATATCAATACAAGCCAAAGGGATTCTATATTAGCAATAATATTCATGCTTTGGTTATCTAAGCATTTTATCAAACTCTTAGTGGGCATAAAGCTCCACAATCTCCATTAATGGTGTTTCTTCACCCAATTCCCAGTCTATTACTTCTAGGTGATTCTACAATCTCAATTAGATGTAATTAACATCATTCTCCATCACCCATATCATTATAACAATCTCAAGTCAACAATTCAAAACCCTACTATAGTTCGTGTAATTCTCTTTACTAAACCCATTTACTATTCTCTCAAGAACTCATCAATTCACTATTATGAATGATTAGAGTCTAGAAACATTACCTTTTTGACGTTCAATCCTCTTGAATTCAAGTTCTAGGGCTTCCACGCCCAACAATAATGTTCCACTCACAAATCTATTGATTAGAAGGGTTTACTCAAGTTAGAAAGAGATTGGGGACTTGAATTCAACCTAGAATCATGATAACACTTACCTTGTATGGTTCTTGAGGCTTGGGACTTGTTCTTATTGACTTTAGGGTAATTTTTCGTGAATGAGGTGCTGGGGAAATAAACCCCAAACCTTAGATATAACTAAAAACGCGTAACCCGACTTTTTGACCCGAATCTGACTCGATTCGCGATTGGTCCGCGATGCGGGACCATTGCGCAATGGTCTGCAGCTGAATACTCAGACTTACGCGATCGGCCCGCGATGCGGGGACATCGCACGCGCCCCCACGCGCTTGAAAGAGCTACGGGTGTCGGTTCTGCACAGCGTTCGGTACAATGGACATAACTTCTTGTACAGAGCTTTGTTTGGGCTCCATAATATACCGTTGGAAATATATTTCAAAGGGCTACAACTTTCATGTTTTAGGTTACCTCAAATTCCCAACGTATTGTCACCAAATTGGACTGGAAAACAGACGTATCGAAAATTTAGCCGATTCTATCGAATTTTAAGTGCCTTACTATTAGCCATATTGAGATGATCATATCTCCTCGCTCCGATCTCTGATTGTCTTGGTCCTTATATATTTAGAAAGGTATTTCTACATACTACAACTTTCATTAAGGGTAGTTTCCCGAATTCTCAACTAATCAAGGAGTTATCTCTGCCCGAAGTAGGCCTATCAACCATTTTCGCAAAACGTTCAAATCTTCAGTTTTTCCACTAAAACTCTAATGATATGAGTCTAAACTTAGTTCCAAGATACGGGGTGTTACAGATCAAGTAGAGCTAGAGTCTTCTAAATCTTTTCAGCAATGCTGCTTCCTTCCTCTGATGCATTAGTAGAGGATCTTGCTCCTTTTGGGGATGAAGATCCGAAACCAGGAGTTGTTGCGGATGACACTTGGAGTGTTTGTTGTCCTAACATACTTGCTTTGCTCCTCGTAACTGGTCCAATGCTACCGAAGGTAATGTCGAGGATGCTTTCCACATCAGCAGAGAACTTGGAGTTAGCAACCTTGGAGTTGATCTTCTCTGAAGTCATTTCAATGTTCTTGAGCTTTGATTGTCTAAAAGTTGAGATGAAAGGTAAAGATTGTCCCACTGGGCGTGCCAGAATTTGTAGACAATAAAATTCGCGTCGAGAAAATAACAATCAAGACAGGAAAATATCGCAACAATCGTTGTATTTGATTTCAGAATGTGAGTGTTACAATCTCTATGAATCCTTTGATTCGCCTTTCCAATAATAAATTCAAGGGCTATTGAGCTTGATCTTGAACTTGACGGGTTTGATCTTGACTTGTACTTGAATTCAAGGGCTTTTGAGCTTGATCTTGAACTTGTACTTGGATTCAAGGCTTGAAGCTTGATCTTGATTCTTCTTCTGGATCTCTAGAACTTCTAGAGAAATACTTGAATGCTTTTAGCTTGTAGAGAAATCTGCGGCGTTTTATCCACGAGCTCTTTTTGGCTTCTTGTTAGAATTTCTGTCCCTTTTCTGAATTATGAGACCCTTATTTATAGTTGTAGGATGCAGGAGTTGTGATAAGGATGGGCTTTGTTCGACCAATCAGATTTAAGCTGACATGTCGATATTTGATTGGCCGAAACATGTCACTTGTACACGTGGCGCATCTTCATTGGCTTTTGATTTGACTGGGCATGCTGTATCATTTTGACATGTGGCATGATCCTATTGGATCCTTCGTTTGACTTGGCGTGCCACGTCATTTGACACGTGGCACCAATTTGGGCCTCTTGGATAAGATGATAGCTTGGGCTTGACAAAGAAGGCTCATCATTTATAGCCTAATTAAATGGGCTAGCCAATGCATTTGAACTCCTCTAATTAAATCCATATTTATTGGACCTAAATAATTAACCCAATTATATTAGCCCATAATTCAATTATTTGGACTAATATATTTTGAATTTACTATAATCCGAATTTCTTACGGATTTAAATTCAATAAAATTTCGTTATCTACACAGATATCAGATGATATGATAAAAATGACAATTCAAGGAATCTATAGGTTCGCCTGGTCAACCGTCCCAATTGTCTAAACATGGCCAAGGGTTCGAAATCCCTCTTGCTTTATATTTAATTCAAAAATTTTGTGCCTAGCGAGTCCAAATCATAGATTGCAACGACAACAAACTACATTCTACACACGCAAGTATTTTTATTGTAAGTTTTCTAGGAATTTTTATCTTTCATCTGATAAATACAATTATGATTACTTTGCGGAATTAAATGAATGATAAATTTTAAGTGATTGTTTGGTATCTTATAAAGACAAGAAGTATATGTTTTATTAATATGATTCGAATTGTATTTTATTAAATATGTTGTCGTTATTGTGATTTGCTCATTTCCTTACTTCTATAAATGTTGACACTATACAAATTCGCTTCCACGAGTAGAGACTCGTAAATCTTCCGTTACCATGATAATTTACCCACATGTCTTTGTTAACTAAAGTGAATTTTTCGCTAGCATTCACCCTATTGTACGTTTGATTCAGAAACCAAGATATTGAGGTAACGATGGAATATTGAAAGAAAGGAGACCCGAGAACCAATCGAAGAACTTATACCAAACTATTGCTTTTAGGTGATTAAGTCCGAGTTAGTATTCTCTCTCTTCTCTCTCCTAACTCTTTTACACATAACGGCTCATAATAGTAACTAGATTGGAGAGTGAGCTCACGCTCCACTCTGATGGAGCCGCCAGAAGGCTCAATTCCGACGCGTCCAACAGGGGGAAACGCTCCTCCGACGAGAATAAACCAGAATACTGAAGCAATTCCGGTAAAGCCCTCTTATGCTAATACTATCACTACTCCGACCATGGTTACCACATCAAACATCCCAATTTATCAACATCGAGAGAAGATAAAGGCTACTCAATCCAATCACAATGGAACTCCTCTAACCTTAGATGCTGCCACTACTGCTCGTACGAGGCCAAGTATGGCTAAGATAAGAGTGGAAATTGATTTGTTGAAAACCTTGCCTGAAAGTGTCTGTATTGGTTTAGAACATGAAAATGCTCCACAAACTGGATTCACACAGAAAATTGAATATGAAGGTGTCCCAAAGTATTGCAGACATTGTAAAAAATTGGGGCATTATTTGATGGAGTGTAGAATTCTGGAAAGGAACAATAAGAAAGACTCTGGGAAAATGAACAATAATGGTGAGGGAACCTCTTGAGCTAGAAAAAAAGGATGAGGAAAAGCATGAGGAATAACAAAAAAAGTAATCAAAATAGAGAGATGAATAAACCAAAAATGGATGGGGTTCAAGAGCATATTGAGAAGGACAAGAATGGGCATGATAACAAAGAAAAAAATCATGTGGATAGAAAAAAGGAAGAGTAAAATAATGGAGTTAATACTAAGAGAATCAAACAAGAAGAGGAAGCTCTAAAGGTGCAACAAAATACCAAGAAAGATCAGAACAACAAGAACCACAGTGCTAACAAGAATAAATCAAGAAAGATGCCAAAGAAGAAAAATATTGTTCTCTTCAAAGCATTAGCACCTCCTGCTAATATTAAGAGATACAAAAAAACCAAAGTGAATCTTGATAAGCAGAAGGACCCTGAAACTGAAGAAATAGTTCAGCAGGAAAAGGAGATCAAGCCAAAAGATCCTGATGAATGGAATAAAAAAGAACAGGAACAACCTTTGGAAAGCCAACCTGATATTACTCATGTTAGCAATACTGGAGAAAATACTATTCAAGAAGAAGAACCAGGGTTTCAGATTGCTGAAGAAAAAAAGGAGGGTCAGGAGTTGGAAGAAGGAGAGATGCAATCATCCAGTCTACCTTCAGCAGTTAAGAATATGAAATCTATTGAACTATTTGTGGAATTGGATTGCCCGCTAATCAATCATCTTATAAATGTTTTGGATAGCAATGCTGGAAATTCACAAGATATCAATGAAGCAGAATCCAAGCTCTCTAGTAAGGAAATGATCTCTGTACAGGAAAAAGGTTTTGTTTCTCAAAAATTTGAAAGAGGTAGAACCAACAATAGAGAAAGTGGAAAGCTCAGAGTTGTTTCTGAAGACACCAATGAGTCCAGAATTCTCAACAATGGGAATCAGGACAATCCTCAAAGTCAAGGAAAGTTTATTTCTTCTGACAAAAGAGACAGAAGCAGAAAAAAGAAAGAAAGATGGTAAAAAGGGAACGACAAAGACTCCTACTAACAGAGGCAGAACTCAAATACAAAGTGCACCACCTCCAAATATCCATGATTAGTGCAATTTTTTGGAACATTAGGGGGTAAGGACAAAAAGTCTATACAAAGGTTAAGAACTCTTGTCAACATCAACAAAGTGGCTTTTGTGGCAATCTTAGAGCCTTTTAGTGATATACACAAAATCAATGGTTACAAAAGATATTTGGGTTTTCACCACTGTCAGGCCAATTCTAATGGTCAGATATGGTGTTTCTGGAAAAAAATTGATTATACTGAAGTGTTGATCAATAATGACTAGTAGATAACCTTGAAACTCAAGGATTCTCCTACTAACAAAGGTTCCTATGTGACTTCTATTTATGCAAAATGTACATCATCTCAGAGGGAAAAGCTCTGGGATAGTATTATTGACATGAAAAATCACATTGATGGACCTTGGTGTATGGGGGGAGACTTTAATGTGATAATGGACCCGGATGAAAAACTTAGTGGAAGACCACATAGAACCTATAAAAGCATGGATTTCATTACTTGTGTGGAATCTAGTGGCCTCAATGATATAGGTTTCAATGGTCCTAAATGCACTGGGTGCAACAATTTTCCTCCTAGAAAAAGGATCTGGAAAAGATTGGATAGGATTCTTATTAATGATGACTGGGCTTAGATGTTCAATAACAATTCAGTAAGACACTTATCCAGATCTGGTTCAGACCACATACCACTCCTTCTTAAATTCTATAATGATCAAGGCAACATTATTAAGTACTTTAAGTTCCTTAATTTTTGGACAAAGCAGCCAGATTTTCAGCAACTTGTTCAAAATTCTTGGAATGAAGAAATCAGAGGCAATTCCATGTGGATTCTACAGGGCAAGCTGAAAAGACTGAGTAAAGTACTTAGTCATTGGTCCAGGAACAATATAAGTGATGTTTTTGAGCAAGTCAAGTCCTGGGAAGCTAAGATAGAAATTCTAGAAAATTTGGATATAGAACATAATGATGAGCAAGGTAGGGAAAATCTAAATAGAGGATATGCTGAATATGTGAGGTGGCTCAGTATGTAAGATTCCATCCTAAAGCAAAAGACTAAGCTGCAATGGTTCCAAGGTGGGGAAAAAAATACCAAGTATTTTCACAGTGTCCTCAGAAACAGAAGAAGGAGACTGCAAATTTATAGAATTAAGAATCAGAAGGGTAAGTGGATCCAGAAGGAAAGCAACATCAATAAGGCTGCAGTCAAACATTTCAAAAAGCAGTTCAACCTAAATCACAATGAGGTGGATAACAATACACTGAACCATATTCCACAGATCATCACGGATGAAGACAATGAATTTCTTACAAGTGTTCCACAAGAGGAGGAAATCAAGAAAGTTGTTTTCAGTTTGAGTATCGACAGCTCAGTAGGACCAAATGTCTTCAATGGTATGTTCTTCCAAACTTGTTGGCATATTATTAAATTTGATATTATTGCCTTTGTTCAGGATTTCTTTGCAGGAAAAAAAACTGACAAGATACTTCTCCCATACCTGCTTAGCTTTAATTCCTAAAATTAAGTCCCCTATAATATTTGCTGATCTTAGACATATTAGCCTTAGTAATTGCACTAACAAGATCATTTCTAAAATTATGGCTGGTAGGCTTAATCCTTTGTTGCCTGCTATTAGCTCTGAAAATCAAAGTGGCTTTGTCTCTGGTAGACTTATTACTGATAATGTCATGCTTACACAAGAAATTGTCCATGGTATTTCTAGCAAAAATTTGGGTGGCAATGTGATTTTGAAACTTGATATGGCCAAAGCTTATGATAGGCTATCATGGTCCTTTCTTGCTAAAGTATTAAAAAATTTGGCTTTAATGACATTTGGATTGATCTTGTTTGGAGAAGTATTTCCAATGTTTGGTATTCTGTTATTGTTAATGGTTCTAGACAAGATTTCTTTACCTCTTCTCAAGGATTAAAATAAGGAGATCCTATCTCTCCGTCTCTTTTTATTATTACTACTGAGGTTCTGTCTAGAGCTCTCAATAGTCTTCTGTCTAATCAGAACTTCATACCTTTTTCCATGCACAAATTGGGTCCTCAAATTACCCGCCTTTCTTATGCTGATGATATTGTTATCTTCAGTAGTGGCAAATCCAAGTCCATTAAACTGATAATGAAATGTATTAGAAGGTGTGAGAAGATCTTCGGTCAGATGGTTAATAAGGATAAGAGTTTCTTCCTGACAAGCCCTAAGACCTGTGCTTATAGAATTAACCGAATTAGAGGATGCACTGGTTTCATGGATAAACAATTCCCTTTCAATTACCTAAGTTGTCCTATTTACATAGGACACAAAAAATTGTGCTACTTTGATAGTATGATTGCTAAGATAATGAAAAGACTCAATGGTTGGCAAAGGAATATGCTCTCTTGTGGTGGAAGACATGTACTCATTAAAAGTGTCATTCTTTCATTACCTACATATATTCTGTCTACTATTAACCCTCCTGCAGGTACTATTGAGCTCATTGAGAAGCACATTGCAAATTTCTTCTGGGAAACAAAGGAAGGGATAAACAAATATCATTGGAGTGCATGGAATAAGCTATGCTTTCCAAAAGATGAAGCATGGATTGGCATCAGAGGACTAAAAGACATCTCAGACACTCTGACTATGAAGAGATGGTGGCAGTTTAGAATGAAAAAATCCATTTGGGCTGATTTTCTAAATGCTAAATTTTGCATTAGAAAACATCCAGTGGGGAAGAAATTGATCAAAGGCAATTCACAAGCTTGGAAGTTCTTACTTCAAGCAAGAGATAAAGGGGAAAAGTACATCACTTGGAAGATCAACAAGGGCAACATCAGCTTCTGGTGGGATAACTAGATAGAAGATGGCATTTTAGCTAACCACTATCCAAATTAGATGAACAATAGAAACTCCAAGCTCAAGGTAAAGGATTTCTTGATTGGAAACTCATAGAACCTACAGATGTTGTATAATACCATTCCAGCCCAAGTGGCTTTGCATGTTAGCACCATTCCTTTGGGACACAATGATGATGAGGATTATGCTATATGGTTGAATTTCGGAAATGGTCATTTCACCAACAAAAGTGCATGGCAAGTGGTCAGAGCTCAGAGATCTCAGAACACAAGTTTAGCAAAAGTCTGGCACAACTCCATACCTTTTAAATTTTCTTTCATGTGTTGGAGAATTTACTTTGGCAAACTCCCTTTCCGAGAAGCAATGATCTGGTTGAGTAACAGAGATGACATAGACTGTCCTTGCCATCCAACTCCTCAAAATGAATCAATTCAACATGTCTTTATAGAAGGAGTTGCAACAAATCAATTATGGAATACTATGGGGGATCCTTTGGGAATTTCTCATAACCATATCCCTATTAGAGTTGTTCTACAGAAATGGTGGAGTGTTAAGCCGAAGAATAGGGTGCATAAGCTTCTGTTACATTCTATTCCAGTTATTATTTGCTGGGAAATTTGGAAATCTTGGACTGCTTGCAGTTATGGAGACAGAACTAGTTTCTCTGAGCATCACATGATTAAGCAGTGCATTTGGAACATCAAAGCTGTCATTAATGACTCCTTTCCCAGTATTGAAATTAATGGCAACTGGATTAATATATGTGACAAAATAGAGAGTTTGTGTCTTGTGATTAAGTGCACTACAGTCTATTGGAAATCTCTGGCGAGGGAGATGATTAAATTGAACACTGATGGAAGTTTCATTAGTACAAATGGGAAAGCTGGTATAGGAGGAGTTGTAAGCAATGAACAAGGAGACTTCATTATGGGATTTTCTATTCCAGTTAACAGCTCTAGTAACAATCAAGCTGAAATGGAGGCTGCAAGCTTTGGAAGTAACTGGTGTATTCAAAATGGTTTCACCAATATCCATATTGAGTTGGATTCCTTATTGATAACTGAGATGTTGATCAAGAAGGACACCAAGAATATGAAACTTAAGCATATGGTGAAAGCTACCTCAAACACATTAAGAGGAGCTAATGTCATTTTCACTCACTGTTTCAGAGAAGCAAACCAGATTGCTGATTTTTTGGCAAAAAAGGCTGCAACAAGTGGTGACAGGGCCTTATATCTTTCTTATCAGGATCTCCCTAGAGAAGCAAAGGGCCTTCTTCAACTTGATAAGTGGCAACTTCCTACGTTTAGGAGGAGGTTTGAAAAATGTAATTTTTTTGTTAGCTAAATTCACTTATTGGTCTCTGGGAGGAACATTGAATAGGCTAATTCCTTCCAATGGATTGCATAGTCAATCTATCTTTGGTAGACTAGAGGCAAGGTTTTCCATGTCCCCCTCTAGTTATTGTAAGATCATCTTATCAATATAACATGGTAGGGGTCAAATCAAACCCCCCCCCCCCCCCCCACCTTAGGATCACAACCTAATGGTGATGGCTTATTATAAAAAAAAAATAATAATAATAAAAAAAAAGAGACCCAAGAACAAATTATTTTATAGTGTATATTTTGAAGTGTCTTTATCTTTTAGCAAAATAAAATATAGATGCTACATGAAGGGTTATTTTTGTTATTTAGCAGCTTTAGTCTATGTATTATTAAGTCGTGTTCTTATTTCACATTTTGTTCCGTATAAAATAATACATATATTCAGGCATATATATAACTTATGACAATCATTATTTATGTCAAAAAGGAAAAAGTGAAATCAAACATTGTACGTAATAATGTTATTCTTGCATTGCTTTTACTCTAATTCTGACTTTAGATTTTAAGTTGGCCGATGAAAATGACATCTATCTCATCGTGACAAGCAAGAATCAAGATAAGGTCATTATTGAAGCAACAAGGATGTTATTATAGGAGTGTACGATCTATCACTTCAGTTGGATGAAAGAAGCAAAACGCTTGATCAAATCTCGAGATTTTTCAGTTTCAGGATTGGCCAACTGAAAGCAATGACCTTCATCTTCGACTTCAACAAATTCCAAATCCCCTTTCCATCCACTTTTCTTGATGCCCTCAACGAATTCTATCCCAATTTCTCTTGGAATATACTCATCTTTCTCTGCAAAACACAACAACACCCTAGAGCAGCCTAGCCCAGACAAACAAGGAGCCTTCTCAGCAAGTGGATTAATCATTGGGCTGTGGAGCCCTGCTTCTGATGGCGGGCTAATAATGATCCAGTTCTTGTAGGATATACCTTGTTCAATGTTCTCAAGTGGGACTAACAAATAAGGACAAACAAAAATTGAACCGTTGATGGACACATTTTCATTAACACCACCTTCTCTTCCAGCTCTCACGGCCATATGATAAACTATGTTGCCACCAGCACTATCTCCAATTATAGACAACCTGCTAAAGTCACCGAAAATTTTTAACCACGGATCTTCGTTAGCGCTAGTGAATTTTTCACTAGCGTGTGACGCTACCCATTGAAGTGCGGTCCAACAATCTTCGTAGATTGTTGGCACGTCATGTTCTGGGGCTAGCCTGTACTCTACAGAAATCGCGATTGCGTTAGATTCAGCAACCAAGATGTTGAGGTAACGTTGGTATGCGTTGAAGAAGGCGGATCCCAGAACTAGTGCACCACCATGGTAATATACTAAAATGGGAAGCTTTTGGGTAGAATCAGTGGTGATTTTTGGAAGATAGAGTCTAGCAGAAACATGTGGTGAAATTTTGACATCTTTGGATGACACTCCAGTTTGTGGATCATCAAGTGATGGGGGCACGTAGGCTAAGCCAATTGTGTCATATAAACGTTCACATCGTGAGTCTTTATAGATTCTGTACCAAGAATCTATTTGAGTGACAACCTCATTGTTGTTATCATTGGAATTAGCCATGAAAGTCTATTGAGAATAGAGAATGAGGGTTAGTTACAAGATGGGTATTGTAAGAAAGTTGATTTAGGTATAGAAATATGGAAGACAGTTGATATATATAGTTGGATTGGTTGTCTTATTTCTCGGCACGTGGTGGCCGAAGTAGTCATGAGTATTTTAGCAAATCAATATTTGGTGGAGCATGGATTTAACAATCAAATTATCAAATATTGTGCAATGACCTTTGTCAAGCTTCTACAATCAAGAGGTTGAGTTTGGCAGGAAACAAAAGTGAGAATGAATGGTCGTTCTTCTTGTTTGGTAAAGAAAAAAAAAGTTATGTTTACGGACTGGGTAAAGACTCTCTACTTATTTGGTACTGCATTCGTCCCAATTTAATTAGTTATGCACTTTGATTAGTGGGCACCTAATTTAAAAAAGAAAGAAACATTATGGTCTTAAATCAGTTATACATAATTGTGTGGGCTATTAATATTTCATTAGATCAAATGAGAAATTTAAAATTAATTATTTTTAGATATAGAAAGATTTCATTGTAAGAAAATAAACTAAAAAGAAAAAGTGAACTACATCAAACGAGACAACGAAAATAGAATATTGTATTTTTAATAACTTTAAAAAGTTATTTACTGCTATTTTTTTAGGTTATCAATATTAATTTCCTTATAGAAAAGTAGTAACCGGTAGTTATGACCTCAAACCATATTGTGAATTATTTAATAGCAAATTAGTTTATAGGCAACTGATTACTATAATAGTCAAGGATTGATAACACGAGAAAGAAGGTAACTATATAATTTGCTACATTTAAAGATCCTAAACAGTTTCGTTTACTTTCTAGACGTTGAACTGAGCACTAGGAGGAAATGAAAGCGTTGAAATATATTCTCATTTTTGTAATTTTGGAAGAACCATCAAATTAAAAATTAAATCCTAATGCGTTGGATCATTATTTGAACCCTCAACAACCTTCTAGAAATCATACCTAAAAATGTTAAAGAAAAGAAAAAGGAGAATTCTACGTTGCTCGTGAGTTTGGAATGAATGGTAAGAAAGTATTACCGTTTAAATATATTTGCTGCTAAGCAGGCAGCATACGTGAAAACCATAACTTCTCAAAATTGGTCTGTTAAGGTGGCGTTTTAGCAGTAGGTGAATTTTTTTTCACAATTCTCTTCTACCAAATACAATTAGAGAAATTTTTCTTTTCATTTTTCTTTACACAAAAGCTGAAACTTTTATAGAGATGCTTTAAATTTTTTGCATAGTGCTCAAGACGTGGATGAGTATATAGCCAAGTACCAACACTACTAAAAAATTACTATTTTCCCACTGATTTTTCATTGAAAAATTTTCGGTGACTATTTTTCACTGAATGTCGGTGAAAAACCCAAATAGTAGAGTTTTCATACGAAAAATTAGGAAGTTTTCAAGTGTTTGATGGGAATGAGGTGGAAAAATTATGTTTTATAACACAAATTCCTCACTGAATGTTGATGGAAAAACGTCTTTTTCTAATAGTGCAATTAGCCGCTAGTCAAATGAAGTTACTAGATATAGACTAATTTCATCTTCTTGGCGTCACCTCTTCTGACACCATCCAAAAGACTTGCATTTGCCTCCCGTGTTTTTTTGATAGAGCAGGGTCTTGGAAATACATAATCAAAGCCATCATATAGTGGAACTATGTATAGTCAAAATAATACGTGAATTTATGATCGTCAGATGGCAATTATGTCCCTAATATTTGATCAATGATCCCACAATTGAAAACATATATCATATACTCCTGTCCACATTTGGGTTGGTACTAAGTAGATTATTTGTGGTGAAATTAGAAATTTCACTAAAAGATATTTAATATGTATATATAAAATATAATATTTAATTTATACGTAGAATAAAAAATTTATAATATTTAACTTACATGCGCAATACATTTTTTTTTAAATAGCGGATGTACAGTTGAGCGACCTTTAGTCATTAACTAAAGCAGATGATTGAGAATGATATATTAACAGAAGGAGCAAAGTGGTTTTTAATTATCTTTGATGATTGCAGGCAGCAATGATGCACTACAAACTGGGACTTCCCTTTGAAAAAAACCAACATATCATAATATGGCAAAAGAATGAATACAGATTTGAAGGCACTCATCAAACCCATCAAGTAATGATCTTTAGAGTGAATTTTTTAATACATAAAGAGAAAATGGCCAAATGAGCTCCTTTGATCAAATTCCAATTACATACCAAATTTTTGTGGGGCTCCTATGACTCCCTTGATCATTTTAAAAGTGGAGTAGTTTGCTCCCTAAAACGGTATATTCAAATCTAAAATATGTTTGTGAAATACACGCGCCAACCCAGATTTGACATATGTATTTTTCCCTTTAAATTTAATTTTTATTACTTTTCCCCTCATTCTTCATCTTAATTTCCATCACCTTCCACCATCAAAACAATTTCAGAGCTTTTTTCCACCATTAAAACAATGGTAAAATTCAAACTTTTAGGAAGCTTGAAAAAGGCAAAATGGAAAATAGCGACAAGTTCTGTGTATCCGCTAACAAACCCATTTGATTCAGCTTGAAAAGAATCGATTTTGGCAATAAAGATGAAATGGGTATTAAGAAAGAGTTAGAAATGGAGACGTAGTTGGCTGAAATCCTTCAGAATAGTTGATATTTTGGGCATTAACGTTGCTCAAGGTTTGATTTTGCCATCGGTTGTTTCCTTGCCTCTCCAATTTCATTGATTTCCAAGTTGAAATTAAAAATATTCAATCAATTAATCAGCCGTAACAATTAATCAGAGAGAGAAAAGTAGCAAAAACTGAGCAACAGGGTAGCTGTGGACGTCAATTTCAATGCGTCAACCCCGGAACGATCGCGAAACGAGCAGGTGTTGCCGTTGTTCTTATTTTGTGGTATCGTTGGATTACTTTTTCAGCTAAACCTAAAAACAACCTAGACAACAACATATATACAAGTGAGAGCAACATCAAACAAGAAACAATTGCTTGCCGGAGAAGATGAGATAAAGTAGTGGTAAGACAATCATGGTGTTGCTTCGACGGATTTAGCCGGAGCAATGCCGGTATAGCATGAAAACTTAGCAGATTTGGAGAAAAGATCTGTGGTGGAGGAGGTGGTGTCACCGGTTATAATGGTGCCGGCGAGGTGATAATACAGAGAGAGAAATAACAAAAATATATTTGTTTTACAGAAAAATATTATAAAAATAATTTCTTAACATTTTTTGGGCTTCTCACTCTCTCTGAGAGAGTGTTATATACTCTTCCTGCCACGTCAACGCTCATGAAATAAATAATTCTATTTTAAAATTGTTTAGGAGTCAAATAGGATCCCGCAAAGATTTGATGTGTAGTTGGTATTTCGGTCAAACATTGGCGGGGTATTTGGCCATTTTCTAATTACACAAATATAGTACCTAACTAATAGTTAAAATATTTTCTGGGAATAGATCTGCTAGTAAGCACGAATTTACGTTGGATGTCGTTTCTAAGGGAACTTAATTTATTTTTTGGCCTTATTAACAAAAGTTTGATAATTTTAGATTCTCCCCAAGAAAAATCCTTTTTCATCCGCTTTCTTTATCTTCATTCCACCTTCTTAGTGCTTATTTGTGGTCGTAATTGTGTGAATATTCTTTCATTGAGTTTTGATTTGAATTAATTTAGTTGGAAAAATTTGAAGAACACTGCAAAAATTGTTGAAGAAAATAAAGTTCATCTATTAATTTTTTAGAGTTTAGGTTGAATCTAACAATTGAAAATCGACGGAAATAATATTAGAAGGTTGCATATCGAAATTTTTTTAGAGTTTAGGTTGAATCTAACAATTGAAAATCGACGGAAATAATATTAGAAGGTTGCATATCGAAATTTGAGTCAGTTCGAGTTGATTTGAATCAATATCAAAGTAAAACGTGTTGGTGAAATTTTTACACAGCAAATTATAACGACCCATCAGGATTTTATAGTCAATATTTTGGTTATAATTCTAGCAATCCGTCATGATTTGACCATAAATTATGGGTGATCCATCAAGATCTGCAACAAGACAAATTTTTCCATCAATTTAAAAATCGCTGAATTTGTGACCAAACTTTGGCATCTATTAATAGTACCACACTTTTCTTTTTATTCAGTCTAAAAAAGAATGATATATTTTTATATTTAGAAATCATTTAACTTGAAACTTCCCCATTTACCTTTAATGAAGTGATTTAAATCCACACAAATATCTATAACTTGTTTTAGACCACAAGTTTCAAAGATCTTTCCTTTCTTTTTTAAACTTCGTGCCTAGTCAAACTATGTCACATAAATTAGGACAGAGAGAGTACCTTTTAGTAATATAATTATGAAATTTTTATTATAGAAAGTATTATAATTCAATTAATTGAAAATATCAATAAATTATTTTACTTAGTCCGCTTCTCTCATTTATGACTTTCCTAGTTTGGTTCTCCAATTGAAAGATTTGAAATACATCTTCTCCTACCGAGTTTCATGTCATCATCTCTTTCTACTCAACAACATTGAAAAACGCTTTCAAGTGTTAGCATCTGTCGTAGTCTTAAATTTTTAAGTATAGACCAACTTCATCATTTTAAGAAAATATGTCTATACGTTTCTTGACCGTTTATATTTCGTCTTCGTGATGTTATTTCTCATTATTTGTGTGAGACGTATGTGTCTAAAATTAGTGCATTTTTATCCTTACCCAAAGGTATAAGTTTTAATCTTTTGGTTTTATGACTTCTTTAGCGGTTTTTGTGTTTAATTTAAATCGCTATTTCTTTGTTCCTGAATATCTCTACTTTAAATTTTCTCTAAGCGGACCTTTACCATTTTATGAACTTATTATCATTATTTAAATATCTTTTTTTTTTTTTTTTTTGCAATTGTCTCCTACTTCTTCACGTAGACCCCACCTTAATTTTTTTATTATTATTTTTTTTTTTTACAATTGTCTCCTACTTCTTCACATGAACCTCACCTTATTTGTTTTTTCAATTGTCTCCTAATTCTTCATGTGGACCATATCTTAATTTTAGGGCTGGGCATAAATACCGAAAATCGAAAAATCAGACCGAACCGAATTAATTCGGTTTTTCGGTGTTCGGGTTTTCGGTTCGGGTTCGGTTTCAATTTTCAAAAATTTCGGAGTTCGGTTCGGTGTTCGGGGTTTAGTGTTTGGTTTTTCGGGTTTTCGGGTTTTCGGTTTACATCAAAATTTTATGTATTAGCCCAAAAATATTAAATAGTCCAAGCTCATGCCCATTAAATTTAAGCCCAAAAGAAATAGAACCCAAGCCCTCTTTCAATCTTTCTTTTGTATCTCTAATTAGTAATTACCCAAGCCCACTTCACTCTTTTGTATCAATCATCAGATAACGTATCCCTATTTTTCACTTCTCACTGTCTCAGTCTCAGAGCTTCAAACTTCAGAGCTCAAAGTTTGCACTTCACTGTTCACAGAAGCGGCGAAGACTTCTCTTCCAAGCTCGGCGGCGACTTCTCTTCCAAGTTCCGGCGGCGACAGAGTAAGTATTTCTCTCTCTCTGTTCTCCTAATCCTCAGTCCTCACTTCTGGCAGCGAATTCTCTCTCTCACACTTATCCTAATCGACTTCATCTGTTCTTTCACTAGTATATTTCTTAGAAATGTTCAGACTTAGTGTGTGCTGTTGTGTTTTGGTTTTAAAAAAAAATGACTTTTATCATACCTGGTGGCTGGTGGTTGTGCTGTTATTTTTTGTTGAGCTTGTGGTTTTTAACATGCTGGCCTACAATGCCTTATATTTTCTCTTTAATTTTCGTAGATGGCGGATGAAACTAAATTAAGTGTTGTTGATTTAACTGGTAGCATACCTAATACAGATGATACTGATAACAATGATAACTCACTTGACACCCAGGTAACAAAGAAAAGAAAAAAAATGCAATCTAGATCTGTTGTTTGGGGTCATTTTGAGAAGATTGTTGTATAGGGAATTGATAGAGCGAAGTGTAAGTATTGTAAAAAAATCTTGCTGCTGCAACTATAAATGGGACAACGGGATTGAGACAACATTTATTGAGATGCAACGCATATAAATCCCTTATTAAACCTTCCACTCAGAAAAAGATACATTTTCCATCTAAGGATAAGAATCAGATAAAGGACCATTGGGAATTTGATCAACAATTAATTAGGAGGGCTTTAGTTGAGATGATAATTATTGATGAACTACCATTTAGCTTTGTAGAAAAGGAAGGCTTCAAGAAGTTTATGAGTCAAGCCCAACCTCTGTTTCAAATTCCATCCCGTAGAACAATAACAAGGGATTGTTATGAACATTACAATGAACTGAGACAAAATTTGAAGAAGTCTTTTAGATAAGCGCATTCAAAAGTTTGCCTTACCACAGACACATGGACATCATTGCAAAAAGTTAATTATATGTGTTTGACTGCTCACTTTATTGATAAAGATTGGAAGTTGCATAAAAAAATACTGAATTTTTGCCCTGTCACTAGTCATAAGGGTGAGCACATGGCAGAGACTATTAGTAATTGTCTGCTTCATTGGAACTTGGACAAGGTATTTACTATTACTGTTGATAATGCTTCTTCAAACGATGTTACAGTTAGAGAATTGTCTAAACAGTTAAATATGTGGGGAACTAATATAATGGATGGTAAGCATCTTCACGTGAGGTGTATGGCTCACATACTTAATATAATTGTGCAAGAAGGTTTGAAGGAAATTGATGCTTCTGTTAAACGTGTTAGGCAAATGGTAAGGTATGTTAGAGCATCTTCGGCAAGAACAAGAAGCTTTAAGAAATGTTGTGAAGTTCAAAAGATGGGATGTGCTAAAACATTAATTCTAGATGTGCCTACAAGGTGGAATTCCACCTACGCGATGTTGAACACGGCACAATTTTGAGAAGGCATTAGATAGGTTTGACTTTCTTGATAAGAATTTTAAAACTTATCTTGCTACTCATGTTTGTGAAGATGGAAGTGTCGCAGGTACGCTTGAATGTGATGATTGGGTGAATGTAAGGAATGTGATAAAGTTTCTTAAAAGATTTTACGAGCTCACCGTAAAGGCTTCAGGTTCACATTATGTTACTTCTAATGTTCATTTTGAGGATATATGTGAGCTTGATGCATATTTTAAAGCGTGTGTAGCAAGTGAAGATCTTAGTTTGAGTAGAATGGCTGAGCGGATAAGAGAAAAGTTTAGGAAGTATTGGGGTGATCCTGAAAAGATGAACAAAATGATTTTTATTTCTTCCGTATTGGATCCTCGCAATAAGTTTGTGTATGTTAGCTGTGCACTTGAAGAGCTATTTGGGGAGGAAGTTGGAAAGAAAGTAAGCGAAGGAGTGTACGATTATATGAAATCTTTGTTTGGAGAGTATCTTAAAAATTATTCAAGAGCATCTCATCATCAATTGTCTCCTTCTCTATCTACTTCATCTCATGATACATCTGATGAAACTTCTAGTTCCGGGTCCTCTTCAAGTGTGAAATCAAATGCTTTGAGAACTAAGCTTCACTTGAAGAAACAAAAGGAAGATTCTGGAAGTGGGTGTGCTAAATCCGAGTTGGATAAATACATTGGTGAAGAATAAGAGCCAATAGATGAAAGTGAAACCGCCGTTGAGTTTAGTATCTTAGGTTGGTGGAAAGCTAATGCTCCTAGATTTCCTGTTCTTTCAGAGTTGGCTCGTGATGTGTTGGCTATTCCGATTTCTAGTGTGGCATCGGAATGTGCATTTAGTACTGGTGGTCGTGTACTTGATTCGTTTAGAAGTTCGTTGACTCCTAAATGTGTGCAATCTCTTATTTGTGTTCAAGATTGGCTTCGGAAAGAGACTAAATCTGTTAGTGTGGAAGAAAGTTTGGATCATCTTGAGGAACTTGAACTTGGTAAGATTTTGTATTTTTTTATGTGTTTTAGTGAAAAAATAATATACTTTTTTATGTTGTATGACATATTTGATTAAATTATCTGTAGACATGGAAAATAGTGGAAGAGATCCTTGCATTGTTGATGTATGATTGCAATTTGCTTCTTTGTTACTAGTGGTAAGTTCAATACTTTATTTTGTAGTTTTGTTCTTTTATCTTGAAAGTTATATTCTGAGTTTCTAACTTTTGGTTTTATCTATTTTTTGTTATTTTCAAGTTCAACCATGCCTTCTAGAGCTCGCTCACAAGTTTGGGAACATTTTGTGATGGTTCAAGACAATGAAGAAGGGCGTAAAGCTAGGTGCTTAACATGCGGTGCGATAATTAATTGTAATAGAGCAAATGGCACATCTAGCTTAATGAAGCATACTGAGAGATGTCTTGAAGATAGGCGGATTCACCTTCAACTTTAAGCTTATGTTTTGAATTTGGTAAATTTCGGACTTAATTATGATTGTTATGTGAGACGATGGATTTAACACTTAGTGTTACAACTTATGTTTTGTATTTGGAGCTAAAATTTAGGACATTTATGTTGTTTGGCCGTTTGGATGTTTGGCTGCTGCTCATTTTATCGTTATGTTGTTTGTGTTGCTTGTTTTTCTCTTGTACGTTGTTTGTTGCTGGTTACTGGTTTTGAGCATTCAGATAACTGTTGTTGCTATTGCTACCGAAACTATGTTGCTGCCACAGTTTTAGCTGTGCTGCTGCTGCTGCTGAACTGTGCTGCTGGCACAGTTTCAACTGTGCTGCTGCTGCTGAACTGTGCTGCTGCCACAGTTTCAGCTGTGTTGCTGCTGCCACAGTTTCAGTTGTGCTGCTGTTGCTGAACTGTGGTGGTGCTGCTGGTGAAACTGTAGTGCTGCTGCTGAAACTGTGGTGCTGAAAGCCTGAATTGAAAACACCGAATTGAAAAAATCGAAACCAAACCGAACCAAACTTCAAAAAACCAAAACCGAAAAAACCGAACCGAACTAGTTTGGTTCGGTGTTTGGTGTCCACTTTCAAAACACCGAAACCGAAATAGCCGAACCGATATATGAGAAAACCGAACCGAAGAACCGAACGCCCACCCCTACTTAATTTTTTTTAAAATTATTTTAAAGAAGAGTGGGTTTGGTCGAGATTGGGTGGTTGACGACCAAACCCACTCTTCTAATATAGTAGAATGTGGATATCGTGACAATGCAAATTTTGCCAGTCAATTAAATATTTTGGCAATTCGTCAAAATTTTGCTGCGAAAATTTTGCGCCGAATTTATTTTTGCAAAACTTTTCTTAACAGTGTAAAATTTAAATGATGACACAGAAACACTCTATTTGTGCAAATCTCCCACTAGCGAGGTAGAGTATTCTTTATAGGGAATTTTACATAAATGACTAACATTTAGGGATTTTAAATTGGGCATAGCTACATTTTAGCTAATTACATTTCGTAGCTACAGTATGCGCTACAGTAGATTGTATTCAAAAATCGAAGTGTATTCAAAATTCGGTTGAGTTAGATTTCGCTGTATTCAATTTAAATTTCGCTGTATTAAAATCAGATGTATTCAACTAAGTTGTATTCAAATTAAATGTATTCAATTAAGTTGTATTCAAATTAAATGTATTCAGCTCAACTTTATTCATTTGTAGCTATTTTTACACTATATTCACTTTATTATATTTAAAACCGATTGTATACAAAAAAAATATCCTTCAAAATACACCCCAAAACACAGAATTTTGCACTAAAAAAATTAATGAATACACTAAAAAACTGAATACATGAAATAAATTTCACTCTATTCATTTGTATACACTTCAAAATTCATTGTATTCATTTGTATATAAGAAATAAAATTAACGAATACACTCAAAACTGAATACAAGAAATAAAATTCGAGCTAAATTCTAGCCAGATCTGGTTGTTTCCATCCAGATATGACCGCTGCGGAGTTGTAAGCCGTTGCCGTCAAGAGAGAGAGAGAGACGGCGAACAACAACAATCACGGCCAACAGCAACAACACAAAACTCAACAACAACAAAGTTAGCGTAGATTGGCCATCTGTTGAAGATACAAAAATCAACACAGATCCAAAAAATCAACATAGATCCATACAAATCCGAGAATAAGATCTTCAAATCAAACTGTAAATGCAACTTAACAGTAGCAGCAGTGGGCCAGTCACTTTCAGTGAATTTAACAGAACTTAATTCCTGTTTTAGATTCGAATTATATAGTGTGTATATAAATATACTAGCGGCAACACGTAGCTGTAGTTTGAGAGATGCGTGAATTTAGAATTTAGAGAGGGAAATAGAGGGAGATGAGAGAAGGAAGAGAGAGAGAGAGAGAGGCGGTCGTTTGATTGGGCTCCGGTAGAGCTCCGCCAGAAAAGATGACCGGCGGCGGCTCAAAACGTTAGAGAGAGAGCAGACGTCGTTAGAGAGAGAGAGAGAGAGAGAGAGAGAGAGAGAGAGAGTGGAGGAGAACATTAGAGCGAGGAGGAGAAGGAGGAGGCAACTAATAAGTGTCATTAACATACAACTTTTAGCTATGGGGAGTAATTAATGTAAACTATAGCTACTAAATATAATTATCTACACTAGTTTGTCACACCATGTAGATTTCCTTTCTTAATAACATTGGACAGTTGTATAGCGAATTAAAATGGACTTTGCCTGCGAGACCGGCCTAGTTCAGTCGTTCAATAAAATAGGAGTGGGCTAAAAAATCAGGCAATTTATAAATGGGCTCTAAAGCCGAACCTGAAGTAATTGCAAACTTTTCCTTCAAATGGGCTGGTCTTTAATTTTTGGCCTTCAAAATGGGCTGGTTTTTAATTTTTATCCTTCAAAATCGAATTTATGCCTAGTGCGGAAAAAGTTTTTTAAGGATGCGGGCATAACTTGTGGATATTATAAGGGACAATTACGTATATATACATCTTAAGGAGAAATATTTACGAAACGTGACGATAGTTTTATATTTACAAAACATAACATTACAACCCTATACAAAACATGCTTTAAAAAAAATTAAAAATTATTTTTTTAAAAAAATATTTTATTATTTAAAAAAAAATAATTAAAATATATATATATATATATTTTAAATATTTTTTATATTTTTTTCTCTCAAAATTTTATGTATGAAAGTTGTATGAAATGTGTATATCTCGCTCAAGGCTTAAAAAGTTACCTCAAAATTTAGTGTATGAAAACTATATGAAAAATGTATGAAATGTGTATATCTCATTCAAGGCTTTAAAAATCCGCTCAAAATTGTGTGTATGAAAACAGTATGAAATTTGTATCTAGCTCAAGTCTTAAAATTTCACTCATATTTTTGTGTATAAAGTTCATGTTAGATTTCTGTAAAATTAATACAACTACAACAACATTATATATAACTTTGATACAACATTCAAGACTTAAAATAATCGCTCAAATTTTTGTGTATGAAATGTGTATATCTTACTCAAGGCTTAAAAAGTTCGCTCAAATTTTATGTATGAAGTGTGTATATCTCGATCAAGGCTTAAACATTACACTCTAAATTTTATGCATGAGAATGGTATGAAATGTGTATATCTCGCTCAAGACTTAGAATTTCATTCACATTTTTCGTATATAATGTTCATATTAGGTTTCTGGAAAATTAATACAACTACAACAATATTGTAACAACTTTCATACAATATTCAAGGCTTAAAGTTTTCGCTCACAATTTTGTGTATGAAAAATATATTAAAAATTTCGCTCATACATACACATTTCATACATTTTTCATACACAAAAATTTGAGGTAATTTTTTAAGCATTTGAGCAAAAAAAAATTAAAAAAATATAAAATTATTTTTTTAAAAAAATAATTTTAAAATATATATATATATATATATATATATATATATATATATATATATATATATATATATATATATTTTCTGGAAAAAAATAAAAAAACGAAAAATATATGAAAATTCGTCATGTTTCGTAATATATCGTTATGTTTTGTAAGTAAGGAAAGCTAATGTCACGTTTCGTAAATATTTCTCCTTAACATGTGTATATATATATATATGTAGTTTTCCCATATTATAATGCATAATTTATGCCCTTCTAAGCATAAGTTCGATTTTGAAGGGAAAAAAAATTTAAAGCCCAACACAAAATTGAGACAACAGCGCAAATGACCCGCCTCACTTGATCCGCTAACATAAAGGAATGGGCCAAGGCCAGCCCGTTACTCCAGGAACAAAATTAATTCTTAAGTCAATTAATAATGCCCCAAAATGATGTAATAGAAAAACGACCATAAACAGTAAAGAAGAAACTAGGATTTTATTCTAGAGGATCCACTGGAGAAAGGTGCATACTTTTTCCTCTTTTATTTGGTACCTTGAATTTTGTTTTGTGCCTCACAAAATTGGTACTAATAGTCTGATTTTTTTTTTTTGTGTGTCTGTCATAAATTGATGGATCCAAAGTTTGTAAATTCGAAAGTAGAAAGATTTTAATCCATTAATTTATGAAATAAAAAAGTTTCAACAATTATTATCGACATCAAATAAAATTATTCCTAGTGTCATCACAGCATTGGCGATTTTCCTAACACTGTTGTCACTGACCAAGGGGTGGAGCCACATTCGGTTTATCTGAATTCTCTTGGGCAAAAAATTACACTGTCTATTTATGATTAAAATTATTTTTATGTATATATAATATATGTTGAACCAAAAGATCCTTACTCCGTCACTGCACTGACAAAAGACAAAGAAACCAACAATTCCTCATACCAAAAGATCACACGTGGCATAAGCAACCAGATGGACGATGTGGTCTAGGCTCCTTGACAATTTTTTAATTTCAAAACCTTGTTGACTTGTTACACGACAAAACAGAAATAAGAAGAAAATGGCAGACAAAATTAAGCTTTTTTGTGCTCGTCGTGCTTCCAATTAACTCGAATTATGAATTGGACTAGAAAAATTTAAATTTACAATGTCGAGTTTAACGTTGCTTCAATTATTTTACAAGTTATTTGTTTGTTCATATATTGGTAAAACGATTCAATCACATACTACTAATTAAAAGATTGTGCTAGGAATATTTGCGCTTTGAGTGGCGAATATTTGTGCGTGCTTGGTGATTTTATATTGTTTAAACAATTGGAACTTCTTGAGGTTCATTTTCTTGATATTTCAGTATTTTTAAATCTTTAAACTTCAACTGCTATCTTATACTTACTAGTTTTATATCATCCAAGTTCCATCTCGTTTCACACGAACTATATCACAACTGGAAATAGTCAAACAATTTAGAGCCGGTTTGGATGGGCTTATTTTAGGTATTTTTAAGCACTTTTATAGTGTTTGGATAAAATAAAAAAATACTTTTAAACACTTATTTTTAAGTTAAAATGACAAGAATTAGTCATAAGCTAAAATTTCTAACTTATGACTTTTGACTTACAAGTCATAAGTCCATCCAAACGGGCTCTTATTCCTAACAACTACTGTATTCATCAAAAGTATTTAAATATTTACTTAAAAAATTGTGGATTCTAGAACCTTATGTAGCTTATATTTTACTACATAAGTTGTTTAATCATATTCAACTCTTCTTTCTCTTTCAATTTAAAATTAACTATCACTTTTTCACAAATTTCTATCAGTTGTACCATTTTCCGACCTGAACTATCATCATTTATATGATCAACACACCTCGAAGTTAATTAGGCCAACTATGAGATGTTTTCTTTTCCTATCTAAACTACTATCATCTATTCGACTAGATGTGTTTTAATAAATAGATGATGATGATAGTTCAAATACAAAAAATGAACAACTTATAGTTTGCATAGTGAAACTCGCAAAAAATGATAGCTCAGCTGTGTTTTTTTAACCATTATATCTTTTAATTTAGATACAAAATTAATTTTCTTTCTAAAATGAAAATGAATTACCTCTAATCCGCAAATTGGCAGCAAAGTGAAGTAGGCTGACCTGGTTCATTCCCGCGTTCTTTCACCTAAAAAACAATAACCAAAAAATGGCATCACTCCTTTGATTCTTTCCTCTTTACCAACTTCACCTCTCGTTCTCTAAACCAATTTCTATTCTTTTCTTCCTTTACTCATTCAACTCTTCCACCGCTATTCTCAACCCCCCTAAAGATCAACACTTTTTCTCTAGAGTCTCAAAATTATCACACGATTCTTTGTTTCTTCAAACATCATCATTAACCATGTCCTTCTTCTATTCCTCTTTGCCTTTTTTCCTTCTGTCACTTCTTTTCTTCCCTTGTCTTTCTCAATCCCTTAGAGGTAAACCCCTTTTACACATTTCATCATTTACTTTTTGAAAAATTGATCTTTTGTCAAAGATTTGAACTTTATTTCAAGATTTCAACTTTGAAAATGGTATTTGAAAATTGGAGTTGCTTTTTGAACTTTCGCAAGTGATTTGAAGTGAAAACAGCTTTTATCAGTTTTTCGAATTTCGAAAAAATTGTAACAATTGTATGTCCAAACAGTTTTCGGGAATAAACTTTTGAAGAAAAGTGAAAACTATCTCTGGACAAAGGGGCACTTAATCATTTGCCTTTGAAAAAATTGATCTTTTTTGTCAATTTTTTTCAAAGATTTCAACTTTTCTTGTTTTTTTTGTTGATTTCAGGTGTTTTGATTGATTGTGGTGCTACAGTTGACTCTGTTGTTTATGAACAAAAATGGGTTTCAGATACTGGTTATATATCAACAGGAACACCCAAAAATGTTACAGTTGAAGTTCTTGATTCTACACTATCAACTGTCCGTACATTTCCATTGAAAAACAATGTTTTCAAGAAGTTCTGTTATGAGATTCCTGTTTATCGTGGAGGGAAATATTTGGTTAGAACAACTTATTTCTATGGTGGGGTTAATGGTAATTTGAATCCACCTGTATTTGATCAAATTGTTGATGGAACTTTTTGGAGTCCAGTGAATACAACTGAGGATTATTGGCATGGAATGTCTTCATATTATGAAGGTGTTTTTAAACCTGTTGGAAAGACTATGAGTGTGTGTTTGGCTGCTAATAGTTATACGGATTCGGACCCTTTTATATCTGCTTTGGAGCTTGTTTTAGTATCGGATTCGTTGTATAATTCTACAGATTTTAACACTTATGCATTGACTTTGATGGCAAGGAGTAGTTTTGGGAACAATGGATCAATTATCAGGTGAGTTGGTTCACCTATCTAATTACAAATGCCTCTTTAAAGTCCTTAGCTTTGACTAAAGAAGATTTGTTTTGATTTGATTAAGTTGGTATTTAAGTTCCATTTATGATTCCTGAATTTCGAGATGCCAATTACAATGCAATTCAAATAATTGCAGTCTATGTAGAAGTGAATCCCATTTTAAGTGTTTAAATGGTTAACAGTTTGTGTGTTTCAATCCCTATTGACCATCAACTTATCCTGAACTTTAAGATTGTAGAAGTTTCTAAGTTTCTTACTTTCAACACATAAACATTTAAATCTTCTGTACTATGGTTTAATTAGTTTGAATAACTTCTGTTAGATATTAAGGTGTCATAAAGTTTAGTTTTTTTCAAAGGAATCCATTTTGTTGGCTTGTGAAACTAAAAAAAAAAAAAAAATCACGCAGAAAAAGAGAAAGAAAGAGTGAAATCAACTAAGACAGTCCTAGGAAAAAAGAAGGTGTGAAATAAACTATCACAATCCTACTGAAAAACCCGGAAGCAAGTAGTATTCTATTCCACTATTCACCAAATTTATAAATGCCAAAAAGATTCTTTTAGAAATCCATATTCTTAGCATTGTTTGTTCACAATATGAATTGAAACCATCGAGTGGTTAGGTTCATTCTTAGTGCTCATTTGAAATAGGTTTTGGATTGCAAAGCAATCTATCCTTTCCCGTGTCTCTCTTAATTTTATTACAAGGAAGAAAGATTTCTTTCTACCATACTATTTATTAGTTAGATTGTAGTGCCCCTTGGATAAAAATAAAAATAGAGGCTGCATTTGATAGAAAAATGCCTAGGCATGGGTTATGCTCTTTGTACTAGCCAGATATCAGCCTTTGTGGGAATTTTTTTTTTGGGCATGATCCTGAATATTGCTTCCAAGCATAACTAAAGCAAGAAAAATAGCACCCATAATATATATAGTTGATAATATCATCCATGTTTAAACAAACATGCTTCTTTTGGTTATGTTTATAATAACTGCAAGCATTTTCACCTGCCAGATATCCTGATGATGAGTTTGATCGTTACTGGGAGCCCTATGGACAACATTCTCTTGCAGAAAGTTTCAGTCATGTTTCTGTTTCTGGCATCTGGAATTACCCCCCTGCAAAAGTATTTCAGACACGGCTCGCACATAGTCAGCTCGGACCTATGGAGTTATTATGGCCTCCGGCACCTCTCCCAAATGCAACATATTACATAGCTCTTTACTTTGCTGATGATCAAGATTCATTCTCTGGAAGAGCATTCAACATAAGCATAAATGATATACTGTTTTATCCCAACCTTAATATTACTCCAGCTGGCATGGTTGTATTTGCAAATCAGTGGCCTTTGTATGGTAATACAAAGATAACTTTAACTCCTCAGTTTGGATCAAGTATTGGCCCGTTGATAAATGCAGGAGAGGTTTTTGAAGTGCTGCCTGTTGGAGGAAAAACTCATACTCGAGATGGTAATCTGCTATTCTTCTTCTAACATCAATTTAACTTGTAGTCCAATGATCATATTGGTTAACTCCTTTCGGTCCAGATCAATTTGGTTTATACTTCTTTTTATGTAGATTAATTATCTCTGTTACATTAACGCGATATATTTCTGTCTGCAGTCATAGCTCTAGAAAGATTGAGGAAGAGTTTCAAGAATCCTCCCGCTGATTGGAATGGTGATCCGTGTTTACCCGTTCAATACCAGTGGACTGGAGTTACATGTGCAGGAGGACCACGAATTCGTGTAATTACTTTGTGAGTTCAGATGTCTCTTATTCCATGAGCCTCAAACTCCTCCCTCCAAAAAAGAAAGAAAGGGAAAAGAGAATAGTTTACCTTACCCCCAACCGAAATTACGCCTGTCCAAGTGATTATATCCATTAACTTGTGTTCCTTTCTCTTTTGTCTGCAGAAACTTAACAAGCATGGGTCTTTCTGGGTCAATTGCACCTGGCATTGCCAGATTGACAGCATTGAGCGGAATGTACGTGAATATAAATTTCTTAAGTCGTCATAGGTTAATGGATGCAAATAGATTTCTTAACAATCTCTTATTTATCACAGATGGCTTGCGAATAATGATTTGACGGGATCTATCCCAGATCTGAGTTCATTGAGTAACCTGGAGAGTTTGTAAGTTACACTTTGGTTTCTTTTGTTCTATTTCCTAATGCTGTTGCAATAATACTGTTTTTCAGTATAGCCCAAGCTTTTGTGAAAAAGTAGAAAAATAAAAACTTTTGATCTTGTAGTTTTTCATACCACATAGAGTTGGTGCTTTAGCATGGTAATTGGCTTCGCCAAAAAGCACGCAAGCTACTTCAACGTTGCCTAATTAGCCTAATTAAGTGTGTCTATTCCTAATTGTCTTGTCTTTTATTTCAGACATTTGGAAGACAATCAGCTTAGTGGAGAAATTCCGACATCTCTTGGAAACATTAAGAGCCTTAATGAAATGTAAGTTTGTCTTTCCTTAATAAAACAAAATGAGTATTATACGTTGTGGATTTTGGCATCCCTATTTGCAGACTGCAACACTTCTTTTTTCCTCAAGTATAGCCTATGATGCTAGTACAAGTACTGTTTTTCTCAAGTATAGTAGCTATACGATGCTAGTATAAGTATGGTTTCTATAACCACCTCAACGGATTTGCTAGATATTCTCTCAGTCGGGGGAAGGGGGCAGTGGGGGGACACAGCGCCATTTGACACATGCTAAGCAAGGGAATTAGGATTTCTGGATGCTAGTAAGTTAATTAACCACCTCAAATAGTGTCTCTTAAGTGGTTTTCACTTGGTATAGAGATACATTTTCGAAAAAGGATGAAGCAGGTGTTTGTGAAATTTGTGTCAGATGCTTAATCTGATGGATGGTAGAGCAGCCACAGATCTCTTTAATGTGAGACTCCAGCTGTCAAATTGATGTTTTCATCAATTGTCGCTTCCCCAAGTTTCTAAAATTGTCAGATTATAGATTCTTGTTTACTCTACAAGTATTCTGACTCGACTTGCTTGTAGAATCTTGATAGAGATTGTGGTGTGGATCCACATTTTTAATACTTTCTGGTCTATCCATTTCGAAAAGAATTCTCCATTTAAATTGGAGAATCTCTGAGAAGTAATAAACCAATGTGGAACCATTATCCGAACTCATGAAATAGATGAGAACCATGCTTATTGATCTCTACTGGTAGTCATTCGCCACCTAGTTCTAACATTTAGACTACTGCAAGAATTATGAGGAATAGGATCAAAGAGCTTAACGGATGATAGTTCTAGTTTGGGATGCAAGTGATGAGGCTGTTAGGGTGAATAGTATTTCTCAAACAAAAAACCCAAAGAGCTAGGTTACAATAGTTGTACATATAGCTCGAATATTTCTTGTTCGCTGCTCCAACAGGATCTTTATCCGAAAAATCACAATCTTTGATGTGCTGAGTCCTTACCTTGAGTATCCATGACTGCTTTAGACATAACTTTGCTCCTGGAATTTCATTTCACAAGGTACATGCTAATTCTGTATTTTTTTCTAAGCGACCACAACAGATGTAATCTTTTATGATACCAAGTGAAAATTTGCAGTGAAATAAAAGATAGATGAATTGGTTTGCATGAGTGTCTGAAATATAGCTTCTTCTTTTTTTCTAAAATAGTTATACATATTGTCGGTCAGTTGAATATTAGTATATATTTGGCCATCTTGTACGTGATATTGATCCCAAAAGCATCATTTATAGTTCATCACAGAGGAATCAGGAAAACAGTTTTATGTGTTATTGGCATCATTTCACACACATCCCTTACTTAAAGTTCCAGTTTACATGATTATGTGACCTAAAAAAAATCTCAATGAAATATCTTTTGTGTCAACATATGCAAAGACGTTATATCGTCATGTCATTGCGTACGTTGGTATATATCCTGCAAAGGATGCGATTGAGGAACTTGCTTGATGTTGTATATGCTCATCTGATATTATGCTGAGATAAAGTTAATGACATAGTATTATTTTTTGCAGCTTCTTGCAGAACAATAATTTGACTGGAGAGGTACCGAGCAGTCTTCTCCGAAAACCAACGCTGAACCTCAGGTAATAAATCATACATAGCAATTGTTTTTTCATTGCTTTTGCCTTTTGCTTTCGTTCAAATATTAATCAAATTGTCCGGTTGCTTTCTTCGTAGGACCACTCCTGGGAATCCATTGTTGTCACAGCCCCCAAAATGAGGAGCTTATCCTTGCTCCTTTGGACATTGAGAAGTATAAAATATTCATTTTTTGGCATTAGATTTCAGAACCCACACATCTCTTTTTCAATCTTGAAGATTTGGTGAAAAGAAAAATCTTGAGAGCTTATTTATTGGAACTCCGGAATACATTCACCAAGACTAAGTATTCAAAATGGTTTGCCAGCACATTGTCTACCCAAGTAGTCTAGTAGAATGGATTTTTGCTGTAATTTTTTGGTGTCCATAGCTGTATGTACAGTCATTGGGTTTTCAGTTCAATATTTTTCTCCTTGTGTAACTCAAAAAGTTTGTCTTTGATTCATATATACTGGAACTCAATTGTATAAACAGTTTGTAACTTGTTTATTATGGAAGTGATGCAAGAGTTTTTCTGTTGATTGTAAAGTGAATTACTTTGTTCTGTTTCCTCTATAATGAAACCATCAATGAGACATGCACAAAAAATTGCAAAAAAATAGTGTGTAAACATTAAACAATTTCAAAAGAAATTCAAGAGACATATGCCTTGTTGGTTCACTATTTCTATGCATGAAAACAAAAGCTAGAAATGTCAGATTACAATAACTCTTGAAACTAGATGGAATTAGCTTATGATACATTACAAGAAATGAACACATCAACATGGTAATTCGTCAGATCCTGTGAGGAAACATGTAATCTAAACTCAGGAGAAGAAAGAAATTAAAAGATGTCCCGAAACCAAATCAAATTGGAAAAAGAAAAACAAATAAAAATTAAAAGGAGACATGAAAGAACATCTCTACACAATGACCAACAATGGGAAAGTTCTTCTTCACCTCTCTATTGCTCTTCCTTTCTTAAGGGAAAACAAAGGTGGCCGTGCAGTGTTTTTTCCCTGTGTGCAAATTGGCATATGAATCACAGGTCTAACTCTTAAACTTTCTGATTTACTTCTCTCCAAATCTTTCTTAATCCTCTTCACATGCTTCTCTTTGATTCCTTGAACTTTGCTTTTCTCATGATCTGGTACAGATATATCAGCAAGAGAACTTGAAGAAGAGGAGGAAGAAGTAGAAGAACAAGGTGATAATGAAGAAGCTCTTTTGTGCTTCAATCTTAACAACTCCTTCCATAAAACAGTGCATTTTGGTGGCCTAGGAGATGGATCCTCATCAATAAACCAATTTATTGGCCTAGTTTCTTCCTTGCTCTTCACCTCAGTATTATTCAATATTTCTTCCTCAGCATGTTCAGTTTTTAAACTAATCTTGTTGAGCTTTTCAGCATAATGCATTTGCCAATATGGACGTAACTTACCCTCGAAGAACAGCTCGTCCGCTGTGATCATCTTTTCGCTGGTTAACTTGTTGGAAAGGAACTCGAATTCTGCTGCACTTCGCGCTCTCTCTTGCTGATATTTTCGCTCTTTTTCTGCTTGTTCATTTGGAGTAATGCATATGAAGTTTTTCTCATCAAGAAATTCTGAAGAGAAGGAAATTCGGGGACTAGACATAGGCTCGTCGGATCTAGAGGCACCTTCTAAGGAAACCATGTTAGTGTTACCAAGAAACTAAGGGGAGAGAAAGAGGCTGAGGAAATGTAGCTGGATAAAGGTAAGAAGCTAAGTTTGTTGTGCTTTATAAGGGGAGGAAATTTTAGAAGAAAGTGGTATTTTTGTGCTGCTGTAGTTGTAAACTCTTATGAGGGGTTCTTTGTTATTTGCTAGTAAATATTTATGACAGTGAGAATATTTAAACCAAGTTGTCTGGAGAAGGAGAAACAAATGAAGTAAGTTTATGTATTAGAATATGGGAACAGCACATGGACACCTTTGGAGCTAAAGACAAAAGCTTTTCTACCATGGTATCTTACTGTCTTTAAACCGATTCAAATAATCAGCAGTATATAGGACAATAAAGTGATTGTAGCTCCAGTTAAATGGGATGCGATCATATCAGCATTGACGCACCAAATCCCATCAGAACTGTAAAGTTAAGCGTGCTTGAGCGAGAATAGCATTAGGATAGCGGACCCCCTAGGAACATCTGCTTCTTTAAACCAAAAAAAAAAAAACTCCTGTTAAATGTATGTTGAATTGAGTAGACTTTGATAGATTTTACTTCTGTTTTTGAACTTCTAGGAGACAGGAAGTTTCTACTTCTCTAGTTTGTTGTTTTTGCCTCACTGCTAATGTTTTATTTCAGGTTTTTTTTTTTTTTTTTTTTTGACTCTTTCTGTCCTGTGGTACTAGTAAAGATATTTACATTTGAGCTCCTTCAAATTTATCTAGTGGAGGATGGTCACTGTATTAGCAGGGGCGGGATAATCTACTGTCTTCGACTTGAACTATATTCTATATATAGTATTGCAGTTTCAACAAATATAAAGTAAAAATAAGGATGTGAAGTTTAGTTGGAAAACAAAATTTGTTCTCTCTTCTAGCCAATTATTTAACCACTTGAACTTGATAATGCTTCTCCAAATTCTCTTGGTGAAGCTTACTATTTTTCTTGATTAAGCATGAGCTGTACACAAGGAGAAGAAGAGGTGCAATTTCTTATTTATTCTTTTGGTCTCTGTGTGTGTGTTTGTTTTGGCGGGGGGGGGGGGGGGGGGGGGGCGGAGGGTGCACCCCCACTCACCTCTAAATTAATGAGATAGGATGAATTTCAGCCTCGATAAAAAATGCTAGGTAATTTCTTGTCATCTAAGTCTTGGTATGTATGGTTATTAGGCACATGTATTTGTGAGAGGTAGCACACAGAGTGAATTAATTGAAGTGTGCTTAAGCTGACTGGAACACGGGACACCATAGTTATACAATAAAAAATGAAAAAAGGAGACAGGGTGACCCCTAGGCTATACTAGCAGTCTGCATGAACTGTTACAACAAAGAAGAGCAGCACAAGAAGACAATAAAACTAGGAATTTTTCCAGGATGGTGGTTGAGTCAAGTCACAGTGTACTATTTATCAGTGGAACAACATAATGGACCTGGTAAAATTATGGTTATAGAAGCAATCTAGGGATTAATTTGAGCAAAATAACGTTTGGTAAATTTGGATGTCATTTTTTCAGATAAGTGCCCATTATTCAAGAACCTTAGAGCAGTTTATTAAAATCAAAGCTGTTTTATTAGTGAAACAATGAGAAATTTTCTTGAAAGTGAAAGGTAAAATATAGTCCTCATCTACTTAGACACAGGTGCAGCTGCACTTAATTTCGACTTTGACCATATATGTATACATGTAAATTTGACAAAACCTTATAGGGAGATTTGCAGTTTTAGTCCCTAAAACATCGACAATTGTAATTTTGGTCCTCAGATATCTGGCTAAGTAAATTTAACCTTCAATGGACTGAAATGTGCACTTCTAATCCCTAAGTTTCCTTATTTCTTTAAATTTTAAATCCTCTAGTAAAATTCTGGCTCTGTCAGTGATGTTTAGTTTGTACATTAGTCCATTTTAGAGGGTAACATAATTTTAAACATAGTCTACAACTATAAAAGGGACCCAAAACATACTCTTAATAAATTAAAAATTACATATGTTTAGTCATATATCACAAGGATTAAAATTAAAATTAATCAATAACTGAGGAATTGAAAGTGCTACTATCTCAAACTTATATATATAGTAAAAATGATATCCATTCCGATTTCAACAACTATTTATCATAGATTTGCATATTTTGTAGCAGCAAATCATTATAATAAAATAAAATGATAATCAGGAGAATCAATTAGTCAAAAGGAGAGGGTGCTTTAGAAGTTTGACCCTTCATATAACCTAACAGAGAGTTCATAATAACATGGGAGGACTTCTAGGCATGTGGTCACATGAGTCTAATTTCTAAGCCATGTGAGACTCTGCAATTCCCAATTAAATCAAGTTAATGATCTTTCTCTCTTACATGACTATCCTTTGAATAAGTTTGTATTTTGTTGGTCACTTGGTAATTTTCCTTTCATGCAAAGGGTAATTTTATCCTTTGATAAAGTTTACAATGTGGTACATATCATGTCCTGTTCTTGGAAAAGCTTACAATAAGATTTAGAACTTGTTAATCACCGTTATCTTAAAAAAAATTAAATTGATTTTTCAATCGGTATCTGATATCATATTGGGATCTAACTAAATTCAAATTCGCATTGCGAAGTTCCGCATCGGTCGGGGGTGGGCGCTAGGATTTAAAACACTCCCTAATAAAGATAACTATGTATCTACTAGGGTTTGAACTTGAGACTTCTGATTAAAGATGAATTAATATTTATCGCTCCATCACAACTATGATTGGTAATGACTCTTATCTAATCAATGACAGCTATGAACACAGGGTGAATCCTTTTCATTATTGCATACAGACTTGTTATGACAAGTTTACTAGTATTTTTTTCTCTAAAGACAGAGTACCTTTGCACAATCAATGGCTCTGCTTAATTGTGATTAAGAAAATACTGATGGAGTTTAACAACGGCTCATATGATAAATCAATATAAAAACTGATGATCTCGGGAGATGGAAAAAATTATCAATTTTTTTTTTAATGTTATCTTGGTCAATTTGCACATGTATGTTACTTATTATCTAATTAAGTAGAAGATATAAAAAGGATCCTGATGCAATTTTGATAATTATGAAATGATCTGTCTTTTCAAGTTTTGACTGTTGGAACCATTGAGGAAAAATGGATAGTTTACTCTTTATATGTTGAGAAATAAATTTATATGATAAAAGGTTGCATTATCAGACACAAATCAACTTGTATTTTTTAAATGGTACATACCATATATTTTATTGGGAATGTGTACTGAGGGAGGAGTTGAAAGATTAACTTGAGACTAGTATATGACCAAAAAAAAAAGAACTTAAGACTAGTATATCAGTGGAGATAAAAGTTCATCTTTAAAAGAATTTCAACATATTTTTAGTATAAAAGTGGATAAGGTTTTATATTTTCTACATTAAAGTAGAAGAAGCATCATGCATGTACAATAAAAGTGTTTCTCTCAGGTAAACATAGTATCTGAATAGCCGGAATGAGAGTTCAAAAGGATCTATTTTAGTTTAGAAAGGTTAATACATATTCCCAATTTCCCAGCTATAAACTTTTTTTGTATATTTGGAAATAGTAATATTCAATTTGTTTCAAATTGGATATCTTTAATTATTTGTCTTTGTAAAGAAATTTTAAAAGAAAAGTTTTGATATTTTATTTTTATATATAAAAAATTCCAAAAAGAGGAAGTTTCAAGTACCTGGGGTCAGTTATATAAGGTAATGGGGAGATTGACGAGGATGTTACGCATCGTATTGGGGCAGGTGGATGAAATGGAGGTTCGCATTCGGGGTGCTATGTGATACGAATGTGCCGCCAAGACTTAAAGGTAAGTGGTGGTTAGACCGACTATGCCATATGGGTGGAGTGTTGTCCAGTCAAGAACTCCCATGTTCAGAAGATGAGAGTAGCGGAGATGAGGATATTGAGATGGATGTGCGGGCACACCAGAAATGATAAGATTAGGAATGTAGATATCCTGGACAAGGTTGGGGTGACCTCTATAGATGACAAGATGCGGGAAGTGAGGCTGAGATGTTTCAGGCATGTGAGGAGGGAAAGAAGCAGATGCCCCGTTAAGGAGGAGTGATAGGTTAGTGGTTGCGGGCTTGAGGAGGGGTAGAGGTAGGCCGAAAAAGTATTGGGGTGAGGTGAATAGGCAGGACATGACACAACTTCAGCTCTCTGAGGACATGACCCTTGATAGGAGGTATGGAGGTCGAGAATTAGGGTACAAGGGTTGTGGGTAATCGTCCACTCTTCTTTTCCGCTCCCCAAGTTTTCGTATTATTGTTTTATTTTCTTATTTTGGATTTTTATTACTACATATTATTTCTTTAGTCTCAGTTATCCTATTATCTTGTTGCTAATGCTTGTTTTCGTCTTGCTATGAGTCAAGGGTCTTCCGGAAACAGCCTCTCTTCCTCCCCAGGGTAGAGGTAAGGTCTGCGTATATACTACCCTCTCCAGAATCCACTTGTGGTATTATACTGGGTATGTTGTTGTTGTATATATTTTTGAAATAGCAATTTACTTGTGATTATAATGTTTAAAGATTTTTCTTACGTACTAAAAGATTGAAAAAGAATTATTTAAAAGATGAATATTACTCTCCATTTCAAAAAGAATGATAATGCCCGAAGCATGAAAAACAAGCATCTAAATGAACTTATCCGCTATAAAGATAGATGTGAAGGAACAATTTCAAATAGAGCGAGTAAATAATTACTATATCCGTTTATTTTTACTTGTCTACTATATTAAAAATAAATTTTCATTTTTATTTGTCCACTTTAGCATAATAAGAGAAAGACAATCTTTTTTTTCTTGCTTTACCCCCAACTTTAACTGATAATACCCTAAATCATTTCTCAAGGTATTTTGAAATGCTAATAGTCATGAATATTATAGATTTATAGTAAAGTATATACTTTTTTTATTATTTCCTTAAAGGAAGTGTAAAATTTATTATGGATAAATAAAAATGATACAGTTTACATTGGTATATCCGAGGAAAAAGACAACGCAGTAAAGACACCCTTGAAGTTTGTCACCTATTCTTCTGCCGCAGATTTAGATTCAAGAGTCAAATTAGAAGAAAAAAAGGGTACTTAGGGAAAGTTCTCTTTTAATTTTATCAGATTACATACTCTAACGTACCTGTGGGTACAGCTGAAGCATTGTTGTATATTAGAAAGGGAAACACTAAAATAAGTGATTAAGAATTAAAAGCATGTACTACTACTAGGTACTATTGACCCTTAGTGCTTACCAAAAGTCTCAAATGCGAATTTTCTTTTATTTGTACTTTTTGGGAGTAGGGAGGGGGTTAGATTTCATCAACATCATAATTTTTTTCGTTTGGTAGTGGCTCCAAGGAATTTGGGATGTATATATGAATTAAGATATCGCAAATGGGGCATCAAACGGGTCGTTATATCCATAGAGAATTAGAACTTGTTGGCCTCAATTTGGTGCCAATTTATGACTTGAGGATTTCACAAATATTTGTGTAAGTTCTTTGAGTTTACACGGGCATAAATAGTTTTATGCATTTTATGGAATTCTTATTCAAATAACACGAATTCTTATTTTTATTTTATAAAGTTTATTACGGGCGTTTCCAGTTTGAAACCTTTTGATGTCTCTGCTTTGCCTTTCCTTCTTATTCTCAAAATATTTTTATGATACCATTGTTAGGAAGCATATCAAATACGGAGTAATAAATAAATTAAAGAAGGGAGACTGAAAGGCTGGTTTCATGCAAAAGCCTGGTTGTTAACGTGAATTGACTATTTTTCCCTCAAATTTTTTGCTTAACTGCATAATTGGACTTCAAACCTAAGGGCAGTTTAATATAATGCACGAAACATCTCTCGTTCATTCGTAATTTGATTTTGAGATATATACTAAAAAAGGTGTGTGAACACATTGTCCTTAAGAATATTTCGTCCCCACAAAACATGATATAATCAGGCATATTCTTTAGGCGTCAAGTTCTCCAGATGATTAACTAGGAGCAAAAACAATAAATTTCAAGAATGAAAAGCCCAGCTAATTTAAAAGACGGAGCATGAGAAAAATAGAAAGGGATTGGACTTAGAAATATATCTTGAGTTTACCAAAATACTCTATATATAGCCACATGCTTCTGTGGCTAGTCAGTAAAACTCTTTAAACTTTATCTAATGATTAGTTAACAGCTAGTTTGTACTCAGGGGCGGAGCTAGATAGGGGTGAGGGATTATTTGAACCCCATCGACAGAAAATTACACTATGTATATAAGATTAAAATTATTTTTATGTATATATAGTAGATGTTGAAACTCTTGACTTCTTCGCATATTTACTTTTTCATATTTTTAAACTCCCTTAATGAAAATCCTATCTCAGCAACTATTTGTACTAGCTAGTTTTGATTATTTCTAAGTTAAGTCAAAATAAGATACATTAAGTAGATAAAAATAAGGGACATTATTCATTTGAGATTCACTAATCACGGAGAGTCTATCCCATTATAATCATTATAATCAATAGCTTATTTCATGACTCAATTCTGTACTCCAATACTTCCTTGGATTTTAAGTGTTGATGGCAAAGAAAAAAAAAATGAATAATATAGATTTGTGTGGATAATGGACCTCTCAAACATATATGGTTGGATACACCACGTACTATGGCCTCACCGACAATTTCTTTCGGCAGCCGTATAACGTATTAGTTGAATAATTTTGAAACATAGATAATAACAACTTGTATTCATGATTGTCACGAGAGTTATGAATACTTTAATGATTCGAGTCCATTGATTTATTAAAATCTTATATTTGTCTCTGATCAACCAAAACACCAGATATAAGAGCAGTTTCACTTCTTCTCTTCTTTATAATTGTCCTTGATCTAATACACATTCTTTAAAGTTCATTTATATTTTAATTTCTGGATGTTTGAAACATCCATGAAGTGTTGGATCATTTTGTATATAGGACCGGATTCATGTATGTATATATATATATATATATATATATATATATATATATATATATATAAGTGTGGTTTGGCCCGGGCTCACTACATTAAAATTTATATTTACAACTTTTTTTTGTGTTATTTTTTGCTACTGCTGCTTTTTATTTTGTTTTTGTAACATTATATTAGTTGTAAAAGTAGTTCGACACTTTCTCAATGTTTCTAATATATTGAATCATATAAAAGTTTTTGTAAGTTAGAAAAAAATATTTTTCTTAGAGTATATCTAGACTTCTTTTTTATTTTCAAACAAATGCATGCACTTTCCAAAGTTGCTTAAAATTTGCCAAAATGTACAATGACAAATAATATAAAGGGTAATCTAATAGTCGACTCGGTCCATATTAGCTTGGGCGCACTCCTTAAGAAATCACTTATCCTTAGAAGCATTTTTACTAAATCACCTTAATTAAAGAGTGCCCATTTAATATGATTTTTTGGTTGTGTAAAAAAAATTACTTATCTAAATAATGATAAATTTGATATATAAAACTATTAATATCTTCTTAATTATATATAAAAAAATATTTATTTGGACTAATTATAAAAGCTAAAGGTACCATATAAAAAAAATTCACAAAAATATTATAAATATTAATATACACCAATTTTAGGGACCCACATAGAAATGGACAAGAAAATAGAGTGAAAAATGAGAATAGGCTAAGAAAGTCAAGATGAAAGTCTAACAATTAGTTAGAATTTAACTAAGTGACTACAAAATCTTTAGATTCCCCCTTATTATAAGTAGTAATATATATATACTTACGGAAGGTCCGTGCTAAGCCCGGACCTAAACTCAAAATATAGAATTAGAAATTTTCATTAAATAAGTATAATGTGTCACATTTTCTACCACATAATTAATTTAACGTATTTGCAGGTTAATGATCTCTTGTTGATAAGTTTTATAATTATTAAAATTTTCGTCACACAATTAGATGATTTGAATGAAAAAATTATTTAGAGGAAGAACATTAAGTAGAAAAATTAACAAATCTCAAAGGGACACAGTGATTCGATATCCCACTGACATGATAAAGATAAAGTATCATAATTACAACTTGTGAAGCTCATAAATCAAAAAATATTTTCGTATTTTTGTGAATTTGTGAGAGTGTGATTTTATTCATAGATAAAAATCAATTTGTTTTGATATTTGTAGATTTTCACTCGTTATTTTGAGTCAAGTGTTTATGCTAGTTAAATGTGATTTTAACCTTGGTTTTAAATGAAATTCAAGAAATAACTTATATTTATTAAATGAACCTCAAGAATCAATAAAATTGTATTCTTCATATATACTTTATACTTAAAAAGATTAAATTTAGTTAACCAAACAAGAGATTTTAAAGATAATTCAATCTTGACGGATAACGTTGTTTTCATTTATAACACTATATGGCATAATTTAATAAATTTATTTCTGTATTTATAAAAAAGCATAGATATTTCAAAGGCGATGTATAAAATTGTCCATAATTTTTTTATTCGGTTAAATTACACTCTTGAAATTTTAGCTAAAACATAATTTAACTAAATTATCTTATATATCTCAATTAATATTAATCTTTCTTTCACCACATCTCTCCATATTTATCAGCGCGGATAAAGGTGAAAAAAATAATTAATTCTATCTTGATTTTTTAAAATAACATATATTTAAGATAAAATAGACCAGAAAGACTAAATAATATTTAAAGCTATTTTTTTAAAACACATATGACCTCATTAAAGTATAAATATAAAGTTAAAAAAATACCCACATGTAAGTAAAAGAGTTTTCAGAAATTCTCAAATTTTATAATGCAAATTTAAATTAAAAGAAATGCGTACATGTAAGAATCTATACCAAACGAACCAACAACAGAAGAAAAAACCGTCTGAAAATAATAAGCAACAAATGAAAAAGGAGAAAATGAGAGAGCAACAAGAAGTACAAATATCTAGTGAATAAATTGTTGTTTTTTAGGTTAATAGATAAGATCAATAGAAGAAAGTAATATGAAAAATAAGGTAGGAGGTTCAACAGCTTTTGAAAAATACATTATAAGAACCAAAAGTAAATTTGATTCTAAAAAATAAGAAAAAAACCTAAAAATAATTAATTAAAAAATTTAACATTAATTTAGGAATATTTGTGAGGATTACAAAAGTGCCGCGATTGTCACCTATATATCGTAGTAATATTGTGAGTTTTTGCTTTGGTTTCAGTTAAGTACTATGGTGCTTTTTTAACGAGGTCCAATGCTCGTTTGTTTTGTTCAAGGTCGAAATGAAATGATACGACAATTTCTGACAACATAATATTAGTCTATAATGGTGAACTTATCTTTTTTGGCCATTGCTCAGCCCCATCAAATCTTCTTTAACTAATTTATTAACGGTAAAGGGTCAAATATATCCTTATACCCTTGAAAAAGGGTTAAATATACCCCTCGTTATATTTTGGGTTCAAATATATCCTTCTCATTATATTTTTGGTTCAAATATATCCTACTCTGTTAAAGTTATCTAAGGTAGATATCCAATCTTATGTGGCACTGACATTTGATGAGGTGGACACAATGTGGCGTGCAACCTCAGCATTGCTAACCCATTTTACCCCTCCACTCTATTTATTCTTCCTCACAAAAATTTCTTCCCCTCCATCACCATAACTTAGAAAAACAATAGCTTAGAAATTTGAAGAGAGCATAACAATTATATGAAAGTTCCATGCATAAAAAATTCGGAGGCAGAATGCAATAGAGATTATAAAAGCAGTACTATAATCAGTATAGCATTAATGAGTAAAAACAAGAACAAGAATCAGATTTTGAGCTAAACGGTGTAGCCGCTGTAAGTACTTGTAGATTACTTTCAGTTCCCTCCCATAATTATTCCGCGTTATTAGAGAATTTTTCAAGTTTTAAATCTAAAAGAAAGGTCAGTTTAGCCTCTGTTTTAGTTGTTCTGTTCATTTGGGTATTTATAAAGTAATTGAAGATTTAGTAATGTGAACTCCTTGATACAGTACTGCTCATTCATGCTATCCTGATTACAGTACTGCTTTTATAATCTCTATTGCAATTTATCTCCGAATTTTTTATTACCGAACTTTCATATAATTGTTATATGTTCTTCGAATTTCTAAGCTATTGTTTTTCTAAGTTATGATGGTGGAGGAGAAGAAAATTTTAGTAGTAGAAGAACAAATAGAGGGGAGGGGTAAAATAGGTTAGGGCTGTTGAGGTGGCATGCCACGTGACATCCACCTAATCAAATGTTAATGCCATGTAGGATTGGATGTCCACTTTGGATAACTTTAATGGAGGAGGGAGTATATTTGGACCAAAAGTATAATGACAGAGGTATATTTGAATTCAAAGTATAACGAGGGGTATATTTGGCCCTTTCCCGGTACTACTGGGGTATATTTGACCCTTTTCCCATTTATTAATTAGGGATCTTAGTGGTCGTTTGGTGCATGGCTAAAATTATCCCGGGACTAATTTATCCCATATCTTGGGACTATTTTATACCATCTAGGAGATGGTATAAAATAGTCCCAGGATAAGTGGTATAAGAAGGTATATCCCAGCTTATACCATGAGATGCATTTTATACTTTGTTTGGTACAAGGATAAATTTATACCTTCTACCAAACATGGTACAAAAATTAGTGCTGGGATATTCCAGCTTATACCTTCTACCAAACGACCTTAATATTTTAATTTTCACCCGCTTAGCTATCATCATTTGTAGTTGGTGGTGTATATTGAGTGTATAACAAGTATATAAGTAAATATACAATCAATGTATAATTTATACATACTAATTACACGGTAATTAATTAACAAAAACTTATAAAAAATAAATATTAAGATTATTTTTGTTATGAGTTTTGTTAGACTGCTGTGTAGGGTAGAGATTCTTATTAAGATTAACTCCCCAACTCTGCTAACTCTCATATTTAATTCGTCTAGTTTGGAAACCCTGTGAAGATTTGAGATCTTAGTAATTCACTCTAAACATAGAATTTTGGATCTTGAAAATGCGAGCCTCAAGTGTCGGGACCATAAATCAGGTGGGCTTAGTTTAGGTCTCTGTTTCTTCTTCTTTTTTTCTTTTTCTTTCTTGGTTTTCTTTTGATATATGAAATGTTGTTCAATACTAACTTGGCCATTTCTAAATAAATACTTAGTCCAAAGTTTTATTTTTCTCCTTCCTCGTCAAATTTTATTACTAATACTCTTAGCCTTAGGGCAAAGTTGTTTTTCTTTTTTGCAAATTGGAAGATTATTATATATCCGTAAGAGACTTTGAGAGAGACAATGCATAATTACAAAAAAAATTGGTCTAGCAATCACGAAAAGATATACACCCTTACCCTAATTAAGCTAATATAATTTGAATTATAATAAATAGAAAAGATAAAGATACCACCCGATATTAACATTACCAATTACCAAGTTCATTATGATAAAAATAGTAACTAACATTTGGTTTCGATCAAAACGGGCTGAAGATCGACAATGGATAAAGCCCAAATCCATTTAACATTTGTTTCAAGGTGGCGATTTGCACCATTGTCGTTATTTGGGGTGGTCTTTAATTTTTGTCCCTCAAATTGCTTGTCTTTAATTTTGGCCTTCACTAAAAACCCCTTGGGTCCGGGTTTGAACCCCGCTACAAGTAATGGTCATTAGGTGAAATCCCTAATAAAAATCGTCACTGTTAAGATATGATTATATGGTATATTATTTCGACGTGCAAATTCTAACCAGATGCCATTAGATAGTCTAGAAACAAATGTCCTATTCAATCTGGGAAAAACTGGGCTCACAGGTTTGAAATTGGAAGTTAATCGACTTTTTGGGAAAGTTATAGTTCAATATCATTCGGCAATCTAGTTTAAAATCTATGTACACAGTATATGCTTTATACTAAATATACATACCCGCACACAACATATAATATACATACCTGCACACAAAATATATATTGATAATGTATAGATAGTGTATACTTCAGCCATGTTGGTAAAAATTACCATACCCTCCACTTTAAGGACAACGAGGCCAATGCTTTCGCTTGGGCCACATACCCCAACTCTGAGCTTGGATAGGGCGAGCCAGTTTTTGTGCAATAACAAAGCCCAACCTTCAGGATTGGCCAAATGTTCCACTACTTTAACAAAAAATTGTGCAGATTGTCCTTCTTTTGGGGTGGTCTTTAAATATTGCCCCTCATATTTGTGGTCTTTAAGTTTTTCCCTTCGCTTGAAAAATGACTTTATACCTGAGGTTCTGGGTTCGAACCCCCGCTGAGGCATAAATTAAAAAAAAAAAATCACAAGGCAAGGCTAGGGTCGCGTGTATGTCGGACCCGACATACACTTGTTAAGGAATAATCAAAGTTATGCCGGACCCGACATACTTATGCCTTATGGGCAAACTTTTAGTTAAGCCTTAACTAAAAGTCTGTCTATGAGGCAGAACTTTTCCTTAAGACATAGTTTAGTTAAGGCATAACTAAAAGTATGCCCCATAAGATATAACTTTTCCTTAAGACATAGACTTTGCCTTATAAGGCAAACTTTTAGTTATGCCTTAAGGAAAAGTTATGTCTTATAGGGCATACTTTTAGTTATGCCTTATGGGGCATACTTTTAGTTAAGGCATAACTAAAAGTATGCTCCTAAGGCGTAACTTTTCCTTAAGACATAAACTTTGCCTTATAAGGCGGAACTTATAGTTATGCCGGGTCCGACATAACATTAATTATTCCTTAAGAAGTGTATGCCGGGTCCGGCATACAAGCGACCCAAGCCTTGCTTTGCGATTTTTTTTTTTAATTTATGCCTGAGCGGGGATTTGAACCCAGAACCTCATGATTTCAACGTGAAGCTCAGGATTGCAACGTGAAGGGCAAAAATTAAAGACCAACATTTTGAGGGGCAAAAACTAAAGACCACCCCAAAGGAAGAGCAATCCAGCGAATTGCCCCCAATTGGGTTACAACTTACAAGCCCATGTTATTGAGCTCGGCAATACTGGATGATAAAATTGTCCATGCTCTACATTTCTTCATCCACTCGTAGAAAAGAGATGATGCTTTCAGTATTTACTAAATAATATAATCAGCTGGTTGCTAACAACTTACGAATTATCATAAGAACGTGAAAATGTTTATTAAAGTACTGTAAGCTATCAGTAGACTAGTAAATATGTCCGCGCTTCGCGCGGTTATTATCATAAAATTTAAACATAATATTTTTATAAATTTAGTTGTGATAGGATAAATGTAAATTCTCTTGTATATGAATATAATTTTTAGTTGTATATATATATCGGTTAATTTACAAAAATATTTTCATTATCAACAAAAATAATAATTATGAAAGTGTTTTACTTTAAAATGTTTGTGGGTGTGTTTCCTTCTATTCTACAAAAAAGAAACATGAAACGAAAGCTAAAGCAATTTAAACTCACGAAGAAAACAAAATGACCAATTTATTGTTGGTTATATTCATTTACATGTAAATTCCATAATCCTTTCTCTCTATTTTTTGCCAAGTACAGTGCAACTAACTTTACAATTTGTTTGCTTTAACTTACTGACAATTCCTCTTGGTAGTAATTCACATTATCAAGTATATTAACTGTTAAGTTTAACTTGCTCAACAATCATATTCCAGCTTAAAAACTTTCAGTTCTTAGACTCTTGCTTTATCATCGATTCATCGTTATCCAGTTTTGTGCTTCAAGACTCAGTATTTTTATTAAAAGGTAGATGTTACTTCCGCCTGTTCAAAGTAAGTGTTTATTTGTTCTTTTTATTTTGGTTCAAAATGAATGTTCACTTACAATATCGAGAAGGAATTAACTTTTATTTTTCAGATTTGTCCCTATTTACTGAAGGCAATAAATAAGCAAGAGTCTTATTAATTAAGGATAATTTAGTCAAAATACCTATTTTTTTCCTAGAAGTTAATGTTTTCTTATGAGGCGTGAAAAAACTGGACACTTATTTTAAACCGGAGGGAGTACAGAATATGGATGGTTTGAAAAATGAGAAGTCTTTGAAAACTAACGTCTTACATCTTCATTGTCCTCCAGTACGTAACTGTCTTCCCCTAATTAATTGAGTAATTATTAGTCAATTTTAGACTTTTAAAATTAAATGATACTCCCTTAAAGAGACTTAAATACAATAAGTGGTAGTTAATGATCAGTAATTGCAAAAAATGAGTATTATTTTAAAAAGTGACTTTTGGTTATTCTTTTCAATTGCACATAGATTTAAAAAAATAGGATAATGGTCAAAATTTGAGATAAAAATAGAAGAAGGAAAAAACCATTGTTGGTTATAGGGAGGTGCAACATCACTTTGTCTAGGCTTAATTTTTTATAGATATACATTTTATGTTTCAAACTCTCATATTCTTGGATAAATTCAAAAACTGCTGTTATAATTCAATTAAGATTTTTTGATTTGTTAAAACTATTTGTAATAGACCCATATCCAAATTACTCATGTAAAATACAAATTCAACACATAGTAAAATGACATTATTCGATTTAAAAAAAAAAATAGCTAGTTCTTCATAATTCACTCTATTTCGTTGGAGCTAAATTTGAAACTTTAAATATGACAAAATTAAGTTTGCTTTTTTTTTTTTTCTCAATCAGACAACTTCGTCTAGAGAAAGTATAGGTTTTTTACATCATTTTTCAAAAACTAAGATCAAGTCTCTTGGTATTTAAATGCTTTGAGATATATATCAATAAAAGCGATAATCTACTAATGTCTATGTGGTGAGACAATTTCCTTTCAACATGCTTATTCATGGACAATTTATCATCCCCGTGACCACAAACGAAATATAAACAAAAAAAAATATTTCTTACATAAAATAATGAAGAAAGAATAAGTAAAACCAAAAATTCAAAAGGAACAGATATACGATGTGTATTAAGTAAAATTAAGCCTTCTAAATAACCAAGTAATAATTTCTACAAGCGTAACCAAAGAGATATATTTGACATTTATTTCTACAATCATAATGATCATTGGTTTGATAAGCAGTCCATTTGTTCCTCTTGAAACATAACAACTTGCTCATGATGCAGTGGCACTTGGTTTAATCTCTACTCTATACTTTGTCACTGCTTTAGCCAGTTTATACATTTTCCTTTTCACTTGCTGCAATTGAACAAAGTCACAGCAAAAATGATACTAAACAATTTAAGATAAAGATAGTTATTTTGATAAAAATAATGACATGATAGAATATGCAACAACAGTATGAACCAAAAATAAATCGACTACGTACTGATTGACGTTATTCCATTTCAGTAGAGAAATAATTGATTGGACGATTGTATGCACCCTTTGCTTGGATTTTGTAACTCATTGTCCATGTGAAGCATTTACTTTAAAGTTTTCTTGTCGAGCTTTCACGGTGGCTTCACTAGTTTGGCATGTCCCAGCAGATCCTTTAGTTTCATCCGGAGAAACCGCACGCAATGCTTTACATGTGTTTTAAGAGACCAGCAATATATTGGCTGTCTCTTCTCTGCCACATTGCACCAAGGGTTAATTAAGCAAAATTGTTATTGCACTAAAAATTGAGAAGTCAAGTGAGTGAATTAATTTTAGCTTTGAAATTGCCAAACTACTACGAGCAAATGTAACATAGAAAAACCAATAGCATTAGAAAAGATAGATAATATAAAAAAAGGATGAAGGAAATACGAGAGACACCTCTAACGGAGAGAAGTCACGCGTATTAGAAAAAACCAACGACACTGATTAATAGTTGACAGTCACCTATCACTTTTGATGGAGACTGGCTTGATTTAGTGAATAAAGAGAACCTACAATAGAAGAACGTTATATTAGTAAAATATGCATAAACATAAAAAAGAATAATTTCTTGTTCTGTATGATTTACTAACTGAAGAGACTTTTATCCAAAAGTCACGTTGACGACATGACTAACAGAATAAGTGAGATAATGCATGACAAATGAGGGTTTTGCAAAAACAAATTGAAGTCCATTAGTACGTTCATTAGGTATAAGGAACACCATTCTCTCTTTCCAAATGATCATTCCATACAAATTAAATAGCTACAAATTAAGAAGAGGAAAGGAAATGACCTTTTTTATAATTAAGATAATTTAAGGTGAGTTATGAATAATCAATTAAGAGGAGAAGTTATGAAGATGAAGAGGTGTGAGTTATGGATATCATAATTTTTTTAAATAAAATATAATTACGAAAAATAAGGAAAAAAGGCAAAAAAAGGAGAAAAAAGATAATGCCAATGGAGGCCATAGAGAGGTGCCCCATAGTAGGGCTGCTTATCGGGCGGATTGGACGGATTATTACACGTAACGGTTTGGCTTAACGGTTATCGGCTTTTAAAAGTACTAATCCGCTAGCCAACCTATAAAATATCGGTTGGTTCGGTATCGGATTAGCAATTATCGGACGGTTATCGGGCTGTGTATCAGCTAAATATAAGAGAAAATGAAAGAAGTGAAAGAAGATCTGATACTAAAAATAACTAAGTAACTCTATGAAGACATATATAACTTATAAGTTAGCCTTTTAGTGTGCCAAGACAGGAGAGTTTTTTAATCATTCACAAGATTCCCTGTACATGCTGTGTTTCATTCAAACTAGTTTACAATGCATAATAATGTATGCCAAGAGCTGGTTACTAACAAAGAAGTCTAGCCAGGTCCAATACACTTGGGAATGACCAAAACAACTTGCCAGGCAAAAATGAACATTTTTTTTAATTTTATTTTATGAAACCAAAGCTGCTTTTAATTGATTAAGCACTCAACAGGCAAAAGGTTCAAATGTACAACTGAATGCCAGTAGCTAACCAACATGGCAAAGTACTACTATGAAGAAAGCCTGTAGAAGTAACTAGACAGATAGCTTCTTCCTCTTGAACGTGTTATACCTTCATCAATGACAAAAAATGAAGGCATCCCCAGTGCTGAGGCTTAGCTTTAAGTTTACAAATTATAATTGCCATACATATTTTATATGTTTAGGGGTAAAAATATAATAAAATATGATAAATTCTTAACGGGTTAACGGTTTACCCAATAAGAAAATTGAGTAATCCGTCCCCCGCACCGATAAGCCGTTAACCCAATACCAATAAGGCTATAAGCCAATTTTGCGGTTGGATTATCGGTAGCGGTCGGTTTTGAACAGCCCTACCCCATAGGATTGACTATTGCTAGCTTTATATTATATATAGATTTGTCACTCGATAAAGGCTTCCCTATATTGATTGTGAAAATGTTTATTAAAGTACTGTAAGCTATCAGTAGATTTGTCACTCAATAAAGGCTTCCCTATATTGATTTTCTTTATCTTCTACCAAATACTCTCTCCAAAGCACAAACAACCATCCATAAAAATTCTGAAAATAGGTGCAAAATGATAGATGTGATTTCAATACGCATGAAAGCTCATGCGTTGTAATGAAAAGCAACAACTAAATTGACGTTTGGCTAACGAGAAAAGGATGAAAATGGTCCCTTAACTATGATAGTAGGTTCAAAATAGTCCCTTAACTATGCATTTAACGGTTTTAGTCCTTTAAGTTTGTTACAAGTTAACAAAAATGGTCCCTTAACTATGAGAGTAGGTTCAAAATAGTCCCTTAACTATGCACTTAACGGTTTTGGTCCTTTAAGTTTGCCATAAGTTGACAAAATGGTCCCTTAACTATGAGGGTTGGTTAAAAATAGTCCCTTAAGTATGCACTTAACGGTTTGATAATGTCAGAAAATGATGTCTCGAAACACAAAGACCGACGGACTCTATCGATTAAAACTGAGGGAATCCGTCGACTAAATAAAATACACTAGACTTTAGAAATAAATTAGAAATAGCAGAAACTAAAAAAGTTGTCACTACCAAAAACAAGCGAAAAAAATGATGGACGGAAACCGATGGATAAAATCGAGGGACACTATTTTTTTTTTAATTTTTATTGTTTTTTACGAAAACCAACGGAAGTCCATCGGTTATTTTTGAGGAAAAATGCGTAGAAGTCCATCATATAACCGACTAACGTCCGTCGGTTTTGTCCCGAGTTATTTGACCGATCTAGAGTTCTCACTAATTTTTTCCTTTTTTTCATAGTTCTCGTCAAATCTAACAAACAGAGTTCGATGAATATTTTGTCGAGACTAAAACTGTCAACTTATGGCAAACTTAAAGGACCAAAACCGTTAAGTGCATAGTTAAGGGACTATTTTGAACCCACTCTCATAGTTAAGAGACCGTTTTTGTTAATTAGTAACAAACTTAAAGGACTAAAACCGTTAAGTGCATAGTTAAGAGACTATTTTGAACCTACTATCATAGTTAAGGGACCATTTTTGTCCTTTTCTCTTTGGCTAACTGATACTGTAATTAATCTAGCCAAAGCAGCTCAAAAGTTTGAGGATTCAGAAGTTTTTGATAGTGAATTTTATGATGTTATTTTAGTATAAACAATATTAAAGTTTGTACAAAAAAAAAGGTACAAAAAATTGTAAGAATGAAAGACAATTTACTCTTCAGCAGTAAAACTATTTTAAAACTTTAAATTAAACTATTTAAATCTTCGTACTAGTAAATATAGTCTTTTATAACAATATCAAAGATAATATATTGTAAGTACATGTCTAACATCTTATTTCTTTAATTTACCTCGCACTATTATAAATAATAATATTACTATGTGAAGTTAAATATTTTATGTCATTTAAGGATACTATACTATAAACAACAAGTACGGAAAAAATATCAATAATGACAGAGTGCAAACATCTAAGAAATCAGACATGAACCAAAGATTACTAAATTGCATGTGTAAACAGTTTTTCCGGAAGGCTTTTGTATTTTTTGGTTTGGGGAAAAAACATAAGTAGGCAGTTTTTAAAGAATAATTATATAAACATGACAGCATTAATGAATATCAATTATGACATAAAATATTTACTACCATGGCAGTTTTAAATACAGGGGATATGGGAGGTAATCCCAACAACCAAAATCGTTTTTCTTCCTATTTTTTGGATAAAATTTCTTATCAACGGTGGATATAATAATAAATAATAGCGGAAGAAGAACATGAAGAAGAGGCCGAAGAAGAAATCCATGAAGAAGCAGAAAATGATCAAAAAGACCAAGACAAAAAGGGGGAAGAAGACCAAAAGAAGGAAGATGAATAAGATACTTGATGTCAAAAATCTGGTGGAGGAGGAGCTAGGAGGTTTCTGTCACTGTCAACATTGGGATCTACAGAGATAGTTGGTACTTCATGCTTTCTGATTTTCGTCATCGGTTTTTGCGTGGTGTACATTCTTTTCTTTTTTCTGGTTTAAAAATGATGTGAAATGGCACTACTAAAGGAATATATTAATTGAAAAATTAAACAAATTTAGAGATAACGGTAAAAAATATCAATTTTTGTGAGTTTTCAGCACTAGTCGAGATGTGTTTTGATAAATAGTTCGTAACCGTTTAGGTAGTAAACGCAAACACTTGATAGTTCAGATGTCTTTTGATAAATAGTTGGTGATAGTTTAGGTAGAAAACGCAAACACCTGATAGTTCAGGTAGGAAGCTAACAAAAAAGTGATACTTGAGGTGTGTTTTCAAATTTTAACATTTTTTAAAAATTTATTAGATATAGGAGTGAGGAGTTAATACGATAAAATATATCTCCCGTGAAATTAAACAATGTATTTACTCTCTTATCAATCTGGTTTTTCTTCCTCCTTATAATCTCTTTCTTGTTTCTCATGATTTTATTTTTAAATTTCGATTCATATTCTTTAAATTAACTATTCCTGTTTGTCACATTGATTGATCCATAAATCAGAAATCAAGTTATTTTGTGTCTCATATTTTTTTAACTCAGAAATTCCTAAAGCAAGTGTAACAAGGTTCAAAATTCGATAAATATGGGCTCATTCCTTTACCATTTTCATTTAATATCATATTTTTTTATAGGGAGAGTTTAACACCATGACATGTGTCTAACCTATACAACATCTATTGCGCTCTCATTACTAGATCAAAGCCATGTAGATTTTTTTTGTGTCTCACTAGTATGTGAATTTTATTTAAAAAGTTTAAGGGTCTTTTAATATATTTTGGTTTTAGTCCACCTATTTTGTTGCGAGCACTGCCTCGTGAACGTGTTGTTCAACCAGCTTCATTCACATTTGGTCACGGAATGACACATTCATTGTCTTTAATGTTCTTGTCATTGTTGTTATCTTAACTGAGACTCTATAAAATTTGATTGAGAATGTCATGGGTGGACGGATGGTGGGGCGGTGTCACACCCCAAACCGGAGTGGTGCGACAGACACCCGAGCCTTACTTGTCGGGCACCAACGTACATTACATACTACTTAACTCGAACGAGCTATGGGCCGACAAGGCCGTCACATGATAGTCAAATAAAAGAAGGATTCACCTGCAAACAACAAGACTCAATGAAAACGCACACACACACAAATATATATATATATATATATATATATATATATATATATATATAAGGGCCGAAGAGGCCACCATGTGAGTCTGCACCTCAGAACACAAGGCGAATCAGGCCGCATTCCCTACTAAACACAGGACACATGTCTACAAGCCTCTAGGAGCAGCATGACTGTTAGAAGGTTGGGACAGGGACCTGCCATACCCGTAATGCAAATATACAATACACACACACACACACACTCAAGAGTCATCTAGCATACCGACATCTACAACAACTCCTGGAAGAGCGGAGTGTGACCATCAACGCTAAGCTGGGGCCGCCTACTGGGGGGATCCTTCTATCGGGCTCTCTGGACTTTGCGGGCACAAGAACACAGCATCCCAGCAAGGGACGTTAGTATGGATAAATGTACCATGTATGCAAGGCAAGAACAAATAACTAAAAATAGAGAAATAAGGCCGAAACAACCTGAAACTCTGAATGCAACTGAGGCATATGACATGCATGCTTTTTTTAAAATTAAAAAAAAAACACACATATATAAGCCACACTATGGGGTTGCATCATCATCATCAAGCCGCTCTCTGGGGCTAACATCTTCATAACGTACCCAACTGCAGTGGTATGCAGAATAGGTGCCGTACTCTGCCGACTATAGCGCGGCTTGGCGTCATAATATATATATATATATATATATACACACTAGACACTAGAAAAACATAATCTGAGACCATCAGAGTGAAGTAAGGTCGGTAGCCTCCGAATTCATTATGTAATTATCGTCATCAACACATACTCAATGGAAATCTGAAGATCTAGTGAAACATGAATCATATAATATATTAGGGAATGAAGAACATGAACCTTATGTCTAGTAGAATAGAGTTTCTTTTTATTGGGGGACATATTACGTTAGTACCGTTAGGTTATTGCCAAAAGAAAGGAAAGAAGAAACCTTACATACCTCGTTAGCTTCCTGCCAATCCAACCTCGCTGCTTGTCTAGCGGTTCAGCCTATAACAACGATAACGTCTCTCGTTAGGCTAAGGATACACTTGGTATATCACGTATATCAAGCGATACACTTGTCGTAACGAATCGGATAACATTTCCCCTAATTCTTCTATTTTCCCCCAAGTTATTACCATACTAAATCCACCAAATTCCAGTCACAACACTATTTAGAAAATCACCTAACAGTCCATACCACAACAACAACATCAAAATACGATTCCCTGCAATTAATTTCGTATTTTTCATCTCACAATTTAGCTATGACCTGGATGAATTTAAATATATCTAGGAAAGGAGAATTCTTACCTTATAACTCTTCTTCCACCTTACTTCACTTCGAAGAAATCCCGGATTCAACAACGCGACAAAACGGAACAACGAGATCGAAGCGGTGTGTAAAACCCGTACGTTTCCTTGAGAAAAATAATACTTTGCTCCCAAAAAGATTGGACCTCATGTTGATATATTTAGGAACTGAAATTCACGTTTCAGGTCCTAGAAATTATTTGCAACATACATAAAATTTTATGAGAAATGCAACACTCGAAAGAGGATCCAAATATAACTCTTATAAAGACATGTGGCAATATTTGATCTATGAACACTTTATACACTTGGTCTAAATATACCTACAATAAAATACTTTATATCTTGTATTAAACATGCTTCGACTAAATATACCTATAATAAAATATTTTATTCCTTGGTTTCAAAAAATACCAGGAATAAATTTACTTTTAATAAAAACTTGAGTACTTATAACAATATATTGTTCAAATATTTGGCATAAGTCACTTGTAATAACAACATCTAAACATATTGATATTTAACTAATACCAAATATAAAATACTTGGTACAAATATTAATATACCAGAAGACATATATCAAAAGAGTTCCAATCGAATAGCTCAAATCAGTATATTCAGTATTTGAAATTCAACCCAGTAGACGAAAATAGGTATATCAGAAAATGGGATATAGTTGAGAGAATAATGGATAATTCTGGGAGAAGATTGCATAAATCGGTGATATTGGATCTATTTCAGAATATTTTGAATACTGTAGAGAGAGAAAGATTTGGTATTAGTTGTGCAGTATTTTGTTTTAAGGATTGGAAAGAATCTCTTAAGTTAAGGATTATAATTATCTGTGATTCTTAAAAACAGCTATATACGAAATAAAATCTTTTATTTTTGTAATATTCAAAAAGTACTATTATCTATGTATTTAAGTCTTAAGAAGGGTCTTACCACATAATTTCCCTTTTGATTTCTTAGTTACAAAGACACACGACTACCATGTGTAAACACTAAACAGCATAGGGTTTCAGGCTGGATTTTTTTTTTTTTGTTTTGTTTCTAACTTTTACCTCATACTGACCCGAAAATGGGTCATCAAGGTGGTAATAGAGATCTTAGTGAACCTGGTTGCAGCTTCTAATGTTTTGCTTTCCCTAAAATTAAAAGATATTAATATCAACACAATTGCTAAAACTATTAAAAATAAATGACAGTCGGATTTAAATATCTTTCAATGTGTTCATTATACGCTCCAACACCCTCCTAATTCAGGTCTTTTGCATGAACAGTTGCCGCCTTCAAACGGGTCTCCATGAACAACCTCCTCGCATCATCAATTTAAGGGCCAGAAACTTACATTTAAATGCATATCTTCCAATGTTGTCCACCATCACACCGAGATCACGAATATTTGCTGGATTGAAATAAGGTTGGAGTATGCATCACTACTAGAAAAAGTGATTTTCCCCCGACATTCAGTGAAAAATTTGTGCTATAAAATATAATTTTTCCACCTATTTCCACTGAACAATCTACTGGGAAAAAGCATGGTGGGAAACAAGTTCCCATTGAAACGCTGGAAAACTTCATAAATTTTTCGTGTGAAAACTCTACTATTTATGTTTTTTCTCACCGACATTCAGTGGAAAATAGCCACTGAAGATTTTTCAATGGAAATTCAGTAGGAAACTAGTAATTTTTTAATAGTGCATCCATCGCAAATATCAGGTTTAAACAAAGTAGTACAAGAATAACACAGAGATGAGAGCCATATTCAGGTGACCACTGGATAAATCAAACGGTTGCATTCGAAAGGGGCATGGATAGCTGGGTTGGGTTTACATGTTTTGGACTAAGCGTGGGAAAAGGCCTTCGATATTGGGCAAAACATTAGAAATTAGGCCAAATTCATAAGCGCCTCCTAAATTTGTCCACATATTCCTCATAGCCACCTAAACTGACGCTTGTTTCAATTTGACACCTAAACCACTGCGAATTTGTACCATTTAGACACCTTTTTTACAATCAGCAAAAAATATAAAATGTGTGTATTACACTCGCGGTGACCTGGCAAAATGACCAATTAAATGACGACATGTGGCAGATTAGTCCAAAAAATTATTAAAAAATGACACTTGGCATTTGAATCCAAATTATTATTTTTTTAAAAGTAACTTTACTTAAATAAATCAAAAATACATTTAATTGTTTTTTAATTAACCCAAACACCACAACCCCCCCCCCCCCACTCTTCTTCCCCACCGAACCCCACTCCCCCCTCCACCGGCGCCAGCTACATAGTAGCATCCAACACTAGGTTAATCAGCCTTAAGCTTTTGCTTCCAGCACCACTGCAATTTTCCAGCAGTGAGCTTTCATCCTCTAACTTCTCTAGAACCCAATTGGAAAGAGGTTGGAATACGCAACTCAAAACAAAATCAAAATGGCAAGCTAAACAGATAGGAATAGCTTGAGAAGCTGTTCTCCCGTTTGGAAAAAAAAAAACTCACCTTGTTTTCGTTCAAATTGCTACCGATATATTGCCGCCCCCCATTTCTCCTTCTTCCCAACTAGTAACCATTTTCCCCATCCCATTTCCCACGATTACGAGGAGCAAAAATGGACTTTGACCCGAAAAAGTAATTAATTCGTGTCAATCTTGCCGGAAAAAATGGAGCTTCGCCGGAAAATTTTGAGACCTAAATCTGATACGATTTCTAATGAACAAAATACAAAGAAACTAAAAAAAAAATATGGAAGAAGTCAAATTGCAGAGAGATGACGGGAATGGAGGGGTGGGACAAATTAGTTGGATGCAAAAATTGAGGAGGAATGCCAGTCCAGTCGTCTTCCTCCTTTTTTTTTAGTTAATTGTTTTTTTAAAAAATTATTTAGATTATATTATTAGATGTATAAGCTGGAAAAAAAATTATTTGGATTCGTTTCACGCGCTTAAAAGGGGTAAAAAACACGTTTTTTGCCACCTCAGCAAAAGGTGTCTAAATGATACAAATTTGGAGGGGTTTAGGCATTCAATCGGAACAAGCTTCAATTTAGGTGGCCATGAAGAATATGTAGACAAATTTAGGGGGTTGTTTATGACTTTGACCTAGAAATTAATACTATAGTTTTTGATCGAGGGCTTATGGGGAGCCCTAAATACAATCTTTTAAAGGTAAAATGAGTTCTAATACATAAAATATATAAGCCTCTTATAAAATTTGGGTTTAGGTCACTAATTTAATTTATTTAGCTGCCCTTGCGTTAACCTACTCATCGCAAGGATACATACACCCCCACCCCCGCCCCCAACCCCACCCAAAAAAAAACCCACTCCACTTTGGCAAAATAAATTAGTCTAATAATCGGATCTTTACTAGCTATCCTATCATATAGTCCCTCACCTGTGGTCAATATTTTATACACCCTCGAAGTACAAGGAACTTTTTGATCATACGATAAATATGCAGTATAAGGCATGCAACATAACTCCTACGCGCTAAAACACTATTTAAATTAAATCTTGGTTCTACCGACTAAACAGCCAAACAGGAATCTAAATCAAAATGAGGATATGAATTTAACTTTTGTGAATTATGTATCCCTTTCTAATGAGTTGAGATGAGCAGTGTCGTGTTATATATATGCCTTCTAATTATGAAGTTGGAGATTAGTCATTTTCCGTGCATGAAAACTGGGACTAACTTTGGCTCCATATTCAAAAATTCATTTAATTCTGGGATTTGCTCTAATATGTCCCCGTTGAAACTTCAAACATATGGAATCTTCACTACTATTGTGATTTAATTTAGCAGCACATAGCGCATCCCCATCACCAACCAGTAGGTTGGAAATTTTAGTCACTTTGATGGTAAATTTAAATACTGTTCATGTGATCCTCCTAGATGAGGACGTAAAAGAAAAAAATTTAAAATTATTTTTCGATCAAGAAGTTTGTGACGGAATTCATCGAGAAAGTGGGGTGATAAGGACAAGGTTGACACATAAATTTATTTAATAAGTGATTTTCGACGAATCTAAGAAAAAAGGTATAAATTAAGTTGTCACAATTATTTCATTGATGATAGATATGGGACGCCACCTGACGGCGTTATTACAAAAAGGTATTCTAAAACTTCATCCGTTACCGGAATGGAGTTGGGAAATTCTTTAAATCGCATCGCCACTATAAGTAAGATTTACACTATCATGTCATCTTTTACTTGTTATAGTGATGATTTTCAAGATAACAAATTTCATATTCTAAGGAGCTAAGACTTGTATTAAATCTTTTTTATGTACAATACTATTAATAAAACGGTAAAGTTGTTTCTATATGTGAGTATAGGTCAGAGGTTCGAGTTATGGAAGCACACACTAATCCTTGCATTAGAATAGATTATCTATATCATATCCCTCGGGTGTGACTTTTTCCTGGAATCCAGCTAATCTAGATGTTTTATGCACTGGACTGCCTTTTATTTGTTTACTGTTAAAAAAATGACACATTATAAGGTGACATACAAGATTCAATTAAGAAGTGGGATCTAGCATGGAATTAGTTAGTTGCAAAATGAATTCATGAAGAGGAAGAGAAATTGAAATGTATATATATGCAGGAGAGTGATGATTGCAGGAAGGTAGCAGTGATGAATGGCGCTTTACAAGCCCTATGCATGTGAAAAATGCAAGCTAGCTTAGAGGACCACCCACACCCACCATCATCAAATACTTACAAAGGGCGGCGTGAAAAGGCTTGTCATGTGAGCTGTCTGGTTTCCTACGCACACATGTGGAGCTTCCTTTTCATTGACAATTTGTGCTACATTAGGAGAAGTTGTGGCATCCATCTCTCTCTCACGATTTGTTTGGTTAAACTTTAAAGTACATCAATGTATTCTACTCCTCAAATTTTTTATCATGCATATAGATCGACAGATTCAAAATTTAAAGTTTACAGATTTTTATAGCCACAGGGCGCAAAGAATTCATGTAAATCCGGTCTCTTATTCAAAAATTACACTGCATATGTAAGGTTAAAATTAACTTTTTATGTATATACTACCTCTATCTCAATTTATGGGACACTTTTTTCTTTTTAGTTAGTCTAAAAAAATGACATTTTTCGATAAATTTAGAGTAACAATTTAACTTTAAACTCATTTTACCCTTAGTGAAATGATTTATAGGTATACAAATATTTATGGTTTGTTTTAGACCTTACAAATTTTAAAAGTCTTTCTTTTATTATTAACTATGTGCCCCTAGTAAAACACACACACATAAATTGGGATGGAGGGAGTGGTAGATGTTGAATCTTTTTAATTTTTTTGTGCGCTTAATTAGTTCCTTATATTTTGAATCCTTTAGTGAAATCTTGACTTCGCCATTGTCCATAATGATCTAAGTAATAGTATACGGCAATAATTAAGTCCACTGTCTACTATTTATAAATATGTAGTAGTAATTATTCTAACACATATATAAATTTACATGCACCATAATTATAGACGGAGCCAAACGAGAAGATTAAATAAATACGACGACATGCCGCAAACTCACGATCTATTTGGGGCAATTTTCACTATAAAAAAATGGGTAATTTGCGGAGGTTGAAAGTTGCAATTCGCAGAAGTTTTAACCTCCTTTAGCAAATAGCGAAGGTTAAAATCTTCGCGAATTGTAACTTTCAACCTCCACAAATTACCATTTTTTTGTGGTGTTTGAAACACCTTTGTTACCACCTTAGAACTTTTTCTTATTTCAAATGGATTCAAAATTCTCTTCTTATCCAATTTTTTGAGAATAAACCGGAGACAGGTCATTTGAACGCCTTTATACCATGTAAAACTTCGCTGGGACACACGAATTAATATATATACTCTACTTGCCCTACTTTAATTTATCATTTTAGGTAAAACGTGATAGCTACGGGACCAAAATATCTTTAAATGAGTGTGTGTCACCTCCCAAAGTAACTCCAAATAATTTCTTCCTTTATATTTTAAGCTACCCAATCATACTGCATGCGAAAAGAAAAGTTAAGACAGCATGTTTTAATCTTGGTAATTATATAATATAGAATTTGCATATTTACGAATTTCAATAGGTTAATCAGCCTACGAATTATCCTTTAACTATAAAACTAAAAAACAATTGCTGTCCAAATTTTATGATACCTCATATTTTTGTTGGGGTTTTCCTAGTTTTATACTCCCTCCGGATCAAAAAAAGAGTTCACTTAGCCATTTACACACTCCTTAAGAAAATACCAACTCCTAGACAAAAATAGGTAATTTGACTAAACTACCCCTAATTAAATAGGCATTGGAATTTGATCATATAACACTTAATAGGGGCAAATATGGAAAAATAAGGTTAATTCTTTCTTGATTTGCTAAGTGGACTCTTTTTTTTTTACTCAAGAAAAAAAAAAGGCTAAGTGAACTCTTTTTTTTATCCGGAGGGAGTAATTCTTTCGTCCGACCCATATGTGGAACATATCTCCCCATATCAATGTACATATATGATGCATTCTTTTCCGTAGTTGCGGTATCCAGAGATAGTAAGGTAGTTACACGTAAATCTTTGATAAACGATAATTGATAAAAGAACTGAATGCTATCACAGGTTAAAATTGGATAGCTATAGTTCAAATTATCGACGTATGTAACTTAAATCCTTCTCAAGATGATGCATCATTTTACTATAAAACAATATTTTCCATACAGCATCATCTCAAATCCTTCTTAAAATGATGCGGTCTGCCAGATTATTATCGCTTTCATATTTCCATTTTTATAACAAGCGATGTAGGTTTAGTATAAATTTATAACTATTTTTACATTGTTCATTTATATGTTATAATTTGTATTCTAAGTTAGAAGTAGTGGATGTGCTCGAACCTGTTAGCGAAAGGTCTAATCTATGTCACACAAGTTAATTTATTTGTATTTAATTCAAATTGTATTTATTCCTTATCCAAAAAAAGTACCCTACTCTACAAGAGTCATTTAATTTGATATAGCATCATGTGATGCTGCCTGGTGTAAGTGCCAAAATGATGCAGAGGTGGGACGGTGGACCAAACATTACGGTACCAATGGAAAGTACATAACATGAAATAAAATCTAGTATCATTCATATTTGAATCTGCTTTGCAAACCAGAAATTAATTTGAGTATTCATGGCTCATAATTGATACTGGTGCTACGTCCAATTTTCTAATGTCCCACAAACTTTATCAGAAGTATTTTTGTAAACCCCACTAATTAGCCTACTGCCTACTGTTGGACCTGCAGCATCGGACCTATTCATCAAAGAGATAGGCACTAACGATCTACATTGAACTACTTCAATTGGCTCAATGATAATGTAGATCTCAACTTTTCCCAATAAGTTTTCTTGTCAATCTTTTTCATTATAAAAGGTTTGGAAAATATTGTTGCTATTGACTTTTATTAGCCAAGAGAGATTATAGTTTATGAGTTATTTTTATTACAAATACTTCTGATTACTAAACTCTGAATATATTATTTATACATATAGTAAATAGTAAAAAAAAATTAAATACAAATAAGGGAGTTGAGCCAAAGTTACTCAGTTTGGCTCCGGCCTAGTGAGTAGCTTATGACAAAAAAAATTGCAGAATACTACATAATTCACTCCATTTGGAATTTTACAATTTAAAAATTAAAATTCCGCAATTGACGTTCATATACGTCCAAACTGAAGTTAAATTCAATATCTTATGAATTCCAAGATTTCGACTGCTTGAGAAAATATACAAGTTCCAAAATTCACAACGTCAGGATATATTGAAAAAGAAAATTGTGTGATATGTTTTCAAGCAACCAAGTTCGAGATACTATTAGAACTAAAGACTTTTTTTGGTCGACATACGAATCTACCCATTGACTTGAAAAATACGTGCGTAAAAATTCCATAATGAATTTGAAGAAACTCCATAGTAGAAATTTAAGTCACGACTCAAGTGATGCCTAAAGTCAAAATTATGAGGGGGAAAAAGCATTTAATTGAAGGTGACACTGCTAGTTTTGTCGGTGTTGACTGAGAATGAAAGGGTAATATTTGAGAAGATTATAGAATTAAACTCGAGAAGACCAGAAGAACAAAAAATAGGTTAGACCACAAGGCTGTGGTAGGGTGGTGGGATGAACGGGATACAAATGATTATTTAGGAACAGCTTTTATAAGTATATCTATTGATAGTGCAACTTTATATTATCTAACGTGTCTTATTTTTAAAATTATAAATTCAATTTTTAAGAAAGGTTGCTTGTAATTGCTTTGAATAAATTAAAGGGTAGTGCACAAATCATCCTGGATGAGGGCCGCATCTCTTGAGTGTTATAAGCATTAGTGACTGCTTCCACGACTCAAATCCGTGACCTATAAATCACACGATGATAAAATGATTATAAAAATATTATATTTACATTATCAATCTATCTAAGCTAAACTCTTAAAAGGGAATTATTGCGGAGAAGCATCAACTTCAAAGAAGATGGAATTATGGAAAACATGGCTAGTTTACTTCGAATGTTTCGTAGTTTGAATAAATTTCAAATTCAAACTATTGAAACTTCAAAGTTGCTTCCCATAATAAATGTCACCGGTCTTATGTCCAACCAGATCGAAGTCTTGAAACTACACTCAATCTTCTCATGAGGCACATGGAAGATTCTCATATGCTTACAAACCTTATTGCATTAATAATACCTGTACTACGTACCCTCTCATAATTACTTATAAGTGAAAACATATACCGTTAGACTAAGTCATACTCCAAAATTACACACTCATAAGAATTGTAAAAATAATGTAAGTACTTTAACTCACTCAGATTCCATCATATAATACGGCAGAGAGAGAGAGAGAGTAGAAGACAAACTACGGAGTACAAATTCCAAGACGCACCAAATTTCAATGGAACAAAACAGAAGATAGAAAAATCCAAATGAGTGATCCATTAATAACATCACATGCAACTCATTAAAACTTAGATCAAGACACAACGGCTAGGTTAAAACTATAATGAAACAGAAGGACAAAAAAACAACAAAAAGGTTAAATTCCTCGTCTTCATCAGTCAAATAACCCACTAAATAAAATAAAACCCTTTAGATCCAATGACTAATTAACTAGCAAACACAAAAACTCTTGATCTTTTTTTCCTTATTTACCTTGGGAAAAAAACACTAAAACTTGTTAATTAAATTTCATTACTGACCCAAGTTCTTATTAAGTAGCGCTGTGACTCTGAAGCATGGAATTTTTGCAATGTGCAATAGCACCTTGAATTGCATTTTGTAGCTCCTCCATCGTTGATGCATCTGATGAACCAATTCCACCTGTCGTCGTCTTATTGGTTGGCGTGTTGAACCCACTCCTACTAAGGATACCAGAATGACTTGGTGATGATCTCATCGACGATGGACAGCTTGACACGTAGCTTCTCCTCCTAGGATACCTCAAATTCCCCGAAAAAGAATGTGAAATTGTTGTATTTTGAGTGTTTTCTTTGATACCAATATTCTCTCTATTTTTGCATAATGTCACAGTACTTGACGATACCATAATTTTCTCTGAAGGCTTTTGGGATAATTTCTCGTACAAAGGCTTGACCTTTTTCAAGTACTTACGTATGACTTCTCGAGCAGACGTACTCATCCGCCTCACTGAGGAAGTCTGAGCAGGCAGAGTTCCTGAGATCCCATCAGAATCATTAATATTCCGGTTGTTCTTATTAGATTCCTTGCGGAACACGGAAGAGAATCTCGGGAGCGAAAAGTTCAAGTACTTATTAGTACCTTTCTTGATAGAGGAAGCCCCTGTAGTGCCACAAGGGATAATGTTATTTATCGAGTTGCTAAGACGCTTGAACTCGTCCTCCTCCGCAACAGAACTAGGTCGAGAAGAGTCACATCCTTCGGGGAGGAGGACGAGGTCACCACTCGAGTACGAATACTGCGAGTCATTGGAGCTACCACGGCTTCCTGTGGAATCACGAGAAGCAGTGGTCGTGGTATCAGAGCTGGAAGAGGTCGAGGAAGAGGCCAGAAGGAGAGTGCGAACCATAGACAAACGTGGGGATTGGTGGAGTGGAAGGAGCTGGCCTTTGTAGAAAAGTTCGTCAGCCGGGCATATGTTAGTATTAGATTTCCGACTACGTGGAGAAAGGGCAATGGTGAATTCGAAATCGGAAGAGGAAGAAGAAGAAAGAGAGCGGGTAGGGGAAGAAGGGAGAGTGTAAGATTTAGGGTTTGTGTGTGTTCTTCTTCCCATCTTGATGTGAGCTACATTATGGATCGCCAACTATGGAGGTTTTGTGGAGAAACTAAAGAGAGAGAGAGGGGGGCAGGAGAGTAGTGGGAAAAAATGGCTTCTTATATGGAACACATGTTGGGACTTTAATTTGTGGAGGAAAGTGTAATTAAAAATGGTCAAAACTTTTTCTCGGAAATGGAGTGTTGGTTACTTTCTGAACAGTCTCTACAATTACTTTCTAATTGTAGGGACTGTTTATATCGAACTTAAAATGAATATAACGTTCATCCTTTCCATACAAATAATGGGCTCGAAAATTCAAGGAGCAATGCATTTAATTTAGTTTAAATATTAATTTCTCACAGAAAAAAAAAGTTCACTATGTATTGAAAAAAATTAGCGAAAAACAACTTCTGTCGATAAATAATAAAAATTATCAATATTTCTATCTAGCAACGAATTATCAAAAAATCTTATTACCCAAGGGGTATACGAATTTTATAGGCGGTTCTTTTATTGTTAAATGTGTTGGTGCTTTATAATTGAGACCTTTCAAAAGTTCTAAGTAATTTAGGCATATTATTATTAGTGTATACGCCCGAGTTTTGTAACTAATTTGATATATTCAAAATTAACCTTCTGATCTTATTTTCTATAGTTTTTATTTTTATTTTTTCGTTCTTCTTCAATGGAATGAAAGGAACACCTAAACGTGTCATAATTTCCAAAAAGAGACTAGAATTTATATTTGATTTGACTCTAGATGCTGATAGGAAGCATCTAAACTACGCAAACCAACTCGACAAATCGGACTTACCATGAAGAAGACGACAAAATACAACTGTTATTTTGGCTTTAACTCATTTATTACAATTAAAATTAAGATACGGTACAATGCAACTGCTAAGTTGGCTTGAACTTAATGTTCTACCTTGTTATTTAATCCTCTAATAAGTTACCCAAAATAAAATATTAATTACCATCATAGCAAAAATATAGAGTTGCTTTACTCTTTCTTTTTCACCCCCCAACTAATTCAGGTTTTCACGGAAAATCTCACTTTGAGAGTAAAGCGCCCGAAGACAATTCTGTACCCATGACTCAACGCCGAGATCTTTGATTAAGAATAAAAAGTATAATCACCTCACTACAATCTTAAGTGATTTAATCTTACTTTAAAATTACCAATTTGAATATTTACTTTTTCATAACAAGAAAGCATAAATAAAAGAATGTGTTAAACAATGACTATGATTATTTCGTTTTCTGCTAAAAGAGAGAGGGACTAATCTTTTTTCTGATCTTTCGTCGGGCTCATAAATGAGGAAGCGCTCTCTATCAGGAGTTTTTTCAACTTAAACTTAAAATCTCTAATTAAGACCGGAGGAACTTCAGGTATCCAATCTCATTTCACCCTTTGATAGTGATCAGACAATAACACTTATTCTAGATATTTCTCCAAATGTTGGTTGGTAAAATTAAATCCATAAAAAGGGGATGGGATTTGAAGATTCATATAATATGTGGTGAGAATTAGGGTATACAATAATGAAATAGGGGAATGGTGGGGATTGATCTGATTTTTTCTGAAGAAGTATCACATGGGGGTATATACATATAATATTGAGAAGTCCTTCTCACTTCTCAGTTATCTTCTCAGCTATCTTAGTGCATCTGTCTTATAGTCCATGCATGTGCTCGTTTTGCATTTACTAAAGGTTGTCACGTGACTTAGACGTTAAAGGTGGAGAGCCTAATTGAATTCTTAAGACAACTCCTTAGGATTTATCTTTAAGGACGTGTTTGGAAAGCCACTCAGGTAATTGAAATTGGGTGTAATTGAGTGTAATTACACAGTTTAGCCTATTTGTTTGATCAGGTAATTACACAGTTAGGTAAAAATTGGGTGTAATTGAAATGGTGTAATTACACTCTTCAATTCTCAAGGGAGGGCTGAGAATTGGGTGTAATTACACCATGTAATTATAAGGTTATTTTGTAGCCTATTTCTTTTTAATTTTATTTTAATTTCTTTTCTTTTTTATTTCTATTATTTAATTTATTTTTTATTTTATTTTAATTTCTTTTCTTTTCTAATTTATTTTTTATTTCTATTATTTAATTTATTTTTTATTTTTACTTTTAAATTATTTGTATTTTTAAAATATATTTTCTTTTTATAGAATTTATATTTCGTTTCCTTTCTTCTCATTCCCAACCTTTACTTCTTGTGGCTCCATGTAATTGCTCATATTTTTTTTAGTTTTTATTTTATTCATTAACCGTGTTAATATTCTAATTTTTTAAACTACATCTCTTAATATTAGAAAGAATGAGTCATTAACAAATTTGGCATATAATGAGTGACTTTATTAAAGTAGAATTTAGTTGTGAATGAGGTTTTAGACTTATATTTTCCCTTTCTTTTGAATTAAAGGAGTATTTACTTATGTTACATTGAAACTTACTTATGTAACGTTGCAATTTGACTTAAGAGTATTATGTTAAAAAAAATTCTTTTGGATTTTGAATTTAGGTTATATTTTTAATTTTAACAATATTTGCATTAGTACTATTGGTTTTTTATTTTCACATTGTATGTTGTTTATTTTTCACTTACAGCTAATAGAATTATTGTCAAACATTTGAATAGTGTTATGACATTATATTTATAAGTATTCTTTTTTTGTCAAACATCCGATCCCATGATGTTCTCACAAAAAAAGGTATGCTTTTAAGTTTTATAATCAATTAAAATTAAAATACTATTAATTTTAAAATTATATATCAATTATTTTTTACAATATTAGTTACAAATATATTATTATTAATTAACATATTTTCAAGAAACAATGTATTATTAAATAACTAATTTAATATCATATAAAGGCACATATTTTTTAAATATTAATTTTAAATTTTTTATAATTAAATTTTATTTTTAAATTAAACTAACTGTGTAATTACACTTGTGCAACCAAACAGCACACTTGTAATTACACTGTAATTACATTATGACAAACAAACAGGTCGTAGTAATTACAATACTGTGTATTTACTAGGTTGTGTAATTACTAGGGTAGTAATTACACCAATTCCAATTACCAGGTGGCTTTCCAAACAGGCTCTAAAAATTTACACTATCGCTGTATTTTACTTTGTTATAATATGCGTAAAACTGATTTCACTTATTATAAACATTAAACTGATTTCACTTATTATAAACATATATCTATAACTATGTTTAGTGTATATATATAGAAGTTACACTCCTCTTTATTTTTTATGTGCATGCGTTTGGAGACTTACACAAAATATTAATTACTGCAAGTCAAATATATATGGTAAAAAGGATATGATCATTAGTGGGTTTAATTAAAAGGAAGGAGTATTTTATTTTTTATTTTGATCCCTAGAGTAAGATTCATGTTATTATATTAATTACTACATACATTATTGTACAACTCTACTTTATGGCTGTGTAAAGAAAAGAACAGCCCTACTTTTATGTGTTTTGTAGTGCTACAATTTCTATAACATGACGACAATCTGGTTGGCAGGATATATGACAATTTGCCACATTAGTTTAGTTTCATGTGACTACAAAAGGATTTCGATAAATTCATTTAATTAATCACTATCAGATATCTTTTAGATTATATCCTACAATTTATAATAAAATTTATCGACAATAAGTCGCATTGCTTTCTAAATTAAAATACAGTAACAAAACACAGCATTTCAATTGTCATATACAAAGGAGATGTATAAAAAACCTCTAGTACTAAATAAAAGTTAGTAATGAAACCTCTTTTTTTACGAAGTAACATAGCATTCAGGTTTTTAAAAAACAATTAATATCTTCTAGTAAGTACCAGTATTATGAAATTAACTACTATTAAAAAAAATCTAAAAGAAAATAAAAAAATCGAATGTAATGACACAGTAGGATGATATAGGACAAACATGCATGCATAAAGGCGAAGCTTGCAGCAATCAAGTATATATCAACACTTGTGACTTTTTTCAGATGAGTATTTCCATTGTATCAAATCTAATGAATGATTATTATCAATCTTCAATCGGATTTGAACCTGCCAAATACAGCTATTTTTAGTTTAAAATCAGTTACAATTTGATGGTAAAAAATCCATAAACCAAATGTGTTTTAGTTGTTTATAGTTTAGCTGCATCATAGCTGCCACTGACTTTGGTTAATAACTTAATATCATGCACCATGAATGTACTCACATGCATGAAAGTTAAAATGGAGAATTGAAGAATTAATATTCGGCATGCTAAAAAAGTACAAGAACAAACGTTTTAATTAAACTGGAATTTGAAACTTTTGCTTCCCCGGCCCTCTGCAAACATTATGCAGGTTTATGAATATCAAGTTTAACTTAATTATTAGATGTGACATCATATCTATCGTGAAACTAATTCACTGATCTCCTAGTGAATCATAATTAACACTCGCGATAATTTGCGATACTTAAGTAGTTACGGATCAGTCATAATATACACTCATATTAATATTTCATACTTCACAATGTGATAGTACGTTTGTTAAGGTGAACCACTAAACTATCTATAAGAGCTTCTTTAATTTCTCAGTTTAGCTCCTCTTAGCTCTCTTAGTTTCTCTAAATTTAGCCCATCCAACCACTAACATTGCTTCAACCATTAGCATGTTGAACCTAACTAATCTGTCCCTCCAGAGTTTTCATGTTTTGTTAACACGTGCGAGAGGGTGTTAGAGAATGCAGAATACATCAAATCACCCTTAAATTATACCCAAAATATCGATATCACACCTAAACTATACGGGCGACCTATTACACACATGAACATCTAAAAACTGAATTTATTTGCACCTTATAAGCTGATGTGGCAAAAAAAAATGATAATTAATAAATAGGCGAGTGAAGTAGTAAAAATAATTTTTAATTTAATAAAAACTGATTTTTTTTTCAACTCTTCTTCTCCATTTTCACCACTACCACCCAAACCCGCCTCTCCTCCATTTCATCACCACCACCACCACATCCCCCTCTTCTTCTTCACGCCCCACCCTCCATTCTTTCTACTCCCTTTCTTATTGCATAACCACCATTGTTTCCAATGAGCTTTAATATTTTCCGGTGAACTTCAATATTTTCCGGTGAGCTTTCATTTTTTCCAATCTTCTTCATTTTTCGGTCATCAAATTTGCATCTAATCTACATATAAAATAATAATGAGCTTCAATATTTTCCGATGAGCTTCAATATTTTCCGATGAGCTTCAATATTTTCCGGTGAGCTTCCATTTTTTCCGATCTTCTTCATTTCCGGTCACCAAATTTGCATCTAATCTATCTATAAAATAAAATGGGAAATATTGAAGAAATTTGCATCAAAAGGGAAATTTTCCTGTCACGAACTGCCCATTCAAATTGCACGGACTGCCTTCAAATGGCAGTGAAGAAATTGCACGCACTGCCCTTCAAATGGCAGTGAAGAAATTGCACGGACGGCCCTTCAATGGGCAACAATGAAGAAATTGCATGAACTGCCCTTTGGGCTCCCGTCTCTTCCACCTTCACGCCACCCTATCCTCCCGTCTCCTCCACCATCACGCCACCCTACCCCACCCCCAAACCCTTCTTCTTCATTTCACCACCACCACCCTCGCTCGCTCCCACCTCCATTCTCCTCCACCTTCACGGCTGGCGGAGCTCTTGGCAGTGACGGGGGAGGACGAGCAGTGGTTCCTCCTTGCCATTCTTTTTTTTTTTTTAGCATAGCTTTCCGGATCTGGGTTTGACGTTAAGCTCGAAAATTCCTTCAATGGTGGTAATGAATTCAATAACCAATTTTGCAGCTCAAAACTATGAAGCTCGTGATGAACAACACGAAGACAATAAACAGCGAATAACTAAAAGGAATTTCGAATTTTCTGATTGATTTTTCTTTTTAGAATTTGATTTTTCAGATCTGTTTGTTGTAAATATCATAGTCTACGATGGAAGAATCTCCAATGTCCCCGCCTATAGGAACACTCCTCACGCTTTATTTGCCATTGCCAGAACTGAGGTTTCTTTCTTCTTTCTCTATTTAAGCTTACCTACATATGTATTTGCTACTGCTCACCTTCTAGTTCTTGATGGAGAAGAAAGGGAGGGTGAAGGAGGAGGGGAACGGAAAAAATATAAAATTAGAAATTAGAGGATTTTTTGACGTGGCACTGACGTGGACTGACGTGGTACTGACGTGGCATTGACGTGGGGAGAGAGTGTGTACACTCTCCCCTAATGCAACTGGTCATATTGTATCAGGGAGCAAAAAATATCACTTTTAAATATATTAGGTGTGTAATAGGTTGCTCGTATAGTTTAGATGTGATATCGACATTTTGAGTATAGTTTAGGGGTGTTTTGATGTATTTTGCCCTTTATATATATGTACTTGTACCTCATCGATCTATTGTGTAAGGGTCTCTAAAGAGAGTTAAATAGAGTACTTCATCCATTAACTTAAATTTTTTTTGCTGGATAATCCGATTCTTTCACAATAATCACTAGCAGTTAACCCATTACGAAATTGTTCGTGTTTCATAAATAACATTAATAATTAAGATACATGTAAAGGCTAACACATGAAAGAAAAATGTACAAGATGATCATTCTCCAAAAGTGACATTCTAAAACACCGTATTTCGCAGTAAGAATTGTTCCCAAGAATTAAACTGGGTCAACTCCAACTGGAGTCAAATTATGTTCTGGATTGTTCTCTAGTTGTTTTTTATTTTCTTTTTCTGATAATTTGATGTTGTAGATTCAGATTATGGGTATCCAATGAAGACCGGTTCCTAAGCATATGAAGACAAAAGCAATTTCTGAAGATTAAATAAACTAATCCCGTTCCTCATTTTGTGATTAAAGGAAGTACAAATCTAGTCTTGATTGAAGGGGAAAACTCAACAGTACCACGTGCCTAGTGAAGCAATCTCATTAATAAGATGATTGCATCTTCCAAAACACGGCTTAATTGTGCATTGATACAATTAATACCTGTATCTTCCTATAGTATATATATGCAAAATAATTCTTCATCCCCGATCTTAATTAAGGCTAAAATCTGTTTCCAGTTGGATGTGACTTATCACTGTCAAGTGTTCCATTTTATCAATTTTCATGCAATTAAACTAAGTACCCTTTATTTTTTTGGTCAGCAGAATGAATCATTTGACATAGGCCCTAACACTTGTAAATGCTTGATATGTAAGCCTGGCAACCGGTCAGGTTTTACTGGTTCAAACCGGTAATCGGACCGGTTAAACCGGAACCGGTTACGGTCAACCGTTTATTTTTTACCTGTCCGAGTTTGTATTTTAGGGACCGGATAACCGGTTAAACCGGTCAAAAACGATTTTTTTTTTTAAGTAGCCGTTGCCATTGTGGGCTGGACCGTTGGCCAACGGTCCATTTGCAAAAATGGCCGTTGGCAACAGCTCCAAATTCCCCTTTTGGCCCCCCAACTCCCCCAAACTTTTTTTTAACACTTTAACCCATCCCCCACCCCTATATAAACTCCTCTCAATTTCCATTTTAATCCACACCAATTCACTCTTCTCTTTTTCTCAATTTCTCTCAATTATAGTTACTTTGCAACAATTAGCCACTTTAAATTTCTCTCAATTAAATATTATAAAGTTTTATTCTAGTTTCAATTATTAATTTTGCAATTATTAAAAAAAAAATATTGGTGGAATTAGTGATTTTGCAACAATTTGAAGTAGCTCCAAATCTTTGGTGGATTTGCAATTCTAGTCGCCTTCACTTTGTTGGAAATTAGTCCGGCAATTTGTTACCTTCGTTCCAACTCTATCTTTATTTTCCGTAATTTAATTTACGCAATTTAATTTGTTGCAAATTATTTTCTTGTGATTTATTTGAGTGTGATTTAAATTAATTCTATTTAATAATGGCAAAGAGATTTAGACGTGGTGCCAGTAGTAGTGGTATTATTAGGGGTGGGTTTAATGAGGAAACATTTGTGAACGAAACATCTAATTTAGGTATTGATGTTGGTGAAAATAATCCACTTTTAAATCATAAGGCAATGCAACAACATTATACCAAAACTTTTAATGAAATTGATGATGATGATGATGATGATGAAACACAAGCCCCCGAAAATCTCATAGGAGATACAGGTCTTGCACAATCACATACACAAGAAAAACCGTCAAGAACTCATAAGCCAACCGCTAAAATTTGGAAATTTATGACTAAGAATAAGGAAAGAGAAATAGCTAAATGTAATTTATGTAAACAAGAATTTGCTTTTAGGCAACAAACTAGTAAGGATGGTGGAACGGGTACACTAACGGGTCATATGAAAGATAAACATAAGGATGTTTGGGGAGAGCAAATGGGTTCAAATGTGGCGGGTATTCAAATGACGATAGACCCACAAACCGGTAAAATTTTTTGCTATGACAAGAAAAATAGAGCGTGTAGAAATTGCTAAAATGGTTGCTTTTGATGCTCTACCATTTTCCTTTCCTTCGGGTTTGGGGTTTGTTACTTGAATTCAACGTTGTTATAATCCGTTATTTGAGGGTATTCCTAGAAGTACTTGTAGAGCGGATGTTATAGATTTGTATAAAAAATATAGATTTTATTTGCGCCATGTATTTAATTCTTTAAATTGTAGTGTTTCTCTTACCGCCGATTTGGGTCTTAGTCTTAACAAGTTAGATTTTTTTTGCTATTACATGTCATTGGGTTGATGATAATTGGGTGATGCAAAAACGAATTATAGCTTTTTTATATGATGAAGGAAAAGGTCGTCACGATGGAAAATATTTAGTGGATTCAATGTCTACTATTATGAGATTTTTTAACATTTATAGAAAAACACTTTGTATTGCTTTAGATAATGTTTCTAATAATACAAAGGCAATTGGTCTTTTAAAAAAGGAATTAAGCCCTCCGCTAAAAAATATTTTTCATGTGAGATGTAGTTGTCACATTTTAAACTTGATTGTTAAAGATGGTCTTGAGTGTTTTGAAGATTCTATTCAAAAAGTTAGAAATGTGGTTGCGTTAGAAATGCAGTTGCGTTTCTTTTTTGTAATGCTAATAGGGCAAAACTGAGAGATTTTAAGAATTCTTGTGTGGAAAATGGCCTTAGACCTAGGAAAATTCAAGTAGAAGTTGACACTAGGTGGAACTACACTTATATTATGTTACAACAAGCATATGATTATAGGATTCCCATACAACAAGTTCACAATAATTTTAATACGGATAGTGATGATTGGTTAAATATTACCAATTAGGAAGATGTTAAGGAATGTGTTGAACTTTTACAAAAAAATTATAATGCAACTCTTGCTTTTTCTAGATAATTCTATCTCACGGTAACCGGAATTTTAGCCTACTTAGCGGAAATAGCTAGAGTTTTACAAGAGTATAAAAATAATCCGGTTATCAAGCGGCTATTTTTAATATGACAACAAAATTTAAGAAGTATTTTTTTCCCATCACAACTTTATTTATATTGGGTTCTCTTTTAAATCCTTATTTAAAAATGTCTTATACTGGAGCATTGGTTAATCAAATTTATACCTTTTTAGAAATTGAAGAGGATGTTGAACCATCTTTAACTGATGCCGAGCTCACGATTGATGCCGAGTTTAGAAAAGTTTTTAGTCATTATTCTAATTTGGAAGAAAATGCTACACCTGTTGCTCCACACCCTACTACTTCTCAAAGTAGCAAAAAGGGCTTGTCGGGTTTGTCGCATTTAAAAGTTTTACATTCACATCCAACTCCTTCTCATAATGCAAACTTTGATGAATATCACTTTTATTTGATGCAGCCAAATGTGGATATTAACCAACTAGATGATTTGGCCATCTTAGCATGGTGGAAGAAATACAAGGCGAGTCATCCGATAATTCAAGAATGGCTCGAGATATCCTTACGGTTCAAATATCAACCGTGGCTTCGGAGAGTGCATTTAGCCAAGGAAGACAACAAATTGGAGACCATAGACACTCATTATCCGAATTTAGCTTGCAAGTACTAGTGTGCATTTGCGATTGGATTAGATCGGAGCGACGCAATCAAAACTTAGAAGCGGTGGAAGGCGAAGAGGAAGAGATTGAAGATTTGATAGCAAGTGGAGTGGACCAAATGGAAGACTTTGAAGTTATCTCCATGACCGAATATGATATGGCGGATATTAGCCAAATGATTGATACTTTTTGAATTTATTATTCTACTATTTCTTTGCAACTCATGTATTATTTGCAAGTTAAAAAAAAAAAAAAAACTACAACTTGCAAATAAATGTTATCCATGAATAAATAAAATATATGGCTCATTGAGTTTTCTTCTATTTACTTGTGTTCATATTTTTACTTATATTAAGTTAGGAATATACCTAAAATATACTAAGAATATACTTATAATATACATCTACTTAAATTAAAAACTAGAAAGTTATATACTTGAAAAATAACTAAAATATACTAAGAATATACTTATAATATAAATATAATTAATTTATAAAATAGGAATTTATAAACTTAGAAAAAACTTAAGTTATAATACATATAACTTAAACATATATATATATATATATATATATATATATATATATATATATATATATAAAAGTTATATAACCTAAGTATATTGATATATATAAGTATATTCTTAGTATATTTTAGGTATATGTAGTATAACTTAAGCATATAACTTAATATATATATACGTATATACTGTTAGTTAGTAAATATATAAACTTTACTTATAAACTTATATAACATATATAAATATACCTATAATATACTAATAAATACTCTAATATATATATACTATACAAAAAACAAAACAAAAAAGGGTTTTCTAATGTTGTGGACCGGTCTGGTTCCGGTTTCCATGTTTGGAACCGATGGCCGGTTTCGGTTTTTAGACCGGAAACCGGCCAGTTTTATAACCGGTTACCAGTCCGATTCCGGTTTAACCGGATAACAGGCTTATTGATATGTATTATTTTCATAAAATATACTATCACTTAGTCATAGAACTTGTAACTTTTCTTCTCTTATTTGAAAACCAAAACTCAATGCATAACAAAACATATTTTAGCTTCAAGGCTTCAACTATTGTACCCTAGCTAAAACAACGGCGGAGCATCAAACCAAAACACATTGTTTAAACTACGTACTACCTTCCGTCTATATATATATATATATATTTTTTTTTAAAAGTTTTCTACGTCTCCTTAAAAAGTTATTTAGTAATCGTATTAGTAAGAGTATTTATTTAAATTACTCTTTATATCTCTCGTAAATGGCTAATTTTATTAACACCCATTAATTGAAGCAATCAATATATATATAATAAAACTAGGTATAGACAAAATGATGTGGTACCTCTTTATGACCACCATTTGCATTTATCTTTTTCTCCTTTTTTTGACATTTTTTTTTCATTTTTATTGCATTTTTTGACTCATTTCTTCTGCTAACCTATGAATTAATACATACAATAAATGTAGCACTCAAGCCCATATACTCTTTGCATTAATCTGAATCATCCACGATCATTGTTACCCTTCTTTATCATCATACGTTTGAAACGTTTCTTTCACAACAAATTAAAGCTATTGAATAACCCATAAATGGGTACTTTATTAGTTTCAGTTTTTTTCTTAACTTCAATTACATATCATTATTATATTACTTCTCTTCAACAAAATCCTTATCAAATTATGATAAGTAAGACAAATTTAGTCACTACTATCAACCTATTATGTCCTCTTTTACGCCAGGTGAGTACTTCTTTTGAACTCTTTTTTTTTTTTTTTTTTTTTTAATAAAATTTCCGAGAACATTATATTGTTATTTTTTATACATGGCTGTGATTTTTTTGCAGATTAGAAATAGGTGAGTAATGGATTTATACATGGATGCAACATTCCCCTATTTTATTTTTTAGTGATTTTATGATACTATTGATTTTGGCCGATTATTTTGATTTCTATTTGTTTTATTAATCTCTTCTTTTTTCTATTTTGATATCTAATGGGTATAGACTTTCTTGAATCAAAAACAAAGGTTTTTCAGGTACTAAAGTTTTTTATACCAAATGTTTATTTCTTTTTTTAAATAATTTTTACTTTTCATTCCTCTATCCTATATTTTTATTGATTGTGTAACATGCTTTTGTTGCTTAGCTATTAACTGCTAGAATGGAAAATATATCAACAATAGTAAGTGAAGATGTTATTTTATTATTAGGTTTACCAAATAATTTTACATCTTTTCAATGAAAAAAGATTATTAAATGATAAATTTCTCAATTATCAAAAGGATTCACAATCAAATTGAAGCTTGAAAATTTCTTTCTATTTGGAGTTCTCTCTCCTTTTTGATGATATCTTCTATTGAATTCATAGGACAATATTTTAAAAGAAACAAGCAAATTTTTTCTTAGATTTTATGAATTTTTTAGTATATTTTCAATGATTTTGAGAAGGGAAAAGAGTAGTTTTAGAGTGGAGTTCATGGTTATAAATAATATGATGTTCCGGTGACAGAAGAAGAAGAAGAAAAGGCTAACACTTTTTCTTAAATGAATGGGAGAAAGCAAGAAAGAAAGAAGAGGAGGAAAGAAAGGTAAAACGAAGGAAAAAAGATACGGCAAAAATTAATCGAAGAAATTTCGTCTATGTGTTTCTCACCTTTCCTTCTTACTTTCGTAGTATACATTGTTGTTGACACATTTTCCTTTTGGACGGTTTTTGAAAAGGAGAAATAATTAAAATGTAACTCTTGAAAGTTAGAGAAGAAAAGTTAGATAGGTACTTAATATATTCAAATCTATACGCATATCGATATAAAGATATCAAAACCCATAAAATAAACAAAGGAAAAGTATGCTTAAATGATATTCCACCTATATAGTTTATATTATTATATAAAATTTAAGTATTTCTGGAAGATTAAGAATTCATAATTTTTAAAATATTAAAGAAAAATAATAAATTAAGTGACAATAATAAAGTGCTTTTAGAACATAAAATCTAATCCACTTGAATTTGAGGACTAAAAAAGATTTTAAAAGTTTTATTATTCGGATATCCAAAAGATTATTTCATAAATATAATAAGAGTTTTATAATCGCGCGAAGCGTGAACTAATTCACTAGTAACATTAAATTTGCTAAAAGAAAAAAGTAGTAGATACTGCCCGTTCTTTTGCCAAAAAAAAAAAAAAAAATGGAACAAATCCAGTTTACGATCAAAACGACTAATATTATGAACAAGAGCTAGTATTGACTATTGAGATGTGCATTTTCTCTCTATCGGTACCCGTTCGTGATAACAAAGAGTTGTTAATGACTCGGTAATCTGAATAAATTACCTTAAATACATCGAAATAAAGAATTAATTAATGAGCAATACGAAGAAGTTTATGGCATTGGTTTCGTGGTACGGAGAAGCCAAGAAGGTTTAGATCTCAGAGTACTGTAGAAGTTTGTGAAATTAAAGTTATGGCTCCCAATTTCATGCTCTTAATTATGGATTTATGGCTATATTTGGGACCACAAGAAACGAGTATTAATTAACTAAACCAAAGACAATAATTAACTACTTTAATTTAAGAAATAAATTTGATCCTTCGTAACATGGTTTATTAGTTGTACATCAGTCTTTTATGGCGCTGTTGTTATTTGAAGCATTAACCGTTTTTTTTACTATGGTTTCTTAACTTTGTTCTTAATAAGTTTTTACCAAATTTTATACTCCAATGTATAGTACAGTCATGTAATTTCTGGATGTGTGAAGGTTAATTTTAAAACTTTTCAAGAAACCAAAGCTCAAATTTACGCTAAACATCAAGTATTCAAGTGCACCAATGAACCTTATTTTTTTCTTTTGAGAAAGATGAAAGAGTATAATTAATTCGTTCTAAGTATTTGTTAACTATAATCAAAGTTCCTATTGATTTACATCTTCGTATTGTAATTTTTGCGTGTTTGCAAAATTTGGTTTCTAGCTCTTGTCATTTTGGGGGGCAAGTATCTATAAGCATAAAATTACACACAAAAAATGACATGAAAATTTTTACTTTATAATTAGTATTATTTAAATAATTAAATAAATTATTTAAGATACTTATTATGAGATCAAATATATTGAATGCAGAGGTGACTTCAAAAAGTTTTATTCCTACTTTCTTTGTTCATCCTTGTTATAATAGAAAATGACTAGGCCCATTCGCTATCCAAACTAATGGGCTGATCATTTTCACTTATTCTCGTCATTTACATATCAATTATAGTAAGCCCATCATATGCAACTCTTGAATTTTTTTTGGACGAGGACGGGGGATTTGCGGGGGCCGGGGGGGAGGGGTGCGGAGTGCGTAAATCTCAATTTTGGTGCCTATGTTATGTCTTAAGTTAATAAAATTTTGCACGCCTATCTACTTCGGAGCTTCTTCAAATATGTGGTTTCTGAAGTTTCTAGGGTTTCATGGTAAATGACTGAACTCCGACCACATATGCCTGGAGTTCAGGGAAGGGGGGGGGGGGGGGGGTGCGGAGTGCGTAAATATCAATTTTGGTGCCTATGTTATGTCTTAAGTTAATAAAATTTTGCACTCCTATCTACTTTGGAGCATCTTCAAATATGTGGTTTCTGAAGTTTCATAGGGTTTCATACGTAAATAATTGAACTCCAACCACATATGCCTGAAGTTCAGGCTTAAATGTCCCAAATGCAACACCACTTGTTTACCTCATGTTATTTAAGAGACCAAAAGTAGTACTGATATTTAGGAGGATGAATGTTACGGTAGCATATTTGGTGTAATATCAAGAATTTATTGTCATAAATTGCTAAGTTTATACAATTGATTCCAACTTATTCATGAATGAGACGTAGTTAGATTGTCGTTTTATCAAGAATCCTTTGTCATAAATTGCTTCTTATAAGGTTCATATAGTCAACTCCAACTTTCATTTACCTTCTATAATTAGCAATACTTGAGCTCCATTTGACTTGGAATTAACCACAATGAGAAAGTGAAAGAAAAAAATATGGAGATTTGGAACTTTGTAGTGATTCGAGCTTGCATGGATGGTACCTTAAGCTTCAAGGAGTGCACCCACGGTAAGGGTACTTAAGGAAGAAAAGTACTTAAGTTGCTTAGGCCCTTTTTCCTTTTAAGTAGAAGTATTAATTGCTGAAGTTTAGCCATGTTTTTGGTTAAGTAGTTTTTTTTTAACCAACATCATTTAGTTAGACTGGCTCTAATTTGGACAAGTTTAATCATTGAGGAAGTTCCTTAGCTTAAAACACATTACACAAGATATTGTCTAAAATTAAGTAGAAGAAAAAATTAGAAAGATGACATGCAGAATTAAAACATGGGGGTCAAGGCACCTATCCTATGCAGGAAGGGTCCAATTAGTAAATGTTGTTTTGCTCCACATCCATGCTTACTGGGCTTCTATGTTTATCTTACCAAGGAAAGTACTGAAGCAAATTACTACCTTGTGTAGGAACTTTATATGGAGTGGCAAAGAGAATACAAATAAGGCACCATTAATAGCATGGGACCCCATATGTAGATCTAGGAAAGGGAGCGGGGGGGGGGGGGGGGGGGGGGCTTGGCATTACAGATTGCTTGATATGGAATGAGGCTGTTGTAGCTAAGTATGTATGGAATGTGGCAAACAAGGCAGATGACCTGTGGGTGAGATGGGTCAACCATATTTACCTGAAAAACAATGAGTGGTGGCAATATAAGGCACCTGCGGACAGTTGTTGGTACCGGAAGAAAGTGTGTGTAATGAAGGAAACATTCAAAGCTGGTTGTTTACAAAATGGATGGATCACTGCTCGTGGGAAGTATACAGCTCAAGCGGGGTATAAATGGAGGAGAGGGACTAGGGCACCATGGCCTAGTTGGAGAGGAGTATGGAACAATGCTAATGTCCCAAAACATAGCTTTATCTGCTGGCTGGCAATGCATAACAGATTATTGACAAGAAGCAGGCTAGTGAAAATGAATATTGGTGATGATGATATGTGTGTATTGTGTGGAGGACAACCAGAGACAAGAGATCACTTGTTCTTTCAATGTACATTCTCAACACAGTGCATGAAGGAACTGCTCGGGTGGCTAAAAGTCAATACAAGCAACTGAGAGGTGCAAGGGATATGGAACAGACTAGCTAGGCAGGCAAGAGGGAAGGTGAGTCGCAGCTTTGTATGGTGTGTACTTGCAGCTGGTATCCACTACATCTGGAAGGCAAGAAATGAAGCAGTATGGAACTTGAGAGTCTCACATCCTAGGAACTTAATGAAAAGAGTAATGGTAGAAAGTAAGCATCGAATGTTACTCATCCTTAACAGGAAAAGTAAATGTACAGATAGGGATTGGATACTAGACATACTAGAGGGGATACATGTATGAAAATGAAAAAGGATAGCAGTAGAATATAGGAAAGGGTGGTCGGGAGAGTGAGGATTATTGGTAGTTGGCTTGAGAAGCTGAATGAAAAATGCTGTAATCGACTGAGAATTGTGAATAATATATATATAGTTTGTTCGACCAAAAAAAAAAAATAGAAAGAAGAAGCTAAAGAAAAAGGCCAGAGTATGGTGAGTGAAAAGAGACCAATGAACTTGTTAAATATTTTCTTTTACAAATAATCGGTTACAACAGAACGTGATTTTGATAATGTACATTCTATTAAAACAAATAAGAAAATCAACGTCCACATTTACATAGAAGTTTAGATGCAAGTATTCTCGTATTATAAAATCCACCACGCTTCCGAGAAACATTGGGATTGGTACTTTAGTATGTCATTAACTATGGAAATCAATTTCAAAGAAGAAGGATATTATTCATTCTAAGTATTCATTCATAAACTGTATCAATTGCCTGTGAATACCTTTTCCTACCTTTTCCTGTTGTATTTCATGCAAGTGTATAAGTTTAGGTTCTAATTCTTGTCAATGAATGCAACAATTTTTCTACTAGAAGAGTGGGTTGGATCGTCGTCCACCCACTCTTCTAATATAGTTAAAATAAAAAAATAAAAATTAAGGTGGAGCCTACTCTTATATAATAGTAGTGATAAAAAATTAAAAAATAAAGGTGGGGTCCACGTGAACAATTAGGAGACAATTGTAAAAAAAATAAGGTGGATTCCACGTGAAGAAGTAGGAGACAATTGCAAGAAAAAAAAAATAGGACATTTAAATAATGATAATAAGTTCATAAATGATAAAGGTACGCTTACAGAAAATTTAAAGAAGAGAAATTCATGAAAAAAGAAATAACAATTTAAATTGAACACAAAAACCGCTAAAGAAGTCATAAAACCAAAAGATTTAAAACTTATACCTTTGGGTATAAGTTTAGACACATATGCCTCACACAAATAATGAGAAATAACATTAAGAAGACGAAATATAAACGGTCAAGAAGCGTATACACATATTTTCTTAAAATGATGAAGTTGGTCTATACTTAAAAATTTAAGATTACAACAGATGCTAACACATAAAAGCGTTTTTCAGTGTTGTTGAGTAGAAAGAGATGATGGCATAAAACTCGGCAGGAGAAGGTTTATTTCAAATCTTTTAATTGGAGAATCAAACCAGGAAAGTCATATATGGGAGAAGCGGACTAAGTAAAATAATTTATTGATATTTTTAATTAATTGAATTATAATACTTTCTTTAATAAAAAATCCATAATTATATTACTAAAAGGTACTCTCTGTGTCCTAATTTATGTGACATAGTTTGACTAGGCACGAAGTTTAAAAAAGAAAGGAAAGATCTTTGAAACTTATGGTATAAAACAAGTCATAGATATTTGTGCGGATTTAAATCATTTTATTAAATGTAAAAAGAAAAATTTCAAGTTAAATAATTTCTAAACATAAAAATATATCATTCTTTTTAAAATAGACTAAAAAAAATGTAATAATATTTTTTGTGTTGCACGGGCTTTCATCATCTAGTTGGCTCTTCGATTTGCGTTTCCACCATTTAGAACCTCTCCTTAGCCTTTGCTTTTTAGCCCATGTTTGTTTGTTTATCCTGGTCGTACAAGCATTCGACTAGGCCCAATATAATCCAAGCTAATGGGCTGCCTTTCTTTTCTTATTACTAATACTATATATTGAGGATGGGTCTATCGAAAATAGTTTTTTTTTTTTTTTTGTACGAAGTGCCCTTCAAATGCATTGGTCTTTAATTTTTGCCCCTCAAATTGGTGGTCTTTAATTTTTGTCTACCATGAGGTTTGAGGTTCGAACCCCGACTCAGTTAAAAAAAATAAATCGCAAGGTAGAATTTTGTAGCAAAGTTAAGTCTGTTCGGACCAAAATTAGGCCTTAAGGCGGAATTTTGCCTTCATGTATAAGGCATAATTCTGCCTGCGTGAAAGTAAAACTCTGCCTTAAGGGAGAGTTTTGGCATGCCTGAAGGCAAAACTCTATCTTACGGAGAGTTTCAAACTCTGCCTGAAGGTTGCAAATCTCTGTCTTGCGAATCTAAACTCTACCTTGCAATTTTATTTTATTTTAATTTTTGACTGAGCGGAGGTTCGAACCCGAAACCAAGGGATTCTAAGAAAGGACAAAAATTATAGACCACCAATTTAATGGGCAAAAATTTAAAGACCACCCCAAAATAAGAGAATTCCTGCGAATTGCTTCTCCATAAAGATAAGGTAAGGTCTACGTACATCCTACTCTACCCAGACTCAACTTGTAGAATTACACAGGTATGTTGTTGTTGTACTATATATTAAAGACCCGCATGGCCATAGAAATCAAATATTTTTCACTTTCAAAGGAATTTTTGAAGTTGTAGACTTTGAGCTGAGATGAAATTGTATTTGGTTATATATTTTGCAAAAGAGAAAAGAGAACGTTTTGGGTCTGTTTAGAAAGCCACGGGGTAACTGGAATTGGTGCAATTACTAGGGTAATGCACAATCTAGTAATTATGATGACCTGTTTATTTGTCATAACGCAATTATAGTGTAATTACACGCATATTGGTTAGTCGCACAAGTGTAATTACACGGTTAGATTAAATTTTAAATAAAGTTAATAATCAAAACTTAAAAGTTAATATTTGACAAATACATGCCTTTGTAAATGGTACTAATATAAGTACCCGCGCGATGCGTGGAGAACTATAAGAGAAAAAAAATCATATTATATATATTATGCGCAAACTATTTTATAAAACCAAAGAGCACTTCTTAAGTAATATTTGCTACAACAAAATTAACTATAAAATAAATGTTTAAACAACTATTATGAATGTTCAAAGGCCTAATCGGTTTTAGACAAATATACAAATCAATGAGAAATGTTAACATATTTTACTCACAATCGGATGCCTTCATTGCATTTAGATGAACCTCAAGCATAAAAAAATTATATTAAGAATATATTAACACCCGCTACAGCCGTAGCAATGACCTCCTGTGCTTAAACCTCCTGCACATCTATATAAACAAACACAAACAACATAGTATTTTTTTTTTTAATGCAAATAACTGATCAGTAAAGTTAATACAATGCTCGAAGTTATTTTTGCATTGTTCAACTTCACCCATATATCTACCAACGTTGAGCACAATAACACCCTTGGTATCCTAAATGCTTTATAAATGGAGAGGAAGCATCCATTTCATTTAGATATTCATGATAACCAAACATTGAAAATAAATAAAACTATGCCCAATACAGAAATATTTGCAATCCAACATATAAAAACTTGATTGCTAATTTCAGAGGGTGACAAAACAGTTGATCAGACATGAAATTAGCACTGGTGTTATAGACACTACTGATTCTATGATATTCGAACACAATGGTGCCTCCTCTGCAGCAATTCACATCTGACATGGTCAAAAAGTGATAAATGAAAAACATGTACAGTTGTTACAATTAACTGCATAAAGAGAATGAAATAAGATATCTTTCAACAAATAGAGTGTAATTATTCATGAACTGATACACTTCTACATTGTTTTCCAGTTAAAAATTAGAAGCATTCTTTCGATTTTTTTAGATCAAAAAATCCTTTGAAGGCGTTCCACTTTTGGACTTTGATTCCGAGAAGATTGCTTCTTCTTTAAACTTGCTGCACCATTCCTTGGTAATGGTGAAGTTATGGTTTCCAATTGATTTGCTTTGTGCGTTCTTGCTGTAGAGTTTTGTTCGAAGGCAACTGCTCTTTCTTATCTACTTGATGCTTCTCATTTTGTCCCTCAGATTTTTTTAAGCTTTTGCACCTCCAAGATCTATAGATGGCAGTCTCAAGCGAGAAACAAATTAAAAAAAAAAACAGACAGCAGAACGGTGAAAAGCTAATTTGTGGAAAATACTCCACCAATTTGCACAAACAAAAAGAGAAAAACTTCCAAGAATACAAAATAGATTATCACAGTAAAGTTGATAATGGCAACCAAAAAGAATCCAGTAGCTAAAAATCATGAAAAGATAATGTAAGAGCAATACATTTTGCAAAGGAAGAGAAATTAACAACAAAAATAATACCATTAGTATAAAATTTGGGGGTAGATTCCAAAACTGTTTTTTTTTTTTTTTGCTAAAATGAATTGAGAACGTAATAGTGGTTTGCAGAGATGTTAACCAAACATAGAGCTTGGGAGCTTCTGGTTTGAAGTTTTAGTAGAGGCGCTGTAGGTAATCACTAATTAGCAAGTTATTTGGGAAAATTGAATGCTGAAATGTGAAAAAATACAGTACTTGTACATGAAAGAATCTCAGTGTCTGTGATCACTTGGAAGCTTAATCCAAAGGCTAATGTTATTTTTTATACGTGACTAAGTCAACTGCAGAAAATGTTTATGTGAAACCAGAATCGACATGCAGTATCATATTGAGCTCTAAAGACTATTGTTAAAAGATGAACGTTGAATCGACATGCAGTATCATATTGAGCTCTAAAGACTATTGTTACGAGATGAACGTTGAATTGACATGCAGTATCATATTGAGCTCTAAAGACAATTGTTAAGAGATGAACTTTCCTAAGCTTTGTGATTTGCTACATCTTCTTGGCATTCTATGAAATTCATCTGAAATTGGAACTGATAAAGCAACAAATGAAGAGGAGTTGTTTATTGTTGGTTGAAGAAATTGGTACCGGTGTTTTATTAATGCTCAGATGTATGCTTTTTCTCTCCCACCTAAATTCAGCAGTCAACATAACACTCCATACTGGCAATGCTGCTATTCTTCACTATTGTTTTTTTTTTCAAACTTGGGTAACTACAATGGCCTTAGAAGGAAACTTCCTTTTCTCCCATCCTAGAAATTAAATCCTATCCATCTGTCGTAGACAATAAAGATAGATTTTGAGCAAGGATGATCAATGAAACTTCGCCTTTAGGGTCTTCCAATTGCACCGCTTCATCTGTTAGATATTCAATGCAATATGCCTATATCCCTCTTTCAGTATGAACCTTCAAAAATAACGGAACCCAAAATCCGACGAATCAGATATGCAAACATAATTGAAATAACAGGAATCGTGAAAAGCAATTGGATGGATCTCTCATATGGAGAAAGGAAGAGAAGAAGAAACCTTCCTGGGAATTTAAGAAGAGGCCTTCAATTGCTATTGAGGAAGAGACTCTTCGGTGTATTGAGTTATCTTTTTTGATGGTTTATACAGTGGACTGAAGAAGAAATTGCAAAATCCATATAGAAATGCTTTCTTTCTTCTTTTTCTTCTTCTTGTTCTATTTCATAGCATTTAGGATGATAAGTTGTAACTGCTTTGAATTTAAAAGTATAATTTTTTTTTTAACTCTTTAAAAATCTGTAATTTATTTTAGGCTGACACTTGCTTATTATTAGGTTTCCACTTGGCAGCTTAATAGGGTTTTTCCTCTCCTATTATATTTAAGATTCATATTGTTTCTTGATAATCAAATATTTATAACTAATATTGAAAAAATAATTGATATTTTTTTTCAATTTAATTAATTATAAAAGCAAAAACACATGTTTTGAACATCATGAACTGCATGTTTGATAAAAACGATTAACATTTATATATAATGTCATAACATTATTCAAATGTTTGATAAAAATAATCTAACAATTCTGACTGGAAAATGAACAACATGCAATGTGAAATAACAAGTTAGGACTAATAAAGTAAATAAATTGAAGCCGTAAATATAACCTAAATTCAAAATAAATATAAAAAAATTAACATAATACTCTTATGTCAAATTCCGATCTTCGAGGATCTATGTGATACATAGCTTAGGAGAGAATTAAAGTAGGAGCGCTGGAGAAGATTTACCAAAAGCTAAAAAAGGAATAGATTATAAGAATTGAATAGAGAAGATTTACTAAAAGCTAAAATAAGTTCCAACATAACTTAAGGAAAAATAATTCCAAACAAAAAAAAGAAAGGAAAATCTAATAAGTCTATAACCTCACTCAATAACGAAATTCTACTTTAATAACATCACTCATTATATGACACGTTTGTTAATGACTCATTATTTTTAATTTAGGAGGTGTAGTTTTAAAAAATAAAATAATAATGTAATTATGCTAAATGATGAAAATGAAACAAATAAGAAATAAAAAAAAAATACTAGCAACTACATAGAATCATAAGATTAAAGATTGGGAAGTGAGAAGAAAGGAAATGTAATATAAACAATGTAAAAAGAAAAAATATTTTAAAAATAAAATAAATTTAAAAGTAAAAACACTTAAAAATAACAGAAATAAAAATCAAAACAACAACAACAACATACCCAGTGAAATCCCACAACGTGCGGTCTGGGGAGGGTAGAATGTACGCAGACCTTATCTCTACCGTGCTAGAGAGGTTGTTTCCGGTAGACCCTCGGCATAGGAACAAGCAATTCAAAGCAAGACGAAAAAGGAATAATGAACAAATCATGAAAACAGATTAATACAATAGTCAAAGTACAAGAAATAACAACTAGTAACAGAAATCGACGAGCAAGAAATTACAAGAGTAATACTATGACTACTAGCATGGAAGGATAAGTGTGACAATACTCAACTACCTATTAACCTTCTACTCTAATCTGTGCACTCCAAAACCGCCTATCTAAGGATATGTCCTCGGTAAACTGGGACTGCGCCAAGTCCTGTCTAATCACCTCTCCCCAGTACTTCTTCTGTCCACCTCTACCTTTCCTGAAACCGTCCATAGCCAACCTCTCACACTTCCTTACTGGGGCATCCAAGCATCTCCTATTCACATGTCCGAACCATATCAGTCGCACTTCCCGCATCTTGTTCTCCACTGATGCCACCCCTACTTTTTTCCGGATATCATCATTTTAATCCTATCCCTCCCAGTATGCCCACACATCCATCGCAACATACTTTCATCTTCTGAACGTGAGATTTCTTGACTGGCCAACATTAAAGAAATAAAAATAAAAATAAAAAGGGTAAGAAATAACCTTTTAATTACACAGTGTAGTTACCACTAATTCTCACCTCCCCTTGAGACTTGAAGAGTGTAATTATACCCCTTCAATTATTACCAATTCCATGCTGCCCAAGTCATTACTTTGCTAGACAAACATGTTTACACTCAATTACACACAAATCTAGTTCCTAGGTGGCTTTCCAAATAGACTATTTATTTGGAATTATGAAAATGAAATTGGAAATAAGGTTATAAGCTGTTTTACACCTTTCAAAGCTATATATTGATTCTCAAATAAATTAAAAAAATTATTTCAGAAAAAGTAAAAAACTTTTATGACCAAAGAAACCTAAAATAAAACAAAAATAATAAATAATGGGAGGGCGGAAAGTTCATTATCACAGCTCAGCGGCATGTTCCTCGCTAGCCATATTCCTTCTATCCAAGTTTTTAAATCTTCATACGGCAATTGCATCAGAACATAAATAAAGGGGAAATAAAGTTTAATTAATTGATATACAAATAAGACAGCTACATGAAGAGAAAAAAAGAAAAGAAAAGGAAAACAGCTTCATGCTGACTTTGCAAAACTCCTTTTAGTTCAAATTTTTAAAAGTAAAAGAGACAAATTCTTAGATTGGAAGTTGTTTTCAAATGAATCCTTATTTTTTTTTCTTTCTACGCAAGGGACAAACTTATTGAGGACTGAAGTATAGTTATTATTTTAGTTAGGGACCAAAAAATTTCGATATTCTTGCAATCATTTATACGTTAAAAAAATATCATAAAGATTTTTTTTTGGAATCCCAGGGAAACCCGCAGCCTCTACCACAACCTCTGCCCTTCGGGTGAGCACTGGGTAAACCCGTCTCTGTGCAATCGCTCGAAAACCATATAAGAGATGTAAACTGCACTAGGTAAACCTCGTGCGACGAGCTAGATTGAGAAGGCATTTAGGGGGGGGTGTTCAAACCCGCGACCTTCCTTCCCCTCAAACCAACTCAACCACACCCGAAGGTGCATATCATAAAGATTTTGTTGGTCATAGTATTATCATTTTCAATGAAGAAAAAAGAAAAGTTGAGTGCAGACCAATTAAGTTAGGTATTTATTTAAAGATTAGGAGAGAATTAAAGTAGGAGTGTTAGAGAAGATTTACCCAAAGCTAAAAAGAGAATAGATTATGAGAATTGAATAGAGATCTAAAGTATGAAAAACGTGTAACTTTACTAGCTGATCATAATCTTATCGATATTATCACACTCATTTACACTCAAATGGCGTAGAGTTTAAATCTCGTTTTTTCTATTTGTTCATAGTCTCATCATTTCAAATGAAGAAAAAAAAAATGGGAAGTTAGGTATTTATATAAAAATTAGAAAAGAATAAAGTAGGTGTGCTAGAAACGATTTACCAAAAAAATAAGATGGGAATTAGATTACGAAAATTGAACATAGATTTAAATGAATGAACCGTATATTTATTAGGAACAAATAAATTTGATCGATATTATTCTAATTATTTAAATCCAAAACATAGCGGAAACTTAATACACCAAACTATCCTTTATTTATATAAAAAAAAACATAGTAAATATCAAAATTTTTGCTTCTCATTTCTTTTTCATAATCTTATCATTTCAAATGAAGAAACAAAAAGACGAGTAAGCCAATTAAAGTTAGGTATTTGTTTACTTCACCATTAAAAGAGAATCAAATTCAAAATAGGAGTGCTAGTGAAAATTTTACCTAACTACTTTTTTTTCTTTTTTCTCTCTCTTTCAAAATAAATGGATAAATGTTAATTTCGTACGCCTGTAACTAAACTTGTTAAACTCAACTAACATTAACCTAAGTTCAAACACTTTATAGGTCATCAAAATATATGGACAAAAAAAAAAGTGATGTAATAAAAAAAAAGAAAAGAAAAAAGAGAGTATAGTTCAAGATAAACATAAACACATTATATAACCGCTTTCCTTACCAAAAAATTCCAAATAAATTACACGCATCTCATCAAATCTCCAAACCCTAATTTCAAAGCAATCAAAAAATACCCTTTTTCCATCTAATTTTTCGTTGCTATTTTTTAAGGTAGTTTTCCTTTTTTTTTTTTTTTTTTTTTTTCATTCAGATCTTTAAATTTTGCCATTTTTGAGGATCAATGTGTATGTAGCTTTGATTAGGTTTTTTTTTTCTTGCAAAAATGGGTACTTTCTTTAATATTTGTAGTACTTCTAATATATGTTCATATAATAGCCTTAAGTTTTTATTTATGATGATTGGATAGCTGAAAAATTGGCACTTTCTTGAAATTACTTGTTTGGATTTGTTGGTGGATGGTAAAGTTTGTTTCTTTCTTTATTATTTTAAATTAAAATTAATTTTGATGATGATGATATCCTTAAGTTTTATGATTATTGAGAAATTCTGTGATTGGATAACTGAAAAATTGGAACTTTCTTGAAAATCTTGAAATTACTTGTTTGGATTTGTTGGTGGATGGTAAAGTTTGTTTCTTTCTTTATTATTTTAAATTAAAATTAATTTTGATGATGATGATACCCTTAAGTTTTATGATTATTGAGAAATTCTGTGATTGGATAACTGAAAAATTGGAACTTTCTTGAAAACCTTGAAATTACTTGTTTGGATTTGTTGGTGGATGGTAAAGTTTCTTTCTTTCTTTATTATTTTAAATTAAAATTAATTTTGATGTAGATTAAAGTGTTTTTTTTTTTGGCTCCAATTAAATTCAGATGATGAATTGTTGTATCATGGGTTGATTTTCCGATTTTCGAGGATCTATGTGATACATAGCTTAGAAGAGTTTTTTTTCCCTTGCAAAATTGATACTTTTGTTCTTTATGTTCGTGAGCTAATTCAACTTTTCGTTTGGATGATGATAATACCCTTAAGTTTTATGATTATTGAGTGTTATGCAATTGGATAGCTGAAAAATTGGCGGTTTGTTGAAATTTTTTGGTATTATTAAGAGTAGTCAGGATTACTTGTTTGGATTTGTTGGTTGATGGTAAAGTTTGTTTCTTTATTTTTATTTTTTTTAATTGAAACTAATTTTGATGTAGAGTTCTTCGAAATAAATTCAGATGATCAATTCTTGTTTTATGGGTTGATTTTAGAAAAAAATTTGGTGTCAGTTTTTAGCTACTGATTGGTCATAGATTTGTTGAAACTTGAAAAAATGGGTTGTTGAAGATGTGTTGAAAAATAGTTTTTGGAACTTGAAAATATTTTTGAAGATAAATTTTCAAAATCTGATCAAATTACTTGAACAAACAATGTTTTCATTTTTTTTTTTTTTTTTTTTGAAATCTATGTCCAAAATCTATGGCCAACGGGAGCTTAGTATTATTAACGTTAATTTGAGGTAACTGTTGTTGTAGTCCTATTTGAATCTAGTTTCAGATAGGACACAAAGATTCAGCCATCATGTTTGCAGGCTAATGAACCCGACTTTGTGTCGGTTAATGGATTTTGGTTGGAACTTTCTCCGTGGAAAGGAATTAATTTTTTGCTCATAGGGTTTTGTTTGAAAACACTGTAATTTTAGTAAAGTTTCAGTCTTTCTTACATTTCCTATGCTTTTTAATCTTTAAGATAGCTGAGCTTATGTTAATTTACTGAGTATACCAGATTGAATGTATTCTGTGCTAAGGGCCCGTTTGGCCATGACAATTTTGAAATTTGAAAAAAGTAGTTTTTGTTTTCTAAGTGAAAATTTGTATTTGAAAATTGGATTGTGTTTGGCTATGACTACAAATTGGAGTTGTTTTTGAATTTTGTGAGTGATTTGGAGTGAAAAAAGTCAAAACAACGTTTTGGTGTTTTTCAAATATCTGAATTTTCCGAAATTTTATGGCTAAACATGATTTCCAGAAAAAGTAAAAAATATTCATGGCCAAACAATTAGTCACTAAAATTTAGTTCTATTTGAGTCTAGTTTCAGATAGGATACAAAGATTTAACGATCATGTTCTTTGCTCTATTTGGTTTTGTTTGAGAACACTGCAATTTTAGTTTGAAAGTTTCAGTCATTCTTATGTTTTGTATGCTTTTTAGGCTTTAAGAGAGTAGAGCTTCATGTTAGGTCACTGATTATACCAGATTGAATGTCTGTTTCTGTGTTAAGAGAAATTGATGCAATTTAGTTTTTATTGATCTTTATTTTTGAATTGAACAGGAATTATGGCTCTCGCACAGACTTACTATTCTCAAGGCGGGCCTTTTCGTGGAGACTCTAGGTCTTTTTATGGTAGAAACCAGATTGGTGGAACGGTCCATTCCTCTGCTTACAACCATTGTAACGCTGCTGTTGGCCATGTTTTCAACTCTAATGGCTCCCATGACTTTAGTAGAAATTTTAACGAGTATGGCTACAATTATGATAATTTCATAAAGCCTGAGGCTGAACCTTCCTTGAAGAGGAGGAAGTGCTCAACTTCTGGTTGGGAAAGCAGTGGCAGGTACTCTCAAGCACCCAATGCATGTAAAAAAGATGTTCCTTCAAAGCAGCCAAGCGCATGCTATAGTGTTCCTGTAAGGAATGCTCCCAATGCATGTAAAAAAGATGTTCCTTCAAAGCAGCCAAGCGCATGCTATAATGTTCCTGTAAGGAATGCTAGAGCGTATGATGATGCTTATTCAACTGGTAACAACAATTTAGCCATTACTACCTGTACTTCTAGACCTCCTCCTGATGCAAGGGTACCCAAGTGC